>NC_036449.1:27576666-28282666 GCF_002775205.1 Xiphophorus maculatus
TACTATTTCTCAGTACACAAGAAGGAGAAGGTCACTGTCTCCTACCTACATTGAGCTGATGCGACCAGTCTCAGAGCTAATCCGACCGCCACATGCTAGACCTGTGGAAACAGAGGGAGAGATTGTGGGGAGGAGATCCCCTACTCCAGAGAGGACCCGTCCTCGTTCTCCCAGTCCTATTAGGTCAGTGGAGAGGTCTTCCCGCTCCTCCTCTAGGTTTGAGCGTTCGGCACGCTTTGACATCATGTCCCGTTATGAAGCCAGGAAAGCTGCTCTGAAGTCTGAGAGGAAATACCAGGTTGTGAGTCAAGCACCTTTCAGCCTTGATCATGCTCCTCGTGTAACTGTCAGGATGCGCTCTCATCGCATCCCAACTGGTCAGGACACAAAATTCACCCTGAACATCCAAGCAAAACCAGACGCTGAAGTTGCATGGTTCCACAATGGAGCGGAAATCTCTGAACATGGTGAGAAATACATCTTCACAAACATGAGTGGCGTTCTGACCATCACTATCCTGGACTGCCAAGAAGAAGACAGCGGAACATACCGCTGTGTGTGCTCCAATTCAAAGGGTGAGGCATCTGACTACGCCACCCTGGAGGTGTCAGGAGGCGGATATACTACATTCTCCTCCCGCCGCAAGGATGAGGAAGCTCCTAAAGCATTGGTCCCTGAAGTCACACGCATTGATCACTATCACACTACGCACTTTAAATCTGGCTATACCTCTCAAACCTACCTGGAGGTGGAAGAGAGCAAGTCAAAGCTAACAGAAACACGTGAGGTTGTCACACGGGAAAGAATTGGTACCTCGGCCGAGAGATTCTCTTCTGGTGAGCGATTCTCTTCTGCTGAGAGGTATGACTCATCTATCAAGTATGCCTCCACTGAATATCTTTCTTCTAGTTCCTCATATTCTTCAGAGAAGTTTTCTTTAACTGGAAAGCATGCAACTTCTGAAGATAAACTGAAAACATCCTCTACTGCTTCTGCTCTTGAGCAACTTTCGTTGCCCAAGGAGAAATCTTCTCTTCCTGCCAAAATCCTCACCAAGCCACAGTCTGTGACTGTTGCAGAGGGAGAGACAGCCCGGTTCTCTTGTGACATCGATGGGGAACCTGCACCAACTGTGACATGGATACACGACAGCAAAACAATTGTATCATCTCTTCGTATCCATGTCACCACAACTCAGTACAAGTCCAGCCTAGAGATTTCATCTGTGACCATATCTGATGAGGGCAGTTACACTGTGGTCGTCGAGAACTCAGCAGGTAGACAGGAGGCTCATTTCACTCTGACAATCCGCAGGCCACCTCCAAAGGAGGAAACCAAAGCTGTCAAAACTACTGAGCCACCTGTGAAGTCACCAGCACCCAGTGTTAAGTCACCTGAGCCCTCAGCTGCATCCCCTGCTCCTTCCTCAGCACCTAGTATAAAGTCACCAGAACCAAGTGTAAAGTCACCAGCTGTAGCATCTCCTGCACCCGAAGTTAAGTCACCCACACCAAGTGTAAAGTCTCCTGAACCAGAGGAAGCAAAATCTGTTAAGAGCATCAAATCTCCGGAGCCATCAGCACCCTCTCCAGCACGCAGCTTAAAATCACCAACTCCTGGTGTAAAATCTCCTGAACCAGAAGGAATCAAGTCACCACGTGGGCTAAAATCTCCAGAACCCAGACTAAAGTCACCACCACCAGTCAAAACTCCTGGAGGTGTGAAGTCACCAGAACCTGAAGAGGCAAAATCTCCCCGTGGTGTTAAATCACCAGAACCTGCAGGTATCAAAACACCAAGAGGTCTCAAGTCACCAGAACCCGCAGGAATCAAAACACCAAGAGGCATCAAGTCTCCAGAACCTCCAGGTATCAAATCGCCAAGGGGATTGAAGTCACCTGAGCCTGAGGGAATCAAATCACCTCCGAGAGTAAAATCACCTCCTCCAATTATGTCCCCCAAGAGGGTCGTGTCTCCTCCCACTGTGAAATCCCCGACCCCTAAACCTCCCAAAGTCCTCAGCCAGCTAACAGCTGAGGCCTGCGAGGGTTCAGTCAACCTGTCCTGCGTCTGTGAAAGCAGCGTCAGGGAGGTGGTGTGGTACGTTAGCGGCAGGAGGCTTTCACAGAGCAGCCGCTTTGAGATGCACTACTCTGAAGGATCCTGCAATCTTCTGATCCATGAGCTGGCAGAGAGTGACCAGGGAGAGTACACCTGTGAGATGATTTCAGATGGAGGCGTGTCCAAATCCTCCTTCTCCTTCAGTGGTCAGGTGTTTCAGTCCATATACAAGAAAGTCACAGCTTACCGAGAGCAGCAAGTGGCGCTTAAAGGTGAGATCTTCCTCCATCAAAAGATTTGTTTTGTTTAGAATGTTAATTTAGAGATGATTGATGAAGTTTCTATATTTCATTTTCCAACTAATTTTCAACAGGGTCAATGATGGTTAGTCACCAGGAGTCATCAAAGGCCTCGTCCATGATGACAAAGAAAGAAATTCACACGATGGAGGAGTCTTCGGCCTTTTCCTCCTCTGCCCACCAGACAATGATGTCATCCATGATGGAGTCCAGCTCCTTCAGCAGCATGGCAGCTGAGATGAAGTTTGAGACCATGTCAATGTCCAGCATGTCCTCCATGACATCTGAGACGTACGCCATGAGCTCCAGCAGTCTCACAGAAATGACATCCCACATGGAGGGAACCTCAATGAGAGCAATCGGTATGAGACTTCAACATTTGTTGAATTTTTGTTGACCACTGCTAGGTAATCAGCAGCCACAGCCAAGCCCAAACAGTTACAACTAGCAATCTCTGCCGGGCTCCAGCATATTATTTGGCTGTTCTAATGTGCTGTACAATGGCTGCTGGAAAAGAGAAGACTTTTGTTGTTGACTTACCATCCAGAAACCACTTACTGGATTCTTGTTGGTTGTGCAGGAGGCTCCCCTTCTGCTTTTCAAAGATGCAGGGTTGAATAATTTAACATCTGTTTGCAGCCATACATGCAAGTGTAAACGTTGAGTTTGGGGGTCGTGACCAGCAGCAGTTTATTTGGATTTACAATAACAAGTCGCCTTAAAAAATCTCATGATCTAAGAATGATTTTTATGCAAAAGATGTAATGAACATCTTAACTTGTTCCTAACTTGTTCAATAAAGTATATGTCTCATTTAAAAGTATGCAAATATCTGAATATGTTTTATTTTTATTATTATTTATTTTACCTTCATGTAACTCTCTTATTAAGTTTAAATTACTCTGCTACTTTCAGGTTCTGCTCCGAGAATCGAAGCTTTGCCAGAGGACATCAGCATCGAACCTGGCAAAGTCCTGACGGTCGCTTGTGCGTTCTCCGGCGACACCAAGCACATAGAGTGGTCCCGCTCAGGCAAGACGATCGACTTGTCCACGGGTGGACGATTCCACATCGAGACCACGGAGGACCTGACCACCCTCATCATCACAGGGGTGAAGGAGGAGGACGCCGGTGCCTACACCCTCAGACTGTCCAATGAGCTTGGATCGGACTCAGCAACCGTTCACATCAGCATTCGATCGGTGTAAAAACAAATAATCTGATATTTCAAATGTCCCCTTTTCCCTTCTTTCATGACTTTTTATTTATTTATGAGAAACAGTAGTCTACTTGATAAGGATCTGGAATATTCTTGTAAATAGGAACTATTTTTGTACCAAACCTGACGTTAATTTATGCCAAACTAGACTAAAGTCTAAAGTTGTAAAATGTGCCATATTGGATAACTATGACTTAGGATGTTTGATCCATTTTTCTTTGACATGTACATAATGTATATAGCCGAGTTTACCGGTTATGGGAAATGTATGCATTGTTATTTATGACAATAATATTAACTGAAACTTAAAGAAACTAAATATAGTTTAACAGGAGAAAGTTTCCGTTGGAACGAATACCCTGCTAAACTGGGAAACTAAACTCTGTGCCTCAACGATAAGTTGAAGTCTTTAAGTTTGCCTCAACAGGTAGAGAGGCTCCCTGTTGATGTTATGAACCGGAGACAAAACTTTTGAGCGCGCCGCTGCGAAGGGAGTGGCGCTTTAGTTTGTAACAGGAGCACGAGATCCTGAGTGCTGTTTGCATCTACCCTCATGCAAGCAGGATGACTGGACCTCGTGCGCCGACTGATTATGTCATACTGCCATTTCTATGACAGGCTCACAGTGCGAGCGGCCTGCACTGCTTGAGCCCAAAGTGTTTCTTTTTTGTTTTGTTTTGTGCTCTGCTTCTGGAAAACGACCGTCGACTCAGACTCTTCCGTCGTTCCATCAACCTGGCCAGAGTCCTGCCGGCGCTCGTTTTCAGAAGCAGAGCTGCCTCTCGGAGGTCTGCAGTGTGCTTGTGTGTTAGTTTGCAGAGGTTCACCCGTCGGTCCACAGGGTGGCGCCAATGAGACGACCAGCAGCCACAAACAACAGCTAATGCACGCCGTGTCCTTTGGTGTCATCCTGCACTTTGTTGGATTGAAGTTAGTTGTAGCTTTCAGTGTTTTTGCAGCCTCCTTGAGTTTTTCTGCAATTATTGATTTAATAAAGCATGATCATCAGCACTACAGGATGTCTCTGTCTGATTCTTTGGTCCTGCATTGTTTTCTGCTGCAGCATTAATAACATAAAAGGCAATAAAATGTGAGGGGAAAGTAAATAAAAGACATAAAAATGGATTTTTGTTTACCATGACATAGCATAGTATGACATTTTTCACCACCATTCATAGTATAGACCGTTTTTAATATGTAACATAAGACATACTGTACTTTCTGTCTTTCTACCATGAACCATAATATTACGACTTTTTTAACCATGACAGTTTACAGTCTCACAATGCTGGAAGGTAAAAACAAGGCCAAAGTATCATTAACATGTTCCTTAGCGTGTTTATGCACTTACATGTTTTTTGGTACATGTAAGTTCACCAATAATAGTCAGATACTTTACAAGTTTTCCTTAGTAAAAATACAAACTATACAATGAACTATGGTAAAAGACTATTTGTGAATAACAAGCTATGTTGCCTGATATTTTTACTTAGGCTGTTTACAACATACAAAATTCAATTTAGTTTTAATCAACCTCCTGCTTTGTTTCCTCTGCTTTTTTCACCATGATTCAATGTTTAAAAAGTGAATAAATAGTGGCAAATTGTGAATAAATTACTGAAGTAGCAAATCTTGAGCATCGATGCTCAAGATTTTTATCATTTTTGTTTCTGTTGAAACTGAAATTGATCTAAATCTAAAATAAAAATAATTTCAGGGCAGTATTTGGATCCAGCCGCTCACTTCTTGGGAAATTTGAGCTTGTTTAGATGAAGTGAACCTGTAGGGACGTTGGTGCGCAAATATGTTGGTAAGTTAATTAAAGATGTCTGTTTTATTTCAGCACTGGTTGCTTTAATATCTGTTTTCTTTAATCTAAACAGTTTGCAAAAGTTTATCAAAAATGACAAGTTTCAACAAAGACTCACAAGGTGAGGTGATTACAACAAATACAGGCTCAGAACGCTGGGTTTGTTCATTTAATTCTCCGATTGTCATTGACGTCATCACCCAAATTTAAAAGAGAAACTCAAAAACCCATCACCAGCATGAGAAACACAGATACAAAGACAAACCATCTTAGTAAGATTCTTTGAACGATTTTTTTGACATAATATATGGATAAAGGTTATTGCCAAAGATAGTGAAAAATGTTATTTTTTTATGGCGACATGATGCTTCAAACTGTGCTATATCAAATACTGGTCCCATAAAGCTCAGCAAACCAAAACAGTCTCTGTGGCCCTTATTAAAAACTTGATAGACATGAAATGGAAGAGCTACTACAGCCACATAAATTAAATCTCCATTTTGTTCCTCTGTGTCCAACAGAGATGTGCAGAGCAGTGGATTAAGCTCATCATGCAGGGCTGGTCCAAAACTTGAGGAGAATTAGATTTATGGGGCCCTCTTCCTTCTAAGAACATCAGCACCACTAACAGCATTTCAACACAGATTTAGGGAAAAAATTGGGGGGTAGTTTAATTGGCCAACTTTAAAAGCAATCAATGATAACTATAAATTACTGAAATATATTTATGAACAAACAGAGCTCCAACTCAAAGAATTAATCTCATAGCATCAGACTGTTGCTATGATTACAAAACAATCTAACTATGAAGATTGTTTTTTTAAACGTTTACAAATTAAACTTGCCATCTCCATAAAATCTTAATTTTTTTTATTTATCTTTCCTAAAACCATTAAATCAAATTAACAGCATTGTCATTATGAATAAACAAGTCTTAAATTTCTATATCTGTGGTCTGTGTTAAAATATTAACATTTATAACATCAATGTTCCTGATGCTGCTAATAAATGGACCTCTGGGTGTGCAGAGAAGATTTACTTTCCACCTGGACCAGGTCTGGTTCTGTTTTGGTCCGTTTTCATTGGTGGTATGCTAAGCTAAGAGCACTCCACTACTGGGACGGTTCAGATTAGTCATTTTAAAAATCACTTTTATGACCAACTCAATTAAATTTCCATGTGAGAGTTCATGTCTGTGTGACCGGGTTCTCCTCATGTGTCTTTGTATTCTGTTGCGGTTCTGACCTGGACCCAGTCGGCTCCTTCAGGTCAAACAAACTCTGCAGCAGTTTTCCTTCCTCCAGCTCCTCCTCTCTCATCAGCTGCAGAACCAACAGAGTCGCCACCAGCCTCCGGATGCCTGCGTTGGCCTTCGCACCTGTAACATAAACATCCACACGGTTCAGTTACAACACTGGAGTAAAACAAAAGTAGACTGAGATTTAAAACCACCATGTTTATTTGTACTCAAGATAATTCCTTCAAACTGTAACATTGGCCAACATTCTGTCCAACATTTCTACTAGCTTAGCATAACTTCGACACTAAGGAAAAGGCCACTGGGGCTTCGCTATCAATACACGATGCTTTGCCCCATTATATAACTGTGTAAACATTTTCAGTATACCTCGAGACTCAAATCATATCCAGATGTTAATACCTTTTCAGGAACAACTCTGTCAACTTTCTCCAAAAATTGCCAGCTCTCAACCGTCTTTTTACCCCCCTCAACTGTCAACTGTACAACAGCGCGAACCTTCTAGAGTGGGGATGAGATTAGAAAAGATATCGCGAGATTTCTTTTGAAATAACATGGGATTAAAAAAAATTGAAATATCTCTAAATCAGCTTTATCCCCATTATTTTATATTCATTTTATGAAGCATTTCTTTAAGTCGGGAAAATGCTAAAGCTCAGAGAATTAGTCGTTGAGATATTTACCTGGGTTGACGCAAAAGCGGGTCAAACTCAGAAACAACATATAAAAGCAAACATTGCCTATACAAAACAATCTTAGGTTGGCATCTTTAATTTACTTACCAACATATCCGTGCACCAACATCCCCAGAGGCTCACTTCACTCATGAACACATTGGCAAGGCAACTTTATTTTTTATTCACATTGCACCAACTACTGCCCAGAAAATAATTGTATTTTAGATCTAAATTTCACATTGAACAAAACAGATACCGATACCCAGGAAATGAAATAATTTGAAAGTTACAATTGCTATATTAGTAATTTATTCGAATTTTGCTATGAATAGGTCAACAAAGACAGTAAGTTGATTAAAAATACATTCAAAACAGTTAATTTGTATAAATTCATTCATCAAAAATGTCAAAGTTTCAATAAGAGAATCACAAGATGAGATGATTGAAACAAATTCATGGTGAGAACTTTGGCTTTGTTCATTTAATTTTCTGACTATTACCCAAATGCCATAAAAGAATTAAATAAAAAAAACATTTTCAGATTACTTTAATCTGTCAAATAAAAATGATTACAGATTCAATAAACACGGGTATAAAAACAAGCCACCTTAGAATTCTTTGGATGATTTTGTTGACATAATAACTGAATAAAGTACTTAAAGAGCCGTTGAAATTTTATTTTAACAGGTTACTGTCATAGATGGTGAAAAATAATGTTGCTTTAGATTAACTGATACTGAAAATAGGTTCAGATTATTTTTGCTGTTTGTTTTTCCAATGCATGCAACCATTTCCATGTGAATACTGATTTTATATGTAAAGCAGTTTGTAAAACCAAAGGCGCCTTAAACCGCCTTAAAAAACAACAAAAGATAAAGAAAAAATATATATATTTGAGATCTAAGCCATCTTTAGATAAAAGTAAAATCTGAAAGTGAGTTCAAAAATTTGCTAATTTCTCCCAAAAAATTAGTTTTAAAACACAACAAGAATTAAACTCCAAAAGTATCAAACACATTTTAATCTATTCTTGTTAGTTTTTAAGATAAAAGCAATCCACCATTTCTGAATGTATTAGGGAGGAAGATGTTCACATTGTGGCATCAATTATGTTCTCCAGTTTGTGATTAATAACGGTTTTGTTTCTAATTCTATTTATCCATTTGTATCATTTAAGTGGATGAAACATAAATCTTTCTCTTCCTTCCTCTCATGTTTTAAAATTATAAAATATTTAAATATTTTGTCATGTAATTTTTGAAGATCTTCACCTCTTTGCACATAAACACAAACCAAAGCAGATAAAAAAGCAAAACAAAATACAAATTGATATATGACTTTCAGAAAATGTTGCATCATTTCCTCAGTGGATGGCCAGCGGCGCTGCGGTCTTCTGCAGCTCCAGGCTGATGAGCGGTGAGAACGGGGGGAAGCGTTCGAAGCCCAGCAGCTGGCGGGTGGAAGACTCCCAGCTCCAGCCGAACTCCAGCCGGCTGCAGGCGCACGGATACTCCCGGTCGGCCCAACGCACCCAGTCCACTGCCTTCTTCACCTGCTGCCAGCGCTCTGACCTGCAGGGGGAAAACATTCAGAAACACTGACCTGGAAGCAAACACTCACATCTCTACTCATGCAAGTAATTAAGCCAAAAATGTACAAAAGATATACATACATAATTTACTAAAAGTTTAGTACATAAGGGCTGATTATGTTTTCTTAAATCATTTTGTCTACAGACTTAGCAGGAATTACTTGGAGATATGTTTTAGAAAATATAGAGGAAAAGTTCAGCTTTACATATAACAAAGAGACGGTGTAATAAAGGGTTTTATATAGACTTTCTCCAGTCTACACTTTATGTTCCTGCCATTGATAGAAATTTAAATATTGTTTATCTATTTCTGTACTTATTTTGTCTCGTATTGTATGTTTTTTTTCTGTTTTAATTTTTGTGAGGAAAGGTTAAAAATGATCACAATATATAATATAATATAATATAATATAATATAATATAATATGTAAACCAATAACAATATGTATGTTGTGATATATACCTGATAAACTACTAAAAACCTGATTTCTATTGTCACAGGTGGGTCATGTCCTTAAGTAATTTTTAGGGATTTTTTTCTAAGTTTAAAACATTATTTTGTTGATATTCTATTTTGACATATTAATGCGTAAACATAAAATGCTGGCTGCCATTAGGCTAATTGTTAGAAACCGTTAGCATGTTGGCTGAAGAGGTTGTGCAGTTTTAAGGTTATTTTCCCCTTATTTCAGGCCAGCGGGCAGCTACACGTTATCTTACATTATACATTTAGTCAAGTACTGGTCCACTGTACTTATAAAAAATTTATATATATTTGCTTTAGTATTGTATGTTAAGTTTGTGATTATTTATTTTTGATTAACATGTAATTTTGTACATAATTCTTATCTGATTAATTATTAAAATAATAAATTACTGAAATAATCAATAAAAATAGTTTACTCCTATTACAGCAGGTGGAAAGCCCTGAGAACTCATTGAAAACTGTATGCAGCTGTGATGGTATTAGGACTGCAGCTAACGATTATGTCACTAATTTATTATTCCATCGATTATTATTTTGATTTTAATTAATCGGATGAGAAAAATTGGCACATTCTGCTGATTTTTTGTCTAATTAGGCATTTTTTTAAACAATATTAGAAATACATTAAATGATGCAAATAAACAAAAATGTAATTCTTTTTTAAAATAAGAAAATAAATATTTTATTGTGTAAAATGTAATAACAGCATTTCTTTAATGTTCGCTTGATCATTTGTAGCAAAGGATTGTTTTGGTTAAATTGTGGCTTACTTATTGTTGAGTGTGTTGTTTCTTCAGCAAAGCTCCTTTTTTGAGTCGGTGTACTTCATTTTATGATTAATTGATTATCAGATTAGTTAACGATTATTTCAATAATTGATTCGTCACGATTAATCTGATTAATCGTTTCCTGGATGGTAGAAATATGAAGTTTAGCTAACATGTTCCAGAACTTGAGTGTTTGGATCAATGTTCCTGATGCTCCTTACAGATGGACCTCTGGGTCTGTAGAAGCTATTTACTTTCCACCTGGACCAGGTCTGGTTCTGTTTTGGTCCGTTTTCATTCAATGTTCTGCTAAGCTAAGAGCACTCCACTACTCAGATTAGTCATTTTAAAAATCACTTTTATGACCAACTCAATTAAATTTCCATGTTCATGTCTGTGTGACCGGGTTCTCCTCATGCGTCTTTGTATTCTGTTGCGGTTCTGACCTGGACCCAGTCGGCTCCTTCAGGTTAAACAAACTCTGCAGCAGTTTTCCTTCCTCCAGCTCCTCCTCCCTCATCAGCTGCAGAACCAACAGAGTCGCCACCAGCCTCCGGATGCCTGCGTTGGCCTTCGCACCTTTAACATAAACATCCACACGGTTCAGTTACAAAACTGGAGTAAAACAAAAGTAGACTGAGATTTAAAACCACCAAGTTTATTTTAATCTTTCTCTAGAACAGTGGTTCCCAAAGATTTTCTTCTGGGCCCCCTTATGGATTACAATAAAATCCCCTCAACCCCCAAAAAAGAAAAAAAAAGAATCAACTGGACACACACATCGTTCAACCAGACATAAACCTCTAAGCATATTTTGTTTTCAAACTCCACTGAAGTTTATTTCACACTTCAGGATGCAACAAAACAAACTACAAACATCTTTACAGTGAAACACTTTTGCGTAACTGTTTTTTCTTTTCATTCATCTATACCGCTTCTCGCGCCCCCCCTGCAATGGCACAGTGCCCCCCTAGGGGGCGCGCCCCACACTTTGAGAACCACTGCTCTAGAAGATAAATAGTAAAAAAAATTAGATCAATGAACATCTTAACGCTAACAGCTCTTCCACACAGAGCTTAATGTGAACGCTCACCCAGAGAATGAATGCCTTTGTTCTTCAGGAACACGTTAGCAAACGCATCCACGTTGACATTGATCAGTTTTCCCAGCTCAACAGTTAACTCCCAGTATCCGTCCTGCAGCACACAGAAGATTAACACAAGTTACAACTCAGAAAGGTTGAAACTAAATATTTTTGCTCAATAAAATCAACAAAAACTTAATCATTTGTTTCTGCATCCATGACATTTAGAGAGAAAAGTGCAGTTGTGACAAAAGCAGGACATATCTCATTAACATACATAATAAACAATCTTATACAAAGTATTGAGGCTTATGGGACACTACAGGTAATGTTGAAGCATATTGAGACTGATCAATTCAGATCAATTCACTGCAGATCTTACAGCATGTTTTACGTTTGCTTGGAACATTTGAAGAAACTTACATTCTTTAAAATAACAAAGACCTCTATAAAAATAACATTGTTTGGACCTCATAGCAACAACTACCTGACTCCAGTAATGTAGAGTTAGATACGAGTCCATCTGTCCAACAGCTAAATATTAGTCCAAACAGTAGCAAATTGTAACGCTTGTTACATTTTCTTACGGTGCAGTTTGCTTTCGCTCTGCACTATCATACGATCAAAACTAATAGAAAAACTTGTTCCCCTCTTCGTCTGTGGTGGTGCTGCACCAAGAACCGCTGAAGGAAATGACACAAAAACTTCTGAAAAAGAAGCTGAGTGCATCTTCCTTCTTCAGAAAATGTAAATAAAAATGGAGTAGAATCAGATTTTAGCGGTTGTAGGATTTCTCTTCTGTCGTTGATAAAAGACCACGAGTCATTTCTCCTACTAGCTCCAGACACGCATTTGTTTTAGTCGTATTTACCCCGAATGCCCTGCACTATCGTCCGCTTCCTGCTTTTGGAGCGGTCTCTGGTTCGCGTGGCGTTCGCATTCAAACCACACCAGAAGTCACTTCAACCGAACTGAGACAGAAGTTTGTAGATGGACCAGAGTTCAGGTTTTTGGTTCACATCAGAGTTTGATTATTCACACTTACACAAACAAACAGGACTTTCTAGACAAACATACTGGAATTGAGCAGAAGTTTTTATTACTTAATAAAATAAAATATAGATGGAGATCTTTTTATATGTATGATTCATGATACAAGTTTCTTCTCTGAGCTTTGGACCAATTTAAACAACGGAGTAAAACATCTTACCGCCTGCTAGGGGTTGAACCAATTAGTCGACTAGTCGACTCAAGGACGTCTCGCGAGTTTTTACATTTCATGTCAACTAGTCGCAGTCATGTGATTGCCGGTGGTGACAGCCTGTGCTGATCTGACAGCACAGTATACGTCACAAGACACAAGAAAAATAAGTTAATACATTAGTTTAAATGATATGTAGATGGATGCATATTTGTGGTTTTACAGTGTTTTTAAAAGGAGATGGAGTTGCAGCTGCAGTCCACTACAAAACACGAGCCGTCTAAAACTCGCCCCCTTCCCGCTAAGGATGTCACTTAGCCGGCTCGCGAGTGTCTTTGTCACAACGATTTAACTAATACATTATGATGTTATGTTGCTGATTAAATAAAGATCTGTGGTAATGACAGCTGCTGATTAAATAAAAGCCTGTAGTTGGTAATGACAGTGTATACTTGTCTGACATATATATAGCCGTGAGTTCGTGCTAAGAATGACACTTCGTGCTTAGAAGTGTCAGAGTGTATGACACTCTGACAGCTGATCTGACAGAACACTGGCTACAAAATGGCGTCTTCAAAACAGATCGAGGACAAAACCCGCATCTTGTCAAACAGGTAGAAATTACTGGGTCCTTGTATGACAATGTGCTCTTAGCGAACTCTTAGCGAAGAGAATACTGACAGCGAGTGAACTTTATTTACCCCCCGCCCCCCCGGCCCCCGTGCCACCTCTTTTTATTGTTTTTACATGCCATCTAAAAGATGTGCGTTTCCTTTTGAATGTTGGTTTCCCAGAAACTTATTATTTATCATAAACTATCCCGATGTTTTGTTGTTTCACTTGTTGCTGTTCTGTGTAAATGCCGTATTTTTCCGTGAAAACGGGTAGTAAAGCCTGTACGTTACTCCAAAGCTTTGCGTCTTGCGTTGCTATGACGTCACAACGACTAGAGAGAGTGTGTGTGTGTGTGTGTGTGGGGGGGGGGGGGGGTCAATATTTGCCGTGAAAATAGCTAATAAAGCCTCCAAGTAGTTGTGAAGGGTTTTTGCGCTTACGTCACTACGACGTCACCGCGACTAGTCGACATCGACTCGACTATTATCATGATGTAGTCGACCTTAAAAAATATGTAGTCGTTCAACCCCTACCGCCTGCTGCAGTTGGAAGATCTTAATCCACTTCAGCTTCTGCTCTTCTGGGTCTGGAGCTCTGCACCAACAACACACAGCACAAAAGACTCAATTACAGGTAATAAGATGGAAAATATCAGCTCAGTGCTTATAAAGATAGAATGGTTTGTGTGTTCAAGAACTCACTCAAAGGATGGATGATGTGGCTGTATATCATATGCTTGACAAACCAGACCATCCATTAGATTTGAACTTAATGCACAGAAGGGCCTGTGAAGAAGACTAGGGGGAGGTAGTGGAGCTTCACTGGCCACTGGAGGTGGAGGAGGAGCTCCAAAGACCCATGGAGGTGGAGGAGGAGCTCCACTGGGCCCTGGAGGTGGAGGAGCTCCACTGGGTCCTGGAGGTGGAGGTGGAGTTCCATTTTGCACTGCAACTGGAGGAGGAGGAGCTCCACTGGGTCCTGGAGCTAGAGGAGCCCCTTTGCGCATTGGAGGTGGAGGTGGACGACCTCCTCTAGTTACTTGAAGGGGAGGTAGTGAAGCTTCACTAAATACTTGAAGAGATAGTGGTGAAGCTACTCTGCGGTCCAGTTGGATGGAGCCCACTTCAGAGAGAGGTGTTGGAGCGCCATTGCGCACTCGACTTAAATCTCTAAGAAAACTAAGACGATGGGGAGGTTTTGGATCAGATTCTGGAACCTGATACAACTTTGTGTGTCCTCCATTGCATTGGAATGCTGAGAGTTCCTCTTCTTGGTTTGCAAAACATTCAGATTCTAAACGTGTCAAAGGAGCTTCGCCTGCAGAATCAGGTGTGGCTTTCTGCTGTACAGCACTACGTTCTGTAAGAGACACCCTGGAAAAAATGGAGCCTGTACTTGGAGATTCAGATAATGAGAGAGATTTCCCAAATAATGCTGGACTTATTTTGGCAAGAGAGCTTGTTTTGGACCAATCCCCTGATAATGGCTGAACTGATGATGAAAATAGCGAAGATGATTTCAAAGAAGCTGTTGATGTAGAGCCAAACCCAAATGATGAGCCTCCAGTACCAGCAAGTGGGAGTCCAAAACCACCATATGTGGTTCCTAAACCAGTAGATGAGGGGGCAGAACCAGCAGGTGAGGTTCCAAAACAAGCAGGTGAGGTTCCAAAAAAAGCAGTTGGGGGTGCAGAACCAGCAGGTGGGGCTCCAGAACAACCAAATAAGCCTCCGGTACCAGCAAGTGGGGGTCCAAAACCAGTAGATGAGGGGGCAGAACCAGCAGGTGAGGTTCCAAAACAAGCAGGTGAGGTTCCAAAAAAAGCAGTTGGGGGTGCAGAACCAGCAGGTGGGGCTCCAGAACAACCAAATAAGCCTCCGGTACCAGCAAGTGGGGGTCCAAAACCAGTAGATGAGGGGGCAGAACCAGCAGGTGAGGCTCCAAAAAAAGCAGTTGGGGGTGCAGAACCAGCAGGTGAGGCTCCAGAACAACCAAATAAGCCTCCGGTACCAGCAAGTGGGGGTCCAAAACCAGTAGATGAGGGGGCAGAACCAGCAGGTGAGGTTCCAAAACAAGCAGTTGAGGTTCCAAAAAAAGCAGTTCGGGGTGCAGAACCAGCAGGTGGGGCTCCAGAACAACCAAATAAGCCTCCGGTACCAGCAAGTGGGGGTCCAAAACCAGTAGATGAGGGGGCAGAACCAGCAGGTGAGGTTCCAAAACAAGCAGTTGAGGTTCCAAAAAAAGCAGTTCGGGGTGCAGAACCAGCAGGTGGGGCTCCAGAACAACCAAATAAGCCTCCGGTACCAGCAAGTGGGGGTCCAAAACCAGTAGATGAGGGGGCAGAACCAGCAGGTGAGGCTCCAAAAAAAGCAGTTGGGGGTGCAGAACCAGCAGGTGAGGCTCCAGAACAACCAAATAAGCCTCCGGTACCAGCAAGTGGGGGTCCAAAACCAGTAGATGAGGGGGCAGAACCAGCAGGTGAGGTTCCAAAACAAGCAGTTGAGGTTCCAAAAAAAGCAGTTCGGGGTGCAGAACCAGCAGGTGGGGCTCCAGAACAACCAAATAAGCCTCCGGTACCAGCAAGTGGGGGTCCAAAACCAGTAGATGAGGGGGCAGAACCAGCAGGTGAGGCTCCAAAAAAAGCAGTTGTGGTTGCAGAACCAGCGAATAACTGTCCTTGCGGTAGTGGTGTGGCAGAAAAAAGGGCATATCCTCTCCTGGAGGACCCGGGAGCAACAGACATACCCATCTGCAGCAGAGAAATTCAGACACAAGAACCTTAAACATAAATATCTTAAATAACTCTGATTGCTGGATGCCATTTCTTCAGTTTAAGTTAAATATTTATGTGGACCATAAACAGAAACTAAAAATCTGTGCAGGACATTGCCTGGATGGACAATTTTATTCATTACTTGGTGCTTATTTTGCTTAAAGGCGACCTTTTATGCTCTCCTGAACAGGTTAAGACAGGACTATGGGTGATACAAATCATCTTCATTACATTTTTTGCACAAAATCATTCTTAGATAATGAGATATGAATCTGGTCAGTTCTGTCCGTTTTGAGCTCCTTTCAGAATGAGCTGTCATTATCCCTACTTCATAATAACACAACTATAGACTTTTTTTTATCCTAATAGTATCTCCCTTTACACGAGTCAGACTGATCTAAACATTAGGAAATATTTATGTAAACAGGCCTGGTTTTGGTTCTGACATTAATAATACATTCAACTAATGAGAAAGGTGAATTAAAATGCTCCAGAAAAAATGGCAAGTAAGTTGATACCACTGCCTATAAGCAGCTTGAAGTTTCAATATAGGTACTGTTATTTTTAAGTATTACCATTAAATAAGACCCATCTGAAACATTGATTGTTCTCCAAAGTGAAAGTTATATCAGTTAAAAACATCTGAGCCATTTGATACAAATACTAGATTCGTGTGTGAAGGTTTGTGCTTCTACCTCAGTCTCTTCAGATCTCCGTAAAAGAAACACAAGCAGAAAGGTATAATCTGCACCTGATCACTTATTGCTTAAAGTTTATTAGTTGTACTTCATATTAAAATGCCAGGACTCCTCCCCTCTCTCCTCCACAGAGAAGGAGCTCCCTTCTCTGTGGAGGAGAGAGGAAAGGAGTCATGATTGCCAAAGTTCATTTAACAGCCAACAAACTGTCAAGAAGAAGCTAAATACAACAGTGGGAATAAGGATTCACAATGGTTACAGTATTTAACAAACACCAATCCCATCTGACGTCAATCTCTATTATCTCTATTATTCACTAAGGACAGTGAAGCTAGAAGCTAGCTTCTCTGGATCGCTAAAGCACCACACCTAGTTTATGCAAACAGGCCTGGTTTTGAACCTCATTGTGAAGATGCATTTAACTAACGGGAAAGATGAAATAAAAGATCCCATAAAAATATTCTAAGGAGCTTAAAAACCTGGTTAGAGGTAGTTTAAAGTTTCCCCACAAGTACTGGTTCTTCAGTATAACCTCCCACTCAGACCCAGCTGTAACATTGACAATATTGTAAAGTGAAAGCTAACCTATAGTTAGCCTGTAAGTGCCCTGTCTGTAGGTAGTTAAGAACGCAAGCACGGCATGTGTATGCTTCTAGTTTAAATATCTTTCAAAGAGGTATTCTGAGAGTATGTCACAAATGAACTCCAGATAAAGTGTAAACATCTGTTGGTTTGCTCTATGTGCCCTTCAAGAGACTGAGAAATAACGGCCTAAAGTAACAAACTGTAAAGAAGTAGCTAAAATAACAACGGTGATGGAAGCTCCTTGTTACCTCATGATGATCAGGCAGGGCATCATACATCATCTGTAACAGAAACATAACATTCAAGTTCAGGAGCTGCATTTCCATTTTCCATAAAACTACGCAGGTTGGAATTACAATAAAAAAATTGCTTAATGTCAGTTTCCTTGATTTCATGTGTCTTTCCAAATCAAGTCCAATTGACTGAATTTAAGTTGATTGTGTAAGTTTTAAAGAGTAACTGCTGTAACTTTTGGGAGTCATAGTATCAGAATAACTGTACTGGTACCCTTTTGTGCTTCTCCATGAAATCTTTTTTGGCGGTTATGAGTTATAATTTTATTAATTTTTATTTCTGGGATTGGAGCTCCCTTCTCTGTGGAGGAGAGAGGAAAGGAGCCATGATTACCACAGATCATTTAACATCCATCAATCCCATCTGATGTCAAGGCTCCATTGGTTTGACTGTCCTTAGACCTGCATTAACTGGATTGCCGATGTTACAGTTATCTAAGCAGGCCTGGTTTTGGACCCCACAGAGGAAATGCAACCAACTAGTTGGAAAGGTGAAGTAAAAGTCCCAGAAAAACTGTAAAGGGTCATAAGTGAAGCCTTATAGATACTCCATGAGTACTGGTTCTTGTTAAGCATTATCACTAAATAAGACCCAGATGTAAAGTGAAACTCATATCAATAAAAACATCAGAGCCAGAAACTAGATCTGTGTCTGAAGGTTCTTACATCAACATCCATCTCTTCAGATGACTGTAAAAGAAACAAGCAGAAAGCAGGAAAGTGAATTAGAAAGGAATGATCTACACTTGATCACTTATGTTTTTAAAGTTTTATTAATTGAAATCACTGTTCAAGTAAAATACTAAGGATTCATTCCTTCTGGCTGTAACTCTTCCTTAACTTTAATAGAATAAATAATCAATACCTAGCTGCCACTTAGAGAAAATACATAATAATGACACCATAAAAACCCTGTAAGGACAGTTATAGGTACCAGTATAACTGTACTGGTGCCCTTCTGTGCTTCTCCATAAAATCTTTGAATCATCTGTAAATATCCTGTAGTGAAAACATCAATAAAAACATCAGAGCCAGATACTAGATCTGTGTGTGAAGGTTCTTACTTCGTCCTCGCTCTCTTCAGGTGTCTGTAAAAAAAACAAGCAGAAATCAGAGACAGAAAGTGAGTTAAAATACTAAATGGTATGATCAGCACCTGGCTTATTTAGTTGAAGTCATCTAGAGAAAATACATAATAATGACACCATAAAAACCCTGCCAGGACAGTTATAGGAACCAGTATAACTGTACTGGTACACTTTTGTGCTTCTCCATAAAATCTTTTTTGGCGGTTATATAATTTTATTAATTTTCATTTCTGGGATTGGAGCTCCCTTCTCTGTGGAAGGGAGAGGAAAGGAGCCATGATTGCCACAGTTCATTTAACATCCATCAATCCCATCTGATGTCAAGGCTCCATTGGTTTGACTGTCCTTAGACCTGCATTAACTGGATTGCCGATGCTAAAGCATCAAACCTGTTTAGATAACCTAGTTATCCCACAGATAAAATGCATACGACAAATGGGAAAGATGAAGTAAAAGTCCCAGAAAAAACTGTAAGGGGTAAAAGTTGAAGCCTTTATAGATACTCATGAGTACTGGTTTTTGTTAAGCATTATCACTAAATAAGACCCAGATGAAACTCTGACCATGCTGTAAAGTGAAAGCCATATTAAATAAGAAGTCATATCAATAAATGTGTGTGAAGTTTTGTATTTCTACCTTGAGTTCCCTAGATCTCTGTAAAAGAAACACAAACAGAAAGCAGGGACAGAAAGTGAGTTAGAATAATAAATGGTATGATCAGCACCTGATCACTTATATTGACTAATAAAACCTGATTAATGCTGATCAGGTTAAATTAGTTGAAGACTTTATTTATCTAAAATGCCAAAAATAAATAAATAATCAGGAGAGAGGAAAGGAGTCATGATAGCAACAGTTCATTTAACATCCATCAATCCCATCTGATGTCAAGGCTCCATTGGTTTGACTGTCCTTAGACCTGCATTAACTGGATCGTTGAAGCTAAAGCATCAAACCTGTTTAGATAACCTAGTTATCCCACAGAGGACATGCATCCAACTAATGGGAAAGGTGAAGTAAAAGTCCCAGAAAAACTGTAAGGGGTCATAGTTGAAGACTTTATAGATACTCCATGAGTACTGGTTTTTGTTGAGCATTATCACTAAATAAGACCCAGATGTAAAGTGAAAGTCATATCAATAAAAACATCAGAGCCAGAAACTAGATCTGTGTGTGAAGGTTCTTACTTCGTCATTTAACTCTTCAGATTTCTGTAAAAGAAACAAGCAGAAAGCAGGAAAGTGAATTAGAAAGGAATGATCTACACTTGATCACTTATGTTGTTTAAAGTTTTATTAATTGAAATCACTGTTCAAGTAAAATACTAAGGATTCATTCCTTCTGGCTGTAACTCTTCCTTAACTTTAATAGAATAAATAATCAATACCTAGCTGCCACTTAGAGAAAATACATAATAATGACACCATAACAACCCTGTAAGGACAGTTATAGGTACCAGTATAACTGTACTGGTACCCTTTTGTGCTTCTCCATAAAATCTTTGAATCATCTGTAAATATCCTGTAGTTGACACCATATAACGTGTGGTGAAAACTCCATGTTACCTCATGACATGATATCTGCCTTAGACGGCACCCCTGTAACAGAGAAACATAACAATCAAGTTGCAGTATTTTTATCCATCATTCCTTCAATGTGAAAACCAGATAAACCAGAAAGATCCAAAGATATTGAGAAATGTTGCAGGCAGAAATGTTTCTGTATCTTTTCCAGAGTTGTGCCTCAAGACAATCCTGTCTCTGAGGTCAGCAGACGGTTCCCTGGATTTCATGGTTGGTTTTTGACATTAAATAGACAAACGTCTTTATAATTAAAGTCCAATCAGCTGAAATTAGATTGTTAATGTAAGTTTTGGAGAGTAACTGCTGTGACTTTTGGCAGTTAGGAGTTATAATACATTCATTTTTATTTCTGGGATTGAAGCTCCCTTCTCTGTGGAGGAGAGAGGAAAGGAGTCATGATAGCAACAGTTCATTTAACATCCATCAATCCCATCTGATGTCAAGGCTCCATTGGTTTGACTGTCCTTAGACCTGCATTAACTGGATTGTTGAAGCTAAAGCATCAAACCTGTTTAGATAACCTAGTTATCCCACAGAGGAAATGCATCCAACTAATGGGAAAGGTGAAGTAAAAGTCCCAGAAAAAACTGCAAAGGGTCAAAGTTGAAGCCTTTATAGATACTCCATGAGTACTGGTTCTTGTTGAGCATTATCACTAAATAAGACCCAGATGAAACTCTGACCATGCTGTAAAGTGAAAGCCATATTCAATAAAAAGTCATATCAATAAATGTGTGTGAAGGTTTGTACTTCTTCCAGGAGTTCCCTAAATCTCTGTAAAAGAAACACAAACAGACAGAGGGGACAGAAAGTGAGTTAGAATAATAAATGGTATGATCAGCACCTGATCACTTATATTGATTGATAAAATCTGCTCAATGCTGATCAGGTATTATTAGTTGAAGTCATTGTTTATCTAAAATGTCAAAAATAAATAATCAATACCTAGCTGCCACTTAGAGAAAATACATAATAATGTCACCATAAAAACCCTGTAAGGACAGTTATAGGTACCAGTATAACTGTACTGGTACCCTTTAGTGCTTCTCCATAAAATCTTTGAATCATCTGTAAATATCCTGTAGTGAAAACATCAGTAAAAACATCAGAGCAAGAAACTAGATCTGTGTGTGAAGGTTCTTACTTCGTCATCTCTCTCTGTAGATTTCTGTAAAAGAAACAAGCAGAAAGCAAGAAAATGAATTAGAAAGGAATGATCTACACTTGATCACTTATGTTGCTTAAAGTTTTATTAATTTAAATCACTGTTCAAGTAAAATACTAAGGATTCATTCCTTCTGGCTGTAACTCTTCCTTAACTTTAATAGAATAAATAATCAATACCTAGCTGCCACTTAGAGAAAATACATAATAATGACACCATAAAAACCCTGTAAGGACAGTTATAGGTACCAGTATAACTGTACTGGTACCCTTTAGTGCTTCTCCATAAAATCTTTGAATCATCTGTAAATATCCAGCAGCCAGCCTACAATTACTTGTCATTTATACAAAGGTGATTCTAGATGTAAGTAATATGTATGTACTTGTCTAGTTTCCAATATTTTCACATCGGTACCCTGAGAGTACGTCACAAGTGAACCACAGATAGTGTGTAAACAACAAACTGTTGGTTTGCTGCATGTGCCCTGAAAGGAGTTGAGAAATACGGATCTAAAGCAGTAAACTGTAAAGACGCAGCTAAAAAAACATGAAAACTCCATGTTACCACAAGAGATAATATCCTCTGAAGAGATAAAGAGGTCATCTGTAACAGAGAAACATAACAATCAAGTTGCAGTATTTTTATCCATCATTCCTTCAATGTGAAAACCAGATAAACCAGAAAGATCCAAAGATATTGAGAAATGTTGCAGGCAGAAATGTTTCTGTATCTTTTCCAGAGTTGTGCCTCAAGACAATCCTGTCTCTGAGGTCAGCAGACGGTTCCCTGGATTTCATGGTTGGTTTTTGACATTAAATAGACAAACGTCTTTATAATTAAAGTCCAATCAGCTGAAATTAGATTGTTTATGTAAGTTTTGGAGAGTAACTGCTGTGACTATTGGCAGTTATGAGTTATAATATATTCATTTTCATTTCTGGGATTGGAGCTCCCTTCTCTGTGGAGGGGAGAGGAAAGGAGCCATGATTACCACAGTTCATTTAACATCCATCAATCCCGGGAAGCCGGGTGGCGTAGGGGATAGGGTGGCCCATTTTTGGAGACCTTGAGTCCTTAACGCAGCAGTCGTGGGTTCGACTCCCGGACCCGACGATATTTGCTGCATGTCTTCCCCTCTCTCCATCCCCCTTTCCTGTCAGCCTACTTTCATATAAGGGACACTAGAGCCCACAAAAGATCCCAGGGAGGGGTAAAAAAAATAATAACAATAAAATAAAATAAAATAACATCCATCAATCCCATCTGATGTCAAGGCTCCATTGGTTTGACTGTCCTTAGACCTGCATTAACTGGATTGCCGATGTTACAGTTATCTAAGCAGGCCTGGTTTTGGATCCCACAGAGGAAATGCAACCAACTAGTTGGAAAGATGAAGTAAAAGTCCTAGAAAAACTGTAAAGGGTCATAATTGAAGCCTTTTAGATACTCCATGAGTACTGGTTCTTGTTAAGCATTATCACTAAATAAGACCCAGATGTAAAGTGAAAGTCATATAAATAAAAACATCAGAGCCAGAAACTAGATCTGTGTGTGAAGGTTCTTACATCGTCGATATCTGTAGATGCCTGTAAAAGAAACACAGACAGAAAGCAGGGACAGAAAGTGAGTTAAAATAATAAATGGTATGATCAGCCCCTGTTCACTTATATTGATTTATAAAACCTGATCAGTGCTGATCAGGTTTTATTAGTTTAAGTCATTGTTTATCTAAAAAGCAAATAAATAAATAAATGAATAAATAATCAATACCTAGCTGCCACTTAGAGAAAATACATAATAATGACACCATAAAAACCCTGTAAGGACAGTTATAGGTACCAGTATAACTGTACTGGTACCCTTTTGTGCTTCTCCATAAAATCTTTGAATCATCTGTAAATATCCTGTAGTGAAAACATCAATACATTCAACTAATGAGAAAGGTGAATTAAAAAACTCCAGAAAAAATTGCAAGTTGATACCACTGCCTATAAGCAGCTTGAAGTTTCAATATAGGTACTCCATAAGTACTGGATTTTGTTAAGTATTATCACTAAATAAGACCCAGACCCATTGGTGGTGGAAACTCTTTGTTACCTCTTCAGTGGAGCTAAGTTCTGTGGACAGCATCTGTAACAGAAACATAACATTCAAGTTCCAGTCATTTTTATTCATCATTTCATTGAATTAAATAAAATATGAGGTAAACCAGAAAAGTCAAAGGTGCTGATAATGTTGCAAAAAGATTAAGAACTCCATGTTGGAATGAGTGGATCATAGGACTTTATTGGTGATAAACCAATAAATCAGAAACCAGTCCTTTCATCTCAACGGTGAGTAAAAACAGAAATCTGCATCAGTGAACTGAATTTTAAGCCACACCTCTTCCTAAAGTTTGGAGTGACTCTACATAGGTTTCAAAGAGTAACTGCTATGACGTTCGGGGGTTATTGGTTATCATTTTATTAATTTTCATTTCTGGGATTGGAGCTCCTCTAAATACAGTTTTGATCGAAGTTCTGCCGGAGATGGGAGTTAAAGCTCCGTCTCACAGGGTAATCCGCCAGACGTTCCCAGCAGACCCTCACAACATGTTTGGGCCTGCCAGGTCTGACCGGCTTCCTCCCCCAAAGCCGGAGTCAACTCGCCACCAGGTAGTGGTCAGTGGACAGCTCCGCACCTCTCTTCACCCGAGTGTCCAAGACATGCGGCCGCAGATCCGATGAAACGATGACAAAGTCGATCATCGAACCGCGGCCTAGGGTGTCCTGGTGCCAAGTGCACATATGAACATGGTGTTCGTTATGGACAATCCGTGACGAGCACAGAAGTCCAACAACAGAACACCGCTCAAGTTCAGATCGGAGGGGCTGTTCCTCCCAACCACACCCCTCCACGTCTCACTGTCATTGCCCACGTGAGCGTTGAAGTCCCCCAGCAGAACAAGGGAGTCCCCAGGAGGAGCACTCTCCAGTACCCCCTCTAAGGACTCCAAGAAGGGTGGGTAATCTGAACTGTCGTTCGGCCCGTAAGCACAAACGACAGTCAGGACCCGTCCCCCCACCCGTAGGCGGAGGGAGGCTACCCTCTAGAATACTAGATTTACGTGTAAAGGTTCGTACGTCGCGATCGCTTTCTTCAGATAACTGTAAAAGAAACAGAAGCAGGAACGGAAAGTTCATTAGAAAGGTATGATCTGCATCTGATCACTTCAGTTGCTTCAAATTTATTGGTAGAAATCACTCTTCATCTAAAATACCAAACAGTAAGATATATTTATTCCAGCTGTAACTCTTACTTAGCATTTAAGTTAAAAAATAATCAATACCTCTGCATCACAAACCACAACCTGAAAAGAAGAGAGCAGATAGAAGAAAATCAGTTACAAGGACAATAATTAACTATTTCTCACAAATATTATCCGGTTCCTGCCACAAACCTGAGGTTAGGGTATTATGAAAAGAAGAATTAACCATTACTTTAAAATCCTTGAACCTTCCAATAATCTCCTCAGATTTCAAAGCTTTTAAATTTGTATTTTACTGTAGCAAAGACAATCAAAAATCTTAAAGAGCTGACCTAAATCTGATCATGTTTCCTTTAGCAATAAATTGCCAAGTGTCCAGAAACATTTCTCCAGTTTGGCTATAGCTGCACTGAAAACATGGGGCGTCTCACGGATCAACTCTTGGACCCTTTGTTTTCTATTCCCACCCGCAGATCAAATGTACACTGAGTTAAGTTAAAATGGAGGCTGGTGCAGCTGTAAAACAAGTATTTTAAAAATAACCACACAGATTAAACCTCAGCGCAATGTACTCATAGTTTTGATCATTTTAACAGAAATATTTTCACTTTTTCTTTGTCCTCAGGAAGACTCCAGTTGATGTATGGCAAGAAGTCCACATCCTCCTCTGCGACCAGCTTTGGGATGTCTGTGACGCCATCATCTGCCTTCTCAGAATCCTAAAACAGGAAAAATTACTTTGGTTTGATTCATAAACAACTCTGAACATGGCATGAAAACAAACAGACCCTCTCTTCGATGGCCACGAAGCTGGTGAACTGAGACAGTATGGAGAACTCTTTGCTCAGATCGATGATGAAGGACTTCAGCTCTGCTTTTTTACCCTGAAAACACAAAAACAGGACTTTCAACAAAGTTTAGCTCTGATTTGAGGTCAAAGGTGACACGCATGCTGACCTCGTGTTCAGCTTCGGTGATATCAAGGTTTCCATCCTCGTAGTCTCTGATCAGGGCTCTTGCTGTGAGCTTATGAAGAAACTAAAACAACAAATCAGTAGCTGAGGTTGAATGTTTTTCATATTTCAATGTGTTTATACAGATAATAAACAGAGCCTTACCGTTCCTCTGGTCTTCTGCAGCTCTGTTGTTGACACCATGGTTTGAAGCTCCTGACCACGCAAATCTCCAAGAAGAGTCGCCTGCATGAAAAATCACCAATCTGATTCATTTTTTCTTTAATCGTTAGTTGCAGTCAGTTCATGATCAACTCAACTCTCCTTTGTAATTTCTCTGATCATTGATCAGCCTGGCCCAGCAGGTAAAGCAGAGAAGAAGAACCGGTTGAATACCTGAGTGCAGTGGGGCACAAAGCCGTAAACCAGCGTGTGGCAGTCGTTGAACAGAGCGTTCAGCTGCTTCGGGGCTTGAACCGGAGGAGCTCTGGGGTTGAACTGCTGCCACTTCACAGAGACGGAGCTGCAGCCGGGAGACGACATGCGCTTCACCTGGCGCTCCACCTGCAGCCACATGTTCAGGTATCAGAACGTCTCCAGTTCAACTGATAAACACTCAAATTAATCTTCATGATGAATGTTTTCCACGCAAAATGCAACATGTGGAGAACTCTACGGATGAATTAAACTCACTTTTATTTTGGGTCATATAAAGATCATGAATGTTGTCAAGGGCCAGTTGTGTATTGATAAAACCCATTCAGTTGTTAAAATATTGATAAATAGCCGTCTGTAAATTCCACAGATACTTCATTTTATTGATCAGTTCATCCAGAATCTCGTGATTGTTTCTGTGATTTTTTGCAATCAAAATCATTGATTTTGTGTTGATTTATAATGTATGACATTAAAAGTGACATTATGTGACTCGCCGTATTGACCATGGTCTATAATTTCAGTGAGGCAGAAGTGTGGTCAAATTAAGAAATACTGCCACCTGCAGGTGAGAGTTTACATCACCCAACATTTTTCACCAGTCCTGCAGAGAATTTTTAATAAACTTATAATCAGTGGCAACATGGGCAACCACCCAGGGCGGTATCTTAAGGGGGTCCTCAACTGCCCACAGTCATACTGTGATTACGACTCAAACTTTTGCCCAACAGAAAAGTTGGATGCGAGTTTGTCATGTGAATTAGAAAGTCTCACCTTCTCAGCCCAGGTGTACTTCGCTTTAGAGTCAAAAAACTCATAAGCTCCGCCCCCTGCCTGAGCCAGGGCTCTCAACATGTGGCGATTGGCTGTGGAGCTGAAATGACAAACACAGCCACTTCATCTAGTTTGAACAGAAACTAAACATGAAAAAGAAGCGAGGGATGAAGACCTTCCTCACCTGAAGCCGCAGGTGAAGAGGCGACTGTGCTGGACGTTATCTCTGAGCAGCTGCAGCGTGGCCGCCGCGTTCTGGATGTGGCCGTCCGACAGCAGCAGCAGGTTTCGCACGCCGTCGGACGGCGGCAGCAGACTGAGCGCCCGGAGAGGCCGCCACAGCTCAGTGCTGCCCCCTACTGAGGAGCAGCTCTAACAGCAGACAGAAGAGAATTACTGGTAAAGTTTGGAAATATATTTTAATTCCAAGTAGAACTACAACTAATTATTATCTTAGTAATCATTTTTTATTCTTTTACATTAATCATTTATTTCATTTAACCACTTTAGTTTCTTTATACAATATTGGAAATACAATAAAAGTTGGAAATAAAGAAATAATTAAATTCTTTTTTTAAATAAAAAACCAAACATTTTATTGCCTAAAATGCGATAACACAGCATTTCTTAAGTGTACGTTTGGTTATTTATAGCAAAGAATATATTTTTGTTTAATTACTACCATTAATATGTTTCTCTTTCAGCAAATTGTCTTTTTTACAGTTTGTGTACTCTAGTTTATGATTAAACAATGACTGAAATTAGTTAACAATTATTTCAATAATCGATTAATCACGATCAATACAATTAGTCGTTCAGCTTCAATTCCAAAACCAGAAATTATAAGTAAAAGGAAAAAAATAATAAAATAAAAACACATTCCCATATTCAGACTGAACAATTCTTGTTTTAGGTCAGTTAGGTTCACCAAAATTATTAATATTTATGAATATCCCTCCATTTAACTCAAATATTTTGAACTTTGAACTTGCAAAGCCATGACATCATCATCTAAATGCTCAAGTTTTAGATTTTTAAAATAATTTACAAACCAAATAATCTGAAAATAATAATACAAAGTAACCTAAAATATAAATATTTGTGTCTGATTTAATGACGGGCTATAAAATTTTGATTTTTAAGCAATTCATATAAATATTTGGTTTCAACGTTAGTTTGAAATATAGCTAATCATTGCAAATAAAACCAGTGCATTTTTTAAAAAAGAAATAAAGATGCTTAAAATAAAACACCTTTAAAAATAAGGCATGAATTTGTACAGTTTTTAGCATTTTCCCCAAATAAAAACATTGCTAATGAGTCTGAACTCACCTTGATGAACTTCTTGGCTTCAGCTTGAACCTCGTTGAGTTTCTGGGTCGTCAGGAAAGCTTCTGTGTGATCTGAAAACCAAAAACAAGACAAATCAAAGAACAAAGCCAGGCTGACGGAGACAAAATGGTGGATGCTCCTGAATATAGTAACCAAATAAAGCAACACAAGTTTTAAATCAAGAGGTGAAAAGTAAGACGCAGAAATTAACTGGAGGGAATTAAGATATTTCAGTACTATTATCAAATATAGTCTGTACTTTCCTACCGAGTCATTTTAGCAGCTTACAGGACAATTTCAAGGACCCAACAGGGTCCTTTTTGCAACTTTTAAATTATTTACAGGAAACTTTTAGAAAGTGCACTTTGTATGTTAAAGTTTACATGAAATTCTCCCAGAGATTCTTGAAAAAAGTGACCCTTAACTTCACGGAAAGTAACCTCCAAATTCATGGAAAGTAACCTGCAAGTTCGAGAATAGAAATCTAGAAGTCTTAGGAAAGAAGTCTCAGGTGAAAGAGAGTAGCATGTAATTTCTTGGAAAGTGCCCTGCAAGTTCAAGAAAAGTAACTTGTATGATGGAAAGTAACTGGTGTGTTTCTGGAAATCAGAGTGCAAGTTCAAGAAAAATCTGTGAAACGTACAGCAGTTTGAGGATTTGATTTGGTTGTTTTAAATAATATCCAAAATAAAACAATGAGTTATTGTATTCTAATCAGTTCTCTGCTCTTATACCAACCTGTTCCAAACAAAACAATGTTGATTTTGACGTCGTTCTTCAGGTTCTTTAAAACCTGCAGGGCGATTTTCTGGGCCAGCTGGAACGATGCCCCCTTCATGGACTCAGACGTGTCCAGCAAAAGAACAACTTCACTGCCTTCAGAGCTGGAGTCAAACTCAAAGTTTGGGTAGAAAACCAGCATGCAGGCCTGCAGCAAAGTAGAGGGTTAATTCACTTAGTGTGGAGTGCCACAGGGTTCAGTACCGGGACTCTCTGAAAACAGATTGGTGTGGAAGAGGGAACGACAAACAGACCTGGCTGTTCTTGTCTGGGTGTTTCTCCACCCACATTCTGGGAAGATGAACCTCAGAGAGAGTGACAGACATCTGGAAACCATCTGACCCCATGACCTGACCCGGCAGAACACTGATCACTGCCTTACAGTCAGTCCTCTGGAAAACAAAATATAAACAAAATGAATTACCTAAAAATAAGAAACAGGTAAACAGTAAAGATTCACCTCCAAAAAACAAGTTTTAGATCCTAAACTATAAAAATACTAAACATGAACCCAGAAAAACAGATTAACTTGCAAATTATGTAACAATATGCAGATGATATGATTGTTTTTATTAAAAATGGCACCTTAATTTTGACTTGATGGGTGATGCAGGTCAGGCTAGAGATCTCAAAGGGCATCTCCACCGACATGTCCAACGTAAACTCTCTGAAGACCAAACAGAGCAACAGTCCATTTCTTCACATTTACTTAACCAAACAAAAAGGTTAAAGGTTAAATAATCCAAATCCAATAAGAAAACAGATCAGCGACATCATGAGTTTAAAAAAAACTAAATTCAATTATTCTCACCTCGCTGATTCGTTGGCCACACAAACCTTTTCCACAGAGACCTGGTGGGTCAGAGAGCACATAAAATGATCTCCGTTTAACAATATCAAGGTTTTAATGTAAAATTATTCCTAAATTGACTAAATAAAATGATAGTAATATCCATTCCTTTTTAGAAATAAATCACATTTACACTTAAAATTTTAAGACCCAGGAGAATAAAAAACAAATTGCAAGGCATTTTCATGTCATTTGCTTATTCTTTACTATTGTGTAACTGAATTTATGTCCTCAAGTTTCTCAAAACTTCAAGGAAAAAGAGTTGAGTTTCTGAGAAGAGATCAAATCTAGTCAAAACAATGTAGGTTAGTTCAAACCGCCCCACTGGAAATTGCTCAAAAAAGAAAACAGGAGGTGATTAGACTCTTTGTAACACAATGACGCATAAATCATGTTGCTGCCCTGGGATTTCTGTTTTACAGCGTACTACATAGTGAGACTTGACTAATCATTGACAACTTCACGTTCGACGGATATAGGTCTCGTGTGACGTCACACTTCCGGAACTTTGTAACTGGCAGCCATCTTGGTAGGTATCCGTAACTAACTGTCATGATAGTTGTTATAAAGTTGCTATGACAACAACAAAAAAGCCACAAGCTAAGAATTAGCTCTTGACTCGTTCCTATCTAACTTATAAACAATATAAGTACATTGCAACTATTACTCTATTTTTGAGTAATAGTTGCAATGTACTCTATTTTTCGCACTACGCTTGCCTACCAAGATGGCGGTTGAGGGGCAGGATCACTTCCAGTTCAGACATCTGGGAACTATGTATTCTAGATAAGTACAACAACACATCATTCTATTAAGTTTTGTGCTTTGCTGCCACACAATGGCAACTATTTTGATAGAATTTTCCTCAAACTTTTCTAAAAGCCCATCAAATATTAGCCCCGCCTCTGAGTACAGGCTCCGCCCCTTACTTGTGTGGTCTGGTTGAGCGCAGCGCTTTCCTGCCATGGAGCCACGCTACCCGGCAGGGAGAACAGGATGCTCCCGTCTCTGACCACCAGCTCTGACACAAAGGTCACCTTAATGAGGACAGTGGCACCAGGCGGCAGGTTGCCCACGCTGATGGTGAACACATCCTGCAGAGAAGAACCAATCAGAAAGACTGGGATACGTTCCTGAAAACATCAGATGTTCCTGGACATACAGGAGCGTCCTGGTCCATGAGGTACGCTCCGTGGCCTTTGGCTATCGCCTGTTTGTACTCCTTACGAGCCGTCTCCTTCTCCTTCACCTGAAAACAGCAGCAGAACGGTCAAATTAAAAAGCAACCTGGGCTGCCATTGGACCTCCATTCTACACCACATGGATGCAGTAAGTGATACAAAAGAGGCCAAACCAAAGTGAGCAAGAACCAAATGCTGAGTTCATATACTCTAAAAGTTGCACATTATTTTTTGTAGGCAGACATTGGTGATTGGTTTCATAATATTATTTTCTTTAAAAAAAAAAACTTTTTTTGAGAAGGAGTTTCAATTAGGACTTCTACTAACAAATATTTTTGTATTCTGACGATTAATTACATAAATTCTGCAAATTGTACAAAATATGAAATACATTAAAAATACAAAATAATTAAATTATTTTACTTTCTGTTCCAAAATGCAGTAACAGCATTATTTTAGTGAAGATTTGATCATTTGTAGCAAATAATGCATCTTGTTATCATATCTCCTACACCAACATCTTTTTAACAATATGGCCAGAAAAAGATTTAAAGAGGAGCAGCAAAACCAAATGAGATGGATTAGCTATGCATGTCAAAAAAACTTATGAAATAACTTGTAATAAAATGTTTTTCAGCCTAAAATGAATCAATTGATTAACATAAGACCAAATTGATCCATTGTCAGCGCTGTCCAGTTGCTTTCTAAATTAGGTTGCATTTTGTTTGGTGAAATATTTATCTAAATATTTCGCTTCAGATTACCTCTCCCACCACGTGCTTCCCATTGATGAAAGCTTCAAATCCGCACACGGCAGCTGAGTCGTCCAGCGGGAAGACGTACTTCGCCTCAATGGGCACTGAGCTCTGATTGGTGTATTTCTGGAAGATGATGACCTGACAGAGGAAAAAATCTGAATCAGAACCAGGATTGACGCGTCACCAAGCTGATCCAGGTGCTTCTCTTTCCGACCTGGGAGAGCAGATCCATCAGTTTGCACTTTACATGGACGGCCTGCAGGGGGAGCTGCTGGCCTGAACTGTCCAACAGTCCAGCTTTAACGTCCTCCAGAGGGTTCTTCACATTTTCTAGATCTTCTTCTACATGTTCTGAAGTGAGACCTGAGACAGAGTGGCTTGTCAGATGGGAATGTGTTTGAAAGCAGAAACCACACATAAGCTTTCTATTTTATTTTTATTAAAACTTAGTTGATGAAATCACTAGATTTAATTTTTAATTACATTATTTTTCCAGAAGCTGGATGGATTACTAATTATATCAGGTCAATGCTTGCTATTAACCCACAGCAGAAATACACTAAGGCGTCTTAATTACTAAATTCTTTATAGATACATGGTTACTGCAACATTCACTTAAATCAGGGGTGTCCAAAGTGCGGCGCAGGTGCCTTTTGTGGCTCTCTGAATGGTTTTGAGTGGCTCCTCTATCAAAATTCTTGTAGAGTAGCAACAAAAATATGCTATCATGGCGACATATTGCCAGTATCTGCAGCTCACCTGGGTTCTTGGCAGACTCAATGGGTTCTGCAGTCAGGTTGATGTCCGGACTGAAATTCTTCTGCTCGTCTCCTTCCTTTCTGAACTGAACTACATATTTTATCTTCACTTGGTCAATAGAGTAAACCACATACTCGTCATCCTGCAGCGCAGTCAGAAAACAGCAATCAGTTTCCTCAAGGTGCAGCACAGCTTTAACATGCTGAACATGCGATGGATATGCAGCTCTTCTGTTCCCACCTCAAAATCAGATGTAGTTTTGTTGGTTCGTCTGACTCCGTGAACGCTGTGATAGCCTTCAGGAGCCTCGGTCAGAGTCTGGTCTCTCTTATAGAGATCCTTACTAACTCCCAGAGCCACATCGCAGACCAGCAGGAGGCGCGATCCGTCTGTTTCACTGGGTTTGGCGTACTTCAGACTGGTGCTGAGAAAACAGAGAGAGCCTAGAGCACAGCAGGCTAACCAGAACATCTGAAACTGTTCTAACGTCGTTGTTTTCACACCAATAAACATGCAAGATGGATGAAGTTTGTTTACAAACCAACCTCAAAGCATCACCAAAGTAAATCCCGCTGCCAAGGTTTCCGACGTCCGTTCTCGTAATCCCATGATGCTCCACTCCCACATGGGGAAGCAGCAGACCTCTGAGGAACCAGATAGAGGGTCAAACTCGTGTTTTCACACATACATGAAACAAACGATGCCAAAGTTAACTGTACCATCGTTAACTAACTAAGCATAAGCGTTAGTTCTGTTAAAGCTCTAAACCAACAGTGCATTTAGTGGAAGCTAATGTTAAAGCGCTACACCAATCTCATATTTGGTGGAAACTAATGTCAAAACATAAACGTATGTTTATTTATTTTAAATAAATAAATAAAATAATATAGTTTAATATTTTTTTTAGCTCTGCCCACTGCTCACCTGGACATGATTCCTACAAAGTTGCTGGGGCTGGATGAATGGAGGAGGGGTTTAACGTTCCCGATCTCGCTCTGAAACGTTTGAAGCTCCACCGCTCTGTTGACCCGCATGATCTGCTGGATCTGCACCGACCTGAAGACACACAGAGATGTTTGTTGTCTTGTTTCCAAAAAGGTTTATGTTGAGGATCTGTACCTTTATTTATTATTAATTTGATAACTTGGCTGCAGGTTTGTGTATGTGTGTGTAAATAGGTATATATTATTTATGTATATATGCAGGTAGATGCATATGTATATACAGTATGTGTGTGTATGTATTACTTTCATCTGGTTCAGGAAATATTATTACAACTATTATTATTATTATTGGGGTTTTTTTATGGAAAGGACACTGGAAAGAGAAAGACTATGTATGCTATGAATTAATGAATGGAAAAGGGGTATCATTACCTAAGTTAAACTTTATCATACTCCTTTTCAGACTCAGTCACTGAATAAGTGGAGTATTTACATGTACTTGAGTATGTAAATTTGATAGTAAGGTATTGTATTTACACTTAGAAATATGAAAGTTTTTATTATTATTATTATGTTTTCTTGTTGGAATATTTGTCTGAAATAAATTACCTGTCAGCCAGCAGGGCGGCGACATTCTGAAACACTGAGCTGCTGCGGGGAATGGCTTCGATGTGGCAGCGAAGAGCGCGGTACTTCCCCACGGAGGACGGCTTCGGGTCGTTCAAGGTCATCTCGCTCACATTCAGAACATCCCGGATTAACTGCAGGAAAATCAATCAATCAAGTTAGCCAAGCATTGGGGCCTGCAGGGGGCGCTAGCTAGAAAGATGGAGGGAAGAGGAGAAAAACAATTTGCTACGATAAATATTAAATAAGTCACAGTAATAAATAAATTAATTAATTGACTGACAAATTAAAATAAGCCCAATAATTTCTATTTGCATAAATTATTATTTTTCTCTCATTCAACCAAAATCTGGGTGACAAAAATGAGATGGTAGTTGTCTTAGGGCCTCCAGTCACTGCAAAATCTGTTGGACAGTTTATTGTCCAACAAGATTTGTTATCATGACAGGCTTGATATTAAATATTAATTATTTTCTTACAATAAAAAGAGGGGATTGTGGTAAACAATTTTATTTTTTACTCCACCATAGTTGCCCTTTGTCACTGATTCAGCATCTTTGAGTGCCTTGCAAAGCGCTTTAAAAATGGCTTTTTATCAGGTCATGTATGACACAGACATCATATTAATAATGTCATAGAATATTATCTGATAATAAAACTGTCCACTACACAACTCATGGCCAACTGAAATCCAAGGACATGAGGCAGCATTTAGATTAAACAAATGTAAAAGTTATTAAACAGAAAGAAAAATACTTTCTAATGTTGATGTGTCTTTACGTATTTTGTAGCATATTCAGCCAGAAGCTATTGCTAATCAAAGTGTTTGGGAATCTCTGGTGTAAAAATCCCCCCATAAAGCTGTGCGTTAGCGGTACCTGACAGAGATCCAGCTTCTGAGACAGAAACCTGGCTGTAGGTGACTGAGGTCTGGGTTCCCGGTGAGGCAGCAGGGTGAGAACCTCGTCCAGGAGGGACGACGCCTCTTCCTCGTTTCCCTCCTTCAGTTTCCTCTGAGCCTGAAGCAGAAGGCCTTCAGCTCTGCTCACCTGAAACAGCAACAGCTTCATCAGAACGGAGCCTCGGATCTGAACCTGATTTGCCTGCAGATCAGTGCAAACCCACATCGTTCAGGCTGAGTCTGGAGATGGGGACTCTGAGGATGTTTCCAAGGCAACCGAGAGCTTCGGTCCACAGCAGCTCCACAAACGCCGCTACGTCTGGGGACAACTCATCGGAGTTCAGTTTCTCCTCCAGCAGCAGCTGAAGGTCATTCAGAGAGAAGATCAGAAACATCAAGGTCAGCAGGTGATTAACCCTTTGGAGTCTTGGGTCTAAATGGCCGTTTTGGTCTAATTTTGAATTTACCCTTATATTTTCACCATAAAAACTATTTACCTTACCTTGTTTGGTATCATTATTTTCAGAACATCCTAAACTTTGTGATTTTACAGTGTTTGTTTCATTTTGACAAAATTTATTATCACATTGGAGCAAAAAACACACACAGAAACATGACGTCATGCCCGCCACAGGGCGGGCGTCGACCTTAAAAGGTTAAAGGTGACCTATTATGCTTCCTGGAATAGGTTAGGATTATACAAAACATGTGCATTACACTTTAATGCGTAAAATCGTTCTGTGAAAATGAGATTTTAGTTGTCTTAGGGCCTCCTGTCACTTTAAACCCAAAAAATCTGCTGCTGACCACATCCCCCAACTCAACATTTACACTCAAACAGGAAATTGGCTGCAAACAGATGCACAATTATTCAACCATACATCTTTGAAAAGCAGAAGTGGAGCCTCCTACACAACCAACAGGAATGCGGCAATAGTTTCTGGTCAACAGCAAATTCTTGTCTTTTTCATCAGCCATTGTACAGAACACACAGCAATGAAACCAGCTGACCAAATGTGCTGGAGGTTCTCTTGGGTTGCTAGGTGGCAGGAGGAACTCTGATGGGGTTGCTAGGTAATGAGCAGCACCTGCTGATTTGTGACTATATAGTCAGAAGCTTTTTGAAATGCCTCATTTTCAAGACACCAAAAAACATTAACTCATTGCCAAAAAACTGATTTTTGTAACACTTAGAAGCAGTTTAGACCCAAGTGCAAGAGCAAAAATTTGCAAAATGTGATTTGCACAATGTTGTACATTTAGGCTAATACTGCCGATATGGCTGGTAACCGATTTAAATTATGTGTCATGGTTGTTTGAAAAAGCAGGGAGAGGAGGCACTGAATGTTGTTCACCCAGGGCACCTAACAGGCTAGGACTGCCCCTGCACAATGCCACATGTGGTGCAGCGTGTATCAGACCTGCTGCAGGGGGGCAGAGCCCAGGTGTGGCGCCTCAGCAGGTAAGCTGCTCATCCTCTGCAGCTCAGAGCGATCCAGTTCTTCACTCAGCGCCTTGTAAACGTCCAGAGCTTCTTCTGAAGTGGACAGGAACACCAGCCGATCCATCACAGCTGTCTTCTGTTGGAAAAACCATTTAAGACTGTTGTGTTCCAAAATGATTTTAAGGAAAATCCAGGAGACAAAAAGCAGAAACATTTAAGAAAGAAGTCAGGAACTTCTGATCTGATTCAGCTTTTGCTAAAAAACTGTTTCAAAGACACCAAATATTTGGATCATTATGCATCTGTTGTACTGGAACACTGAAATGAGGAGAAAAATGTATCATTTTACTACATATGCAGGATTAAAACAGCCATTACCTTATCCAAATGTCAAATTTCTTTGTTTTAAAATCCTATTGAAAATATTAATTTTGCACACATGAGCCCTGACAGTATGATGGAGAATTAGGATCATGAGAACAAATAAAACAATACGATATTGAGAATAAAGCCATAGGATAACAAGAATAAAGTCAAAATAATAAGAAAATAGAGTAATACAAGAAGAAAGTCAAAATAGTTCAAGAATAATTCATAGTAATACCAGAATAAAGTTATATTTTTAGAATAAAGTTGTAGTATTACAAGAATAAAGTCATAGTATTATCACTGTGTGGTGATAATTTTATGACTTTATTCTTTTACTTTATTTATTCTTTACTTTCTTAGCACGGCCCAAATCCTCCGTCATACTGACTGAGCAGAGCTTGTATGACGTCTTAATGGTTTCATACATAAACATAATATAATGTATAATCTTTAAATACGCCTTAATGGTTTCATACATAAACATAATATAATGTATAATCTTTAAATATGTCTTGTTTCATACATAAACATAATATAATGTATAATCTTTAAATACGCCTTAATGGTTTCATACATAAACATAATATAATGTAAAATCTTTAAATACGCCTTAATGGTTTCATACATAAACATAATATAATGTACAATCTTTAAATACGCCTTAATGGTTTCATACATAAACATAATATAATGTAAAATCTTTAAATATGTCTTAATGGTTTCATACATAAACATAATATAATGTATAATCTTTAAATACGTATTAATGGTTTCATACCTTCGACACCACGTCGTCCTTCAGGTATCTGGCCACACGATAGCGCCGTCCCTGCTCACCTTTGGCGCTCTGCAGCTCCAACACGCAAAACCTGCTGCCGTTCTCCTGCAGACAAACCTCCATCAGTACGAATCCCAGCTTCAAAACAGAAATGGAGGATAAAACTTCTCCCTCACCTGTCCGAAAACGGAGTACTTCGCCACCTGGAAATCATCGGGGAATGCTGGGAGAGCAGAATCCGACTCTTTGTAGATTCTGGGTAAAATAATGAGTTGAGGGTTAAATGACAGTTTTAATTTCTTGCTAATTATTTACTAGAAACTCTGGGTGACCAATTCCAGCCTCAATATCGGTAGTTTGATCTGCAGTATCTAATAAGTTAACAAGAGAGCTCACCGTCGCCCTGTGTGGAGGAAACCACCGCAGAAGACAGGATCAACGTTAGCTCCGCCCACTAGCTAACGACGGCTAACGCTCGTTAAATTAGAGATATTTCAGACCAAACTAGAGATATAGAAGTCATTTTCCTCACCTAGAGTTTGTGGTAAATAAACTAAAACAATTTAATTATACTATTGAAGTTATTTTTTGCACCTTCCGGCGAAAATGTTGACTTTAGAATCATAGCTAACTCTGAATCATTTCTATTTTCTTGCTGTTTCAAGCAGCCAATCAGACTTCAGGGTTTCTATTTAAATCGCTTCACTTCCGCTAAGTGGGTAAGATGGCGCAGGTTGGCAGTTTAATTTAAACATTAAAAAATTATTAAATAATAAAACAACTATTAAAACACTTATTTAAGGGACATATAATTAATTCTATATTTAATAATTTATTTCCAGTTTAAAAAAATAACGATGCATTAAAATAATAATTTTATTAGTTATTTAATTATTATTATTTCACTCTCCAAAGCTCATTTAACCCAGGAAGTCTATAGCCTTTATTGTAGCTTTCAACCTAAATCTCCCCTGTAAAAGTCAGATAAAAAGACTTAAATTCAGATTAAGTCTGAAGTTTGGATGATGATGATGATGATGATGATCCCACCTGAACTTCTGATTGTTTTTTTCAACAGCTGGTCCCTCTGATGAGGTCGGACCTTCAGAAACAACAATAGACACAGAAACACATTATTATTCCAAGTCTTAACTACGATCTGCAGGTTTTTAGACAAAGATTGTTCAATAAAAATGTTATGGTCAGGTCCAAAACACAACATCTTTCTCTTAGACTGAGGAAGGAAAAATATCAGAAAATTAAATTCCTGTCCGTCTCTAAACCTTCACAAATGATTGTACTACTTGTAGCCCTTCTACAATATCTTTGTACATGTTTTGAGACCTTTATAAGTTAGTGGAGCTCTCTGCGGTGACTTCCAGGGAGGAGGAGGATCTAGAGATGATGAAGTGTCCATCTTGTACTCGTCCAAAGACAGAAGAACGCCTCTCTCCACACATTTATACAGATAATCAAAGCCGACCACCGGCGTCTGGTTCTTCTGGATGCTGCGCAGCCTGTTGGAGCTCAGGTTGGACAAGTCGGAGGTCACCACCAGAGAGCACTGTGGGAAATGTAGGCAAAAATGTGACACTGAATTTCTAAATTTAAAGTAATTGGTTAATAAATCAATTTTGGTACAAAGCTCTCAATAAGTATTGAAATGGATATCATAAATACAGAACATTTTTATCTCAGCATGCCAAGCTGCAGTGTAAATTTTAAATAATAAATAAGTTAATATTCTAATTTTACTTCATATTTTTGCAAACCACAACTAAGCCAAACTAAAGGCTGTGAAATGGGTCAAGAAACCAGCTACTAAGCGTACAGTCAAACGCTACCAAGTGTAAAGCTGCAGCTTCTAAATGTGAAGCTAACAGCTAGTAAGTGTAAACCTTAAAGCTACTAGATGTTTAAGAGATGCATTAAGAGTAAGACTCAAAAAATACTAAGAGCAAAGCTAACAGATACTAAGCATAAAGCTAACAGCCATTAAGTGTAAACCTGTTAAAGGTGAAGCTAAGCACAAAATGTAAAGCTGACAGCTATAATAAATAACCAGATATTGTTGGTTTACCAAGAGTAAAGCTAAAAGCTACTAAATGTAAAGATAATAGCTACTAGTAACAGCCATCAATCCAGATATTGTCATCCTATTAGCTACTAAATTTAAAGCTAACAGCTAAGCAGAGTGTGCAATTTAAAGTCAAGATAACACAAGCTAGCAGTTACTAAAGCTTTAGATATTTGAGCAACTGAAGCTAACTACTTTTCAGAGTCTGGTTTATTACCTATAAATCTTGTATTATCTGGTTTATTAGCACTGTTAAAGATTGTCAACAAAGGTTTACCAAAACGCTCAGGTAAAAATGGATTTTCCCACCTGTTTGTTGACTATGAAAGAAATGCTGCCTCCATTCAATGTCACTATTGATTTCAGCTTCTTCTTCTCCTTGAAAGGCAAGTTTTTGAGCTCCAGAAGAACTGAACAGTTGTCAAACACACCCATACTGCCCAAAGAGAGAAAAAAAAACAATAGTTAAACTCAAACAAGAAACAGATCTCCAACTTTTCCAGTCCTCTAATCAAACAGTCAGGGAATCCAGACTCACCTGCCCTTCATAAACTATATCAGGTGTCAACTTTCTAAATGAACTCTACAGGTAAGTATTATCAGTCCTCTATTATTTTCAATAATGATTAATGATGTTTTTACAAAAGTAGATCAGGATGTCACGCAGTTATTTGCTGATGACAGAGCTTTGTGGAGAAAGGTGAAAAATGTAAGATTAGTGTATGAGAAAATACAGAATGCTATTAAATCTGTTGAAAATTGGGCTTATAACTGGGGAGTTAAATTCTCAGTAGGTAAAACAAAGACTGTCGTATTCAGTAGGAAGAAAATTCAGGAAATTGATTTAAAAATGTATGGAGAAAAAATAGAAAAAGTGAGTAAACTTGGTTTTTTAGGAATCATGTTTGATTCCAAGCTTTTATGGGGTGATCATGTAAAGTATATTGAAGGGAAATGTAAAAAAGTTATAAATATAATGAGGTGTTTAACAGGATTAGATTGGGGCGCAAATAAAATAACATTAAAAAAGATTTATGTTGCCTTGATCACATCAGTGTTGGATTACGGATGTGTAGTTTATAGGCAGGCTGCAAAAACAGTGATTAGTAAATTAGAAGTAATTCAGAATCAAGCTTTGAGATTATGCTGTGGAGCTTTGAAGACATCTCCATCTTTGGCAGTGCAAGTTGTAATGGGGGAGATTCCTTTATATTTAAGACAAAAGCAAATTATGCTGAATTATTGGGTGAGTTTGCAGGGACATAAAGAGGAGAATAATCCAGCAGTAAGAAACCTGAGACCTTGCTGGGAAAGCGGAAAAGCTAAAATAGACTGTTTTGCATGGGCAGCAGATAAAAGTATTAGGGAAAAAGGTATACAGGGAAAGAGATACGGTGCTGCTGTGCCTTAAACAAGTACACCTTTCTGGTTATTTCCATATGCAAATGTTGATCTAGAAGTTTATAAAGAAATGCAGGTTAATAAAGATAGTAACTGGGTAAGTTTTGTAAATGACAGAATTAAGAATATGTATAAATCTTTTATAACTATATATACAGATGGTTCAAAAGATTTAGTTTCAAATAAAACAGGATTTGCTTATGTTATTCCTGAACTAGATATATTTATAAAACAAAGAACATTTGACCATTTAGCGATACTGATGGCCTTACAGTGGGTAGAGCAAAATAAAATTGAAAAATTCTTATATGTTCATATTCATTATCATCACTAATGTCTATTTTAAATGTCTCATCTGAAAGTGGTATGGAGTTGGTATACAAAATTTATGAAGTTATATTTAGAATGACACAAACTCAAATAAAGATTAGGTTTATGTGGATACCAGCTCATAAAGATATAGAAGAGAATGAAATGGCAGATCATTTAGCTAAGGTGTCTTTAAAACAAAGTAGAATTATGGAAATAGCCTATTGTAAATCTGAAATAAAATCAATTCTTAAGCTCAAAATTAAATCTGAATGGCAACATTTGTGGGAGGAAATAACTAAAGGTCGTCATTTATTTCATACACAAAAGAAAGTAGGGAATACGGAAATAATAGGAGAAAATCGAAAAGAACAAGTAGTAATGACAAGATTGTGGCTTCGACATACTGGATTAAATAAAACTTTACATTTGATAGGTAAACATCCAACAGGTAGTTGTGAGTGTGGTATGGATATGGAAACAGTAGATCATGTAATAATTCATTGTGAAAAATATACAGTAAGTAGAGAGAAGATAAAACAAGAAATTAGAAAATATGATATAGAGACATTAAAACTTAATAAGATATAAATTAAACATAAAATAAATAAAGCAGTTGTTAATTTTTTGAAGGAAACAGGATTATACAAGTATATAAGAATTTAGATTAAAGGGAGATACTCTGGTCCACACTCCAGCATAGTAGATGGCAATAATACATCTTAACGTTAGATGTCACCCGCCAGTAAAAATCACAAAGAACTTTCTAAATAGTAAAACTAGAAGACAAGGCCTGTAAATCCTCAATAGAAAACTTGATATAGAAATAAGAACATCAAAATAAGAGTGGGCAATATGGACTGAAAGTTTATTATATTTTGTGGTATTGTGAAAACGATAAAAGTAACAATAAGATCTATTAATTAACTAAACTAACTAAACTAAATCCCAAAAATGTGGACTGCTTTTTTATAAAACATCATTAAAACAAAAATGATGTTAACATGACTAAAATTCTTGGATAAGAATTTCATAAAGATAAAAGATAAACGATACAATAAATCCCAAACAGGAAAAATAATAAAACTATAATCAATATCCCACAGCATCTTTTAGAAACAAACTATGCATCTGAAAAGTTTTCACAGCGCTTCACTTTATCCACATTTTATGCTATAGAATTATTACAAATTGTAATAAATTAATTAGGGACATATCAGCACTAACATTGGTAACTGCCGATATTAGTAACTTGTTAACATATCAGTATCGGTCAGATAAATAAAACTGGGCTGATATGAACAACCAAAATTTATTTCCATCTTGTTTCCGTTTATTTCTGGAGGGGAGTACCTGCGTTTTCTTTACAAATGTGCGCAAAACTTTGTTGCTGTTCTGCTAATGTTGAAAAAAAAAAACAACACAATTTTTGCAATTTTGCAATTGCGGTGTCTCCATTAAATAAACGCAACTAAAATCCCATCTGAATAAATTTATTCACGCTAAAAGTAATTAAAAATCATGGCGCTCCATAATCCTCCTACCACTTCCTGTCATTGTCTTCTTTGTGATTTCTCCCAGTAGCAACATCTGATTGTTAATAATGTCACTTATGCAATGCAAAAAAAGTGTGAATGAGAAATGAATCAATTTTAATAAGACCAAAAAAACTACCTCATTCTTGTGCCAAACTTATCAAAAAACTTTTTTTTGTCCAAAATTGACAAGTTTTCATTAAGCTAATCTAGTTTTTAAATGCCAAATTGCCCAGTTATATGCTACAGTATATCTGCATGAACCAACTGTGCTGTACGAGATAAATTTGTATTGTCTTTGAATTGCAGTTGGGGGCCACAAAAAACAGTCCAAAGGCCACCAACACCCCTTCACTAAACTCTTGAAAAGCAATTGATTCAAAAATAATTGTGTTTTTATTGGTGCATGATGAACACCAGAAGACAGTTTAACCTTTTAGAGAAACAAAACAGCTTAACTAGCGTTAAACTAAACATTTAAGGGTCATAATAAATAAACAGCAGATAAAATCTAATCTTTAATAAACTAATTCTTTATCAACTCCTCGTGTTGTTAACAAACACGGGAGTGAAGCTGCAACACCGAACGGAATCTCTCCTGCAAAACACCTGAATCTGAAAACAAGAATCAGGTGAAATCACGGAAATAAAAACCGATTTTCTTGGCTATTTCTGCAGCTTATTGATAAAATACCAGATAGTTTTTAATCTTAAAGTAGGACGATCTAAAGTTTCCCACTGCGACATAAACAATTAAAACACATTTATTTAATTTTAGCTAACATTAAAATGCAAAGAATGAGTCTTTGGGTTGAGTTATTTACCTGACTTGACGAAAGAGTTCAGACAATTTTATTTCCGGAGAAATTTCTGCTCCGGTTGTTCGGAAAGACAACAAGGTAAAGGCAGCGACACAGACGGCAACATCCGGTTGAAAAGACTTCAAAATAAAAGCCCCGAAGAAAGGGACGATTTAATAACCGAAATCTCAGTTCAACTGAAAAACATTAATAAACAAAAGTTGGGGCCAACCGTACCACAAAAAAATCAGAAGTACATTTAAACACAAAATGTTTATTATTTTTATTCAAATTGAAAAAAACTACTTTAACTTATTTTCGTTTTTAAACTGAACAATTCATATTTTATGCCACTCATGAATCATGGCTGAGGGCTGTATAAATGTATTCTGATGGGCTGTAAATGGCCCCTGCATCACCCCGGCTACTAATTTTGTTCAGAACCGTCAGAAAGTTGCATAATGGACCCACATAATTGAATTAGCTTTAAATTAATTCAGATTTACTTCCAAAACATTGTTTTTATCTGTAATGGCCTAGCTTCCAACATTTTCTTTAAAAAAGGCAAAGAAACTGTTTATTTCAAGGTAAAAGTATTAGATTTATTTATCAACATGTACATTTTTTTATTATTTCAAGTAAATCGTCATCAGAAAATCACAACAAAAAGCACTTGGCTGGTTGTTGAAACAAACATTTGCTGCTTTGTTTTTCATATGGTTTTGTTTTTACTGCGTAAAATAAAAGTAGTTAAATTAAAAACGTGTAAATGAAAACCTGACTTTCCTGACAGGAAGTGACCTCACCTTCGCTTACTGTAGCGTTACAGGTAATCAGCTGATTTCCTGCTTTGGTGCAGGACTTCCAGTTATTGGCGTGGAGCTGGAGCTCCATGCTGCCCCCAGTGGAAGAGAAGCGCAAGAACACACAGCTGTTTTCTAATCACGGCAATCAGATGGAAATTAGTCTTTATTTCATCCTTTTACCTTTTTTACATTGATCTGTTTTTATTTCTACTTTGTGTTCACGTCTGCATCTTTGGATTGTAAATCAGTGGGATGTATTTGGTAAAACATTTAAACAAAGATAAATAAAAAATGTTCCATATTTATTTGAAAAAGACAGAACAAGCTGTTAATTTCTTCTACATGTAAGGAACTTATTTAGCCGTTACCATTTCCCCTCAATTTGCTGGAAAATTCATTTGACTGATTACAAACATTGCCTCATACACTTGTACCAATATGCAATATGAAAACTTATGACATTAAAGAACCAGATTTTAGATAGTTTCCAGTCAAACACAAATGCAGTCTACGTTTTCTTATATTTTTATTTGTAAAAAGAATTAACACCACGTTTTATATTCTTTCTTGTTTACAACTGTGCACCACTTTGTATTAATCAGTCATAAAAACACCAGAAGAAATGATTTCAAAGGGTATGAATACTTAAAACGTTTACTTAAACGTAAACAATTAATCCTCCAGAAATGTCGACACCTTTGACTGATGCATGATTAATTTTCCACACACAAACAGTCACACAATGCCACATGTGGTGCAGCGTGTATCAGACCTGCTCCAGAGGGGCAGAACCCAGGTGTGGCGCCTCAGCAGGTAAGCTGCTCATCTTTTGCAGCTCAGAGCGATCCAGTTCTTCACTCGGCGCCTTGTAAACGTCCAGAGCTTCTTCTGAGGTGGACAGGAACACCAGCCGATCCATCACAGCTGCCTTCTGTAGGAAAAACCTACAGATTTGTTTTGTTGCAGATTTGTTTTGTTCCAACATGATTTTAAGAAGAATTTGGGAGACAAAAAGCAGAAACATTAAAGGAATAAGGCCTGGGGACCTGTCCAGGGTGTACCCCGCCTCTCACCTGTTGACCACTGGAGAGAGACTTCACTAGGGTAAGTGTGTAAGATAATGGATGGATGGATGGATTAAAGGAATAAGTCAGGGACTTCTGATCTGATTAAATTTTTGTTAAACACTTTTAATGATACCAAATATTTTGATTGTTGTCCAACTGCTGTACTGGAACATGTACATATGTTACATGTTACATAACAATGTTGAAATGAGGAGAAAAATGCAGTTTTATTATATATGCTGGATTAAAATAGCTATTATCTTCTCCAATTCCTTTACCTGTTTTTAAATCCTTCTGAAAATGTTACCGTATCCATAGGCTTGTCGCGATAAACAATATTATCGTTTATCGCAATAATTTCTGGGACGATTAAGCACCCAGCAAAATTTGTTATCATAACAGGTCTATGTATCAATTTTCAGACATAAACCCTGACGGTATGATGGACATCTAGTACAATACTAATAAAAAATTAAATTACAAGAATAAACTTGAACAAGAATAAAGTCAAACAAGAACAAATTCATAGCATTACGAGAATTAAGTCATTATATTACATATTATTCTTGTAATAATACAACAAAGTTGTAATAATACAAGATTAGTTGTAATTTAGGACTTTATTATTACAATATTTATTTACGGCCCTAATCCTCCGTCGTACAGACGGAGCAGAAGCTCATGTTGTCCTGTCTGTCTGACGTCTCAATGGTTTCATACCTTCAACACCACGTCCTCCTTCAGGTATCTGGCCACACGATAGCGCCGTCCCTGCTCACCTTTGGCGCTCTGCAGCTCCAGCACGCAAAACTTGCTGCCGTTCTCCTGCAGAAAACTTGCGTCAGAACGATTCATAGCATCAAGACAGAAATGGAGGATAAAACTTCTCCCTCACCTGTCCGAAAACGGAGTACTTCGCCACCTGGAAATCGTCGGGGAACGCTGGGAGAGCAAAATCCGATTCTTTGTAGATTCTGGGTAAAATAATGAGTTGAGGGTTAAATGACAGTTTTAATTTCTTGCTACTTTCAGAATATTTTATATCCAAATAACTCAAAATATTTGAAAGTATTATTAATTTCTTAAAACTATAAATAAATACAGAAATAAAGTACTAAATACAGAATTAATTATAATTGTATGGCCAGAAGGAGGAGAAATTTTATAAGCTTTGTTCAAACTCAATGGTGTCAGTTGGGAGATGTTATAACCCAACAAGTTCAAAAGTTTAAAAGTTCAAAAGGGCACAGATGCAGTGCAGGAGCCCAAGTTCAAAAGTGCTCTTGCACAGCAGACTGAGTTTTGCAAAAATACATGTTAATAATTTAGCTTAAACAGAAAATCCTAATTAAAACTGGGCTTCAGGGATATTACTTCAGGGATGTGTGAAGTAAAGACAAACGTTTCAGTTATTCCACAAAACATGCAATTATCAAGCAGGTTAGAAATCAAACCAAAAATAAAAACACATTAGTAAAGTAAATGGCTGCAACAAATCAAATCAAAGAAACTACAAATAGTGGAATAAACTGTAAAAAGGCATTCACACCAGTCCTGTTTAGTCCACTTTAGTCCACTAGCACGTTTGCCTAGAAAGTCCAGTTGGTTTGGGGAGGTGTGAATGCGTAATTAAACTCTGAAGCAAACCAAAAGAGCAAACTCTGGTCTGCCCAAAAACTCTCGGTCTTGATTCGGTTGACGTGAACTCTTGCACTATTTGAATGCATATGTGAATGCCAAGCGGACCAGAGACCGCCCCAAAGCAGGAACTGAACTATAGTGCAGGGCATTCTGGGTAAATAAAATCAGAACAAATGAGCAAGGGACAATGGTAACAGGGAGAAATGGTTTGTGGTCTTTTACCAGAGACAAAAGAGAAATCATACAACCGTTAAAATTTGACGCCAGAGAAAAGGTTGGATAAGAGGTTGCTCAAAGGTTTTGGTTCATTTGACAGTCCAAATGAACAAAATTTCATTTATTACACTTTCAGCTGGTGTGGTTCACTTTTGCACTGCACTGAGTCAAAAAACCAAACTAGTTGAAAACCCTGTTCACCTCCTCTCCTGTGGTGGCGCTGCACCAAGAACTACTGAAGGAAACGACACAATAAACTCTGAAGAAGACACTGACCGCAACTCTATTCTTCAGAAAAAGTAAATAAAAATGGAGTAGGGTCAGATTTTAGTGGTGGTAGGATTTCTCTTTTATCGTTAGTAAAAGACCATTTGACATTTCTCCCTGTAGTGCAGACTTGCGTCTTTGTTTTGGTTGCATTTTCCCAGAATGTTTTTTGGTTTATTTTTTATACCTCAGAGTGGCCAACTTTCTTTTATTCTTATCTCGACTTGATAAAACAGGGGCTACCGCACTGCATCTGTGCCCTCCGTCTGTTACATTTGCTTAAGTAAGTTTTGGAAAAAAACAAAAACACCCTTCTGTCCAACATTTCTACTAGCTTAGCATAACTTCGATACTAAGGAAAAGGCCACTGGGGCTTCGCTATCAATACACGATGCTTTGCCCCATTATATAACTGCGTAAACATTTTAGGTATACCTCGAGATTCAAATCAAGTCCAAATGTTAATACCTTTTCAGGAAGAACTCAACTTTTTCCAAAAGTCGAAAGCTCTCAACCGTCCATTTTCCCCCCTCAACTGTCAACTGTCCAACAGCGCGAAATAGAACCTTCGAGAGTGGAGGTGGGGTTAGAAAAGATATCGCGAGATTTCTTTTGAAATAACATGGGATTAAAAAAATTATTTTATGAAGCATTTCTTTAAATCTGGAAAATGCTAAAGCGGAGAGAATTAGTCTGAGTTTAGCAATTTACCTGGTTTGACAAAAACTCAAAAATAAGATATAAAAGCAAACATTGCCTATATAAAACAATCATAGGTTGGCATCTTTAATTTATTTAAAAACATATCCGTGCACCAACATCCCCAGAGGCTCACTTCATTCATAAACACATTGCACCAACTACTGCCCAGAAACTAATTGTATTTTAGGTCTAGATAAATTGAAAGTTACAATTGCTACATTAGTAATTTATTCGAATTTTGCTATGAATAGGTCAACAAAGACAGTAAGTTGATTAAAAATACATTCAAAACAGTTAATTTGTATAAATTCATTCATTGGAAATGTCAAAGTTTCAATAAGAGAATCACAAGATGAGATGATTGAAACAAATTCATGGTCAGAACTTTGGCTTTGTTCATTTAATTTTCTGACTATTACCCAAATGCCATAAAAGAATTAGATTTAAAAAAACATTTTCAGATTACTTTAATCAGTCGAATAAAAATGATTACAGATTCAATAAACACGGGTATAAAAACAAGCCACCTTAGAATTCTTTGGATGATTTTGTTGACATAATAACTGAATAAAGTACTTAAAGAGCCGTTGAAATTTTATTTTAACAGGTTACTGTCATAGATGGTGAAAAATAATGTTGCTTTAGATTAACTGATACTGAAAATAGGTTCAGATTATTTTTGCTGTTTGTTTTTCCAATGCATGCAACCATTTCCATGTGAATACTGATTTTATATGTAAAGCAGTTTGTAAAACCAAAGGCGCCTTAAACCCCCTTAAAAAACAACAAAAAATAAAGAAAAAATATATATATTTGAGATCTAAGCCATCTTCAGATAAAAGTAAAATCTGAAAGCGAGTTCAAAAATAAGCTAATTTCTCCCAAAAAATTAGTTTTAAAACACAAGAATTAAACTCCAAAAGTATCAAACACATTTTAATCTATTCTTGTTAGTTTTTAAGATAAAAGCAATCCACCATTTCTGAATTTATTAGGGAGGAAGATGTTCACATTGTGCCATCAATTATGTTCTCCAGTTTGTGATTAATAACGGTTTTGTTTCTAATTCTATTTATCCATTTGTATCATTTAAGTGGATGAAACATAAATCTTTCTCTTCCTTCCTCTCATGTTTTAAAATTATTAAATATTTTAATATTTTGTCATGTAATTTTTGATTATCTTCACCTCTTTGCACATAAACAAAACCAAAGCAGATAAAAAAGCAAAACAAAATACAAATTGATATATGACTTTCAGAAAATGTTGCATCATTTCCTCAGTGGATGGCCAGCGGCGCTGCGGTCTTCTGCAGCTCCAGGCTGATGAGCGGTGAGAACGGGGGGAAGCGTTCGAAGCCCAGCAGCTGGCGGGTGGAAGACTCCCAGCTCCAGCCGAACTCCAGCCGGCTGCAGGCGCACGGATACTCCCGGTCGGCCCAACGCACCCAGTCCACTGCCTTCTTCACCTGCTGCCAGCGCTCAGACCTGCAGGGGGAAAACATTCAGAAACACTGACCTGGAAGCAAACACTCACATCTCTACTCATGCAAGTAATTAAGCCAAAAATGTACAAAAGATATACATACATAATTTACTAAACAAAGTTTAGTACATAAGGGCTGATTATGTTTTCTTAAATAATTTTGTCTACAGACTTAGCAGGAATTACTTGGAGATATGTTTTAGAAAATATAGAGGAAAATTTCAGCTTTACATATAACAAAGAGACGGTGTAATAAAGGGTTTTATCTGGACTTTCTCCAGTCTACACTTTATGTTCCTGCCATTGATAGAAATTTAAATATTGTTTATCTATTTCTGTACTGTTCTGTTCTGTTTTATTTTGTCTTGTTTTTTTTTTTTCAGTATTGTATGTTTTTTTTCTGTTTTAATTTTTGTGAGGAAAGGTTAAAATGACCACAATATATAATATAATATAATATAATATAATATGTAAACCAATAACAATATATGTTGCGACATATACCTGATAAACTACTTAAAACCTGATTTCTATTTTCACAGGTGGGTCATGTCCTCCGTTATACATTTAGTCAAGTACTGGTCCATTGTACATATAAAAAATTAATATATATTTGCTTTAGTATTGTATGTTAAGTTTGTGATTATTTATTTTGATTAATGTGTCATTTTGTACATAATTCTTATCTGATTAATCATTAAAATAATAAATTACTGAAATAATCAATAAAAATAGTTTACTCCTATTACAGCAGGTGGAAAGCCCTGAGAACTCATTGAAAACTGTATGCAGCTGTGATGGTATTAGGACTGCAGCTAACGATTATGTCACTAATTTATTATTCCATCGATTATTATTTTGATTTTAATTAATTGGATGAGAAAAATTGGCACATTCTGCTGATTTTTTGTCTAATAAGGCTTTTTTATATACAATATTAGAAATACATAAAAAAATGCAAATAAACAAAAATGTAATTCCTTTTTAAAATAAGAAAATAAACATTTTATTGTGTAAAATGTAATAACAACATTTCTTTAATGTTCGCTTGATCATTTGTAGCAAAGGATTGTTTTGGTTAAATTGTGGCTTACTTATTGTTGAGTGTGTTGTTTCTTCAGCAAAGCTCCTTTTTTGAGTCGGTGTACTTCATTTTATGATTAATTGATTATCAGATTAGTTAACGATTATTTCAATAATTGATTCGTCACGATTAATCTGATTAATCGTTTCCTGGATGGTAGAAATATGAAGTTTAGCTAACATGTTCCAGAACTTGAGTGTTTGGATCAATGTTCCTGATGCTCCTTACAGATGGACCTCTGGGTCTGTAGAAGCTATTTACTTTCCACCTGGACCAGGTCTGGTTCTGTTTTGGTCTGTTTTCATTCAATGTTCTGCTAAGCTAAGAGCAATCCACTACTGGGACGGTTCAGATTAGTCATTTTAAAAATCACTTTTATGACCAACTCAATTAAATTTCCATGTTCATGTCTGTGTGACCGGGTTCTCCTCATGCGTCTTTGTATTCTGTTGCGGTTCTGACCTGGACCCAGTCGGCTCCTTCAGGTTAAACAAACTCTGCAGGAGTTTTCCTTCCTCCAGCTCCTCCTCCCTCATCAGCTGCAGAACCAACAGAGTCGCCACCAGCCTCCGGATGCCTGCGTTGGCCTTCGCACCTGTAACATAAACATCCACACGGTTCAGTTACAAAACTGGAGTAAAACAAAAGTAGACTGAGATTTAAAACCACCAAGTTTATTTTAATCTTTCTCTAGAACAGTGGTTCCCAAAGATTTTCTTCTGGGCCCCCTTATGGATTACAATAAAATCCCCTCACCCCCCAAAAAAGAAAAAAAAAGAATCAACTGGACACACACATCGTTCAACCAGACATAAACCTCTAAGCATATTTTGTTTTCAAACTCCACTGAAGTTTATTTCACACTTCAGGATGCAACAAAACAAACTACAAACATCTTTACAGTGAAACACTTTTGCGTAACTGTTTTTTCTTTTCATTCATCTATACCGCTTCTCGCGCCCCCCCTGCAATGGCACAGTGCCCCCCTAGGGGGCGCGCCCCACACTTTGAGAACCACTGCTCTAGAAGATAAATAGTAAAAAAAATTAGATCAATGAACATCTTAACGCTAACAGCTCTTCCACACAGAGCTTAATGTGAACGCTCACCCAGAGAATGAATGCCTTTGTTCTTCAGGAACACGTTAGCAAACGCATCCACGTTGACATTGATCAGTTTTCCCAGCTCAACAGTTAACTCCCAGTATCCGTCCTGCAGCACACAGAAGATTAACACAAGTTACAACTCAGAAAGGTTGAAACTAAATATTTTTGCTCAATAAAATAAAAAAAAACAATCATTTGTTTCTGCATCCATGACATTTAGAGAGAAAAGTGCAGTTGTGACAAAAGCAGGACATATCTCATTAACATACATAATAAACAATCTTATACAAAGTATTGAGGCTTATGGGACACCACAGGTAATGTTGAAGCATATTGAGACTGATCAATTCAGATCAATTCACTGCAGATCTTACAGCATGTTTTACGTTTGCTTGGAACATTTGAAGAAACTTATATTCTTTAAAATAACAAAGACCTCTATAATAATAACATTGTTTGGACCTCATAGCAACAACTACCTGACTCCAGTAATGTAGAGTTAGATACGAGTCCATCTGTCCAACAGCTAAATATTAGTCCAAACAGTAGCAAATTGTAACGCTTGTTACATTTTCTTACGGTGCAGTTTGCTTTCGCTCTGCACTATCATACGATCAAAACTAATAGAAAAACCTGTTCCCCTCTTCGTCTGTGGTGGTGCTGCACCAAGAACCGCTGAAGGAAATGACACAAAAACTTCTGAAAAAGAAGCTGAGTGCATCTTCCTTCTTCAGAAAATGTAAATAAAAATGGAGTAGAATCAGATTTTAGCGGTTGTAGGATTTCTCTTCTGTCGTTGATAAAAGACCACAAGTCATTTCTCCTACTAGCTCCAGACACGCATTTGTTTTGGTCGTATTTACCCCGAATGCCCTGCACTATCGTCCGCTTCCTGCTTTTGGAGCGGTCTCTGGTTCGCGTGGCGTTCGCATTCAAACCACACCAGAAGTCACTTCAACCGAACTGAGACAGAAGTTTGTAGATGGACCAGAGTTCAGGTTTTTGGTTCGCATCAGAGTTTGATTATTCACACTTACAAAAACAAACAGGACTTTCTAGACAAACATACTGGAATTGAGCAGAAGTTTTTATTACTTAATAAAATAAAATATAAATGGAGATCTTTTTATATGTATGATTCATGATACAAGTTTCTTCTCTGAGCGTTGGACCAATTTAAACAACAGAGTAAAACATCTTACCGCCTGCTGCAGTTGGAAGATCTTAATCCACTTCAGCTTCTGCTCTTCTGGGTCTGGAGCTCTGCACCAACATCACACAGCACAAAAGACTCAATTACAGGTAATAAGATGGAAAATATCAGCTCAGTGCTTATAAAGATAGAATGGTTTGTGTGTTCAAGAACTCACTCAAAGGATGGATGATGTGGCTGTATATCATATGCTTGACAAACCAGACCATCCATTAGATTTGAAAGTAATGCACGACGACGACGTAGTGGAGCTTCACTGACCCTTGCAGATGGAGGCCAAAGTATGGAGGACCCGGGAGCAACAGACATACCCATCTGCAGCAGAGAAATTCAGACACAAGAACCTTAAACATAAATATCTTAAATAACTCTGATTGCTGGATGCCATTTCTTCAGTTTAAGTTAAATATTTATGTGGACCATAAACAGAAACTAAAAATCTGTGCAGGACACTGCCTGGATGGACAATTTTATTCATTACTTGGTGCTTATTTTGCTTAAAGGCGACCTTTTATGCTCTCCTGAACAGGTTAAGACAGGACTATGGGTGATACAAATCATCTTCATTACATTTTTTGCACAAAATCATTCTTAGATAATGAGATATGAATCTGGTCAGTTCTGAGCTCCTTTCAGAATGAGCTGTCATTATCCCCACTTCATAATAACACAACTATAGACTTTTTTTTCTTTCTTAATAGTATTTACCTTTACACGAGTCAGACTGATCTAAACATTAGGAAATCTGAGGTAAACAAGACTAAACTGATGCCTTATGTTACTACTAATAGCAATCTTATCCATTCAGTATCCTGTAAACCCCCTTTAGATACGTACCCAGTAAAATCTCACATTTACCCTTTTAGAAACTTCTGGGACTTTTTGGTCCCATAGGCGCTATGTAGGAAGTCTGGAAGTACAATCCACGTATCCGGTAAGTACTCCTGCTTTATGTGACCTGTTACATGTGGTCACCCTATCAGAATATCTTGTCTGTACCAAATCCCTAAAGGTAGTTATGAAAGCAAATACTCTGTAATCTGTAAGTACTCGTCTAGTTTCCATTGGTATCCTGACATTCAACATGTCTTCTCAGAACAGTGTGTGTACTTTGTATCCTCTGCAAGCATGTGGTCTGTACTTGACAGTAACCAGTCAATAGCACAGAAGGTCATCATTGGACTTCATTTGGTAATAAATCAGAAAATCCAAATGTCAGTGAGATTTTCACCTCAGTAAATACAGATATCTACATCAGTTAAAATAACTGTAAGACACACCTCTCCTTAAAGTTTTAACTGACTCTGCATAGGTGGAGAGTAATTGCTGTAACTTTGGAGGATACTGGTTTCATTTTATTTATTTTCTCTTTGGGTTATTATTTTTTTTTTTACATTTTTTTTGCCAGTAGAGCCCCTGGCCTTTATTTGACAGTGAATGACATAAAAGTAAGTTGTGAGAGAAGAAGAAGACAACAGATGGGGACTGAAACCTGTGATTGCAGCCTCACCAGTGGGATCGGGGCCTGTGTCTCTGTGCTCCTGTGGTACTTACAAGCTTTCTTTATTAACTCTAGAGGTTTCTCCTATGTGCAAGAAAGAGGAAATGAGTCCTTATTACCACAGTTCATTTAATGTCCATCAATCCCATCTCATATCAAGGCTCCATTTTTTTCACTGTCTTTAGATCTATGTTCACTGGATCGCTAATGCTAAAGCACCGAACCTATTTATGTAAACAGGCCTGGTTTTGGTTCTGACATTAATAATACATTCAACTAATGAGAAAGGTGAATTAAAATGCTACAGAAAAAATTGCAAGTTGACACCACTGCCTATAAGCAGCTTGAAGTTTCAATATAGGTACTCTATGAGTACTGGTTTTTGTTAAGCATTATCACTAAATAAGACCCAGATGAAACTCTGACCATGCTGTAAAGTGAAAGCCATATTCAATAAAAAGTCATGTCAATAAATGTGTGAAGGTTTGTACTTCTACCTGGAGTTTCCAAGAACTCTGTAAAAGAAACATAAACAGACAGAGGGGACAGAAAGTGAGTTAAAATAGTAAATGGTATTATCAGCACCTGATCACTTAAATTGATTAATAAAACCTGATTAATGCTGATCAGGTTAAATTAGTTGAAGTGTTTTTTATCTAAAATGCCAAAAAATAAATAAATAATCAATACCTAGCTGCCACTTAGAGAAAATACATAATAATGACACCATAAAAACCCTGTAAGGACAGTTATAGGTACCAGTATAACTGTACTGGTACACTTTTGTGCTTCTCCATAAAATCTTTGAATCATCTGTAAATATCCTGTAGTCAGCCTACAATTACCTGTCTGTCATTTCCATAAAGGACCAAATTACATAACAATAGTTTGGTGTAAAGTGAATTTGTTTTATTTTTACATTTAAAAATAAAACAAAATTTAGGAGTGAGTAACTGTTTACATTTTTTAACATTTTTCTTAGATTTGTATTCCTTGGATCGCTAATTCTAAAGCACCAAACCTATTTATGTTAACAGGCCTGATTTTGGATCCCACAGAGAAAATGCAGTCAACTAACGAGAAAAGTTAAGTGAAATATTCCAGAAAAAACCGTAAGGGTCACATAGGCAAAATCTGCCAATTAGCGATTCTTATGCATCTCTGGAAAACATTAAGAGATCACTGCAAAATGATCAGTTAGCCTGATTTTACTTTTTATAGGTATATGTTTAAGTAAAATGAACATTGTTCTTTTATTCTATGAACTACTGACAGCATGAATCTGAAATTCAAAGCAAAAGTTTAGTATTTATTTGCAGAAAATGGAAAATGGTCAAAAAAAGATGCAAAGAAAACATGTTCATATTCATTTAGAAACAACAATACTGATGTTTTAACTCAGGAAAAGTTCAGAAATCAATATTTGGTGGAATAACTGGGAGGTTAATGGATCGCTAATGCTAAAGCACCGAACCTATTTATGTAAACAGGCCTGGTTTTGGTTCTGACATTAATAATACGTTCAACTAATGAGAAAGGTGAATTAAAATGCTCCAGAAAAAATTGCAAGTTGATACCACTGCCTATAAGCACCTTGAAGTTTCAATATAGGTACTGTTATTTTTAAGAATCACCATTAAATAAGACCCATCTGAAACATTGATTGTTCTCCAAAGTGAAAGTTACATCAGTTAAAAACATCTGAGCCATTTGATACAAATACTAGATTCGTGTGTGAAGGTTTGTGCTTCTACCTCAGTCTCTTCAGATCTCTGCAAAAGAAACACAAGCAGAAAGGTATAATCTGCACCTGATCACTTATTGCTTAAAGTTTATTAGTTGTACTTCATATTAAAATGCCAGAAATTAAAATTAATTTTAATTTCAGGACTACAATAAAAAACAATAAAAAAATTGCTTAATGTCAGTTTCCTTGATTTCATGTGTCTTTCCAAATCAAGTCCAATTGACTGAATTTAAGTTGATTATGTAAGTTTTAAAGAGTAACTGCTGTAACTTTTGGGAGTCATAGTATCAGAATAACTGTACTGGTAACCTTTTGTGCTTCTCCATGAAATCTTTTTTGGCGGTTATGAGTTATAATTTTATTAATTTTTATTTCTGGGATTGGAGCTCCCTTCTCTGTGGAGGAGAGAGGAAAGGAGCCATGATTACCACAGTTCATTTAACATCCATCAATCCCGGGAAGCCGGGTGGCGTAGGGGATAGGGTGGCCCATTTTTGGAGACCTTGAGTCCTTAACGCAGCAGTCGTGGGTTCGACTCCCGGACCCGACGATATTTGCTGCATGTCTTCCCCTCTCTCCATCCCCCTTTCCTGTCAGCCTACTTTCATATAAGGGACACTAGAGCCCACAAAAGATCCCAGGGAGGGGTAAAAAAAATAATAACAATAAAATAAAATAAAATAACATCCATCAATCCCATCTGATGTCAAGGCTCCATTGGTTTGACTGTCCTTAGACCTGCATTAACTGGATTGCCGATGTTACAGTTATCTAAGCAGGCCTGGTTTTGGATCCCACAGAGGAAATGCAACCAACTAGTTGGAAAGATGAAGTAAAAGTCCTAGAAAAACTGTAAAGGGTCATAATTGAAGCCTTTTAGATACTCCATGAGTACTGGTTCTTGTTAAGCATTATCACTAAATAAGACCCAGATGTAAAGTGAAAGTCATATAAATAAAAACATCAGAGCCAGAAACTAGATCTGTGTGTGAAGGTTCTTACATCGTCGATATCTGTAGATGCCTGTAAAAGAAACACAAACAGAAAGCAGGGACAGAAAGTGAGTTAAAATAATAAATGGTATGATCAGCCCCTGTTCACTTATATTGATTTATAAAACCTGATCAGTGCTGATCAGGTTTTATTAGTTTAAGTCATTGTTTATCTAAAAAGCAAATAAATAAATAAATGAATAAATAATCAATACCTAGCTGCCACTTAGAGAAAATACATAATAATGACACCATAAAAACCCTGTAAGGACAGTTATAGGTACCAGTATAACTGTACTGGTACGCTTTTGTGCTTCTCCATAAAATCTTTGAATCATCTGTAAATATCCTGTAGTAAAAACATCAATAAAAACATCAGAGCCAGAAACTAGATCTGTGTGTGAAGGTTCTTACATCGTCCTCGCTCTCTTCAGATGTCTGTAAAAAAAACAAGCAGAAATCAGAGACAGAAAGTGAGTTAAAATACTAAATGGTATGATCAGCCCCTGTTCACTTATATTGATTTATAAAACCTGATCAGTGCTGATCAGGTTTTATTAGTTTAAGTCATTGTTTATCTAAAAAGCAAATAAATAAATAAATGAATAAATAATCAATACCTAGCTGCCACTTAGAGAAAATACATAATAATGACACCATAAAAACCCTGTAAGGACAGTTATAGGTACCAGTATAACTGTACTGGTACGCTTTTGTGCTTCTCCATAAAATCTTTGAATCATCTGTAAATATCCTGTAGTAAAAACATCAATAAAAACATCAGAGCCAGAAACTAGATCTGTATGTGAAGGTTCTTACATCGTCCTCGCTCTCTTCAGATGTCTGTAAAAAAAACAAGCAGAAATCAGAGACAGAAAGTGAGTTAAAATACTAAATGGTATGATCAGCACCTGGCTTATTTAGTTGAAGTCATCTAGAGAAAATACATAATAATGACACCATAAAAACCCTGGAAGGACAGTTATAGGAACCAGTATAACTGTACTGGTACACTTTTGTGCTTCTCCATAAAATCTTTTTTGGCGGTTATATAATTTTATTAATTTTCATTTCTGGGATTGGAGCTCCCTTCTCTGTGGAGGAGAGAGGAAAGGAGCCATGATTGCCACAGTTCATTTAACATCCATCAATCCCATCTGATGTCAAGGCTCCATTGGTTTGACTGTCCTTAGACCTGCATTAACTGGATTGCCGATGCTAAAGCATCAAACCTGTTTAGATAACCTAGTTATCCCACAGATAAAATGCATACGACAAATGGGAAAGATGAAGTAAAAGTCCCAGAAAAAACTGTAAGGGGTAAAAGTTGAAGCCTTTATAGATACTCATGAGTACTGGTTTTTGTTAAGCATTATCACTAAATAAGACCCAGATGAAACTCTGACCATGCTGTAAAGTGAAAGCCATATTCAATAAAAAGTCATGTCAATAAATGTGTGAAGGTTTGTACTTCTACCTGGAGTTTCCAAGAACTCTGTAAAAGAAACATAAACAGACAGAGGGGACAGAAAGTGAGTTAAAATAGTAAATAGTATGATCAGCACCTGATCACTTATATTGATTAATAAAACCTGATCAGTGCTGATCAGGTTTTATTAGTTGAAGTCATTCTTTATCTAAAATGTCAAAAATAAATAAATAATCAGGAGAGAGGAAAGGAGTCATGATAGCAACAGTTCATTTAACATCCATCAATCCCATCTGATGTCAAGGCTCCATTGGTTTGACTGTCCTTAGACCTGCATTAACTGGATTGCCGATGTTACAGTTATCTAAGAAGGCCTGGTTTTGGATCCCACAGAGGAAATGCAACCAACAAGTTGGAAAGATGAAGTAAAAGTCCCAGAAAAAACTGTAATAAAAAGTAATTGAATAATAATAATTGAAGCCTTTATAGATACTCCATGAGTACTGGTTCTTGTTAAGCATTATCACTAAATAAGACTCAGATGAAACTCTGACCATGCTGTAAAGTGAAAGCCATATTAAATAAAAAGTCATACCGATAAATGTGTGAAGGTTTGTACTTCTTCCAGGAGTTCCCTAGATCTCTGTAAAAGAAACACAAACAGAAAGCAGGGACAGAAAGTGAGTTAAAATAGTAAATAGTATGATCAGCACCTGATCACTTATATTGATTAATAAAACCTGATCAGTGCTGATCAGGTTTTATTAGTTGAAGTCATTGTTTATCTAAAATGTCAAAAATAAATAAATAATCAATACCTAGCTGCTACTTAGAGAAAATACATAATAATGACACCATAAAAACCCTGTAAGGACAGTTATAGGTACCAGTATAACTGTACTGGTACACTTTTGTGCTTCTCCATAAAATCTTTGAATCATCTGTAAATATCCTGTAGTGAAAACATCAATAAAAACATCAGAGCCAGAAACTAGATCTGTGTGTGAAGGTTCTTACTTCGTCATTTATCTCTTCAGATTTCTGTAAAAGAAACAAGCAGAAAGCAAGAAAGTGAATTAGAAAGGAATGATCTACACTTGATCACTTATTGCTTAAAGTTTATTAGTTGTACTTCATATTAAAATGCCAGAAATTAAAATTAATTTTAATTTCAGGACTACAATAAAAAACAATAAAAAAATTGCTTAATGTCAGTTTCCTTGATTTCATGTGTCTTTCCAAATCAAGTCCAATTGACTGAATTTAAGTTGATTATGTAAGTTTTAAAGAGTAACTGCTGTAACTTTTGGGAGTCATAGTATCAGAATAACTGTACTGGTACCCTTTTGTGCTTCTCCATGAAATCTTTTTTGGCGGTTATGAGTTATAATTTTATTAATTTTTATTTCTGGGATTGGAGCTCCCTTCTCTGTGGAGGAGAGAGGAAAGGAGTCATGATTACCACAGATCATTTAACATCCATCAATCCCATCTGATGTCAAGGCTCCATTGGTTTGACTGTCCTTAGACCTGCATTAACTGGATTGCCGATGTTACAGTTATCTAAGCAGGCCTGGTTTTGGACCCCACAGAGGAAATGCAACCAACTAGTTGGAAAGATGAAGTAAAAGTCCCAGAAAAACTGTAAAGGGTCATAAGTGAAGCCTTATAGATACTCCATGAGTACTGGTTCTTGTTAAGCATTATCACTAAATAAGACCCAGATGTAAAGTGAAAGTCATATCAATAAAAACATCAGAGCCAGAAACTAGATCTGTGTCTGAAGGTTCTTACATCAACATCCATCTCTTCAGATGACTGTAAAAGAAACAAGCAGAAAGCAGGAAAGTGAATTAGAAAGGAATGATCTACACTTGATCACTTATGTTTTTAAAGTTGTATTAATTGAAATCACTGTTCAAGTAAAATACTAAGGATTCATTCCTTCTGGCTGTAACTCTTCCTTAACTTTAATAGAATAAATAATCAATACCTAGCTGCCACTTAGAGAAAATACATAATAATGACACCATAAAAACCCTGTAAGGACAGTTATAGGTACCAGTATAACTGTACTGGTGCCCTTTTGTGCTTCTCCATAAAATCTTTGAATCATCTGTAAATATCCTGTAGTAAAAACATCAATAAAAACATCAGAGCCAGAAACTAGATCTGTGTGTGAAGGTTCTTACATCGTCCTCGCTCTCTTCAGATGTCTGTAAAAAAAACAAGCAGAAATCAGAGACAGAAAGTGAGTTAAAATACTAAATGGTATGATCAGCACCTGGCTTATTTAGTTGAAGTCATCTAGAGAAAATACATAATAATGACACCATAAAAACCCTGGAAGGACAGTTATAGGAACCAGTATAACTGTACTGGTACACTTTTGTGCTTCTCCATAAAATCTTTTTTGGCGGTTATATAATTTTATTAATTTTCATTTCTGGGATTGGAGCTCCCTTCTCTGTGGAGGAGAGAGGAAAGGAGCCATGATTGCCACAGTTCATTTAACATCCATCAATCCCATCTGATGTCAAGGCTCCATTGGTTTGACTGTCCTTAGACCTGCATTAACTGGATTGCCGATGTTACAGTTATCTAAGCAGGCCTGGTTTTGGATCCCACAGAGGAAATGCAACCAACAAGTTGGAAAGATGAAGTAAAAGTCCCAGAAAAAACTGTAATAATAATTAATTGAATAATAATAATTGAAGCCTTTATAGATACTCCATGAGTACTGGTTCTTGTTAAGCATTATCACTAAATAAGACTCAGATGAAACTCTGACCATGCTGTAAAGTGAAAGCCATATTCAATAAAAAGTCATACCGATAAATGTGTGAAGGTTTGTACTTCTTCCCGGAGTTCCCTAGATCTCTGTAAAAGAAACACAAACAGAAAGCAGGGACAGAAAGTGAGTTAAAATAGTAAATAGTATGATCAGCACCTGATCACTTATATTGATTAATAAAACCTGATCAATGCTGATCAGGTTTTATTAGTTGAAGTCATTGTTTATCTAAAATGTCAAAAATAAATAAATAATCAATACCTAGCTGCTACTTAGAGAAAATACATAATAATGACACCATAAAAACCCTGTAAGGACAGTTATAGGTACCAGTATAACTGTACTGGTACACTTTTGAGCTTCTCCATAAAATCTTTGAATCATCTGTAAATATCCTGTAGTGAAAACATCAATAAAAACATCAGAGCAAGAAACTAGATCTGTGTCTGAAGGTTCTTACTTCGTCATTTATCTCTTCAGATTTCTGTAAAAGAAACAAGCAGAAAGCAGGAAAGTGAATTAGAAAGTAAGGATCTACACTTGATCACATATGTTGCTTAAAGTTGTATTAATTGAAATCACCGTTCAAGTAAAATACTAAGGATTCATTCCTTCTGGCTGTAACTCTTCCTTAACTTTAATAGAATAAATAATCAATACCTAGCTGCCACTTAGAGAAAATACATAATAATGATACCATAAAAACCCTGTAAGGACAGTTATAGGTACCAGTATAACTGTACTGGTACACTTTTGTGCTTCTCCATAAAATCTTTGAATCATCTGTAAATATCCTGTAGTAAAAACATCAATAAAAACATCAGAGCCAGAAACTAGATCTGTATGTGAAGGTTCTTACATCGTCCTCGCTCTCTTCAGATGTCTGTAAAAAAAAACAAGCAGAAATCAGAGACAGAAAGTGAATTAAAATACTAAATGGTATGATCAGCACCTGGCTTATTTAGTTGAAGTCATCTAGAGAAAATACATAATAATTACACCATAAAAACCCTATAAGGACAGTTATAGATACCAGTATAACTGTACTGGTACACTTTTGTGCTTCTCCATAAAATCTTTTTTGGCGGTTATATAATTTTATTAATTTTCATTTCTGGGATTGGAGCTCCCTTCTCTGTGGAGGAGAGAGGAAAGGAGCCATGATAGCAACAGTTCATTTAACATCCATCAATCCCATCTGATGTCAAGGCTCCATTGGTTTGACTGTCCTTAGACCTGCATTAACTGGATCGTTGAAGCTAAAGCATCAAACCTGTTTAGATAACCTAGTTGTCCCACAGAGGAAATGCATCCAACTAATGGGAAAGATGAAGTAAAAGTCCCAGAAAAAACTGCAAGGGGTCAAAGTTGAAGCCTTTATAGATATTCCATGAGTACTGGGTTTTGTTAAGCATTATCACTAAATAAGACCCAGATGAAACTCTGACCATGCTGTAAAGTGAAAGCCATATTAAATAAAAAGTCATATCAATAAATGTGTGTGAAGGTTTGTATTTCTACCTGGAGTTTCCTCAATCTCTGTAAAAGAAACACAAACAGAAAGCAGGGACAGAAAGTGAGTTAAAATAGTAAATAGTATTATCAGCACCTGATCACTTATATTGATTAATAAAACCTGATCAGTGCTGATCAGGTTTTATTAGTTGAAGTCATTGTTTATCTAAAATGTCAAAAATAAATAAATAATCAATACCTAGCTGCTACTTAGAGAAAATACATAATAATGACAGCATAAAAACCCTGTAAGGACAGTTATAGGTACCAGTATAACTGTACTGGTACACTTTTGTGCTTCTCCATAAAATCTTTTTTGGTGGTTATAAGTTATAATTTTATTAATTTTCATTTCTGGGATTGGAGCTCCTTTCTCTGTGGAGGAGAGAGGAAAGGAGTCATGATAGCAACAGTTCATTTAACATCCATCAATCCCATCTGATGTCAAGGCTCCATTGGTTTGACTGTCCTTAGACCTGCATTAACTGGATTGTTGAAGCTAAAGCATCAAACCTGTTTAGATAACCTAGTTATCCCACAGAGGAAATGCATCCAGCTAATGGGAAAGGTGAAGTAAAAGTCCCAGAAAAAACTGCAAGGGGTCATAGTTGAAGCCTTTATAGATACTGCATGAGTACTGGGTTTTGTTAAGCATTATCACTAAATAAGACCCAGATGAAACTCTGACCATGCTGTACAGTGAAAGCCATATTAAATAAAAAGTCATATCAATAAATGTGTGTGAAGGTTTGTACTTCTACCTGGAGTTTCCTCAATCTCTGTAAAAGAAACACAAACAGAAAGCAGGGACAGAAAGTGAGTTAAAATAGTAAATAGTATTATCAGCACCTGATCACTTATATTGATTAATAAAACCTGATCAGTGCTGATCAGGTTTTATTAGTTGAAGTCATTCTTTATCTAAAATGTCAAAAATAAATAAATAATCAGGAGAGAGGAAAGGAGTCATGATAGCAACAGTTCATTTAACATCCATCAATCCCATCTGATGTCAAGGCTCCATTGGTTTGACTGTCCTTAGACCTGCATTAACTGGATCGCCGATGTTACAGTTATCCAAGCAGGCCTGGTTTTGGATCCCACAGAGGAAATGCATCCAACTAATGGGAAAGGTGAAGTAAAAATCCCAGAAAAAACTGTAAGGGGTCATAATTGAAGCCTTTTAGATACTCCATGAGTACTGGTTCTTGTTAAGCATTATCACTAAATAAGACCCAGATGTAAAGTGAAAGTCATATCAATAAAAACATCAGAACCAGATACTAGATCTGTGTGTGAAGGTTCTTACTTTGCGCTCACTCTCTTCCTTTAAAAGAAACAAGCAGAAAGCAAGAAAATGAATTAGAAAGGAATGATCTACACTTGATCACTTATGTTGTTTAAAGTTTTATTAATTGAAATCACTGTTCAAGTAAAATACCAAACATTACAATCCCTTTCTGCCAGATGTAAATCTGTCTTAAAATTTGTTTTAAAAAAATGCGGTAACATTTGCTGTATGATCTTGATTTAGCAGCTTGTCTCTGAAAAACGGGCAGCAATAAAGAAGAGAGAAACGGTGAAGCTGTGATCAGCTTCTGTCTGAGCTGCAGTTTGTGCAAAAGTGAAAGACCAAATTACATAACATTAGTTTGGTGTAATGTGAAATACATTTTTCATTTAGATTTAAAAATAAAAAAGTTCAGGTGTGGGAATTTGTTTACATTTTTTGACTCCATTATCTGAATCCAGAATGTTGCAGATTAAAAAAAAATAAAGTGCCACAATGTAATTATATTCATATGTATGTAATACCTAGCTGCTACTTAGAGAAAATACATAATAATGACACCATAAAAACCCTGTAAGGACAGTTATAGGAACCAGTATAACTGTACTGGTACACATTTGTGCTTCTCCATGAAATCTTTTTTGAAGGTTTTAAGTTATAATTTTATTCATTTTCATTTCTGGGATTGGAGCTCCCTTCTCTGTGGAGGAGAGAGGAAAGGAGTCATGATAGCAACAGTTCATTTAACATCCATCAATCCCATCTGATGTCAAGGCTCCATTGGTTTGACTGTCCTTAGACCTGCATTAACTGGATTGTTGAAGCTAAAGCATCAAACCTGTTTAGATAACCTAGTTATCCCACAGAGGAAATGCATCCAACTAATGGGAAAGGTGAAGTAAAAGTCCCAGAAAAAACTGCAAGGGGTCAAAGTTGAAGCCTTTATAGATACTCCATGAGTACTGGGTTTTGTTGAGATTATCACTAAATAAGACCCAGATGAAACTCTGACCATGCTGTACAGTGAAAGCCATATTAAATAAAAAGTCATATCAATAAATGTGTGTGAAGGTTTGTACTTCTTCCTGGAGTTTCCTAGATCTCTGTAAAAGAAACACAAACAGAAGGCAGGGACAGAAAGTGAGATATAATAGTAAATAGTATGATCAACACCTGATCACTTATATTGATTAATAAAACCTGATTAATGCTGATCAGGTTAAATTAGTTGAAGTCTTTATTTATCTAAAATGCCAAAAATAAATATATAATCAGGAGAGAGGAAAGGAGTCATGATTGTCACAGTTCATTTAACATCCATCAATCCCATCTGATGTCAAGGCTCCATTGGTTTGACTGTCCTTAGACCTGCATTAACTGGATCGTTGAAGCTAAAGCATCAAACCTGTTTAGATAACCTAGTTATCCCACAGAGGAAATGCATCCAGCTAATGGGAAAGTTGAAGTAAAAGTCCCAGAAAAAACTGCAAGGGGTCAAAGTTGAAGCCTTTGTAGATACTCCATGAGTACTGGTTTTTGTTGAGATTATCACTAAATAAGACCCAGATGAAACTCTGACCATGCTGTACAGTGAAAGCCATATTAAATAAAAAGTCATATCAATAAATGTGTGTGAAGGTTTGTACTTCTTCCAGGAGTTTCCTCAATCTCTGTAAAAGAAACATAAACAGACAGAGGGGACAAAAAGTGAGTTAAAATAATAAATGGTATGATCAGCACCTGATCACTTATATTGATTGATAAAATCTGATCAATGCTGATCAGGTATTATTAGTTGAAGTCATTGTTTATCTAAAATGTCAAAAATAAATAATCAATACCTAGCTGCTACTTAGAAAAAATACATAATAATGTCACCATAACAACCCTGTAAGGACAGTTATAGGTACCAGTATAACTGTACTGGTACACTTTTGTGCTTCTCCATAAAATCTTTGAATCATCTGTAAATATCCTGTAGTGAAAACATCAATAAAAACATCAGAGCAAGAAACTAGATCTGTGTGTGAAGGTTCTTACTTCGTCATCTCTCTCTGTAGATTTCTGTAAAAGAAACAAGCAGAAAGCAGGAAAGTGAATTAGAAAGGAATGATCTACACTTGATCACTTATGTTTTTAAAGTTTTATTAATTGAAATCACTGTTCAAGTAAAATACTAAGGATTCATTCCTTCTGGCTGTAACTCTTCCTTAACTTTAATAGAATAAATAATCAATACCTAGCTGCCACTTAGAGAAAATACATAATAATGACACCATAAAAACCCTGTAAGGACAGTTATAGGTACCAGTATTACTGTACTGGTACGCTTTTGTGCTTCTCCATAAAATCTTTGAATCATCTGTAAATATCCTGTAGTTGACACCATAAAACGTGTGGTGAAAACTCCATGTTACCTCATGACATGATATCTGCCATGGACAGATCCCCTGTAACAGAGAAACATAACAATCAAGTTGCAGCATTTTTATCCATCATTCCTTCAATGTGAAAAACAGATAAACCAGAAAGATCCAAAGATATTGAGAAATGTTGCAGGCAGAAATGTTTCTGTATCTTTTCCAGAGTTGTGCCTCAAGACAATCCTGTCTCTGAGGTCAGCAGACGGTTCCCTGGATTTCATGGTTGGTTTTTGACATTAAATAGACAAACATCTTTATAATTAATGTCCAATCAGCTGAAATTAGATTGTTTATGTAAGTTTTGAGAAGTAACTGTTGTGACTATTGGCAGGTATGAGTTATAATATATTCATTTTCATTTCTGGGATTGGAGCTCCCTTCTCTGTGGAGGAGAGAGGAAAGGAGCCATGATTACCACAGTTCATTTAACATCCATCAATCCCATCTGATGTCAAGGCTCCATTGGTTTGACTGTCCTTAGACCTGCATTAACTGGATTGTTGAAGCTAAAGCATCAAACCTGTTTAGATAACCTACTTATCCCACAGAGGAAATGCATCCAACAAATGGGAAAGATTAAGTAAAAGTCCCAGAAAAAATTGTAAGGGGTCAAAGTTGAAGCCTTTATAGATACTCCATGAGTACTGGTTCTTGTTAAGCATTATCACTAAATAAGACCCAGATGAAACTCTGACCATGCTGTAAAGTGAAAGCCATATTAAATAAAAAGTCATATCAATAAATGTGTGTGAAGGTTTGTACTTCTACCTGGAGTTTCCTAGATCTCTGTAAAAGAAACACAAGCAGAAAGTGAGTTAATTTCACCTGATCAGTGCTGATCAGGTTTTATAAGTTGAAGTTATTCTTTATCTAAAATGGAATAAAAGGAAAGGAGTCATGATTGCCACAGTTCATTTAACATCCATCAATCCCATCTGATGTCAAGGCTCCATTGGTTTGACTGTCCTTAGACCTGCATTAACTGGATCGTTGAAGCTAAAGCACCAAACCTGTTTAGATAACCTAGTTATCCCACAGAGGAAATGCATCCAACTAATGGGAAAGATGAAGTAAAAGTCCCAGAAAAAACTGCAAGGGGTCAAAGTTGAAGCCTTTATAGATAATGCATGAGTACTGGGTTTTGTTAAGCATTATCACTAAATAAGACCCAGATGAAACTCTGACCATGCTGTACAGTGAAAGCCATATTAAATAAAAAGTCATATCAATAAATGTGTGTGAAGGTTTGTACTTCTTCCCGGAGTTTCCTAGCTCTCTGTAAAAGAAACACAAACAGAAAGCAGGGACAGAAAGTGAGTTAAAATAGTAAATAGTATGATCAGCACCTGATCACTTATATTGATTAATAAAACCTGATCAGTGCTGATCAGGTTTTATTAGTTGAAGTCATTCTTTATCTAAAATGTCAAAAATAAATAAATAATCAATACCTAGCTGCTACTTAGAGAAAATACATAATAATGACACCATAAAAACCCTGTAAGGACAGTTATAGGTACCAGTATAACTGTACTGGTACGCTTTAGTGCTTCTCCATAAAATCTTTGAATCATCTGTAAATATCCTGTAGTGAAAACATCAATAAAAACATCAGAACCAGATACTAGATCTGTGTGTGAAGGTTCTTACTTTGCGCCTGCTCTCTTCAGGTGCCTTTAAAAGAAACAAGCAGAAAGCAGGAAAGTGAATTAGAAAGGAATGATCTACACTTGATCACTTATGTTGTTTAAAGTTTTATTAATTGAAATCACTGTTCAAGTAAAATACCAAACATTACAATCCCTTTCTGCCAGGTGTAAATCTGTCTTAAAATTTGTTTTAAAAAAATGCGGTAACATTTGGTGCATGATCTTGATTTAGCAGCTTGTCTCTGAAAAACGGGCAGCAATAAAGAAGAGAGAAACAGTGAAGCTGTGATCAGCTTCTGTCTGAGCTGCAGTTTGTGCAAAAGTGAAAGACCAAATTACATAACATTAGTTTGGTGTAATGTGAAATACATTTTTCATTTAGATTTAAAAATAAAAAAGTTCAGGTGTGGGAATTTGTTTACATTTTTTGACTCCATTATCTGAATCCAGAATGTTGCAGATTAAAAAAAAATAAAGTGCCACAATGTAATTATATTCATATGTATGTAATACCTAGCTGCAACTTAGAGAAAATACATAATAATGACACCATAAAAACCCTGTAAGGACAGTTATAGGAACCAGTATAACTGTACTGGTACACTTTTGTGCTTCTCCATAAAATCTTTGAATCATCTGTAAATATCCTGTAGTGAAAACATCAGTAAAAACATCAGAGCAAGAAACTAGATCTGTGTGTGAAGGTTCTTACTTCGTCATCTCTCTCTGTAGATTTCTGTAAAGAAACAAGCAGAAAGCAGGAAAGTGAATTAGAAAGGAATGATCTACACTTGATCACTTATGTTGTTTAAAGTTTTATTAATTGAAATCACTGTTCAAGTAAAATACCAAACATTACAATCCCTTTCTGCCAGGTGTAAATCTGTCTTAAAATTTGTCATTACCAAATTACATAATAGTTTGATGTAATGAGAATTTTATTTTTCATTTAGATTTAAAAATAAAATAAAGTTCAGGGGTGGGAATTTGTTTACATTTTTTGACATTTTTCATAGATTTGTATTCTTTGGAAGTGAAATATTCCAGAAAGAAACGTAAGGGTCATATAGGCAAAACCTGCCAATTAGCGATTCAAAGGTGCTGATAATGTTGCAAAGAGATTAAGAGCTCCATGTTGGAATGAGTGGATCATAGGACTTTATTGGTGATAAACCAATAAATCAGAAACAGTCCTTTCATCTCAACGGTGAGTAAAAACAGAAATCTGCATCAGTGAAATGAATTTTAAGTCACACCTCTTCCTAAGGTTTGGAGTGACTCTACATAGGTTTCAAAGAGTAACTGCTATGACGTTCGGGGGTTATTGGTTATCATTTTATTCATTTTCATTTCTGGGATTGGAGCTCCCTTCTCTGTGGAGGAGAGAGGAAAGGAGTCATGATAGCAACAGTTCATTTAACATCCATCAATCCCATCTGATGTCAAGGCTCCATTGGTTTGACTGTCCTTAGACCTGCATTAACTGGATCGTTGAAGCTAAAGCATCAAACCTGTTTAGATAACCTAGTTATCCCACAGAGGAAATGCATCCAACTAATGGGAAAGATGAAGTAAAAGTCCCAGAAAAACTGTAAGGGGTAATAGTTGAAGACTTTACAGATACTCCATGAGTACTGGTTTTTGTTAAGTATCAAAATTAAATAAGACCCAGATGTAAAGTGAAAGTCATATCAATAAAAACATCAGAGCCAGAAACTAGATCTGTGTGTGAAGGTTCTTACTTCGTCATTTAACTCTTCAGATTTCTGTAAAGAAACAAGCAGAAAGCAGGAAAGTGAATTAGAAAGGAATGATCTACACTTGATCACTTATGTTGTTTAAAGTTTTATTAATTGAAATCACTGTTCAAGTAAAATACTAAGGATTCATTCTTTCTGGCTGTAACTCTTCCTTAACTTTAATAGAATAAATAATCAATACCTAGCTGCCACTTAGAGAAAATACATAATAATGTCACCATAAAAACCCTGTAAGGACAGTTATAGGTACCAGTATAACTGTACTGGTACATTTTTGTGCCTCTCCATAAAATCTTTGAATCATCTGTAAATATCCCGCAGCCAGCCTACAATTACTTGTCATTTACACAAAGGTGATTCTAGATGTAAGTAATATGTATGTACTTGTCTAGTTTCCAATATTTTCACATCGGTACCCTGAGAGTACGTCACAAGTGAACCACAGATAGTGTGTAAACAACAAACTGTTGGTTTGCTGCATGTGCCCTGAAAGGAGTTGAGAAATACGGATCTAAAGTAACAAACTGTAAAGACGCAGCTAAAAAAACAAGCGGTAAAAACTACTTGTTACCTCACAATGTGGTTCAATGTAACATACACCAAGGTTCCTCTGTAACAGAGAAACATAACAATCAAGTTGCAGTATTTTTATCCATCATTCCTTCAATGTCAAAAACAGATAAACCAGAAAGATCCAAAGATATTGAGAAATGTTGCAGGCAGAAATGTTTCTGTATCTTTTCCAGAGTTGTGTCTCAAGACAATCCTGTCTCTGAGGTCAGCAGACGGTTCCCTGGATTTCATGGTTGGTTTTTGACATTAAATAGACAAACGTCTTTATAATTAAAGTCCAATCAGCAGAAATTAGATTGTTTATGTAAGTTTTGGAGAGTAACTGCTGTGACTATTGGCAGGTATGAGTTATAATATATTCATTTTCATTTCTGGGATTGGAGCTCCCTTCTCTGTGGAGGGGAGAGGAAAGGAGCCATGATTACCACAGTTCATTTAACATCCATCAATCCCATCTGATGTCAAGGCTCCATTGGTTTGACTGTCCTTAGACCTGCATTAACTGGATTGCCGATGTTACAGTTATCTAAGCAGGCCTGGTTTTGGACCCCACAGAGGAAATGCAACCAACTAGTTGGAAAGGTGAAGTAAAAGTCCCAGAAAAAACTGTAAGGGGTCAAAGTTGAAGCCTTTATAGATACTCCATGAGTACTGGTTCTTGTTGAGCATTATCACTAAATAAGACCCAGATGAAACTCTGACCATGCTGTACAGTGAAAGCCATATTCAATAAAAAGTCATATCAATAAATGTGTGTGAAGGTTTGTACTTCTTCCAGGAGTTTCCTAAGTCTCTGTAAAAGAAACACAAACAGAAAGCAGGGACAGAAAGTGAGTTAGAATAATAAATGGTATGATCAGCACCTGATCACTTATATTGATTAATAAAACCTGATCAGTGCTGATCAGGTTTTATTAGTTGATGTCATTCTTTATCTAAAATGCCAAAAATGAATAAATAATCAATACCTAACTGCTACTTAGAGAAAATACATAATAATGACACCATAAAAACCCTGTAAGGACAGTTATAGGTACCAGTATAACTGTACTGGTACCCTTTTGTGCTTCTCCATAAAATCTTTGAATCATCTGTAAATATCCTGTTGTGAAAACATCAATAAAAACATCAGAGCCAGAAACTAGATCTGTGTGTGAAGGTTCTTACTTCGCGCTTGCTCTCTTCAGGTGCCTTTAAAAGAAACAAGCAGAAAGCAAGAAAGTGAATTAGAAAGTAAGGATCTACACTTGATCACTTATGTTTTTAAAGTTTTATTAATTGAAATCACTGTTCAAGTAAAATACTAAGGATTCATTCCTTCTGGCTGTAACTCTTCCTTAACTTTAATAGAATAAATAATCAATACCTAGCTGCCACTTAGAGAAAATACATAATAATGACATCATAAAAACCCTGTAAGGACAGTTATAGGAACCAGTATAACTGTACTGGTACGCTTTAGTGCTTCTCCATGAAATCTTTTTTGAAGGTTATAAGTTATAATTTTATTCATTTTCATTTCTGGGATTGGAGCTCCCTTCTCTGTGGAGGAGAGAGGAAAGGAGTCATGATAGCAACAGTTCATTTAACATCCATCAATCCCATCTGATGTCAAGGCTCCATTGGTTTGACTGTCCTTAGACCTGCATTAACTGGATCGTTGAAGCTAAAGCATCAAACCTGTTTAGATAACCTAGTTATCCCACAGAGGAAATGCATCCAACTAATGGGAAAGGTGAAGTAAAAGTCCCAGAAAAACTGTAAGGGGTAATAGTTGAAGACTTTACAGATACTCCATGAGTACTGGGTTTTGTTAAGTATCAAAATTAAATAAGACCCAGATGTAAAGTGAAAGTCATATCAATAAAAACATTAGAGCCAGAAACTAGATCTGTGTCTGAAGGTTCTTACTTCGTCATTTAACTCTTCAGATTTCTGTAAAAGAAACAAGCAGAAAGCAAGAAAGTGAATTAGAAAGGAATGATCTACACTTGATCACTTATGTTGTTTAAAGTTTTATTAATTGAAATTACTGTTCAAGTAAAATACTAAGGATTAATTCCTTCTGGCTGTAACTCTTCCTTAACTTTAATAGAATAAATAATCAATACCTAGCTGCCACTTAGAGAAAATACATAATAATGACATCATAAAAACCCTGTAAGGACAGTTATAGGTACCAGTATAACTGTACTGGTGCCCTTTTGTGCTTCTCCATGAAATCTTTGAATCATCTGTAAATATCCAGCAGCCAGCCTACAATTACTTGTCATTTACACAAAGGTGATTCTAGATGTAAGTAATATGTATGTACTTGTCTAGTTTCCAATATTTTCACATCGGTACCCTGAGAGTACGTCACAAGTGAACCACAGATAGTGTGTAAACAACAAACTGTTGGTTTGCTGCATGAGCCCTGAAAGGAGTTGAGAAATACGGATCTAAAGTAGTAAACTGTAAAGATGCAGCTAAAAAAAACAAGCGGTGAAAACTACTTGTTACCTTAGGAGGTAATCTGTTGTACAAATCTTCACCATAGTCCCTCTGTAAAAGAGAAACATAATCAAGTTGCAGTATTTTTTTCATCAATGTGAAAAACAGATAAACCAGAAAGATCCAAAGATATTGAGAAATGTTGCAGGCAGAAATGTTTCTGTATCTTTTCCAGAGTTGTGTCTCAAGACAATCCTGTCTCTGAGGTCAGCAGACGGTTCCCTGGATTTCATGGTTGGTTTTTGACATTAAATAGACAAACGTCTTTATAATTAAAGTCCAATCAGCTGAAATTAGATTGTTTATGTAAGTTTTGGAGAGTAACTGCTGTGACTATTGGCAGTTATGAGTTATAATATATTCATTTTCATTTCTGGGATTGGAGCTCCCTTCTCTGTGGAGGAGAGAGGAAAGGAGTCATGATAGCAACAGTTCATTTAACATCCATCAATCCCATCTGATGTCAAGGCTCCATTAGTTTGACTGTCCTTAGACCTGCATTAACTGGATTGCCGATGTTACAGTTATCTAAGCAGGCCTGGTTTTGGATCCCACAGAGGAAATGCAACCAACTAGTTGGAAAGATGAAGTAAAAGTCCCAGAAAAAACTGTAAGGGGTCATAGATACTCCATGAGTACTGGTTCTTGTTAAGTATCACCATTAAATAAAACCCAGATGTAAAGTGAAAGTCATATAAATAGAAACATCAGAGCCAGAAACTAGATCTGTGTGTGAAGGTTCTTACCCCGCACAAGCTCATATCAGGTGCCTGTAAGAGAAACAAGCAGAAAGCAGGAAAGTGAATTAGAAAGGAATGATTTATATTTGATCACTTATGTTGCTTAAAGTTTTATTAATTGAAATCACTGTTCAAGTAAAATACCAAACATTACAATCCATTTCTCCCAGGTGTAAATCTGTCTTAAAATTTGTTTTAAAAAAATGCCCTTTTGTGCTTCTCCATAAAATCTCTGAATCATCTGTAAATATCCTGTAGTCAGCCTACAATTACCTGTCTGTCATTTCCATAAAAGACCAAATTACATAACAATAGTTTGGTGTAATGTGAATCTCATTTTTCATTTAGATTTAAAAATAAAACAAAGTTGGGGCGTGCCGTGGTGGCGTAGCAGTTAGCGCGACCCGTATTTGGAGGCCTTGAGTCCTCGACGCGGCCGACGTGGGTTCGACTCCCGGACCCGACAACATTTGCCGCATGTCTTCCCCTCTCTCCTTCCCCGTTTCCTGTCAGCCCACTGTCATATAAGGTACACTAGAGCCCACAAAAGACCCCCTGGAGGGGTAAAAAAATAAAAAAATAAATAAAACAAAGTTTAGGCGTGAGTAACTGTTTACACTTTTTGACATTTTTCTTAGTTTTGTTTTCCTTGGATCGCTAATTCTAAAGCACCAAACCTATTTATGTTAACAGGCCTGATTTTGGATCCCACAGAGAAAATGCAGTCAACTAACGAGAAAAGTTAAGTGAAATATTCCAGAAAAAACCGTAAGGGTCACATAGGCAAAATCTGCCACTTAGCGATTCTTATGCATCTCTGGAAAACATTAAGAGATCACTGCAAAATGATCAGTTAGCTTGATTTTACTTTTTATAGGTATATGTTTAAGTAAAATGAACATTGTTCTTTTATTCTATGAACTACTGACGGCATGAATCTGAAATTCAAAGCAAAAGTTTAGTATTTATTTGCAGAAAATGGTCAAAATAAGAAAAAAATGCAAAGAAAACATGTTCATATACATTTAGAAACAACAATACTGATGTTTTTACTCAGGAAGAGTTCAGAAATCAATATTTGGTGGAATAACCAGGAGGTTTTCAATGGGGTTCAGTGAAATGGTCTCATTTTTTCCAGAGCTGTAGGTACCCGATAACTACTGGTTCTTGTTAGGTATTAAAACATTGATCAAGGGATGTGCTGTGGTGGCGCAGGGGTTAAGCACAACCCACATAAGGAGGCCTTAGTCCTCATTGCGGCTGTCGCAGGTTCGATTCCCGGCCTGGCGACCTTTGCCGCATGTCTTCCCCCTTCTCTCATTACCCACTTTCCTGTCAAGTAACTATCAAATAAAGGCCACTAGAGCCAATTAAACCTTTAAAAAAAAAAACATTGATCAAATTGTAAAGTGAAACTCATATCATTTAAAAACATCTTAGCCATATGATACAAATACTATTTTTGTGTGTAAAGGGTCTTACATAGAGGTCGTCATATATCTGTAAAAGAAACAAAGTGAAAGCAGAAAAGTGAATTAGAATGGCATGATCTGCGCTTGATCACTTATGTTATTTTTTAAAGTTTATTAGCTAAAATTACTGTAATGTAAAATGAAAAACATTAAGATACATTTCTTCTAGCTGTAACTCTCAACATTTTTTGGGAAAATGTGTCATAAATAAGGGCCTAAAGTAACAAATTGCAAAGGAGTAGCTAAAAAAACGTTGGTGGTGGAAACTCTTTGTTACCTCAACAGTGGAGCAAAGTTCTGCGGACAGCATCTGTAACAGAAACATAACATTCAAGTTCCAGTCATTTTTATCCATCATTTCGTTGATTTAAATAAAATATGAGGTAAACCAGAAAAAGTCAAAGGTGCTGATAATGTTGCAAAGAGATTAAGAACTCCATAACACCTGTTTTAAAGTCCCTCCACTGGCTCCTTGTAGCTCAAATAATAGACTTTAAAATGCTGTTGTTAGTTTATAAATCACTGAACGGCTTAGCACCACAATACATTAAAAATCTGCTTTTATTGTATCAAACTTCCAGACCTCTCAGGTCTTCCGGTTCTGGTCTGTTCTGCATCCCCAGAACCAGAACCAAACGAGGAGAAGCAGCTTTCAGCATCTATGCACCACAAATTTGGAACAAACTTCCAGAAAACTGTAAAACAGCTGAAACACTGACTTCTTTTAAATCTCAACTAAAAACCCACCGGTTTAGAATTGTATTTGAAATGTAATCAATTACAAATTTATTGATGTAACTTGACTTAATGCTGTGTTTTGATTATTGATTCTATGTTGCATTGTGTTTCTGTGTTTGTAATGATGTCAAGCACTTTGAAATGCCTTGCTGCTGAAATGTGCTATACAAATAAAATTTGATTGATTGATAAATATCCTGTAGTGAAAACATCGATAAAAAAACATCAGAGTCAGAAACTAGATCTGTGTGTGAAGGTTCTTACATCGCACAAGCTCATATCAGGTGCCTGTAAAGAAACAAGCAGAAAGAAGGAAAGCGAATTAGAAAGGACTGATCTACACTTGATCACTTATGTTGCTTAAAGTTTTATTAATTGAAATCACTGTTCAAGTAAAATACCAAACATTACAATCCCTTTCTGCCAGATGTAAATCTGTCTTAAAATTTGTTATTACCTGTCATTTCCACAAAAGACCAAATTACATAATAGTTTGGTGTAATGAGAATGTTATTTTTCATTTACATTTAAAAATAAAATAAAGTTCAGGGGTGGGTATTTGTTTACATTTTTTGACATTTTTCATAGATTTGTATTCTTTGGAAGTGAAATATTCCAGAAAAAGCCGTAAGGGTCACATGGGAAAAACCTGCCAATTAGCAATTCTTATACATCTCTGGAAAACATTAAGAGATCACTGCAAAATGATCAGACGCAAAGAAAACATGTTCATATACATTTAGAAACAACAATACTGATGTTTTAACTCAGGAAAAGTTCACAAATCAATATTTGGTGGAATAACCAGGAGGTTTTCAATGGGGTTCAGTGAAATGGTCTCATTTTTTCCAGAGCTGTAGGTACCCGATAACTACTGGTTCTTGTTAGGTATTAAAACATTGATCAAATTGTAAAGTGAAACTCATATCAATTAAAAACATCTTAGCCATATGATACAAATACTATTTTTGTGTGTTAATGGTCGTACATCGTGGTAGCCATAAATCTGTAAAAGAAACAAAGTGAAAGCAGAAAAGTGAATTAGAATGGCATGATCTGCGCTTGATCACTTATGTTATTTTTTAAAGTTTATTAGCTAAAATTACTGTAATGTAAAATGAATAACATTAAAATACATTTCTTCTAGCTGTAACTCTCAACATTTTTTGGGAAAATGTGTCATAAATAAGGGCCTAAAGTAACAAACTGCAAAAGAGTAGCTAAAAAGAACATTGGTGGTGGAAACTCTTTGTTACCTCATGATGAGCAAGCAGGACATTATCATCATACATCATCTGTAACAGAAACATAACATTCAAGTTCCAGTCATTTTTATCCATCATTTCATTGAATTAAATAAAATATGAGGTAAACCAGAAAAGTCAAAGGTGCTGATAATGTTGCAAAAAGATTAAGAGCTCCATGTTGGAATGAGTGGATCATAGGACTTTATTGGTGATAAACCAATAAATCAGAAACCAGTCCTTTCCTCTCAACGGTGAGTAAAAACAGAAATCTGCATCAGTGAACTGAATTTTAAGCCACACCTCTTCCTAAAGTTTGGAGTGACTCTACATAGGTTTCAAAGAGTAACTGCTATGACGTTCGGGAGTTATTGGTTATAATTTTATTAATTTTCATTTCTGGGATTGGAGCTCCTCTAAATACAGTTTTGATCGAAGTTCTGCCGGAGATGAGAGTTAAAGCTCCGTCTCACAGGGGATTCCGCCAGACGTTCCCAGCAGACCCTCACAACACGTTTGGGCCTGCCAGGTCTGACTGGCTTCCTCCCCCAAAGCCGGAGTCAACTCGCCACCAGGTAGTGGTCAGTGGACAGCTCCGCACCTCTCTTCACCCGAGTGTCCAAGACATGCGGCCGCAGATCCGATGAAACGATGACAAAGTCGATCATCGAACCGCGGCCTAGGGTGTCCTGGTGCCAAGTGCACATATGAACATGGTGTTCGTTATGGACAATCCGTGACGAGCACAGAAGTCCAACAACAGAACACCGCTCAAGTTCAGATCAGGGGGCCGTTCCTCCCAACAACACCCCTCCACGTCTCACTGTCATTACCCACGTGAGCGTTGAAGTCCCCCAGCAGAACAAGGGAGTCCCCAGGAGGAGCACTCTCCAGTACCCCCTCTAAGGACTCCAAGAAGGGTGGGTAATCTGAACTGTCGTTCGGCCCGTAAGCACAAATGACAGTCAGGACCCGTCCCCCCACCCGTAGGCGGAGGGAGGCTACCCTCTAGAATACTAGATTTACGTGTAAAGGTTCGTACGTCGCGATCGCTTTCTTCAGATAACTGTAAAAGAAACAGAAGCAGGAACAGAAAGTTCATTAGAAAGGTATGATCTGCATCTGATCACTTCAGTTGCTTCAAATTTATTGGTAGAAATCACTCTTCATCTAAAATACCAAACAGTAAGATATATTTATTCCAGCTGTAACTCTTACTTAACATTTAAGTTAAAAAATAATCAATACCTCTGCATCACAAACCACAACCTGAAAAGAAGAGAGCAGATAGAAGAAAATCAGTTACAAGGACAATAATTAACTATTTCTCACAAATATTATCTGGTTCCTGCCACAAACCTGAGGTTAGGGTATTATGAAAAGAAGAATTAACCATTACTTTAAAATCCTTGAACCTTCCAATAATCTCCTCAGATTTCAAAGCTTTTAAATTTGTATTTTACTGTAGCAAAGACAATCAAAAATCTTAAAGAGCTGACCTAAATCTGATCATGTTTCCTTTAGCAATAAATTGCCAAGTGTCCAGAAACATTTCTCCAGTTTGGCTATAGCTGCACTGAAAACATGGGGCGTCTCACGGATCAACTCTTGGACCCTTTGCTTTTTATTCCCACCAGCAGATCAAATGTACACTGAGTTAAGTTAAAATGGAGGCTGGTGCAGCTGTAAAACAAGTATTTTAAAAATAACCACACAGATTAAACCTCAGAGCAATGTATTCATATTTTTGATCATTTTAACAGAAATATTTTCACTTTTTCTTTGTCCTCAGGAAGACTCCAGTTGATGTATGGCAAGAAGTCCACATCCTCCTCTGCGACCAGCTTTGGGATGTCTGTGACGCCATCATCTGCCTTCTCAGAATCCTAAAACAGGAAAAATTACTTTGGTTTGATTCATAAACAACTCTGAACATGGCATGAAAACAAACAGACCCTCTCTTCGATGGCCACGAAGCTGGTGAACTGAGACAGTATGGAGAACTCTTTGCTCAGATCAATGATGAAGGACTTCAGCTCTGCTTTTTTACCCTGAAAACACAAAAACAGGAGTTTCAACAAAGTTTAGCTCTGATTTGAGGTCAAAGGTGACACGCATGCTGACCTCGTGTTCAGCTTCGGTGATATCAAGGTTTCCATCCTCGTAGTCTCTGATCAGGGCTCTTGCTGTGAGCTTATGAAGAAACTAAAACAACAAATCAGTAGCTGAGGTTGAATGTTTTTCATATTTCAATGTGTTTATACAGATAATAAACAGAGCCTTACCGTTCCTCTGGTCTTCTGCAGCTCTGTTGTTGACACCATGGTTTGAAGCTCCTGACCACGCAAATCTCCAAGAAGAGTCGCCTGCATGAAAAATCACCAATCTGATTCATTTTTTCTTTAATCGTTAGTTGCAGTCAGTTCATGATCAACTCAACTCTCCTTTGTAATTTCTCTGATCATTGATCAGCCTGGCCCAGCAGGTAAAGCAGAGAAGAAGAACCGGTTGAATACCTGAGTGCAGTGGGGCACAAAGCCGTAAACCAGCGTGTGGCAGTCATTGAACAGAGCGTTCAGCTGCTTCGGGGCTTGAACCGGAGGAGCTCTGGGGTTGAACTGCTGCCACTTCACAGAGACGGAGCTGCAGCCGGGAGACGACATGCGCTTCACCTGGCGCTCCACCTGCAGCCACATGTTCAGGTATCAGAACGTCTCCAGTTCAACTGATAAACACTCAAATTAATCTTCATGATGAATGTTTTCCACGCAAAATGCAACATGTGGAGAACTCTACGGATGAATTACACTCACTTTTATTTTGGGTCATATAAAGATCATGAATGTTGTCAAGGGCCAGTTGTGTATTGATAAAACCCATTCAGTTGTTAAAATATTGATAAATAGCCGTCTGTAAATTCCACAGATACTTCATTTTATTGATCAGTTCATCCAGAATCTCGTGATTGTTTCTGTGATTTTTTGCAATCAAAATCATTGATTTTGTGTTGATTTATAATGTATGACATTAAAAGTGACATTATGTGACTCGCCGTATTGACCATGGTCTATAATTTCAGTGAGGCAGAAGTGTGGTCAAATTAAGAAATACTGCCACCTGCAGGTGAGAGTTTACATCACCCAACATTTTTCACCAGTCCTGCAGAGAATTTTTAATAAACTTATAATCAGTGGCAACATGGGCAACCACCCAGGGCGGTATCTTAAGGGGGTCCTCAACTGCCCACAGTCACACTGTGATTACGACTCAAACTTTTGCCCAACAGAAAAGTTGGATGCGAGTTTGTCATGTGAATTAGAAAGTCTCACCTTCTCAGCCCAGGTGTACTTCGCTTTAGAGTCAAAAAACTCATAAGCTCCGCCCCCTGCCTGAGCCAGGGCTCTCAACATGTGGCGATTGGCTGTGGAGCTGAAATGACAAACACAGCCACTTCATCTAGTTTGAACAGAAACTAAACATGAAAAAGAAGCGAGGGATGAAGACCTTCCTCACCTGAAGCCGCAGGTGAAGAGGCGACTGTGCTGGACGTTATCTCTGAGCAGCTGCAGCGTGGCCGCCGCGTTCTGGATGTGGCCGTCCGACAGCAGCAGCAGGTTTCGCACGCCGTCGGACGGCGGCAGCAGACTGAGCGCCCGGAGAGGCCGCCACAGCTCAGTGCTGCCCCCTACTGAGGAGCAGCTCTAACAGCAGACAGAAGAGAATTACTGGTAAAGTTTGGAAATATATTTTAATTCCAAGTAGAACTACAACTAATTATTATCTTAGTAATCATTTTTTATTCTTTTACATTAATCATTTATTTCATTTAACCACTTTAGTTTCTTTATACAATATTGGAAATACAATAAAAGTTGGAAATAAAGAAATAATTAAATTCTTTTTTTAAATAAAAAACCAAACATTTTATTGCCTAAAATGCGATAACACAGCATTTCTTAAGTGTACGTTTGGTTATTTATAGCAAAGAATATATTTTTGTTTAATTACTACCATTAATATGTTTCTCTTTCAGCAAATTGTCTTTTTTACAGTTTGTGTACTCTAGTTTATGATTAAACAATGACTGAAATTAGTTAACAATTATTTCAATAATCGATTAATCACGATCAATACAATTAGTCGTTCAGCTTCAATTCCAAAACCAGAAATTATAAGTAAAAGGAAAAAAATAATAAAATAAAAACACATTCCCATATTCAGACTGAACAATTCTTGTTTTAGGTCAGTTAGGTTCACCAAAATTATTAATATTTATGAATATCCCTCCATTTAACTCAAATATTTTGAACTTTGAACTTGCAAAGCCATGACATCATCATCTAAATGCTCAAGTTTTAGATTTTTAAAATAATTTACAAACCAAATAATCTGAAAATAATAATACAAAGTAACCTAAAATATAAATATTTGTGTCTGATTTAATGACGGGCTATAAAATTTTGATTTTTAAGCAATTCATATAAATATTTGGTTTCAACGTTAGTTTGAAATATAGCTAATCATTGCAAATAAAACCAGTGCATTTTTTAAAAAAGAAATAAAGATGCTTAAAATAAAACACCTTTAAAAATAAGGCATGAATTTGTACAGTTTTTAGCATTTTCCCCAAATAAAAACATTGCTAATGAGTCTGAACTCACCTTGATGAACTTCTTGGCTTCAGCTTGAACCTCGTTGAGTTTCTGGGTCGTCAGGAAAGCTTCTGTGTGATCTGAAAACCAAAAACAAGACAAATCAAAGAACAAAGCCAGGCTGACGGAGACAAAATGGTGGATGCTCCTGAATATAGTAACCAAATAAAGCAACACAAGTTTTAAATCAAGAGGTGAAAAGTAAGACGCAGAAATTAACTGGAGGGAATTAAGATATTTCAGTACTATTATCAAATATAGTCTGTACTTTCCTACCGAGTCATTTTAGCAGCTTACAGGACAATTTCAAGGACCCAACAGGGTCCTTTTTGCAACTTTTAAATTATTTACAGGAAACTTTTAGAAAGTGCACTTTGTATGTTAAAGTTTACATGATATTCTCCCAGAGATTCTTGAAAAAAGTGACCCTTAACTTCACGGAAAGTAACCTCCAAATTCATGGAAAGTAACCTGCAAGTTCGAGAATAGAAATCTAGAAGTCTTAGGAAAGAAGTCTCAGGTGAAAGAGAGTAGCATGTAATTTCTTGGAAAGTGCCCTGCAAGTTCAAGAAAAGTAACTTGTATGATGGAAAGTAACTGGTGTGTTTCTGGAAATCAGAGTGCAAGTTCAAGAAAAATCTGTGAAACGTACAGCAGTTTGAGGATTTGATTTGGTTGTTTTAAATAATATCCAAAATAAAACAATGAGTTATTGTATTCTAATCAGTTCTCTGCTCTTATACCAACCTGTTCCAAACAAAACAATGTTGATTTTGACGTCGTTCTTCAGGTTCTTTAAAACCTGCAGGGCGATTTTCTGGGCCAGCTGGAACGATTCCTCCTTCATGGACTCAGACGTGTCCAGCAAAAGAACAACTTCACTGCCTTCAGAGCTGGAGTCAAACTCAAAGTTTGGGTAGAAAACCAGCATGCAGGCCTGCAGCAAAGTAGAGGGTTAATTCACTTAGTGTGGAGTGCCACAGGGTTCAGTACCGGGACTCTCTGAAAACAGATTGGTGTGGAAGAGGGAACGACAAACAGACCTGGCTGTTCTTGTCTGGGTGTTTCTCCACCCACATTCTGGGAAGATGAACCTCAGAGAGAGTGACAGACATCTGGAAACCATCTGACCCCATGACGTGACCCGGCAGAACACTGATCACTGCCTTACAGTCAGTCCTCTGGAAAACAAAATATAAACAAAATGAATTACCTAAAAATAAGAAACAGGTAAACAGTAAAGATTCACCTCCAAAAAACAAGTTTTAGATCCTAAACTATAAAAATACTAAACATGAACCCAGAAAAACAGATTAACTTGCAAATTATGTAACAATATGCAGATGATATGATTGTTTTTATTAAAAATGGCACCTTAATTTTGACTTGATGGGTGATGCAGGTCAGGCTAGAGATCTCAAAGGGCATCTCCACCGACATGTCCAACGTAAACTCTCTGAAGACCAAACAGAGCAACAGTCCATTTCTTCACATTTACTTAACCAAACAAAAAGGTTAAAGGTTAAATAATCCAAATCCAATAAGAAAACAGATCAGCGACATCATGAGTTTAAAAAAAACTAAATTCAATTATTCTCACCTCGCTGATTCGTTGGCCACACAAACCTTTTCCACAGAGACCTGGTGGGTCAGAGAGCACATAAAATGATCTCCGTTTAACAATATCAAGGTTTTAATGTAAAATTATTCCTAAATTGACTAAATAAAATGATAGTAATATCCATTCCTTTTTAGAAATAAATCACATTTACACTTAAAATTTTAAGACCCAGGAGAATAAAAAACAAATTGCAAGGCATTTTCATGTCATTTGCTTATTCTTTACTATTGTGTAACTGAATTTATGTCCTCAAGTTTCTCAAAACTTCAAGGAAAAAGAGTTGAGTTTCTGAGAAGAGATCAAATCTAGTCAAAACAATGTAGGTTAGTTCAAACCGCCCCACTGGAAATTGCTCAAAAAAGAAAACAGGAGGTGATTAGACTCTTTGTAACACAATGACGCATAAATCATGTTGCTGCCCTGGGATTTCTGTTTTACAGCGTACTACATAGTGAGACTTGACTAATCATTGACAACTTCACGTTCGACGGATATAGGTCTCGTGTGACGTCACACTTCCGGAACTTTGTAACTGGCAGCCATCTTGGTAGGTATCCGTAACTAACTGTCATGATAGTTGTTATAAAGTTGCTATGACAACAACAAAAAAGCCACAAGCTAAGAATTAGCTCTTGACTCGTTCCTATCTAACTTATAAACAATATAAGTACATTGCAACTATTACTCTATTTTTGAGTAATAGTTGCAATGTACTCTATTTTTCGCACTACGCTTGCCTACCAAGATGGCGGTTGAGGGGCAGGATCACTTCCAGTTCAGACATCTGGGAACTATGTATTCTAGATAAGTACAACAGCACATCATTCTATTAAGTTTTGTGCTTTGCTGCCACACAATGGCAACTATTTTGATAGAATTTTCCTCAAACTTTTCTAAAAGCCCATCAAATATTAGCCCCGCCTCTGAGTACAGGCCCCGCCCCTTACTTGTGTGGTCTGGTTGAGCGCAGCGCTTTCCTGCCATGGAGCCACGCTACCCGGCAGGGAGAACAGGATGCTCCCGTCTCTGACCACCAGCTCTGACACAAAGGTCACCTTAATGAGGACAGTGGCACCAGGCGGCAGGTTGCCCACGCTGATGGTGAACACATCCTGCAGAGAAGAACCAATCAGAAAGACTGGGATACGTTCCTGAAAACATCAGATGTTCCTGGACATACAGGAGCGTCCTGGTCCATGAGGTACGCTCCGTGGCCTTTGGCTATCGCCTGTTTGTACTCCTTACGAGCCGTCTCCTTCTCCTTCACCTGAAAACAGCAGCAGAACGGTCAAATTAAAAAGCAACCTGGGCTGCCATTGGACCTCCATTCTACACCACATGGATGCAGTAAGTGATACAAAAGAGGCCAAACCAAAGTGAGCAAGAACCAAATGCTGAGTTCATATACTCTAAAAGTTGCACATTATTTTTTGTAGGCAGACATTGGTGATTGGTTTCATAATATTATTTTCTTTAAAAAAAAAACTTTTTTTGAGAAGGAGTTTCAATTAGGACTTCTACTAACAAATATTTTTGTATTCTGACGATTAATTACATAAATTCTGCAAATTGTACAAAATATGAAATACATTAAAAATACAAAATAATTAAATTATTTTACTTTCTGTTCCAAAATGCAGTAACAGCATTATTTTAGTGAAGATTTGATCATTTGTAGCAAATAATGCATCTTGTTATCATATCTCCTACACCAACATCTTTTTAACAATATGGCCAGAAAAAGATTTAAAGAGGAGCAGCAAAACCAAATGAGATGGATTAGCTATGCATGTCAAAAAAACTTATGAAATAACTTGTAATAAAATGTTTTTCAGCCTAAAATGAATCAATTGATTAACATAAGACCAAATTGATCCATTGTCAGCGCTGTCCAGTTGCTTTCTAAATTAGGTTGCATTTTGTTTGGTGAAATATTTATCTAAATATTTCGCTTCAGATTACCTCTCCCACCACGTGCTTCCCATTGATGAAAGCTTCAAATCCGCACACGGCAGCTGAGTCGTCCAGCGGGAAGACGTACTTCGCCTCAATGGGCACTGAGCTCTGATTGGTGTATTTCTGGAAGATGATGACCTGACAGAGGAAAAAATCTGAATCAGAACCAGGATTGACGCGTCACCAAGCTGATCCAGGTGCTTCTCTTTCCGACCTGGGAGAGCAGATCCATCAGTTTGCACTTTACATGGACGGCCTGCAGGGGGAGCTGCTGGCCTGAACTGTCCAACAGTCCAGCTTTAACGTCCTCCAGAGGGTTCTTCACATTTTCTAGATCTTCTTCTACATGTTCTGAAGTGAGACCTGAGACAGAGTGGCTTGTCAGATGGGAATGTGTTTGAAAGCAGAAACCACACATAAGCTTTCTATTTTATTTTTATTAAAACTTAGTTGATGAAATCACTAGATTTAATTTTTAATTACATTATTTTTCCAGAAGCTGGATGGATTACTAATTATATCAGGTCAATGCTTGCTATTAACCCACAGCAGAAATACACTAAGGCGTCTTAATTACTAAATTCTTTATAGATACATGGTTACTGCAACATTCACTTAAATCAGGGGTGTCCAAAGTGCGGCGCAGGTGCCTTTTGTGGCTCTCTGAATGGTTTTGAGTGGCTCCTCTATCAAAATTCTTGTAGAGTAGCAACAAAAATATGCTATCATGGCGACATATTGCCAGTATCTGCAGCTCACCTGGGTTCTTGGCAGACTCAATGGGTTCTGCAGTCAGGTTGATGTCCGGACTGAAATTCTTCTGCTCGTCTCCTTCCTTTCTGAACTGAACTACATATTTTATCTTCACTTGGTCAATAGAGTAAACCACATACTCGTCATCCTGCAGCGCAGTCAGAAAACAGCAATCAGTTTCCTCAAGGTGCAGCACAGCTTTAACATGCTGAACATGCGATGGATATGCAGCTCTTCTGTTCCCACCTCAAAATCAGATGTAGTTTTGTTGGTTCGTCTGACTCCGTGAACGCTGTGATAGCCTTCAGGAGCCTCGGTCAGAGTCTGGTCTCTCTTATAGAGATCCTTACTAACTCCCAGAGCCACATCGCAGACCAGCAGGAGGCGCGATCCGTCTGTTTCACTGGGTTTGGCGTACTTCAGACTGGTGCTGAGAAAACAGAGAGAGCCTAGAGCACAGCAGGCTAACCAGAACATCTGAAACTGTTCTAACGTCGTTGTTTTCACACCAATAAACATGCAAGATGGATGAAGTTTGTTTACAAACCAACCTCAAAGCATCACCAAAGTAAATCCCGCTGCCAAGGTTTCCGACGTCCGTTCTCGTAATCCCATGATGCTCCACTCCCACATGGGGAAGCAGCAGACCTCTGAGGAACCAGATAGAGGGTCAAACTCGTGTTTTCACACATACATGAAACAAACGATGCCAAAGTTAACTGTACCATCGTTAACTAACTAAGCATAAGCGTTAGTTCTGTTAAAGCTCTAAACCAACAGTGCATTTAGTGGAAGCTAATGTTAAAGCGCTACACCAATCTCATATTTGGTGGAAACTAATGTCAAAACATAAACGTATGTTTATTTATTTTAAATAAATAAATAAAATAATATAGTTTAATATTTTTTTTAGCTCTGCCCACTGCTCACCTGGACATGATTCCTACAAAGTTGCTGGGGCTGGATGAATGGAGGAGGGGTTTAACGTTCCCGATCTCGCTCTGAAACGTTTGAAGCTCCACCGCTCTGTTGACCCGCATGATCTGCTGGATCTGCACCGACCTGAAGACACACAGAGATGTTTGTTGTCTTGTTTCCAAAAAGGTTTATGTTGAGGATCTGTACCTTTATTTATTATTAATTTGATAACTTGGCTGCAGGTTTGTGTATGTGTGTGTAAATAGGTATATATTATTTATGTATATATGCAGGTAGATGCGTATGTATATATGTGTGTGTATGTATTACTTTCATCTGGTTCAGGAAATATTATTACAACTATTATTATTATTATTGGGGTTTTTTTATGGAAAGGACACTGGAAAGAGAAAGACTATGTATGCTATGAATTAATGAATGGAAAAGGTGTATCATTACCTAAGTTAAACTTTATCATACTCCTTTTCAGACTCAGTCACTGAATAAGTGGAGTATTTACATGTACTTGAGTATGTAAATTTGATAGTAAGGTATTGTATTTACACTTAGAAATATGAAAGTTTTTATTATTATTATTATGTTTTCTTGTTGGAATATTTGTCTGAAATAAATTACCTGTCAGCCAGCAGGGCGGCGACGTTCTGAAACACTGAGCTGCTGCGGGGAATGGCTTCGATGTGGCAGCGAAGAGCGCGGTACTTCCCCACGGAGGACGGCTTCGGGTCGTTCAAGGTCATCTCGCTCACATTCAGAACATCCCGGATTAACTGCAGGAAAATCAATCAATCAAGTTAGCCAAGCATTGGGGCCTGCAGGGGGCGCTAGCTAGAAAGATGGAGGGAAGAGGAGAAAAACAATTTGCTACGATAAATATTAAATAAGTCACAGTAATAAATAAATAAATTAATTAATTGACTGACAAATTGAAATAAGCCCAATAATTTCTATTTGCATAAATTATTATTTTTCTCTCATTCAACCAAAATCTGGGTTACAAAAATGAGATTTTAGTTGTCTTAGGGCCTCCAGTCACTGCAAAATCTGTTGGACAGTTTATCGTCCAACAAGATTTGTTATCATGACAGGCTTGATATTAAATATTAATTATTTTCTTATAATAAAAAGAGGGGATTGTGGTAAACAATTTTATTTTTTACTCCACCATAGTTGCCCTTTGTCACTGATTCAGCATCTTTGAGTGCCTTGCAAAGCGCTTTAAAAATGGCTTTTTATCAGGTCATGTATGACACAGACATCATATTAATAATGTCACAGAATATTATCTGAAAATAAAACTGTCCACTACACAACTCATGGCCAACTGAAATCCAAGGACGTGAGGCAGCATTTAGATTAAACAAATGTAAAAGTTATTAAATAGAAAGAAAAATACTTTCTAATGTTGATGTGTCTTTACGTATTTTGTAGCAGAGGTGTGACCAAGTCACTGTGTTGCAAGTCTCAAGTAAGTCTCAAGTCTCTGTCCTCAAGTCCGAGTCAAGTCTCAAGTAAAGACAGGCAAAAGTCGAGTCAAGTCTCAAGTCAGGAACCTTTAATTTCAAGTCATTTCGAGTCGTTTTTATTTCTTTTTTTTTAATAATTTGCAATTATACATAAAATTCAAATATTAGACCATTTGTTCTTTTTAAAATATGTATTTGAGGTTCATTTGTGATCCTCTTACTCATCTGGTATTCTTCAAATCTGTCAGAAGTAAACAGATGTCAGAAAATAAATTACAGCCTTTCATGAATTACATTTGACTTCAGTTTACTCCTTCTATTCATAAATAAACATCAACACTACAACAATCATAGTTTTCAAAAAATGAAATAAGTATAAATGAAGTTATCACAAGTAAACTCAGGAAGGTCTGGTGCATTTATTTTTCTGCTTTTATTTCTAAGTATGTTAGTTTCAGTCCTCCGTAAATATGGGACAGATATTCTAAACACAAAATTTATTTGGGACAGTCACTGTATTTGGTCTTTTTTTTTTTTCCCAGCAAAGCTATACTACTTGGAAATGGGTTCTGTGCGACATGTGACAGTCACGCCGGTCAGTGCATTAAGTCAAAAACAGTTGACTTAATGCACTGACTGCAGTAAACAATATATTGTCAATATAATTTCCCAACGTAGATGTCTTCAAATACACCAACCATCCTTAGATGATACTAGACCCGGCTCATCATCATGATGGGACAGAGAGACTCTGTTCCCTGTGTTCAGGTCCAGAATCTGCTTTCTGTTCCGGAGCCCCGCTCACTATCCACCGGCTTCCTGAGCTAACACGGTGCACATTATTTGTGGAGGCATTTGAAGGACCGGATTTATGGTAAATCATCACCAATTTAACCCGGAGTACACATGCTAACACGAAGTTAGCTAACGTCAACTATCTTACAGCAAAAGAAAAGCGTCACCTACCGATCTTTGTGAAGCTTCAAATGCCGGACAAAGTTGGACGTCGTGGCATCTCCATCCGATATTCTCTTCTTGCATGTTTTACAAGTTGCAGTTCGTTTTTTAGTCGAAAGTTCATAACCTACGTAGCCAAAAGAAATTACTCGCGGAAGCATATTCGAGCGGTTATTTCGTATTTCGTTCCCTGAGCTCTGTAGCTTTGCCGCGTTTTTTTAAACGTCCAAATCCTGTTAATTTGATTGGTTGTGCTGCAGCTACGTACACATACATACATAAGGAGAGAGGAAAACCATAGTGACGGTCTGCGCATATTGATACGGAATGAGGGACATTAATTAATGACGCCACTTTATAAATAATGTGTTTTAAATTTTAAGACTTTGAGTAAAAAATATCAAGTCTTTTCAAGTAAACAGCTTCAAGTCGAGTCAAGTCCCAAGTCAATGGCATGAAAGTCAAAGTCAAGTCTGAGTCTTTGAGCATTTTTTCAAGTCAAGTCTCAAGTCGTGATTTTAACGACTCGAGTCTGACTCGAGTCCAAGTCATGTGACTCGAGTCCCCACCTCTGTTTTGTAGCATATTCAGCCAAAAGCTAATGCTAATCAAAGTGTTTGGGAATCTCTGGTGTAAAAATCCCCCCATAAAGCTGTGCGTTAGCGGTACCTGACAGAGATCCAGCTTCTGAGACAGAAACCTGGCTGTAGGTGACTGAGGTCTGGGCTCCCGGTGAGGCAGCAGGGTGAAAACCTCGTCCAGGAGGGACGACGCCTCTTCCTCGTTTCCCTCCTTCAGTTTCCTCTGAGCCTGAAGCAGAAGGCCTTCAGCTCTGCTCACCTGAAACAGCAACAGCTTCATCAGGACGGAGCCTCGGATCTGACCCTGATTTGCCTGCAGATCAGTGCAAACCCACATCGTTCAGGCTGAGTCTGGAGATGGGGACTCTGAGGATGTTTCCAAGGCAACCGAGAGCTTCGGTCCACAGCAGCTCCACAAACGCCGCTACGTCTGGGGACAACTCATCGGAGTTCAGTTTCTCCTCCAGCAGCAGCTGAAGGTCATTCAGAGAGAAGATCAGAAACATCAAGGTCAGCAGGTGATTAAAGGTGACCTATTATGCTTCCTGGAACAGGTTAGGATTATACAAAACATGTGCATTACACCTTAATGCGCAAAATCGTTCTGTGAAAATGAGATTTTAGTTGTCTTAGGGCCTCCTGTCACTTTAAATCCAAAATATCTGCTGCTGACCACATCCCCCAACTCAACATTTACACTCAAACAGGAAATTGGCTGCAAACAGATGCACAATTATTCAACCATACATCTTTGAAAAGCAGAAGTGGAGCCTCCTGCACAACCAACAGGAATGCGGCAATAGTTTCTGGTCAACAGCAAATTCTTGTCTTTTTCATCAGCCATTGTACAGAACACACAGCAATGAAACCAGCTGACCAAATGTGCTGGAGGTTCTCTTGGGTTGCTAGGTGGCAGGAGGAACTCTGATGGGGTTGCTAGGTAATGAGCAGCACCTGCTGATTTGTGACTATATAGTCAGAAGCTTTTTGAAATGCCTCATTTTCAAGACACCAAAAAACATTAACTCATTGCCAAAAAACTGATTTTTGTAACACTTAGAAGCAGTTTAGACCCAAGTGCAAGAGCAAAAATTTGCAAAATGTGATTTGCACAATGTTGTACATTTAGGCTAATACTGCCGATATGGCTGATAACCGATTTAAATTATGTGTCATGGTTGTTTGAAAAAGCAGGGAGAGGAGGAACTGAATGTTGTTCACCCAGGGCTAGGACTGCCCCTGCACAATGCCACATGTGGTGCAGCGTGTATCAGACCTGCTGCAGGGGGGCAGAGCCCAGGTGTGGCGCCTCAGCAGGTAAGCTGCTCATCCTCTGCAGCTCAGAGCGATCCAGTTCTTCACTCAGCGCCTTGTAAACGTCCAGAGCTTCTTCTGAAGTGGACAGGAACACCAGCCGATCCATCACAGCTGTCTTCTGTTGGAAAAACCATTTAAGACTGTTTTGTTCCAAAATGATTTTAAGGAAAATCCAGGAGACAAAAAGCAGAAACATTTAAGAAATAAGTCAGGAACTTCTGATCTGATTCAGCTTTTGCTAAAAAACTGTTTCAAAGACACCAAATATTTGGATCACTATGCATCTGTTGTACTGGAACACTGAAATGAGGAGAAAAATTTATCATTTTACTACATATGCAGGATTAAAACAGCCATTACCTTATCCAAATGTCAAATTTCTTTGTTTTAAAATCCTATTGGAAATATTAATTTTGCACACATGAGCCCTGACAGTATGATGGAGAATTAGGATCCTGAGAACAAATAAAACAATACGATAGAGAATAAAGCCATAGAATAACAAGAATAAAGTCAAAATAATAAGAAAATAGAGTGATACAAGAAGAAAGTCAAAATAGTTCAAGAATAATTCATAGTAATACCAGAATAAAGTCATATTTTTAGAATAAAGTTGTAGTATTACAAGAATAAAGTCATAGTATTATCACTGTGTGGTGGTAATTTTATGACTTTATTCTTTTATTTTTATTTATTCTTTACTTTCTTAGCACGGCCCAAATCCTCCGTCATACTGACTGAGCAGAGCTTGTATGACGTCTTAATGGTTTCATACATAAACATAATATAATGTATAATCTTTAAATATGTCTTGTTTCATACATAAACATAATATAATGTATAATCTTTAAATATGTCTTGTTTCATACATAAACATAATATAATGTATAATCTTTAAATACGCCTTAATGGTTTCATACATAAACATAATATAATGTAAAATCTTTAAATATGTCTTAATGGTTTCATACATAACCATAATATAATGTATAATCTTTAAATACGTATTAATGGTTTTATACCTTCGACACCACGTCGTCCTTCAGGTATCTGGCCACACGATAGCGCCGTCCCTGCTCACCTTTGGCGCTCTGCAGCTCCAACACGCAAAACCTGCTGCCGTTCTCCTGCAGACAAACCTCCATCAGTACGAATCCCAGCTTCAAAACAGAAATGGAGGATAAAACTTCTCCCTCACCTGTCCGAAAACGGAGTACTTCGCCACCTGGAAATCATCGGGGAATGCTGGGAGAGCAGAATCCGACTCTTTGTAGATTCTGGGTAAAATAATGAGTTGAGGGTTAAATGACAGTTTTAATTTCATGCTAATTATTTACTAGAAACTCTGGGTGACCAATTCCAGCCTCAATATCGGTAGTTTGATCTGCAGTATCTAATAAGTTAACAAGAGAGCTCACCGTCGCCCTGTGTGGAGGAAACCACCGCAGAAGACAGGATCAACGTTAGCTCCGCCCACTAGCTAACGACGGCTAACGCTCGTTAAATTAGAGATATTTCAGACCAAACTAGAGATATAGAAGTCATTTTCCTCACCTAGAGTTTGTGGTAAATAAACTAAAACAATTTAATTATACTATTGAAGTTATTTTTTGCACTTTCCGGCGAAAATGTTGACTTTAGAATCATAGCTAACTCTGAATAATTTCTATTTTCTTGCTGTTTCAAGCAGCCAATCAGACTTCAGGGTTTCTATTTAAATCGCTTCACTTATATTATATTTATATTTCATATTTATTCATTTCATTCAATACAAATAAAAAAAATTTAATACAAAGAAAAAAATAAAATAATTTAAAAAAGTGAAATGAAAGGTAGCAGAAAGAAGAAAATAATCTTATAATATCTGCCCCTCTTTCTCAACTATGGATCAAAACAACAAAAACCAAACAAACAAACAAAAAAAAAAAACTAAAATTTTTTTGATTTGTCTTATGTGACAAAAAAAGAAAACAAAGGAAGAACAAAGAAACAAGGTCAATCATCAATCTCAACTGAGCAATACTATACTTTGACTTTATACTATTTCATACTTCTTCAAAAAAACAATCTTTAACATTCTTTTAAACATGTGTAATGATTTAGCATTTTTAACATCGTTTTGCAGGTCGTTCCACAGTTTGACTCCTTGTATCGAAGTACATCGTTCTTTCAAACAAGTTCTTAATTTAGGTTTCTTAAAAATCTGTGTCCCCTTAGGTTATAACCACTCTCTCTCTTTTCAACATTTTTTTGGATGTTTAAGGGTAATGTTTTTAGGTGTGCCTTATACATAACCAACAAAATATTATAATCAACTAAATCATTGAATTTCAAAAACCTCAAATTACAAAATAATATATTTGTTGGATATTTACCATGTTTTCGAGCAATAACTCTTATTGCCCTTTTTTGCAAAACAAAAACAGATTTTATACTAGTATAACATGCCTTTCCCCATACCTCAACACAATAAACCAAGTGTGGAACAATTAGTGCATTATACAACATAAATAGTGCATGATCATTCAGAAAATCCCGTACTTTATAAAGCACTGCAATTGATTTTGCTAATTTTGTTCTTAAATAATTCAAATGGGATTTCCATGATAATTTCTCGTCAATTATCACACCCAAAAATTTCACCTCACTAACTCTACAAATCTCTACACCATCAACTTTAAATGGAGTATTTACAGTTCTTTGTCTCCTTGTAAATAACATATAATTTGTTTTGTCCAAATTTAAAGATAATTTATTTAGTTTGAACCATTTATGTATTTGCATAAATTCTATTTTCATTTCTTTTAACATCCCTTTTATATCATTGCCCTGACAAAAAAAAGTGGTATCATCCGCAAATAGAATACATTTGAAAAACCCTGATACATTTACCAAATCATTTACATATAAAATGAACAACTTTGGTCCGAGTACTGAGCCCTGTGGAACTCCACATGTAATTTCACAAAATTCGGATCTAGTATCATGTACTTGTACAAACTGTTTTCTATTCTCCAGGTAGCTCGAAATCCACTGTAATGCCGGCTAAGTGGGTAAGATGGCGCAGGTTGACAGTTTAATTTAAACATTAAAAAATTATTAAATAATAAAACAACTATTAACACACTTATTTAAGGGACATATAATTAATTCTATATTTAATAATTTATTTCCAGTTTAAAAAAATAACGATGCATTAAAATAATAATTTTATTAGTTATTTAATTATTATTATTTCACTCTCCAAATCTCCTTTAACCCAGGAAGTCTATAGCCTTTATTGTAGCTTTCAACCTAAATCTCCCCTGTGAAAGTCAGATAAAAAGACTTAAATTCAGATTAAGTCTGAAGTTTGGATGATGATGATGATGATGATGATCCCACCTGAACTTCTGATTGTTTTTTTCAACAGCTGGTCCCTCTGATGAGGTCGGACCTTCAGAAACAACAATAGACACAGAAACACATTATTATTCCAAGTCTTAACTACGATCTGCAGGTTTTTAGACAAAGATTGTTCAATAAAAATGTTATGGTCAGGTCCAAAACACAACATCTTTCTCTTAGACTGAGGAAGGAAAAATATCAGAAAATTAAATTCCTGTCCGTCTCTAAACCTTCACAAATGATTGTACTACTTGTAGCCCTTCTACAATATTTTTGTACATGTTTTGAGACCTTTATAAGTTAGTGGAGCTCTCTGCGGTGACTTCCAGGGAGGAGGAGGATCTAGAGATGATGAAGTGTCCATCTTGTACTCGTCCAAAGACAGAAGAACGCCTCTCTCCACACATTTATACAGATAATCAAAGCCGACCACCGGCGTCTGGTTCTTCTGGATGCTGCGCAGCCTGTTGGAGCTCAGGTTGGACAAGTCGGAGGTCACCACCAGAGAGCACTGTGGGAAATGTAGGCAAAAATGTGACACTGAATTTCTAAATTTAAAGTAATTGGTTAATAAATCAATTTTGGTACAAAGCTCTCAATAAGTATTGAAATGGATATCATAAATACAGAACATTTTTATCTCAGCATGCCAAGCCGCAGTGTAAATTTTAAATAATAAATAAGTTAATATTCTAATTTTACTTCATATTTTTACAAACCACAACTAAGCCAAACTAAAGGCTATGAAACGGGTCAAGAAACCAGCTACTAAGCGTACAGTCAAACGCTACCAAGTGTAAAGCTGCAGCTTCTAAATGTGAAGCTAACAGCTAGTAAGTGTAAACCTTAAAGCTACTAGATGTTTAAGAGATGCATTAAGAGTAAGACTCACAAATACTAAGAGCAAAGCTAACAGATACTAAGCATAAAGCTAACAGCCATTAAGTGTAAACCTGTTAAAGGTGAAGCTAAGCACAAAATGTAAAGCTGACAGCTATAATAAATAACCAGATATTGTTGGTTTACCAAGAGTAAAGCTAAAAGCTACTAAATGTAAAGATAATAGCTACTAGTAACAGCCATCAATCCAGATATTGTCATCCTATTAGCTACTAAATTTAAAGCTAACAGCTAAGCAGAGTGTGCAATTTAAAGTCAAGATAACACAAGCTAGCAGTTACTAAAGCTTTAGATATTTGAGCAACTGAAGCTAACCACTTTTCAGAGTCTGGTTTATTACCTATAAATCTTGTATTATCTGGTTTATTAACACTGTTAAAGATTGTCAACAAAGGTTTACCAAAACGCTCAGGTAAAAATGGATTTTCCCACCTGTTTGTTGACTATGAAAGAAATGCTGCCTCCATTCAATGTCACTATTGATTTCAGCTTCTTCTTCTCCTTGAAAGGCAAGTTTTTGAGCTCCAGAAGAACTGAACAGTTGTCAAACACACCCATACTGCCCAAAGAGAGGAAAAACAAACAATAGTTAAACTCACTTTGGACACCCCTTCACTAAACTCTTGAAAAGCAATTGATTAAAAACTAATTGTGTTTTTATTGGTGCATGATGAACACCAGAAGACAGTTTAACCTTTTAGAGAAACAAAACAGCTTAACTAGCGTTAAACTAAACATTTAAGGGTCATAATAAATAAACAGCAGATAAAATCTAATCTTTAATAAACTAATTCTTTATCAACTCCTCGTGTTGTTAACAAACACGGGAGTGAAGCTGCAACACCGAACGGAATCTCTCCTGCAAAACACCTGAATCTGAAAACAAGAATCAGGTGAAATCACGGAAATAAAAACCGATTGTCTTCGCTTTTCTGCAGCTTATTGATAAAATGCCAGATAGTTTTTAATCTTAAAGTAGTACGATCTAAAGTTTCCCACTGCGACATAAACAATTAAAACACATTTATTTAATTTTAGCTAACATTAAAGCTCAGAGAATGAGTCTTTGGGTTGAGTTATTTACCTGACTTGACGAAAGAGTCCAGGAAAGTTTATTTCCGGAGAAATTTCTGCTCCGGTTTTTTGGAAAGACAACAAGGTAAAGGCAGCGACACAGACGGCAACATCCGGTTGAAAAGACTTCAAAATAAAAGCCCCGAAGAAAGGGACGATTTAATAACCGAAATCTCAGTTCAACTGAAAAACATTAATAAACAAAAGTTGGGGCCAACCGTACCATCAAAAATCAGAAGTACATTTAAACACAAAATTTTTATTATTTTTATTCAAATTGAAAAAACGACTTTGACTTATTTTCGTTTTTAAACTGAACATTTCATATTTTATGCCACTCATGAATCATGGTTGAGGGCTGTATAAATGTATTCTGATTGGCTGTAAATGGCCCCTGCATAATTCAGATTTACTTCCAAAACATTGTTTTTATCTGTAATGGTCTAGCTTCCAACATTTTCTTTAAAAAAGGCAAAGAAACTGTTTATTTCAAGGTAAAAGTATTAGATTTATTTATCAACATGTAATTTTTTTTTAATTATTTCAAGTAAATCGTCATCAGAAAATCACAACAAAAAGCACTTAGCTGGTTGTTGAAACAAACATTTGCTGCTTTGTTTTTCATATGGTTTTTACTGCGTAAAATAAAAGCAGTAAAAATAAAAACGTGTAAATGAAAACCTGACTTTCCTGACAGGAAGTGACCTCACCTTCGCTTACTGTAGCTTTACAGGTAATCAGCTGATTTCCTGCTTTGGTGCAGGACGTCCAGTTATTGGCGAGCTGGAGCTCCATGCTGCCCCCAGTGGAAGAGAAGCGCAAGAACACACAGCTGATGTTTTCTAATCACGGCAATCAGATGGAAATTAGTCTTTATTTCATCCTTTTACCTTTTTTACATTAATCTGCTTTTATTTTTACTTTGTGTTCACGTCTGCATCTTTGGATTGTAAATCAGTGGGATGTATTTGGTAAAACATTTAAACAAAGACACATTAAAAATGTTCCATATTTATTTGAAAAAGACAGAACAAGCTGTTAATTTTCCAGGATAACCCTTTAATGACCAACCTCCTCTTATGAACACTGACTCATCTGCTTCTTTAAGCAACAGGATTAATAAAAACAAACATATCCAGCTTAAAAAAACAATACAGGAAGATACAAGATCATTAAAAACAACAAAAACACATTTCTATTGTAATATAAGAGAACAGAGATAAATGCTGTTACCTTAGCATTCACTGAACCCGTTCATTTAAATAAAAATAAAAACTAAAGTCTCTACAGCAGCAGGCAGATGCTTTATGAGTACAAAAATCTAAATATTTACATGTTAAATAAAATTAACATAAATAAAACAACAGAAACTGAAAAAATAAATGTAATACTTTCATTACAGCTACAATTAAAAATGTTCCAGTGGCTTCAAAGTTAATAAATTACCCCCAAAGTGACGATAAAGAGCAGCTTCCAGATTTCCTCAGGAGAACCACAGAAATAATTCTGAACTCCTCTGTTCTCCTTCTGTTTCCCTTTAAAATATAGAAAAATCAGCCTGAAAGTCGCTCCTTAAAACTTTGTAAAACACTAAAATGATCCCTTTTGATATCTAATGTCAACATGTGAGGCATTAAAATCTAATTCTCATTTTAAAAAACTATTAAAAACATGCTTGTATTTCAGGAGCGGGGACATATATAAAGACGCAGTGGTGACAAAGTCAGATGAAAAAAGTAAAAGGTGAAGACAGCAGGACGGCTCGCCGGTTAACCCCAAAGGTTCTCTGTGCGGCCGAACTTGTAGATCAGAGAGCTGCAGAGAAACACTGTTATTGGTTATTCAAACATCTCAGTACGGTGGCCCAGAAGGGTCAACAATAGGCAAAAATACACGACAGAATTTATGCTAAAACAAAAAGTAATGCAAAAGCTGGAATAATGCTAAAACATTATTCCAGTTTTTTAAAATGGAGTTTATCCTAAAATGGAATTTATGCTAAATCAGAATTCTATGCTAAAGCAGAAATTATGTTAAAACCAAAGTTCTGCTTAAACTGAAGTTATTCTAAATAAAAGTCATGCTAAAAGGAAAGCTTACAAACTTGTTAGCATAACATAGCAAGTTATGCTTAACTTCTGCTGTGGCTTTTGCTGTAGTTTAAACTTTTTGCTGTGTTGTAGCTTTTAATTTTGTTGACTTCTCTAGGCCACCTCAACGTCCTGCACCTTATTTCTATCTCTGTGTTTTCTCATCCGCAACAGTTCAAACAGTAACTATTTCTAGCTTCAGGTCATTAAGCTGCTTAATGATGCAACAAAAACCAGGAGCCGCTTGACTTTACATTTTAGTTCCAGGTTTTACTCACCTGAAGAAGATGAAGGTGTTCTGAAAGAACACGGCCAGACCCGGAGAAACATCTTTCTCTGAGAAAAAGGGAACGTCACAAAGTTTTTTATTATTTTCAGACATATTATTGTTGAAAGATTGTTGTATACTGGATACCCTAATGTTAAGGTTTAGAAAAAACTGCTCTCACACAGTGAGTTAAATTTATGTTGTGATGTTTTTTTCTCTTCGACTCTTAAACATGGTTTGAACCGTTTTTTTTTTAAACATTAATTGGTAATTTACACAGAAACCCGTTTCTTTATTAGTTTTCTGTCTGAATAAGAAAAATAACAACAAACAAACAAACATGGAAGAGATGGAAGGAAACTTACTTGGCATGACGTACGCTCCGAACAGGATCCAGATGGAGCCGATGAACGACCCAAACATCATCATGAAGCCGATGAAGAGCCAGAGACGAGCGCCTGGAGTTCCAGAAACACATCAGGTTTAGAGGGACGATACCAAAAACTGATGGCAGCTTTAACTTGCCCAGTGATCAGAACCAGAACCCACCAGAACTAAGGCTCAAACAGCTCACCTGTCCGCCCAAAGCAGCCCTCACCGTACGCGTCTCCTCTCACCTGGCCGTTGGAAACGGCGTTGATCCTGGAACAGACAGGAACAGCGGCGGCCATTACTAAACACGACAGAACGCTCCGATACTGGTTTTACTGGGACAACAGTGGCAATGGGTTTATGCTACTAGTGAGGTCATCCAACCATCCATCCATTCACTCATCCATGACATTATGGTCTCATCCATCCAATCATGGATGAACAAACCATGTCTGTTTGTTTTTATTCTTCTTATTCAGACAGAAAACTAATAAACAAACAGATTTCTGTGTAAATTACTAATTAATGTATTTTTAAAAGAATCCATCCATCCACTCATCCAACCATTCATGGTTTCATCCATCCATGGTCATAAAACCATGGTTTCCTCCATCCATCCACTCATCCATCCACTCATGGTTTCATCCAACCATCCATCCATCCAACAGTCATTTTGTTCCTCACATGAAGAAAGCGATGGTGGAAAAGACTCCACATGTGTGGAATGAATGGTTCATCATTTCCTGAGATGGGTACATGACTGCAGCATCGATCATGATCCACCAGCCGGTGAAGAACTGCAGAAAAACAGAAACTCCGCTCAGAAGCAGGAAGCCATGAAACCAATAAACTGTTGTCCAGTTTAAAACCCATCCGGGTGCCGCTAACCAGGAATCCAGCCACCACCGAGGCCACAGCGTTCCTCCGCTCTCCCCAGTCAAACCGGTCACACTCCGGCCAGCGGAAGTTATCCAGGAAGCCCGCCATCATCCGCAGGGTTTTCCTCCCACCGATCGATCCGTCTCTTTGGCTCGGTCCGAGTTTTCTTCCTGCAGCTCCTCCAGGAAACCGAGGCTCTGAACATATGCATGAAGACACTGAGCGGTTTAATTTACCTTCTTAATTTCTATTATTCTGTCTCTGAAATTGAAGAGGAGCTACGATAAATAATAAAAGTAATAATAAAATAATGAATTTATTATTTTACAGTAAATGACTAAAATCAGATTTCAGCCTAAATGAAGCGGCTCTCAGTCAGGGTTTAGTTTCAGTTTACAAAAATCCTTCTTTACATTTCAGCAATAGAAAGCGCTACTCATTTTTAAAAAAATGAATATTGACACACTTAAATCCATTATTAGAGCTTTTTAATTGGTTTTAAAATCAAACGTTTGGTATGTCGGAGAGACAATCTGCTTCATAATGTCAACATGCAGCTTAATAAACTACTACTCACCTTTATTTACCCCGATTACCCTGAAATATACTCTGATTACTTCAAATCAAATACGGGTGTTCCTGCTTCTCCGAGTCATCTTCCTTTCGGTTTGTTTATGGTTGGTGAAACAGCCGCAAGCGGCGCTTCCGCCCCCTGCTGGTCGATAGTGTAACTACAAGGGCTTTAAACAGGAAAATGAGATTAATCTAAACTGGCCGGCCTATGAAATAAAAATAACTGTCGTTTAATCTAGACAAAAATAAAATCTAATAAATTACGTTAAAACAAAAAGCTAAATACTACTATCAAGAAATATACTGCTAAAAGATAAAATAAAATATACCGCAATTAAAAGAACACATTATACAAATCTAAGAAAAGGCAACTTAAATATGTAATAACTAAAAACATATAAAATAAATGAAAAAGTTGTAATAAATAAAAGTGAAAAAATTTAAAAAGATAAACAATTCAAATAAATGACATTTCAATCTTAAAAATAAATTAATAAAAAGTTAGAAGAAAATTATATGGATATTGTTGATAAAAAATATTACATGTAAACATACTTACAAAACAAATTAATAAATAAGCAAAAACTGTAAATCAATCCCAACCAGTCCTTTACTGCTGCCGACTTGAGCTGTCAGACTGAAGCGGCTCCTTAATCTCTGCAGATTTTTTTAAACTGTAAACTTTTAGGATTTAAACTTTTTCTCCAAGTAATTTTTAAAACTGAAAATTAGAAAGTTTCATCTGGTGAATGAGTTTTTTAGGATTCATGTCTGCTAACTTTTGACAATGGAATGCAGCTGGATGGAAACCCTCAAATTTGCATAGGCATGAATATGTTCAAAATAAAAAAGAACCACTTAAGGAGATTAAACTTCAGGATTAATTTTAATGTTTTCATCCAGTTTAGATAAAACTCCCTTTTGCTGAATAGTTTGGTGGATGTATATAAAATGGGACTTAATGTAAATAAAAATCAATTCTTACACTGGAATATTTCCAGTTCAGATTTTGATTGTTTTCAATAAAAAACATTTGACTTATCTTTCCAACTACAACAAAAACATCAGAAAACTGTTGATTTTTTTCATCACATTTCTTTTTTTTTAATGAAAAATATAAACAAAAAGAAATCTGCAAGTGAACCATAATGATCCTGGGTCCAGTTGCAGACAAGAATACAGAATTAATTGTCTCGTTTCAGTTTGTTAGGCACCACGATGAGCAGAAAGATAAAGTGCTGTACAAAAAATAAAATAAAATCACAAAGATAAACATAGATTCGTACAAATGTTATTTATCCAGTGGAGAAGACAGTTCAACCCATTCTGGCTGCTGAATATAAATCCAGGTTTCCCATTGTTGAATCCGACTTTGATGGCACGTGAGGATCTAATCCTCCTCATCCCAGTAACCTCCATCTTAGTCCACTGGAAGAGGAAGTCGTCAGGCAGCCAGGACTCCGAAAAACAAAAAATAAGCGACCCCCCACAGATATTACTGGGACAAAGATTATTTCCTTTTTGTTTTGATTGTAGGAACTGTTCTGGTAAAATAAAGACACAAAAGAAGGTCAAACGTCCCGAGAGCGCCCTACTTCCGGGTCGCTGCCTTTCAAACTAAAAGCATGCAGCTATTAACTCCGTAACAGGAAAATGAGCAGGAAAATGGGTGAAAGTGGCGAGATTCATGGATCCTTTTGATCAGTGATTTCTCTGTGGCTAATAAAACTGTTAGCATGCACAGCTATTATCCAAAAACATTAAAACTACAGAGTAAAAACAAAGAACCGTTAACGGTCCGGTCCGACTCACATTCAGAGGGAAAAAGCTACTTAATTTTATAAATATAAAAATCAGGGAGTTGATTAGATTCTTACTGGGTTGACTGGACTTTAACTGGTGAGGATTTCTGTCAGGATCACAGGTGGGTAGTAACTAGAAAAAATGTACTTTTAGAAGTAGTTTTAAACAGAAAAATATATTTTGTAAAATGTTTCATCTGCTTAAATTTATTTTTTACTTAATCTTTTTATCTAAGTCCTTAAAATTCCAGAATTAGAATGTAGTTTTTATACGTTTTAACTGATTCCTCCATTTCCAAATATTAAATCAGATATTCTGATCAGTTACTTAGTAGCCTTTTTATTAAATACTGATTTACTCTTACTTGAGTCATTTCTTTGATGGCTACTTTTTACTTTTACTTGAGTAAAAATATTTTTAAGCAGTGCTACTCTTACTTTGGTACAGTTTCTGGCTCCTGTACCCACCTTTGATCCATCTGCTGATGAACCTGGGGAAGCCGCAGTCCAGCTAATCTTCAGTATTTAACAGAAATATGAACATTAAAAAGTGAAAAGAGCTGCTGGTTGAGGCCTGTTTTTAACAGAACCTCCTCCATTTTCCGGACCAGAACAGTTTCACCTGCCAGGACCTAGTTAGGAGCGCTCCTCCATGAAAGAAGAAGATTTGTAAAGTTTTCAGTCTCGGCAGGAAGTGAAGGTCAGACTCCTCTGGGCTGATTTGGAGTTAAACCGGAAACAACGTCGTAATGTTCCTCAGAGGGACTCACGGCCACGAACGGGCAGTTGCGCCCCGGAAGCGGCTCTCTGAAAGTCTGGAGGACAGAAGATGATGGATCAGTCAGAGTGGAAAAAGACAACTTATGATTTTATATAAATACCAACAATAAAACATTTGTTGTCATTTTTAAAGAATTGTAATTTTATTTCTATTCTAAAATAGTAAAATAAAGATAAATGTAACATTTTGCAAAAAGACAATGGATCTGTTTTCTGTGGGACAAAAAAATACATACATTTTTATGAGTGAAAAAGAAAAAAAAAGCGAGACCACAAATCTGGATCATACAAAGGTAAAAAACGACGACACTTTACCCAACTTCCTGTTGGGTAAAGTGTCTTTTCGACCTCTCATACCTACAACGTCACACACTGTGCAGACACATAAAAATTCACCTGTCGGGCCATGAGAGGGTTCTACCATTTCTGGTTCAAGAACCCAAGGCAACCGAAGGTTTTCACAAAGTGACCGTTTGTTTGAGGCTTAACCTCCTCAAAAAAGGAGGGAATCACCATAGCAACCAGTGACTCGGCAGTTCAGTCCGACACTAAAATGCTTCTAATTTATTGTTTCTGTCCTGTTATTACGAGTGAAAAAGAAAAATAGATATAAAGACCACAAATCTGGATCATATGAAGAAAACAAACTGATGTCTAACTTAATGTTGGAAAAACGAAGCGGGTTCTCACCGTTGGGATTGTGTACGGAGGTCGGAGGATCTCTTTGATTTTCTTGGATTTGAAGAGGCGGACGTAGGCGAAAACAACTACAAAAACGATCGTCAAAACGATGGAGCAGATGACGATGATCTGTGCCCGTTTTGAGCCACCTGAGGAGAAAACAGGCCCTTTTTAATAAATAGGACAACACCGACCCTTGTGGTCCTCCATAATCATCTTCAATTACCCTGGGTTGCATCCTACAGGAAATACATGACTTTATCCAGTTAATTTCACTTAGTGAGAAGTTAAAATGGGGCAGAAAACATCTGGAGGCTTACTGGAGCTAGGGATGGTTTCACACTGCATACAGCTGGGTGGACCGTATTCCTTCCAATGAAGAGCAAACTGCACCATCACACAGTACGTCTCACCCACTTCCAAACCATCGATTAACTCTGAGGACAAGGTGACTCTGTGATTCTGGGAAAAAAAAGAAAGAAAAGAAAAGCAGAGTTAATAGTTGAGTTAATGAGAACATCTGGCGAATTAAACAAATAAACATTTCACTCTTCACCTTCAGTTGCGCTCCTTTTTTCCAAAAGTAGATCCAATATTTCAGGTTGTCTGCATGCTCCTCATGCAGATTGTGGTTTCTCTTCAGATTGACTGTGAGGGATTCGGGCGCTGCGGTCAGAGTGAAGTTCGGAGAGCACGCATGGCCTGGAAGAGACGGGAATAATGGTTGGATTCAGTCCGTTAAGGTCAATCAATCTTCAGGGCTAAACTTCAGCTTAAATGTTCAACAGAAGTTATAAAGTTATCGTGACATTCTCTAGACTCATGGATCTTCTAGCTGGTTTGGCCCCACACTGAACCTTAACTCAGTCATAACAGCTTAGTTACGAAATAGATCCATCACTTTGAGTGTTTTGAAGATTTTCACACCTCTCACAAAGTGCGAACCAAGCTGGTCGGGAGGTTAACCACAGCTTAAAGCAGAGAAACTAGTTTTTCTTTTTTTTAGATGTGCGTCAGGTCGTTGACCCTCTTGGTATCCTTCTGAATTTCTTCCAGTTCTGAACAGTAATAAAAGAGTTTATTACTCGTATCTCTCCAACCAGTGTTTATGTACTATTTCACATTATTTCTTCGGCTGAGTTGTGGTGTACCTCAGGATTGAGTCTTCAGACTTTTTTTTCTTTGCCATTTTGTGCATTTGATCCTAATAAAATAAGGCCAAAATCTACCATCCATCATCTACTCCTTAAAGTTGTGGCTTAAAGCTGCAGTTTGTAACTTTTATAAACAATATTTTTTATATATATTGAAACGGTCACTATGTCATGACAGTGGAATGAGAGACAATCTGTGAAAAGAATTGAGCTCATCTGACTTTCCCAGGGCTAACTAAAAACAACCAATCAGAGCCAGGAGGAGGGTCTGAGTGCTGTCAATCACCTGCCATGTGGTGTTGCTCATCCCTAAAGTTTCTTCCTAATAGCAGAGCTTGTTGTAAACTCTATGGCTGGTTAGCATAGCCACCGATTACGTGGATAAACGGTTTTTCCTTAATGGTAAGTCGTTTCTCCACCATTAGCATATTTAGAAGCAAGCACATGAGGTTTATTGACAGCGCTAGGACTCTCCTCTTGGCTCTGATTGGTTGTTTTTGGTCAGGGTGCATCATTCAGATGGCAGTAGTAGCTAAAAGGGGAACTGGATCAATCTTTTCACAGATTATCTGTCTCATATTCTGCGGTCATTTTAATAAATATGTAAAAAAAAAACAGTTTAATAAAAGTTACATATTGTAGCTTTAAATTTGATTTTTTAAACGCTGGTTATGCTTGAAAACCCTCTGATTTGGCAGAATTAAAACAAATCTGCAAAGAAAATTCCTCATCGGTGATGAGAAAGACTCATGCTATTACCAATTATACTAAATGCTCGCAGCCATGTTGGTGTGGATACATTTCTTCACTGTCAAATAAAAACATCCCTTGAAAACAATTTTTTATCTACTTAGGTTATGTTTAATGATTTGAAACATTTAAGTATGACAAGAAGGAAAAAACTACAGTAGATTTATGTTGCATAATTACTCCATGCAGAAAGAATAGTTTTAAAGAATGACTGGAAAATTCCAGGTGATCAACGTTTAAGCAAACAGATGCAAACATCTGGATTATTACCGTCTCTGCTGCAGGCCTCCACAGGCTCAGACTCAACCCCGTTTCTCCAAGCTGCAACACGACGCCGAATGCATCTGTCACTTTCCTCCGAACTCAAATCACAGGAAGTGAAGCGCGTCTCTGTGCACGTCTCTATGGGCGTCCAATCAGACTCAAAGCTGAGGACAAAAAAAGACCAAATTATCTAAAATGTTATGATATACACCTGGGATGCATCTATGAAATACTTTTTTTTAAAAATCTAAATCTAATAATTGAGATTCTAAAATAAACAACTACTTCTCATTTCCTTTAGTTCTCTATTGATTTAAAACTTGTACTTTATTTTATCCTTATTTTTCCTGAAAGGTAATCTTTATTTTCCCTCTGATTTTGTCTCAATTATTCAATTGATTTCATAATTGATCTATTCCTGTTTCTCTGAGTTTTATTTAATTCATAGAATTAATTAAATAATTAATTAATTTATTTAATTCATTCAATAATATGAACAGTTCATGTAACAACTAAAATAAATCATGAATGAAAAGGAACCGAAAGTATAAATGTATAATGTTCACATAAAATAAAACTAGTTATTCAACTCAGAAAACATATTTCTAATACACAAGAAATAAAAAATACACATCAAAACATCAGCTTATTCAATGCCATTTTGCTTCATCATAATAATTTTCTTTTAAAAACAAAAAGAGATTTACCTTGTTTAATCTCACTGTCAAAATTATTCCATAAACTGACAACTTTAATTGAAATAAATCTTTCCATTGTCAAAATGGAAAAACAAATCTGGATTTTATCCAGATTTCAGCTCCATTTTGTCCTGATTTTACCCAAATTTTTTCTGGATTCTTATCCAGACTTTGTTCCTGATTTTAATTGGTGTCACCCGACATTAGCAGAACTCACTCGTGAAACTCGGCAGTAAACGTCACGTCACTCGCTGTTGAGTTCCACTTCAGACTTGATTGGTCGATCACAACGTCGATCGGCGATGGCGTCTTGAATGCATCTGAAGAAAATAAACATCTAATTGTCAAAACTTGAATCAAAACTATGAATAAAATATCCAGATTTTAGCCCATGTTTCTCCTGACTTTTATGGATCTTATTCTGGTTTTTCTTAATCCTTCATTTTACTCTATTATATTAAGATTTTATTCTGATTTAACCTGGATTTTAATGCTGTTTATTGCCTTACCTCATTCTGGATTTGCTGTCATTTCATCTTGGCTTTACCTGGAATATATCTTTTATGCATCCTGATTATATTCAGAAATTATCGCAACATCATTCAGATTTTATCCAGCTTTGATCTGGCAACGACTTAATCCTGAAATTATCTCTGTTTTGTTCTGCTTTTACTTTGATTTAATTCTTCTGTTCCTGGTTTGGTTCAGGATTTTTATCCTTTCTTTACCTGAATTATTTCTTAAATGTCTCCTGTTTATATCATGACTGTTATCCAGATTTTAATCTTGACTTTTTTTCTAATTACATCATGATTTTACCTGGATTTTATTTCTATTTTATTCTGACAGTATCTTGATTTTAATTCTGCCTTTTACAGAAATTTTTTATAATTTTATCTTTTCCTTATATCTGGATTTTTACTTTAAATGTATCCTGGAATGTAATTCTGACTTAATCTTTGCTTCACGTGGACTTTTTGTTGTTATTTAATCCTGTATTTACCTGGATTATACCTTAATCCTGGCATTTCCCTTTGGGCACCAATAACGTATATTTTATTCTTTCCTGATATTTATTCTTAATTTATATTTTTTCTGGATTTTATGCCGTCTTTGGTTTTATTATTACTTTTACTTTAAAACACTTCCAAACTGTTTGATACGCCGAAAGGAAAACCTTTTTAAGATGAAAACTGGAATTCGTCTTTTGTTTCACTTCTCCAATTTATTCCGGAATCAACCACAAAAGTAGAGTTTGTTTCGTGTTTTAGATAAAAGTCAACACCACAGCTAAAGTTCTGACAGCAGGTTCGGACCCAGAAAAGCTTTAATAAAAGGTAAACCAGTAGAAATACTCGGAGGCCTCTTCCCTTTTTTTCAGTGGCCTCGTTGAGAAACTTCCCTCCCGAATCCGAACAGTTCTACTGACTCAAACACGAATATCCGGACCATGTTTAATAATAAAAGAGGAAATGTTTCAAGTCTGAGTTAATTAACTGAACCCGAACCGACAGAATCAGGCCGAACCAAAGAGTTGACCCAGGATAGAAGGAGGTCCGAGAAAACGAAACATTCGGGGCTTTCCGTTAAACTCACCTGCTGCGGGCCGAACTACGCAGAACAGAACCAGGATAAAGAAGTTCGGATGAAAAAGATCAGTCGAAGGACATAACCGTCTCCAATGGTCCATATTTACCAACATTTCCATGAAACATTTCTCCACCACGGAAATACGGGAAATGCAGTCACGTGACCTCGTCGACGAGTTTCTTCTTCTGCCTCTTTTAATGATGCGCATTACCGCCACCTACTGGAGCGCAGTGTGGACCGGGATGCTACATGTACAGTGTACCACACACACCAAAACGAACAAACAAAAATAAATAAAAATAAAAAATATATGTCTATATATCTTTTCTATAAATTTCGTCTTCTTAAGGTATTTCAATAAAGAAAAAAAATATTAAGAAGACCTCTACTCACTTGCGTAACTTCCGCTTCCAAAACGTTACGGATATTATATTTCACAGTTTTTCTAAAGAATCGTGACCAGAGTTCGGTAATATTAAGTTACATTTCCTTGTAGGAGCTTTTAAGAGTATTTTCTTTTTACGACGCTGTACTTCTTACTTTGACTTTATCAAGAATGAACAAGCTAGTTTTAATCAAAAGTTTATTTTGCCTTATTTTTTTTTTTTTATTTTGCAATTATGTTATTTATATAAATCTAAAGTACAAAAATGTTCACATAATTTTATATTTTAGTCTCTGTTATATAATTTTTAAATATTATATGATTGATGTTTTGATCAATACCAAATAGTTTTTATTACTACTTTTTACTTTTATTTTAGTATTAATATGTTGAAGTAGAGCTACTCTTACTTGAGTACAGCCTCCTTTGATCGTTTATTTATGCTTAAAACATGAATAAATTTAAAAGATCAAAGCTGGACTGAATCGTTCTGCAATGAAGACCCAAAGTTTTATGTCTAAAATCGATTGATGTTTGGGTCCATTTCTTCCATCACACTGTTTGGACAACTAACACCTGGACTATAGTGTTCTAAAATTATCTTAAATTTAATAAAATACCATGTTTGACCTGTACAATTTTAAATTTATTTAAAAATAAATAAATTTCAATCTCCTCAAGGGATCGCCATGGCGAACCACGTCTCCATTTAGTCCAATTCTCTGCAATCTCTTGCTTCCTGTCCTCTTTCAGAACTTCAATAATTCTCCTGTTTGGTTTTCCTCTTGGCCTCCTGATGCATTTTATATTTTAATGTAACCAATCATTCTGCTATGTCACAATGTAAAGTCTTTATTTTGAATAAAACTGGAAACTAAGCCATGAAACCCACCAGTACCAGGATGTAATACGTCCATTGTAGATCATTTTAAAATTCTGGCAAAATTCATTAGATTTTATATATAAAAAAAAGCTTGAAAAGTCAAAAATTTGCGAGAAAAAAAATCTGATTATGAGATTAATTTCAGAAACTTTCTACAGAAAAAGAAATTTCTCAGTTTGAAACGTCAAACATTTGCTTAATTTTGACATCTTAGAAATTTTCCTAAAAGAAATTGGAAATTTTTGTCACAAATGTTTGACTTTTCAAACTCAAATTTCTAAGTTGTTGTTTTGTTTTGTTTTAAGTAAATTTTAAGATTGTTCAAACTTTGAAATTTTCAGTTTTTTTTTTTTTAAAAGAAAATGTCTTGGATTAATCACAGAATTTGAGTTTTTTTCTAAAATTATTTTTTTTACTTTTCATGCTTTTTTTTCTGGAAATTGATGAGATTAATCTAAAACTTTCCTTGTTTTTTGCCATAATTTTATTTATTTTTTTTCCTATCTATGATGACCCTGACAGGCCGCCATACAACGGGTGGCCGAGTCAAACACATGGACCGGAATAGGTTTATTAGAAAGTACAGAAGCAGCTCACACATGGACAATCTAACACAACTTCATAAAATGTTTGCCGTAAGCCAGTTTGAAGCACTAAATTCATTATATCCTGTTTCATTAATCAATCAATATTCAAAATTAATGCTTATTAATAAATGCTGCAGCACGCCAACAATGACAGTTAACAACAACAAGATGACACAAAGTAAAAAAAAAAAAAGATGCCACATCGCTTCAGTTTAACATGATTTACAACAGATGACGATTAAAACAGCAACATCAACAGTCCTTCCTGTGGAACCAGAACCAGAACCAGCATGTGTCACCATCAGGTTTTTTCAGTTTCTGAGCGAACAGCTCCCCCTACAGGTGGAAAACGAGCCTCTCGTTCTTCAGACCTCCATGTCTACGACTCCCTCGTCTGGAACGGCGGGAAAAACTTTAAACTCTGAGTTCATGCTCAGCATGTTCAGCTTCTCGGAGTCGAAACCGGGATTCACGTCTGTGAAGGTCGAGGCGACCTTGGGCTGCAGGCCACCGGAGTTTCCTCCTGCAGAATAAACTCCAGAATCTCCGCTGCTGCTGCTGTTCTGGCGGCTGTGCCTGCTGCTGCGCACAGAGACATATTCAGTTAAAACAGAAAAGTCGACACACAACCAGTTACAGAGAAAAACAAAATGATTTAAGAGCTTTTTGAAACTTTATAGTCACATAATGTTCACTAATGTCATGAAAAACTTTACATTTTTAGGGAGAAAATAAAGGTATTTTATTTTTTTGGTATAATATTTTGGTAAAATAGACATAAAGGTATTTTATTATGTCTCCTGAGTAAGTCAAAGGTCACATTGCAGGTGGAAAATGTGAAATTATTTATCTGACACCACAAAAGATCCCCGATATTTTAATTGCATCTAACAATTATTTTAGTAATCAATTATTCAATAGATTAATCGTTTAAAAATCATCACGTTCTGCAGATTTTTTAATTAGCCACTTAAGCCTTTTTTGTTTTTTTACACAATATTAGAAATATGTTAAATGAAAAAAATAAGCATCTAATTCTAATTGTTTTTAAAATAAGAAAATAAAATGTTAGTTCCTGAAATGCGATAACAAATATCCTTTAGTCCCTTAAACATTTGATCATTTGTAGCAAAGACTGAAACTGCAGCTAAAAAAATACTGTCTACTAATATGTTGATTAAATTTGAGATTAATAACTGGACAGCAAAAGTTGCTTAAAGGCTGAAGAAGCCAAAATGTCACTTGAGGAGTTCTAGGTAGAACAGATTTACAAACAAAGAAAAGTTGTTTTTTTTATCTTAAATGCAAAATGTTCACATTTTTGTAAAGTTTTGGGTTAATTGCTCCTCTGAATGTGTTGCCTTTTTTGAGTCTGTGAACTCCAATTAACGATTAATCAACTACTTAATAGTTGACACTTATGTAAATAATCAATTAATCACGATTAATCGTTTCAGCCCCGATTTTAATGTGGATATTTTTAATTCCCCCTGAAGAACTCAAGAGAAAATTAGCTAAATGAACACCAAATGACCTTCTGTCCTGGTCCAGGCCAGCTGGGGGCGCTGCAGAGTCCACAGCTGGATTAATCACCAGGATGGCTGACTCTGGGCAGACGATCACAGGATCGCACAGGTCCGACTCGTAGTCAGAGACGATGAGGCGTGGGTAGTCACCCTCATGCTGGAGGAAGAAGATACAGGAAGAGGAGAAATACATAAATCTGCCGTTTTAGGAAGACAGAAAAACATGTCCTGCTGTGGGAAACGAAGGCAGTACCTGTTTAATGTAGGAGGGCAGCTTCTCATTAGGAAGGAAAGTTGCTTTGCATATCTGGAAACAGTGATGGCCTCCGTAGAGGAAGAGCAGCACCATCAGGAAGCAGCTCACCAGCGACAGCAGGAAGTACATGAAGATCTTCCACCAAGGAACAACTCCTGATGCAACAAACACAGACAACTTACAGCAATCGCTCTTTATGCTCTGACCTGGTCTAGTTAGCTCAAGTATCTTAGTAAACTTCAAATAAGACAAAACTAACTTACAAGCAGCTTTTCAGCAACATATATGAGCTTGTTTTAATAATTCCTCAATAAAAAAACACTAATTTCACTGGCAGATTATTTCGCTTACAAACATGGTAAAATGTCTTGTTAGAAGTGAAATAATCTGCCAGTGGAACTATTACTTTTTCATCAATATTAAGGAATTATTGACTTAAAACAAGCTCCTTTATCTTGCTGAAAAGTTACTTGTAAGTTAGTTTTTTTATTTTGAGTGTACTAAAATATTTCCACTAAAAACTAGACCAAAAATATTTGCAAGATTTCGTGTTTTTGCTGTGTACTTCCTTCTACGACTCATCCAGACCTCATTAATCTTTCTATGATGGTTATTTTAGTCATTTATTATTTTGACGATTAATCAGATTTTTTAAAAATTGTCTTACAGAGACAATTTCAACTTTCTTCTAAGACCATTTTTTGACAAAAATAAAGGAAAAATCACACACAAACATTGTAACATTTGAAACAAAGCCTTTTCTCCTCGTAACTTTAAGATGTTTCTGTGGCAAAGTTGTTGCGTTTTTACTCTGCTAATATTATGACTATATTGTTGCAGTTAAAATCTTTTTATAGCCGTCGTGCAAGTCACCGAAGCCACTTTTTGATAATATTTTCACTAATTTCCAATTTCTTCACAGAAAGCGAGAAAAGATTAAATAAAAGAATAAAGAGAAAATAGCACATTTAACTCGGTTACCTTCGGTCTGGGCACAGAGAGGCGCCGTGAATGTGCTGGTTTTGTTGTAGAAGTCGTCACGGGATCGGATCTGGATGCAGTACCGGGTCCAGGGTTTGATGCTGGACAGGGTCACCACGTTGGCCTCGGTGGATGTCGTGTCCGGCATCGAACCCTGAAAATCACACGGAGAATTAATTAATAACGACAAAACGCGGCAAAACTTAAAAAAATCACATTTAAAACAGAATCTGGAGACATTTTTTTTCTGAAGACAATGATGAACATAAAGGAGAGAAGAAATATCTCAATAAATGAGAATATTAACAAAAGCTTATTTTTTTGTAATTCAACTACAAAGAGGAAACTTAACTACTTAAGCCGTTTTCATATAATATTAGAAATACATTAAAAATGCAAGTAAATAATAGAATTAATAGTTGTTGTTGTTTTTAAATGAACATTGATCATTTGTAGAAATGTAAATCTGAACCAGGTGAAGCCAAAACTGCACAACCTGACAAGTTTTGGCTAAAACATATTTACAGATAAAGGTGTTTTCATCCTAAATGCAACATGTTTGTATTTTTTGTACAGGTCTGACTAAATTACTGCACAGGATATGTTCTTTTCTTTTCAACAAATTGCCTTTCAGAGTCTGAATACGACAGTTAACTATTAATCAGTTACTAAATTAGCTGAATTAGCTAAATTAAATTATTTCAATAATCGATTAACCACAATTATTCCGACTAATCGTTTCTAGTCTCTGCAGTGCGGCAGGAGAGCTCGTAAAGGCCAGTATCATCAGGTAATATTATTTATATGCGGGTCTGAACTTGTTTTTCGACGTGCTGTGCCACCCAGACGTTTCAAGTTTGCATACAAGGAAACGATGCAAATCGTCCTGCAGCTTCAGTAAATAACCTACATGCCTACAGGAAGTGATTGCCCCACTTGGTGTCTGTCGTCTTTCATATGATGCAGGAAGCACCTGTGCAAAGTTTCCGCAGCACGAGTGAAAAAAAACAACATTGTGCAGAAACAAAGCTCAGTTGTGTGGGTTTTGAGTGACTGTTTTTAGACGGCGGCTGAAGTTTCTGGTTTGTTCTCTGATAAATTCAGAGAACAGAGAGAAAAAGTGGGGGGGGAGGGGTTTAGAAAAACATTAAGTTAACCTACCTTCCCATCTTCAGGCTGTTCCCAGTAAACAATATCATAGGACAGCTTATTAAGGTGCTCCTTCATGGAGCTGTTGGAGCTGTTCTGGGGGTCGGTGATGAAAATATCCAGAGTTCTTCCAGACACACCAAGCCGAACTTTAGACGGAGGTCCAAGAACAGCTGGAGGAGGAAAGACAAATACAAGATGAAGAGTTAAAAGAGAACAAAATCCTGACTTTCTGGAGCAGAGACGAGTGTGTCTGAATACAAGGACCGAAACGATTAATCGTGATTAATCGACTATTAGAATAACTTTCACAAATTTCATAATTGATGAATCATTAACTGCAGTATACAGACTCAAAAGGCCATGTGCTGAAAGAACAATACATTCAGTATTTAGGCCAAAACTGAACAAAAAATATAAATATTTTGCATTTAAGACAATAAAAAAAAACTCCATTGTCTGTAAATATGTTGACCCAGAACTCCTAAAGTGGCAACTTTAGCTTCACCTGGTTCAAGTTCTGGTGGAGGAGGGATGATTTGAACTTTTTTTCTTACCGTCTTTATCGGGAGAGAACTGTAGCGATTTCCACACTGAGTGACGTCCGTTCAGGTTGGTCTGAACGCGGACCACATAAAGGCCCAGGTAGTTCAGTCCTGACCTCGTGAGGTCACATGACCTCCCAGAGGTCTCTGCACACACCGTGGTCCACTTTGGGTTCCTCTTCTTCAGACTGTGATTCCTGAAAAAATTAGAAAAAAAACCCCATAAAACACTCCCTTCATCCTAAAGCTGATTTCCACCATAAACACTTATTGATTATTGGTAGGTTTGTTTTGCCCTACAGAAGGTTATGTTAATGAACAGCTCAGAAAACACGCTTTTTACTTTAAAATTATTTACCAAAAATAAATAAAAAACCTCTTATGGAGGACTAATCCTGTCATAGTAAAAAATAAATGTAGAAATAAATAAATGACTCATTAAAAATTATATTTCCAGATAGCAGCTTGACTAAATAAATTAGTGTCTTTAAACGCAATAAAATAATAAAACGAAGAGATTTATTTAATAAAGTATTTTCCAGACTTTAAGTTGTGATTTTTCCCATATTTTGGCTGGTGGAAGATTGAAATAAATTGAAAAAAACAGGCTCAGACAAATCTGTTTGGTTAAAATAAATAAATAAATACAACAGTAGAAAAATATATCATAGTTTATAAAATAAAAGCAGTAAAATCATTTGTAAACAAATTTTAAATATATCATCACCTTCCTAAAATAATGGCTAAAGCCAAAAAAATCAAACGTCGTATTTGGGTGGTAATAAAATTCAAGAAAAAAAAAGGATGACTGAAAACTATCAGATTAAATTAAAAAAATATGCATAAAAGCACAGAAATAAAATCATATTCTGCTTTTCGATCCTGTAATTTTTTAATGAGTCATTTATTTATTCTAAATTATGGCAGCACCGATCTTCCATAATTTCTGCTGTTTGTCTCTAATGTAGAACTTTGAGGAAGGAGAAATGCGATGAGTTAATTTAACTTGTCAGGTGGGTTTGGATTAAATTGCTGAACATTTTAAAGCACTAGCTAGCAGCAGAAGTCCTCAGAAAGACAGAGTTAGATTTTAGAGCAGATTTGAACTCTATGAATCATTAATACTTGGAAAAAAACTAAATTTATCAAAGGTGAAGCATCTTCTAAAGGAGTGAAGTGTTTACAACGTTTCATTTTTCCCTTCATCAGATATATCAGGTTTATAGTTTCAGTGGAGATGTAAATGATTTACCCGGCGTATTGCACAGTGAAGGTGGCAGAGTCGGATCCGGCAGCGCTCTGGTCCCAGTCCCAGGCCAGAGTGTAGTTGGTGTTTAAGGTCAACATGAAGAGGTCATCAGGAGGGGTCAGCTCTGCTTCAGCTGCAACAGAAACATATTAATCTGAATAAGCTGATGTGTTATTGTGTATTTGAAATGTTTGAAACAGTTTTCCAAGTTGAATTTTAATTTTACATTTTGTTTTCAATGTGAATAAGTGTTAATATGTAAGTTTATGCTTCTTTTTGCTCCTTTCCATTCATGATTTCTTTTAGATGTTACATGAACTATTCTGTGAATGAAAAAAAAAGTAATTAAATTAAATGAGATCAGTTGCTGGACTTAAGCAACTCCAGAAACACTAAAATACTACAAACCCAGACTATTTACTCTTCAGTATTTGTAGATTTTCTGTGGAACGTTACTCTAAATTATTTTCCTTTTTTCCCATATAGTATATTTGAAATAACTGGGGGAAAAATGCAGCTTAGGAAGCTGAAATAAGATGCATTGCTACTTTACACGCTATTGGCCGACGTTAGCAAAGCAGCCAATGAAGCAGCTGCATTTACTTTTGTTTCTGCTGATTGTCTGAACCCAGAAAAGTGGAAATAAGAAACTTCTATGCTTAAGTGCTAAGTAAGCATGTCACACTAAGCAATAAACAGCTTGATGAATTAAGCGGTAGAACCAGTTGATCAAACATACTGAAGCTCTGCTTGGGTTGCTAGGTGATAAGCTGGGCTTGCCTGAGGTTGCTAGGTAACGGGTGAGGTTTCTAGGTAACGGGCAGTGCCTGCTGATTTGTGACATTACATTTGGAAGGTTTTAAAAACATTAATTTATTGTCAGAAAACGGCTGTATGTTTTTTTTAAGTGTTTCTGCTGTTTTAAGAAGCAGTAGAAAACCAACTGGAAGTACAAAAACGTCCAAAATGTGATTTTTAAAAGGCGTTCTTCTGTTAAAATTGCGTCTTGATTCTGCTACTATTATGACTACATTCTCATAACTAAACAAGAATTATCACATCCTTTGTTGTACAGTTCAGAAAAGGGATGATTGAAATTAAAGTCACTATTTGAAACTGTTTTCTTTCATTTGTAATTACTTTTTAAAAAAAAGAAAAAGCCAGAAAAAAAGAGATTAAAATCTGAAAAATAAGATATGTAATAAAAACGAAATTTTTATTGCATATCTCCCACCCCTAAGTTGTTTATGCACAGTTATCCTCCATCATGAAATCAATAACCATGCTCGCCACAAACACTTATTACCCTGCAGGGAAAGTTATGTGTCATGACTTAAACATCTGAACACTTTAAGATTGTTTAAATGTTTGTTAAAGTGATTCAGACTCTCTGGGTTCTGCAAATAATCTGATCTAAAGGTCACAAAACGGGACCGGATGCACTAAAACCTCATTTCTATCATGTTGCTTCCCCACCGTGTTGTTACTGGTAGAGCTGAGCAGCACGAGACGTTGTGCGCTCACCCAGATGTTGATGACAAACCGTTCTGGACTCTTGTTCTGTGTAAAATTATTCTGGGATGTTTTTTTTTTTTTTAGTCAGAAAAGAAGTCTGACATCCCTGAAAGGATGAACGCCTTTCTATGATTTACAAGCCGAAACCTCAGCAGCAGTCATGTGAGGAATTGACTCATTTTGAAAGACATTGCACAATCTCACGTACCAACCAAACCCTGAAGGAGTCCGTCGGCACGACAACAAGCAGAGATTCGTACTATAAAAGCACTTCCTGTTTTTGTTCTGTCTCGCCGAGGACCTGACACAACCATGTCGCACTTTATTTAATCCGTTTCCCTAATTTGCAAAACCCACATGTGGTTCTGATTTTTTCTTAAGCTCACCAGTTTTCCCAGTCTAGTGGTTTTATTTCTTACCAGCTGTAAAACCATCCGAGCAACTAATCTGTGGATGAACTTGTTCCTCTTTCTTCAATAACATCCAAAGATTCGAGAGAAGATGGATGACAAGAAAAAAAAAACCCTCACTTCCTTTATTCAGTTTCATGCTTCTATTATTCATAATATTTTTTATTGAATTTGAGTTTGGTGGCTCCCGCCTCTCTAAGCTTGTAGGAGTTTCTCTGTGGTGTGAGTTCCTCGTCCAGGAGAACCATTGTGAGGAAAACCTGCTGTTGTTCTCGGATTTGAAGCGACTGGGGGTTTTCCTTTAGTCATTGTTTCTGGGAAAATATTCCATTTTCAGGGCGTTCAATGAGATGCAACTCAGTCGCAGGAACATTCAGAGTCATTCCAACGAAATCTTGGCTCGTTTATCAGGCAGTCAACGAATCAGGACGATACAAAAATTATGAGCAACCATCTTCCAACTAAACAGCTTCGGCTAATAACCAATGAGGAATGATAATAACAGTGATGAGCGATTGTAATAATCACCGTAATAATTGGGGCATTTTCTGCTCATAACTTTTTACTTTCGGTGCGTAACCATAGCAACAAGGAGTTCCAAGAGGAGTGGAAAAGAACAAGTTCAAACCATCTCCTCTATTGGTCCAAATGTTCAAGAACCTTATCCCCATCTCCATCGTCTCCCTAATCATGATAATTGGGTCTTCTTCTGCTCTTAATTTTTTTGTTTGTTTGTTAAAGTGCGTAACCGATGGCAACAGTGTTTCAAAACGATTCGGAAAGAATTAGCAGGAAAAGTTAAAACCATTCCTTTCATTGACCACAATTTTCAAAAATCACAGGCCCCTTACTCTAGCATCTCCCTAACCACAATAATCATTGGGTCTCTTTCTGCTGCTTTTTAACACTAGGAGTACCAGTTTTGACAGGCAGTTATTAAGGTGTGTAACCATGGCAACATGGAGGAGATTAAGTTAAAACCATCTGTTCTTTTGACCATGATGTTAAAGGATTGTAACCCCTACCCCAGCATCGCTCTAACAGGAATCACCATGAAATTTGTCTTTTTCTGCTCTTACTTTTTCAGTTTTGGTTATTAAAGAGAGTAACCATGGCAACATGGAGTCCCAAGAGGACCTGACAAGGAAGCAAATATTTCCTCCCCAGTCCCACAAAAAAGAAATTACTATATCTCTATCATTTTCACATACTTGAGTATTGTTTATATCCATAAAAATCTCAAAATATTATTACAACTCCTGTAATATGGGTTTATGAATCTTACATAAAGAACAATGTCTGCAAAACATGAATGCATAAAAAATAAAAAAATAAAAATCTGTGCCAACAACATTTAATTTTCGGATAAATAAAGTATTATGGAGCTGAATTTTGATTTTTCAGCAAACGTTGCAGCCTTAAGACAACAAAACACAATTCAATGCAATGTTTTGAACTATTTGAGGACTTTTTTGTCCATAGTAGTATTCTACAGAAAGAACAGGTTTGTTTTTAACAAATGCTCTTGTTTCTTAGGATATTCACACAGATTTAAAACTAAATTGTGTCGCATAATGTAACTGCTTTTATTCAAAAACAACTAAACAACCGTAGTTTGACATGAGCATTCACTTAATAAGAGCGCTCCTTTAGTTCTAATACATTGATTTTTAGGAGTTTTATTGACCAGATAATTTCTACAAACATGAAAAAGATGCAGAAGTCTTTTTTCAGCCAGATGATTGGCAGTGTGTAGCAGCAGATAGGTTGGTGGGTGCCATCGTATCTGACTCTGTTCTCTCTAAAACCAAATGAAAGCCCCAGTCAGCCCGATACTTTCTATGAGACACAGGAGCAACTGTGATGTTTCGCATGGTTTGAAACTGTTCAAAATTAAAACTTTCCCACAGGTTGTTGTTATGAGATTTTCATGTTTCTATTTCAGTAAAGAGTTGAAACCACTTTAACAAGCAGCCACTTTATTAAACGCTTCAATGCATCAGATAAACTGAGGAAGAAGATAAAATCCTCCAGGAAAATATGAAGCATTCTGAACTTTACATGACCTATTTAAAAGTTGGTTAACAGAGCTTACTGTATCCTCTCTTTTGCTAGAAAACAACGGCGCGGCTGTTGGGAAAAATGTGCCCTCAGTTTGCAAACAATGTTTTATTATAAGCCAAATTTGTTTATCACTGCTTGGAAAAACCCTAAAAACAAAATTAATGCTGCGACACAGTTTTTAGACTATTTCCTAAAATCTTAACAGTTGAAACATAATTTTATGCTTAAATGCGTTGCATAAATAAGAGTCTTATACTTATTTCACTAGAATTTTAAATGCCGAATTTGCCCTCTATGTTAGGAGGAAGGGCAGTTGTGCAAGGTTCTGAAGAAGAAGAAAACCCAGAACCTTGCAGAACTGCCCTTCCTCCTAACATAGAGGGCAAATTCGGCATTTAAACTCTGCACTTCTGCCACTTTTCTGTATATCTCCATATACTTATATATATACATATACATTCTCAGTTGTAAAACTTTTCACGCTATATGTCTAGTTATTGTACATCTATTTATTAATTGCTTAGGATAATTTTAGTTAGACTGTGTCTTTTATTGTTACTCAGTGTTAGTAATGCCCTGTCTTGCATCACTGTGGGATAGTGAGAAACGTCATTTCGATTCCCTTGTATGTCTGGACATGTAAGAGGACTTGACAATAAAGCTGATTGATTGATTACTATCAAAATAGTAAAATAATATGCCAATTTCTGCCAAAATAAGCAGTTCTTATACATACACACTAGGTCTCAAAACAGACACAGAAAATACCCCAAATTCCACATATAATTAAGTTTAATATTTATTTCCATCTAAAAATGTTGTTTCTATGCTTCATTTAACCAAAATTGTGTAAATAATGTTCCTTTCAATGTATTCATCAGCCAGTTATGATATTAAACTTTCATGTTGTTACATTTCCAGTTAATGTGCAGACAGTATATGTGTGGCATGTGACAGTACAGTCAATCAAGAAGCCAGAGGGGGGATGGAGACATTAAAGGTGAAGCCACGTGGAGTCACCTTCAAGATCTGCACCACAAGAAGAAAATGTTTTCTTTAAAAGCAGGCGAGATGTATATATTAAAAAAGATCAGCCATCAGCTGCTTTGTTTTCTTATTATTAACCATAAAAATATCCATGTGGTTCAAACTCCAGTTGTTTTCATTTGAGAAAGAAATTCAGAGAAAGAAGAATCAGAACCATGACCTTATCTGACCTGAGATGGTTCGAGAAAAACTCTCAGATCAGTTCAGAAACTTCCTGTCTACGTCAAATTTACCAGGCCATAAATTTGACCATTATTGACTATGGGTGTATCCACTGTAAGTTTACAACATAATTTGAATTATATAATGCTCAAGGAATGCGCATTTACAATCGAGCTTTTGCATTTGGGTTTAGCCCAAATAATTCGTTTTTTGCTAATAATACTTGGATATGAGTGTGATGTTAGAGTATGAACATACAAAGCAAAACAGCTCCCATTTAATGTAATTACATTGAAGGAATTCAGCAGCGTCATTGATCAAAAACACTTTCTCTTTCCTTTAACTTTACATGCCAGACTCCGTTTTAACCAGATCAGTTTTAACCTTTAGCAAACAATCAAATCACCTGCGTGCAAACAATAGCAGAATTTAATAAAGCAAATTCAAAATAAAGCAGCTACCAATCATTCGGCTTGCTAAAATGATCACGATAAACATATACAGATGATTAAAAATTGTTATTAAGAAACTTGCAATCGGTCCGAATGAGGTTAGCAGACAAATGTTAGCATAAAAACAGACTCACCTGCGCTGCCCGTAAGGCACACAAACAGAAGGCAGAGGCGAACCAAGGCCAACATGGTTGATATTTGACCATATAAACCTTTTATTTTTAATTCCGATCAGGTCTTCATTGTGCTGGCTCGGATGTTGTCGACTCTGATCAGTCCTGCTCGAAGTGACGCCGAGCTTCCTGACTCTAGCCGCGTTTCCTGTTTTAAGTTTGGCAATAGAGGCTCTGGTGTTTGGTTGCATCTTTCGCCCCCTACTGGTTGTTTCTTGCATTACCACCAATAGAGCATTCACCCTGTTTAATTTTATAAAGAATAAAACTCTAATCACGACGCAAAGACATTGAACAAAGCTGATCCAGTCCCATTTGGGATGTAAAAAACTATCAATAATTATTACATTTTTCATAGACACCTTGTTCATCAATTGGGATTGAAACAGAATGTTGTTTTTGAAATATTAATGTGATGCAACTTGAAATTGCTGCAGCTACCTCTTATGAAATTGTAGATACAACCTTCCAGACAGCACATCTCAGCCACAAGAAAAGGCTAATGCATTGATCGATATCACTTAGAGAAAAGTACTACAAAAAACAAATATATCAGTTTTTTATTAATTATTTACATAATAATGATGAGATAAATTTGTAACTACACGCATTTAATAAATTTTTTGATAATTATTTAAATTAAAATTCCAATTATTAATTCTTTATTGATGCCACAAGTAAATTGATGTTGCAACTCATATTATAAGAGTTGTTATAGATGCTAATGGGCAGAAAGGATCTCTTGTAGCAATCTGCAATTCAGTGGCTCTGAAAAAAGCCTCTTACTGAAGACACTGTGTTGTTAAACTGAACTTCAGTTATTCATTCTTGACTGATAATCAAGCCTCCAGTCACTAGGGGGCAGCAGTTTTCAAATTAATCAACATGGCTGCCTGTTCAAGCTATAGAAGCAGGAACCGACACACACCGGAGCTGACGGATGTTTTGAAGCATATCTACATTTCTTTTACTTTTCTTTCTTTTATTTTTATGTAGTTTACAATTCTGTGTAATACTTTAGCATCCCGATTCAAACTCCATTCCAGTAAGTGGCAGTAAGGTACACCAAAACACCACTTGCTAACTTTGATAAAAGAAGAAGAAAAGGAAAAAGAAGAAGAGGAGTGACGGAGAAGTTGAAAAGGACTTCGTTGCAGCAAACAGAAAGATCGGGGACGGACCACTGTCAGTCTCATACCTTATTTGGAAATGGTACCATTGCACTCCGGAAGTGAAGGGGGCGCCATTTCCTATATTATCCGCGATCTCCCAGTTTTTATTTTCTTTTGAAATATGTGATATATCTTCACCTTTAGGGAGGAGTTGTACTCTCGGCATGTATTTGAACTTCTCTCTTTTATTTACTTCAGCTCAGTTCACAGTTTTTAACAAATTCTGTAGCTTTCTGTGTACGTCTAAATCTGCTCCTTAGTCGCATCTTTTCGGGCCTGCTACTGCGTCTAGTGGCGTGAGGGTGGTAGCACAACTAATATAATTACATTACTACATCAGAATAGCACAAAGTCTTTATTATTTATTAATTTTTTATTTTCTTAAGGAAGTAGAAATGATTAAATGACATAAAGAAGACCTGAAAATGGTTTCAGACCTGTTGAAACTGAGGCAAATATTAAATACCTTGGGTCATTCCTGGACAGTCAGCTCAACTTTGCTGAAAGCACTGACTATATTTTTAAGAAATGTTTTCAGAGACTCTATCTTTTAAAAGACCTTGCGATCTTGGGGTTATCCAACTAGAGCTTGTGTACAAGACAATGTTGAGTGTTCTAACTTTTCATCTCCTCAGCTGGTTTAGTCACATGAGCTGGAAGATGGCAAGGAATATTTTAGTAGATACCATCCACCCTCCTTTTTTATCAAGTTGAACTTCTGAGCTCATGAAAATGGTTATGGTTATAAAAATTTTATGGTTATGAAAATGGTTATTGTGTTTCTCTGGAAACTATATAGAACATCTATTAGAAGTCATTTATTAAAAGTGTAATAATTATTCTTAACCAAACTAAATTATAACATTTACCCAGGTCGCTTTCAAGCTAGCAGCTTTACAAATCTTTTACATTACCAAGGCACATGAAAACAAACCTTTATCTTGGCTATTTTCTATTCTTCCTCTTTCTTTTCTCCCTCCCTGTAGGATAAGCCCTTTTTGAGACATTGTTTTGCTTACTTAACTTCTGACCAGAGCTTTGGACATGTGCTCTGCACATTGCGCGGCAGCTCATGTTACTGGCGAAGCGTGCGGTACCTACCGCGGCCACCAATTTCTACATACATTATCAAATATATGTTATTGTAAAAACAAATCAGTTCATAGTGAAATTGTGTGTTTTTGATATTATAATGACACAGAAATTATTACAAAAAAAAAATAAATCAGCTCCACTGAGGGGGCCCCTTAGTGGCCCTAAGTGGCTGCTTAGTTTGCTCATGCCTTGGGCCGGCCCTGTGGCTAGCCACAGATTAAAGCGAATTATAAAAATTAGGTAACAGTGTAATAGAAAATACATCCCCGATTCACTCACATTCAGGAAAAAGAAATATATCATCACCATGATTGCTATGTATTGCAAATTTTTGCTCAGGTCCCTCTTGAAAATGAGATCTAGATCTCAACGGGGTTTACCTGATTAAATAAAGGAATATACAATATACCATATGGGGGCATTGACTTAGCATCTAAACACAGACATTGTGGAGATGAGCTGTGAAACAGGAGTCTGAAGAAAAACATCTCCAGCTCTGATCTTCATGGACCCGTCCTGATGAAATCCCCGGGTCTCCGCGTTGCTCTCTGGGTTAATGTACTTTCAGTTCACTTCAGGTTCGCTGTTATATCAAACAAATTATTTTAATCGACATAAATTATAACAAACATCTTGCAGACAACTACCTTAAAGTAACCATGTTTGACCACAAACAGCGACTTGTCTTCCGCGCTTCTAGGTAACCATGGCAACAATAAACAAACGGCAAAAGCGCCCGTTACAGGTTTTCTCAGAGAAAAACAACACAGTATAAAAAAAAAAGCTTGCTAAGCTAATACAATAATCAGAGTAGTTAACTGGGGCAATTTAGTTACAAAGAAAATATTTCTCTGTTGTTTAGAAGTTTGTTTCACCACGGAAATGAACAGTACTGGCCACAAAGTCAGGAAATTCTGCTCGTAAATTTACGTTATTATCTTTAATTCTTACCCGTGAAAGGTAAAGGCAGTGGGTCCACTATGTACTGTAAAACGGTTGAAACGAGTCCACGCAGCACGTTTTCTCCACCGCCACTTTCAAGATGGCGGCGACGGAAGGAGGACTCGTATTCATGCCTATTGTCCAATCAGCGACTTCTCAGGTCTCACGCTGAGACATACCTTTTCCGTTTTGTTAATGTAGTATTTTTGTAAGTTGTATTTGTGCTCCATTAATGTTGTTGTGTTTTTGAATTTGTTTAAGTGGTTTGTACCTCAGGGCCACCGTAGTAAACAGACTCTGTAGTTCAGTAGTACACCATAAAACCAGATCAACCAACCAGTTCAGCTTTGGTTTTGAACATCTCTGGGCTGGTAAATGTACCAAAAGTTAAATTAGTAATGTTTGGTTGTGAAAACTTCTTCAGTTTTACATGTTTATAAATAATTTTCCCAGAAAACTACTTTCACGTCTTCCAAAAACACCATGCAGCATATGACATTTTATGTCACCATAACACAGCTAGTTATAATATAGGTACAGTAAACAGTTTGTAGGATGACAGCATATATCCGTCTGCAATCACATTGTTTAGGGGTCTTTGTGAAAATCAAAATCTTCCGTTTTATGGAGTCTTTGTGGTCGTCTGCGGTCACATCAACCGCTGATGTAGACCTAATCTCCGGGTAGACAGCTATCCCCTACTGTGCCATTTAGTTGTTTGTTGTAGCTGCTCTCTTTTGTCCTTTCAGGGCTGCCTTCCTCGACTGTAACGACGCTCACTGGGGCGATCTCCTCCGTGGGCTGCGTGATTAAACAAACAGAGGACTCTGGTGTGTCCAGCAGAGACTAGGGAAGCAGAAAGAAGCGCGATGTTAGATTACATCAATCTTAAATCCAAGGCAGAAATTCTGAAAGCAGTCGCACCTTTTCAAAGTGCCGTGGAAGAGAAACCTTTGGCCATAAGAAATGGGAAATACTTTTCCATTTCACTACAGCCAACACTGTCATAACCACAGCCACTGCGATGACGACACATACGATCACAGCTGCAACCATCGGAGAGTTGTCTGAAACAGAGACTGTGATTGGTCTGGAGAACTTTTCCACCTCTGAACATGAAATTAGAACAAACTCCACTTTACTCAGGTTTAGGGGTAGGGTTTCATCATATGGTTTATCATGCATTGTGATAAATTTCTTATGATGAAAGCTTAGACTTTTTGTTGTCATTAATCATTCTAATTAAGGACGTTTAACCTCCCCCCAATAGAGTCATAACTGTCAGGATTCATAATTTTACTATTTGCTCCACTGTTTGTTCAGTGAAAACATCAATAAATACCAGTCATAAAATAAACTCATGTTGTTAAGAAAATAGCTGCTTATCAATTAGTCAATCAATTGATAAGATCAATCAACTGTAGATCAACTCATTAATCGATAACTTGCATCCCTGTTCTGTCCTTATGGACTTCCTCACTGATTACTGTCAAACACAAAGAGGGTACCAGTGTCGCCGGTCCTCTCACACAGGACGCCGCTGGGCTCGCTGGGGTTCTTGTTTCTGAGGGTGATGATGCGGACCTGTACGCAGTACTTGGTCAAGGGATCCAGTTCATCTAAAATGACCCGGTCCTGGACGATGTTGCTGAGGGTTTTCTCCTGCAGGGGGTGACAGAGAGGCAGTCAGTTTGAAGCAGCCTCAGACTGGTAGAGGAGACCAGGTAATGATCAATAAAACCAATCTTTCATGGGTGGATGGATAAAGAGATGGATGGATGAACAGACCAAATGATGAATGGAGATATAATTGGATAGATGGTGGATAGATGGATGGATGAATGAATGAATAGATGGATTGGTGGATGGACGAGTAGTTAGGCAGATCGATTGATCAATCAATGAAAGAACAAATGCATGAATAAATATACAATTGGATGAAATGATAATGAGATGGATGGATGATAGACAGGCAGATGAATGGATGGATCAATGAAGGGATCTATAGAAGGATGAATGGAGATACAACTGGATGTACGGATGGATAGACAGGCAGATTGATTGATTGATCAATCAATCAATGATGAGACGGATTGATGGACATGCTGATGATCAACTGCTGTTGTTTCTCTAAAAATCCAGCAGGTGGCACCAGAGGGCCATTTCTTCAGTCTAATCAGCCAGACAAACAGCTGCACCTTCAGCCTGTTGGTGTTGAATTCACATGCACTCAGTAACCTGATCAACATTCGGGTTTTCCATGAACCGATTTAACCTGCATCATCTCCTGGTCGTCCTTCCAGTAGGTGATGTTGTAGCTGACTTTGCTGTACACATTCCTCAGAGAAGATATATAAAACTCTGGTTCCTTAATGCTGATCTCCAGAGTTTGACCGATGGATAAGAGCGACACGCTGGGAGGACTGATCAGGGCTGCAGAGAAAAAGATCAGAATTCATTTCTGGATTGCTTGGAAACATGCACCACCAATCACTTTTGTTGCCAGATCTAAAACTGATGCTTAGGTGAACTTTTGGGGTATGTGTGTTAAAGACTTACTTTCTGTATCCAAAGTGATGTTTTTACTCTCCACCCAGGCTGAGGTCTCTTCTCCCAGCAGAGCCCGGACTTTCCCACTGTATGTCCCATACAGACTGATGCCAAAATTGCTGAGCTCACATTGAAAGGTTGTGATGTTCACGCAGCCTGGTTTGTGGATTCCAATAGAATTCCTGAGACAAAACAAGGGATAAAAGGACACACAGTTTGATAATGACAGGAAAAAAAGCAAACAAATCATAAAACAAGCATTTATAATGGACAACTAGTCAAAGCTAAGGAGCCGGTTTAATAACCAATATGACAACAGTGGCTGTCAATACAGTTCTGGGAGAAGCTAAATCCATCCTCACAACTCTCAGTGGATTTAAGATTTGAGGTAGCAACCATGTGCAGCCGATCAGATAATTAACTGATCGCCTCTGCAGAAGGTGAACTTTGCTGCTCTGCAAATTCAACGGCAATAAGAGAAGACATTAACAATGACTTCAGAGGAGCAACTGGTGCTGCTCCTCTGCTAACTAAGACCAGTAGAGTCTGAGATAATAGTCTTGAAAAGACTGCCTTTCTGTAGAATGATGAATCTTAAATAGACGGTTTGTATTTAAGGGTTACGGTCGTATGACTCTGTGCAAAGCTGCACCTGAATGAACAATGTTATTGGGACAGCTGGAACCAAAGTAGATGTTTGGCTACAATACACATCACCATGTTTGAAAAAGATTTAGGTCTGTTTTACAACCAGGGCAGTCTGCATTCACTAAGTCGACTCTGATCTCCTCAGTAGATCAGACAACAGCAGATCTACAACAGAATGGCTGAACAAGAAATAAATAAAGGTTCTGCAATGACCTAGTGAACATCAAGACCTCAGCCTGATTGAAACGCTGTGGTGGAACCTCTAGAGAGCTGCGAAAACGTCAGTGAGGTGAAGTGATACTGGAGAGATGAGTAGGTAAAAGTTTTCCTCAATGATTAAAGAAATTGATAAAGTCAGAAGTGGAGGGCTGAGGCTTCCTGAATGGTCTGAAGAAGACAACAGCCAGTTTGAGGTATTCTCTTGGCTTCCAAATTCTTCAGATCTCAGTCGAATCGATGTTCTAGATCAGGGGTGGGCACTCCTGGTCCTCGAGGGCCGGTGTCCTGCAACTTTTAGATGCATCTCTACTTCAACACACCTGAGTCAAATAATGAGGTCGTTAACAGGACTCTGGAGAACTTGACTGCACTTAGGAGGAGATTCAGCTGTTGGATTCAGGTGTGTTGGACCAGGGAGACATCTAAGAGTTGCAGGACACCGGCCCTCGAGGACCAGGAGTGCCCACCCCTGTTCTAGATAGAAGCGTCAGATCCATGGAGACTCTGCCTCCCAAGTTACAGGACTGGACAAGATCCGCTCCTGATATATCGGAGTCAGATCCCACAGAAAACTTCAGTGATCCAGAGAAGATCATTAGGAGAAAAGTAAGGGGGATTTCCTGATATCAGTTGGTCTCATGCCTCGTTCTCCACTGAGCGGTAAAACATTTTATGGTCCGGCGTATTCAGGACTCTCACAGGTTGGACTTTCAAGGGGCAGGCAAGGTTCAACCCAAACTGTACCAATGTCCCATGGACATACAACGTAAGGAAGGCCATCAATGGTGTGAAACATGTTAGGTGTATTTCACAATGGAAACGCACAAAGTGATCCACACCGACTCGTGAGAACCGTTAGCTGTAAACAAGGAAGTATTATTCTGGCTGATTGTCGTAAACATGTTTGCTCGATAACACGAGACTGCCGTCTTCCTTTCCCAGAAGAAAATCCTGATTCATGACAAAAAACTTATTTTCTAGTCGACTCCAACTTTCAGTTGTCACATTTTCTGTTTAAGGAAGATGCAGAGAAACATTCAGAAACTCCCTGCAGGCAGTTTTTCTGGAAACTGACACCAGCACATCAGAATAGAGGATGCAGCACTGCAGAGAAGCAGAACAACACAAACATCTGCATGCACAGAGGCTTTCTTCGTTTTCTTCCTGTTTAGTTCCACTATGACGGTAAATGTGATTTTTAAAATAATATTCCAGCCACTTTACATCTCAGACATTTGATGACTGTTCAAGTCAGTAGCTGCATTTCCATTGACCACATAATTGCGTAATTTGACATTTTGAAAATAAATTAACTGAATGGAACCACGCCAATTTCGAAAAAAGCCTTGTTTTTGATAAAAAGCCAAGTCAAGCCAAGTCTTCCAAGTTGGAAAAACCTTCAAGGAGAGCTGAGCCAGAACAGCCACCTGCAGAGGAAGCTCCGTTCAGAGGAGAATAGTAGTTAAACTTACTTGAACTCGGTGGTGTAGATCAATCCGCTGGGTGCTTCTGCAGGTGGATCCCAGCTCAGGATCAGGTTCAGGTCCCTGGAGGTCACCTGGACATTGGTGGGACTCCTAAGGACTCCTGATACAACTGCACAGACCCGAGAACAAAGTTAGGAACGGCATCAGATTCTCCTGCTCACATCTGATTATTTACCACTTTCTATTATGCTTCCTTGAACAGGCTAGGGCACTTCTATGAGATACAAAGCATGTTCATTATATTTTATGCATTAAATCATTGTTAGGTAATGAGATCTTAGTCTGCACAGTTCTGCCTATTTGATCTGTTTTAGGGAGCCTTGTCACTTTAAATACAAATAACTCAACGTTTACACTCACACATGAAAATGGCTGCAAAAGGAATGCGCTACTGTGAAACAACACATCTTTGAAAAGCAGAAGTGGAACCTGCTGCACAATCAACAAGAATGCTGCAGCAAGTGGTTTCTGGATGGTAAGTCAACAACAAAACACTTGATGTTGCCAAAGGTGGAACAACCAATCTTGGGCCTAAGTTGGCTGACTTTTTCTTTTTCTTTTAATGTAATGATTTTTAAAACCAGAGCTTTATATTTACTCTGGATGTTTTTGTCTAACATTTTACATGTTACAGAAAAATTAAAATAAATGAAAAAATAAATAAAAGGAATATTTCTTTGGTGAAAAACTTTTGCCCTGGCAAAAAAAAAAAGAAAGAAAGAGAAGGAATGTGGCAACAATTTGAAATAATAATTAATATTTGGGTGCACTAAAGTCAACTTTTTAGTAAAGGTTACTGGGTATATGTTGTTGCTACAAGTTTGGTTATAAAATCATCATGAAAACTTTGAGATGTACCTAATATTTTCCATTGCAAAATCTAAAATTGTTGGTAATAATTTTTCCCAAATAAGAAATAAAAATGATTCATCTTCATTGTGCTGAGGAAGCAAATTTATATTATTCTTGAACTGAAGTTAGTGGCCACAAAAATCAGTCCATGACTCACATATGGCCCCCGGGCCGCACTTTGGACTTTGGACCATCTATATATGGTTTTAGTGTAATTTTTGTGACATAGATGTAATTTTTCATAGTTTTTTAAAATAAATAAACAAATCTGTTGACTTAGCAGCCAGAACAGACTTAAATAGAAAAATGTATAAAGAACTTTTCTGGCCGTCCGGGCCGAACGTGTTATATCCGTTTGGACAAAAACCTGAATTAAACTGCAATATCTCAGTCCACCTTAAAACTATTAATAATAAACCGATTAAAACCCTAAAATAACACAGACAGGTTAATCAGAAGAACATACAGTAAGTCCTCCATTATCCGACTGTTCGTCTATAGTTACGGTAATACGTTCACTGACCCACAGAAACAACCGAACTTTACCTCCGTTTAGTGTTGAAAGTGTCAGGATGAAAACACAAACAGCGGCTGACATGTTGATCCGAAGGTTCGGTTCGGCCGCTGCGCGTCCCGATTTCAGTGCAGCGTCCCAGGGTTGGTCGTTTAAAACTCGCCGTTTCATTAAGTTCCCGTTTGCATTCATCAACAACAGGCGAGGGGAAGTACGCGGAAACAAATGTTTAATAATTTCAGCGTGGACACGTCACGTTTCACGTCAACTCAGCCACTTTTCACTTCAAGGAAACACGACGTTACGGCAGCTCGCAGCTCGGATTCCTTTCTGCTGCGCGCTTATACGGACCCTTACGGTAACCCTTCGAAATAAAAGCTTCCTAGTAGAATATCGTCAAAAAGTTACCGTAATTTATTTCAGGTCAAACACAGAGGTGTCTATAAAGTCGCACAGTCAAAAATTAACAGCAATAATTTGGATGATTTAGCCTGTAAAAATATTAAAAAGTGGGTTTGTTTTTAAAAGTATTTATGTATTAATTTATTAATGCCAGTTTTAAAATAAGTTAGTTATCAAGCTAAATATTTATTATTTATTATGAAATTAAACATTTAGTTTGCTAAAACAATTAGTTTGTAGCCAAATATTTAGCTGCCATTTAAATACTAAATGCTGAATATTTACTTTCAAACTAAATATTTAACCCTCTAAAGATATTTAGCTATGAATTAAATATATTTTTAGAAAGCTACGTCTTTATTTTGAAGCTCAATATTTATTTACTTATCAAGCTAAATATTGAGCTTCAATATTTAGTTAACAAGATAAATATTTAGTCTGAAGCTAAATGTTTAGCTACAAGGTAAACTTCCTTCAGTAGATATCTAAGTTCTTACTAATAACATTTGGGTTCTGTAACATGAATTAATACATTATTGCAACATTATAAAGTGTCCCCAATTATTGGCAGTAAGTTATGATTTTAAAAACAAATATATGAAACAGAGACTTGGAAAATTCACAATTTATTACATTTTTATTTCATTTACAATCAATTAAAAGGCTCAGAAATGTGTTCCTGTACAGACATCGAGAAGAATTGCCATAATGAACAAATAAAATATATTTCTGAATACAAAGTTTGGATCTTCTCAAATCACATTTTCATCAGAATCTGCTCAGATTTTTCACCAGAGTCTAAATATCATTGGATTATTGATCCAAATGATTGATTTCTTACCTCATTTCCTGTTAATAATCCCCAAAAGCAGTTTGTATCTGTGCAGATTCTTTTACAGGTGTGCATCATTAGTATCAGAAATCCAAAACACAGGTTTAAAAAAGTGTAGGTACTTTTTGCAAAACCATAAATCATTTACTTTTTTCCAACAAAATAATAAGATATAGATTTTTACACATTAAACATACATTCTGTTACTGAAGGGTTAAAACACACTGGCAGAAATTTCTTCAAGAAGAAGGAAAAAAAACATATTTTAACCAAAGAAAATTAAAATAAACCTCAGTGAGAAAAGATAAATTAAACCCTTTGAGCTGATTAACAGTGATTATTTTACAGTGACTGTATAAAAATCTCCTCTGGCAGGTGAGGAGGTTAGAAGTCCTGAGTAAAACTCGCTTATAAAAGTAAATGTTAAAAAAAAGGTTTCCTCCAGTAGAGGAACTCAAAGTAACTGAACTGTTTCCTCAGGATGCTTTAGGTCGTAACGCCGTCCTCCTCTGTCAGAGAAGACTTCAGGCAGGTGTAGGACTGAGAACTGAACTTCATGCAGGGCAGATGCAGATTTTTAACCTAAAGAACAACAAAAACAGAAAAATGTCACATTTAATGATGTTTGTGTTGCTGACTTAACGAAGTTTAACCACAACATCCGTCATTAAACTCAAAGAGATCAGATTAAAAGTCATATTCTTCCCAACTGGTGCACAAAAAAGGCTAAATTGATGTTTAACTGCACTTCTCTATCAATGCTAAACTTTAAAAAAAATCACTAACGTCAAAAATGATTTTACTACAGCAGAAAGCAGTAAAATTAAAACACTTTCCAATTAAATTCTCCAAAATAAAATACAATTAAATATACTGTAGGTTATCTGATTAAATTCAGTCAGTAGTCAGTTGGCTTGGAAAGCTGTTTTTCCTTAATAAATAGAATAATCATTCAAAAACAACTTTTTATGTATTTTTTATATTTATTCAGGTAAAATGAACATAAATTTACATCAGTTTGTTTACAGATAGTCAACAAACTGAATCAAGACAAACTAAATGAAATTTTGATGTAAACATTTCCATCAACTTCTAATAGATGCTAAATGTTGTGTTCTGCATTTCTGAGCATTACATTACTGGACTAAAACAAAAATAAAGCGATCTAATATCTTAATCAGCCGAACAGAGACTGATCCTCTGAGCTCCTCCTGAGTTATTCTTACTTTAGTAACCAAAGCGGCCATTTTGATTCCAACAGGGTGTTCTTCGTGTGAACTGACCTGTTAAGGTGTCGTCTCAGTAATTCCAAGCTCACCTTTCTGCTGAAGATGAACCGGCCCACGACGATGACCAACAAAAGAGTAACCCCCCCCAACAGGCCAAGGACCAGGAACACTGAGGGACGGCAGGACGAGACAAGTCAGAACCCCAAAATATTCACATCAAAACAGCCAAATTAATCAGACGTTTCACACTCAGATGCAGGAATAACGTCATTTGAAGAGGCGTACATGTGTGTTGGGGTGGAGGAGGACTGGTGAAGGCGCAGCGGTATTCGCTGGGGACGCTGTTCCGGTTTATGAAGGACATGAAGGTGATGGAGACGCAGTACTCCACACCTGGCTGCAGGTACGAGATCACGATCTCCTGCTGGTGGGATTTCAGTTTGAACTGAAACACAGAACGGAAACGACAAAACGTCACCAAAGAGAGGATGACTGGTTGGAAAAGAAAACTAAACTGTGATAAAGAACATAAAGGAGGAGTGAAATAGGATCAAAAGCTGCATTAGTTGCACAGCTTGACATTTTCAAAATAAATTTGCTTAATGGAAACACAATAATTTAGAAAAACTCATTTTTCAATAGGAGGTTTTGGTGCTTTGATTGCTTTATTGAAATTGGTTTATTTTGTAATATTGAAATGGAAACAATTTATTCATGACATCAATCACATCATGACAACAGACCACCGGTTGTCGGTCATCCGGTGACCAACAACCGGATGTTGCCACTAACGCAAACTACAAAGAGGAAGACGACAGGAAGTAGTTGGAGGATGATGACAGCATGATTTTAATGACTTATCGCTTGAACAAACTTATTTATGGGTGATTTTAATTGGGTTTCTTATTTAACAAAAACATCACAATTGCAAAATTGTAGTTATTGTAAATATTAAATGGGTTTCCATTCACCATGTAATTGCGCAATTTGACATTTCAAAAATAAATTAGCTTAATGGAAAAACAGCAATTTTGAAAAAAAACACTTGGTTTTCAATAAAAAGTTTTGCCGGTAAGACGAGGGTTTATCAAAATTGGTTTATTTCACAAAAATACAGTGGAAACACATTTTTTGCATCACATGATCCACAACAGGATGTTACTACTGGCAGAAACAATGAAAATGAGAACAGGAAGTAGTTGGAAGACGATGGCGCAGCATGATTTTAACGACTTATTGCATGAACAAATTTATTCACGTGCGATTTTAATTGAGTTTCTTATGTTATGGAAACATTTCAAAATTATGTTTGATGTTTTTTTTTACCTTATCAGAATATTAAATGTTTCCATTAAAAATGTAATTGCACAATTTAACATTTCAAAAATAAATTAGCTTAAGGGAAATGTGCCAATCAAAAATAAAAACTCACATTTTTCAATAAAAAGTTTTGGCCATATTGAAATTGGTTTCTTTCACAAAATTGTAATGGAAACTTTTTTCTCATCACACCAATCACATGAACAACAACCGAATGTTACTATTGGAGGAATACTTCACTCTAAGCAGAACACGATTTCGGTAAAGTTGCAAAATAATCATAAAATTTAAACTGTAAAAATAAAAGTATGAAAACGACAATTCAGTTTGGTAAAATCCAACTTTCTGCAAGCGATTCTTTCCCTCCTTTCTCTAAAATCACATTTTGTCACATTATTTTCACAAATATTTTGGTAAAAAACAATTTATTTATTATGCATATTCCTTAATAAAAACGTTGAGATGTCTTCAAACGTACACAGCAAGTCTCAAATACGGTGACATCGCCAAAATTAATTCATTGTCTTTTCAACCAGTTTTTTCCCTGTAACTTCTGTGAAATGGTGGAGTGCATCACTTCCTGGTGCACAGAAATGTCAAGCATAACCTGGAGTCAACTGCTGAGGTGTTAGACTGAAACTGGAAGTTCAGTTTCAGTTTATTCAGTAAAGAAACTGCAGTTTGGTTTGAGAGCACAGTTTGATCAGCTCAAAAATATTTAAACAAAATCATCAACATGCCTGTTTTAAATTATTATTACTATTATTATTTACATTTCTTAAGCTGGTGAAATCGTCAAACTTTGAGCTCTGCTAAAATAAAAAAACAAAACAACACATCATCAGCTGGTCTTAAGATGAGTTGAAAAACATCACATGATAAAGAGAGAAAACAACCACAGGGGAAACGTCAAAATGATGACATGAAGGCTGTAAAATACCCTGAGAGGACGAAAACAACCAGAAACCAAACCCAGCTCATCACAAACAGGTCAGAGAACCGCAAAGACGCAGAAATTAATGGCTCTGGTTCCACCTTTAAAGTCAGTTTAAAGTATTCACACCCACACTTTGCCATTTCATCCCAACCTGCTCTGAAACCACAAACAAAGCCTCTTTTTGTATATATATATATTTTTTTTACCAATTTAACCACTGCGTTCAGCTTATCCCTCTTTTAAATTGCTGAATTTTATGTGTGTTTTAACTACATATTAGCTCTACATTGTACCTGGTTGGGGTTTGTTTGGGGCCGGTGATAAGAAATATGACGAGATATGACTTCTGATTGTAGTCGCAGCCAGTAAATTGCAAAAAATATTCACACCAATTGAATATTTTCACATTTTGTATCATTACAACCACAACTTACAAAATATTCAACTGGATTAGATGTTAGCTACATGAAGTAGCTACGCTTTGCCATTTTGATCCCATCAGCTTTCCTTGTGAAACTATGAACAAACTGTTTCCTACCATTGCTTTCAGTGTATTTCTCTATCAAAATAGCTTAAAATGCTGAATTTCAAATATCATCCACTTTACATAAAGGTTTTACATTACACCTGGTTTCCACTGATTGGGTTTTGTTTGGGGCAGTTGATAAGAAATATGACAGATTATGAATCGAGTCACATCTCCTACATTGCAAAAATATTCTTACCTTTGGAGTATTTTCACATTTTTTCACATTTTGACACCAAATTATAAAATATTCAGCTGGATTAGATGTGACAGATCAACAAGAAGTAACTATGCGTTGCCATTTTGATCCGACCCGGTTTCATTCTGTTTCCTTCAGGATTTGTTAAATGGAAGAAAAAAAATAGGAAAAAAGTCACATGCATTTGTAGTCATGATAGAGATACATTCTTGGCAATCCTGGAGAAAACGAAGCAGGAAAACTCAGCTGCTAGAGACATGGCCCAGAAAAGTCATTGTCAGAAAAAGTGGTTCAAATTCAGATGGTGTCAAAACAGCAAGAAACAATAAAACCAAGCAGCTGAAATACTGAAGAGGAGAGGAGAGCAACATCAACACCAAGTGAGACCAAACAGAGGAAGCAGGAAGCAAAGAGAAGGAGAAAACTAAACACAGGGAACCGAACCACAAATCTAAAATAACTAAACCAAGGAGGAAAACACAAGAGCCAAAACCAGAATGCATAGAAAGAAAAGAAACTTGACACAATTCAGTCTGGTAAGACAGAAATAACAATAATAAAATCCCAAACGTTGGTGGATTATCATGACGTTACTGTAAACACAGATAAGTTAGAGAATCTAAATTACTGCTAATCAAAGCAAATACCGATTAACATTTGGATGATGCAAAATGTTTTATTTGATAGAGAAATACACTGAATACAATGGTAGGAAAAAGGTGTGAAATTATAAAAAAACACAAAATATTAAAGGTAAAGTTGCAAAATGATCAATTCCTGAATCAATCGCAATAAAGAGGAAGAGAACTAAAGATGCACCAAAGGATTGGTTAAATTCACCAATCTGTACCATAACAACAGATTACAATGTCTGTCATAAGTCATGGTGTATCAGTTTATTTTTCATTTTAGCTGAACCTTTTTCGTTAATTTTAGAGATTAAAATGTAAAAAAAGGCAAAAACATTTTATTTGTTGTTTTCTTCTTTATATTGGACATTTAAAATGTCGTCCAGTTCCAATATCGAATATTCATTAGAAATCAAAGTTTATTGATCGTTGAGAGGGTGAACTTACCTGCATTTTTAACTTGAAACAACAATATTATCACTTATTGCACTAACTTGATTATCCAGAAAAATTAGTTTTCAAAGCAAAGATGATGAAACACAAATGATTGACGCCTGAAGAAAATTCACATCCAAAGTGAGGAAATAAACAGGATTTCTGTCAGGAACTCTCACCTCGGCGCCGTCTCTGGTTCTCCTCACGTTCAGCTCCATTTCCGTGTGCAGGTCCTTCAGCTCCTCTTGGTAGAGCAGAGGCCCAGGGGCGTCTCGGACCTGCAGGACCAAACAGTTCCCACAGCCGGATACGGAAAACTCAGGAGGTCCCAGAACGGCTGCGGAGAAGAAGACATAAATCTGCTTTAAGGATTTAAACTCATAAAAAGCTCAAGTTACACTTTAAATGTGAGAAATACTAATAGTGTAACTGCTGACATTGTCAAATTAGGGACAGTTAAATCGTTTACTGGCAGATTTTTATCACATTATTTTAGAATAAACTGTTAAGGTTAAGTCAGAGGAACCACAAGGCTCTTTGCTTGGCTCAAAACTTTTTAAATTGTGGTTAAATCACATACATAATGCTACAAACATTCTAAATGTCACTTTATATGCAGATGACACCATACTATATTACTATGATAAAGGTTGAACCGGGTTCAGATTACAGTAAAAAAGAAAGGGAGTTAAGTTTGAAAAAATGGTTTGATACAAAAAAATTATGCAAAATAATATGATTAAAATATAAAATGTGTAGATGAAGAAATTAAAGAAACCGGGGATGAAATTATAATAAAAGCTAAAAGAAAGGACAAATTTTAATGTGTAATGGGAAAAACACCAAAAGCAGATGGTAAACAAATATGTAAACATAGTTAGATTTAATTAGCGCTATCTGTAAAACTGAATGTGTTCCAACATATATTTTCAATAATATATCTCTGGTGTTGATGTTTTCTTATAATTTTAGCTTTATAGTCTATAAAGTCATGAAGGTGTAAAAGTCCTATACTTCTAACTACTCTACTGTTTACACTGCAAAATCACAAAATCTTACCAAGTATTTTTTTTGACAAGTTTCTAGTGTAAATATCTTTGTACACGTGAAACAAGACAAAACTAACTTATGAGTAACTTTCCATCAACACACAGGAGATTGTTTTAATAATTCCTAAATGATGAAAAAGTACTAGTTCTATTGGCAGATTCTGTCAATTATAACGAGACATTTTCACATTTTATAAGTGAATTAATCTTTGCCAGTGGAAGTAATACTTTCCATTAAGATTCAAGAATTGCTGACTTAAAACAAGCTAGTATATCTTGCTGAAAAGTCAGTTGTGAGTTAGTTTTGTCTTATTTCGGTTGCAATAAGATATTGTCACTGGAAACTAAGCCAAATTACTTGGTAAGATTTTGTGTTTTTGCAGTATATAATATTCACAATTGCTATCACGCATTAATTTATGGTAATTTATGTTGGAAAAACAGATAAATCGTACTATCATGTTACGAAATGATTGGTAAACAAATGATCCTAACAATAAATCTGATGTTTTCCATATTCACGTGTTTTGTTGAAACATGTCAGGTCTGTATGATGATGTTCGGTTCTCTCACTGTCTGCCAGAGGGTGGAACAGATTCGATGTGGTCCAGCTGGAGGTCTGGTTGGTCCTGAAAGCTTGGACTCGGGCCACGTAGTAGCCAAACGTGTCCTTTAGTTTGCTGGTTAGATTGCAAGTCTGTCTGGCCGTCAGCTCGGCGCATTCAGCCACCGTTTTCCATTGCTGCTTCCTACACAGAGAAAGCAACCAGGCAGTTAGAACGGAGCGAGGGCTGCTGTGTCACACTACAGATATTAATGTTTCCTTAATGCCGAGGCAGGAAACTCACAGCTTTTATGAAACTTTCACAATCACTCAGAAAGAAAAGCGCTCGGTCAGAGGAGCTCCAAGAAACAGAAATGAAACTTAAGAGCGGCTCTGTGGAGAAATAATGGAAACATCAAAGTGCAACGAGGGATGTTGATGTTTCTGCGGATGTTTAAAAACCTCTTGAGCTTTTACCAATTCACATGAGTGTCTCCACTCATTTCCACATTCACTGTTTCATATTGTTTTATTGGCTGCAGCAGAGTATGAATTATCCCACAACACATTCACAAATAGAAAATGTGTTTTAGCTACTTGTTGCATCATATAGTTTTATTTTCTGGGAAGAGACATATTTACATATTTGTTCTCTGGATCACGTCCCTGCAAACTCACAAAATCTTAAAGTTTTATTTTTGTCTAGTTTCTATTGTAAATATCTTTGTACACCTGAATTAAAACAAAACTAACGTACAAGTGGCTTTTCAGCAAGACATAAAAGTTTTATGTTAATAATAATGAAAAAGTACTAGTTCTACTGGCAGATTATTTCAGTCATAATGAGACTTTTTTTTTTACATGTAAGTGAAATAATCTGCCTGTGAAACTAGGACTGAGTCGCTAGGCAACGGGCTGGACTTGGCCTGGGTTGCCAGGTAACGGCACAGTGCCCGCTGAATATAATAAACTCAAAGTGAACATGTACTTTTTCATCAATAATAAGGAATTATTGATGTAAAATAAGCTCATATATTTTGCTGAAAAGTTACTTTTATGTCAGATTTGTCGTATTTCAAATGTACAAAAATATTTAGACAAAAAAAAAAAAAATTTTGACACAAAAGCATACTGTATGTTTCTCAGCAGTGGGTAGTAACTAGTTACATTTACTCATTTACATCCCCTCAAGTAACTTTTTGGCAAAAATTTACTTTTACTTCTACTTGAGTAAAAATATTTGGAAGTATAGCTACACTGACTTGAGTAAAATTGACAAATTTTAAACAAAAATACACCAGACAGAAACACAAACCTACAAACATATTCTTGCTCAATTAAAAGTCAAAAGTAGCCATCCAAGAAATCACTCCTGTCAGAGTAAAAACATATTTGGTATAAAGGTGAATTAAGCACCGAGTAACTGATCAAAACACAATTTAATTTGTAAAAATGATATCACCAGATTGCTTTTATGTTGCTTTTCAGGTCAACAGAACTGTTTGTGAATCCAAATCTGGTTCTTATTTTGTCTAAGACAAAAAAGTTTTTTATTTAAATCACATTTTTAGCTGTAGAATTACAAAAAAAGTTGATCTAAATAATGTATCGATTCAATTAAAGCTTGAAATTTTTTCCTTAACTGTGGAATATCCGCATTTTGACTTTGGATTGACCTGAACTGCACTAAAAAAAAAAAAACAGACTTAGTGATTACAAGTTAATTCGAATGAGGACTTCAGCTAAATTTAGGAGAACATTTCTTATTCTAAACATTATATTTAGTATAAATAGGGCCAGATTGTAATGAAAACATTCTAAATTTCCTTGAAATTATTTGTTTTCATTAAACTGCCATCTAGATAAACTGGGTGGCTCAGAGAGACGAAACCACCTGAAATGTTGCTGAAAGGTGATTGATTGAAACGAAAACCAAACCAAAGCTCAGAAACCTCAAACATAACACCTGCTTACATGTGTAGTTTTCAGTGTCAGCTTCTAAAAAACGCTGTCTCAATTTAGGTAAAGGTTAATTTCTGTAATTATTTCAAATAAAAAAGAAATCTGGAAAAGAAGCACCAGTTATACACATTTCTGGAGTATTTCAGTCTTCCACACCAGTAGACAAATCATTCCCACTTTGTAATGCTTATTTTTGACTGTTCATGTGTAGAATTTCACCAGTTTGGGACTTTAAAAAGAAAAAATCCCTGGAAATTATGTGAGAAATTCCTATAAAAATGTCTAAGATGTATAAAAATATAGGCTTCGTTTGGGGAAAAACAACAGATTACAACAATTTCTTCCTCTAGAAAATGCCTTAAAGTGAACAGTATTAATCAGATGATAAGATTTAATTTTTCAAATAATGGATATTTTACATTAATATTCCCACAACGGAAAAAACCCCAACTCAAATGTTCACCTTTGACCTAACCTGATGCCATAACATTGTTCCAGCTCATTTTCTCAACAGGAACCAGTTAAACCTTGTTAAAAACATTATAGGATTGTTTACCGCTTACTGGTTTCATTTTAGGGAAACAAACATAGAGGAAATTATTTTAAAAATCCAGAATGATATCATCTGGTTTGTGTGAAAGAATCACACCTAACAGGCAAGTCTTGATCTGTGTCCTGACAAACTCTGAGGCACCTGAAGTATTCATAAACAGCTCATATAAAGTCTCAGCGCAAACATTCACCAACTTCCTGATAGATTAATATTAAAAAGAAGAATTTGATCATTAATTAATATAACAACCAGACAAAACTGCTCAGTGACTGGTTCCTATGGAAACTCCTTAGAACGCTCCCTGAACGCCTTCTAGGCGCTAAACCGCTAGCTCTACCCAGCATGAAAAGTCATTTTTACTCCGTTCAGCTCATTTAATTTCAACAGAAGCGAGTTGAAACAGATGAAAATGTAGAAATGTGAAGAAGGGAATTGAAGATGAGGAGGACCAGACGGAGGGAGAGCCGAAAGTCGGTCATGTTTGTGCTGCTGCTAGGTTGAAAATGCTAACCGGAAAGGAAATTCAAGCTGTTCACGGTAGGCATCAGGACCAAAACAGTTTCTCAGATATATTAGATTGGTTTGCTATAAAACTTTACTTTTAGACATCTATTTGTTATCTTTCAATTTGTTTTGATTTCGCGCTAGCTCTAGCTAGTTACTTTAGCTCCTGCTAACGGTTACAGTGATCGGCCAGGAATTTCGCCGGTGAAAAAATGGCGACCTCTGTAGGCGAAAAATATAGTAAAAATATGCAATTTCGTAAGTAATTTAGAGTTTTTACTTATCACAAACACCAACTTTTAGATAAACAGAAAACATATTTAGGCCAATATGTTTCACAATCCCTGGACTCATTTATAGAGTAACATATTTCCATGTAGTTGATTATTTATTTTATATTTTGGTCATATTTAAATGACTTCTTGTTATTGTTTTTTAATATAAATTTTATATTGCTTCTGGTTATATTGTATTGACTAATATCCAACACTTTGGATTGAATAGCTTGTGAACAAATGCGTAATTTCCCCTGCTCAATAAAATATATTACATTCTTTCTAGTCGTGGATCCATTTAATGGAGAGCCCACAGCATCACTCTTTTTATCAGACATGCAAACAAAAACAGATGAAAATGTGAACCCCAAACAAACACATTAAAATAATTATTGAACCTTCTGGTGGCAAAATGGTATTTTTATATGTCTCTAGGAGACAAAATCAGCTAAAGAGACTCTTAACTAACCTTCAAAATGCTAATTTAATGAGCTAAGATCCACCTTCAAACTCTGAATGTAGTTTCTGCTGTGAAGTAAGACCGGGTTTTCCCTCTTTTTCGACAAAATTCCTTTACTAATTCTTTGTAACATCAGCAGCAAAAGTATACTTTTTTTTCAAACTCTTCAGGAAGGAGCAGAAAAACGACACTGACATTTACACTTCCTGCTGTAATTTGTGGTGAAAAATACGTCACAAAGGTTTTTCATGACGTATCTGAATCCAATGAACAAAAGTATGTTGGTCTAGTTTCCTGAGGAAATACTTTAGTATACTTTAAATAAAAAAAACAACAACTTACAGATAACTTTTCAACAAGAGTTGGGAGCTTGTTTGAAGTAATTGATTCCCTACTATTGATTTAAAAAATACTGGCTATAAGTGAAATAATCTTCCAGAGGAACTAGACATTTTTCCCATAATAGAAGTTATAATATTTTGCTCCACTGGAAGATTTTGTTATTTATAACCAGCACTTTTTAATCAATATTAAGCAATTATTGACAAACTCATGTATTGCTAAAAAGTTACTTGTAAGTTAGTTTTGCTTTATTTCAATTGAACTAAAATATATTTAAGGTACAAACTAGACATAAATACTCCAAGTGTTGGAAATTCAACCAAAAGAAACAGAAAATTCGCTCAGGAAAAAACCTTCTCTGGTTATTTTACCTGGCAACCGTTGGTGCAACAACAACAAAGGAGGAAAGTTAAACTCCAAATATGGTCACACCTTCACACGTCCACTAATTAGGCGTTAAACCTACTTTTAAAATTAGAATGAGTCACTCTGTGCTGTACTTCTGAAGAAGGTCAGTGAATTTGTTTGTGGGCCGTACCTGGTGCCGTGGATCTGGACCGTGAAGCGGGCGTCTGAGGGGGTCCGCAGGTCCGGCCAGAACCTCAGGATGTGCTCCATGTTGTAGGAGGTGATGGAAACGTTGGCCGGCGCTGGGAGGGAAACGCAGACTGCTGCAGAAACATGCAGAGAAACATTTAAAAAACACGCAAAAACAAAAATACAGACTTCCTTCTGGTCAAAAAACAATAAGCAGAGGTAGTAGAGTAGCCAAAAACTGTAGTAATAGTAAAAGTAGACTACTTCAACATATTTTTGCTCAAATAAAAGTAAAGAGTATCCACCCAAAAAGTTACTCAAGAGTGGAAAAGTATTTGGTGGACAGTCTGACCAAAAAATCTATCATTTAATATCTAAAAATGCATAATCAGATGGACCAAAATGTAAAGTTTTGTGTAAATTTGGAGTATTTTATGAACAAAAGTGAAGATAATTTATATAAATAACATAATTACAAAATAACAAAATCCCAAATCATTTTATTTCAATGTAAAGTTTATGAAACTTTGACAAAAACACCAGCTGAGTTTCTGTGTCTGGTGAATGTTTGGTTAAAACATGGTTTTCATTCAGTACTCAAGTAAAGGTAGAACTACTTCAACATATTTTTACTGAAATGAAAGTAAAAGGTGGCCGTCCATGAAATTACTCAAGTAAGAGTAAAAAAGTATTTGGTAGAAAGTCTACTCAAGTGCTGACTAACTGATCAAATTATCAATCAGTTAATATTTAAAAATTACATTATCAGATGGACCAGAATATAAAGTAAAGTGGAAATTTTGATATTTTAAAGATGAAAATGACAATAATTCATATAAATAACAAAAAGGCAAAAGAAAATGTCTCCAAATCAGTTTTTTCAGCAAAAAAATACTGATGAAACTTTATTAAAAACTGCAGGTGTGTGTCTGTGTCTGGTGGAGTTCTGGTTAAAACGTGTTTATTTTTTATTCACTGGGTAGAAAATCCAGAAATTTTACTCAAGTAAGAGTAGAAATACTTGATAATAAAGTTACTCAAAGTACAGCGCAGTAAAAATACTCTTAAAAGTAAATCTCTTTGCCACTCTGCTGTGTATGTTTATGTTGCAGTGAGACTAATTGCTGTTGCATAAACTTTGTTTTTAGTTTTTTTTTTCTGTGCTGAGCCCATTTTGCCATTTGAAGATCAAGTGAACACCCTAACACCCTATGGTGTTTATGGTGCATTCTTCCTGTAATATACAATATTACAGGAAGTACTAGTATGTAATACTATATTTAGCAACTTTTCAGACAAGAAAGAAATTAGTTTTGAACAAAATCTGTTTTTTAATAACCTGTAATCTGCCCTAATATTCTGTAGCATTAGTATAAGTTTGATTGGAAAAGTGTATTTTTACTGAACCCGTTACTTTGCATCGTATTTTACATGATTTTTTTTCATTTTGCTTAACATATTAGAATTTGCTTATAAATGATAATTTTCTAAATCTTTCTAAAGTTACTCAAGTGAGTAAATGTAACTATTTACTGGAAATAAGAAACGCTAAAGAGCATCAACAAATCAGAGTTAATTTAACGAGTAAGTCCAACAGAGGTTCAGAGATGTTTTGAAGTGAAGGCAGGTGAGTTTACCCAGGAGTAGGAGCAGGAGAAGCAGCGTCCACAGCCCCATCGTCCCCCCATAGGGTTGAAGCCGGCAGCAGCCTGGGAAGCGTGTTGTTGTGTCAGAGGTAGAAGACGAGCAGAGAGAGGTGATGGAGGGGGGCGGAGGTGTGGGGGCTGGGAAACCAGATCCGTCACTCAAAGTTTCTGTTTCCTGAGAAGTCCCTCCCTGTGTGTCTGCAGCCTGAACGGCCGGCGAAACCCACAGAGAGAGAGAGAGCACCGTTCTACAGCCGGAGGATCCAAACAGTCATGAGATAAACTGATCAGATAATTTTTTTAATCTCTAGTTCAACTCCTGTAATCCAGGTGACCCTGCACTGCAAAAACACAAAATCCTACCACGGTTTTTGTCTAGTCTCTACTTTACCTAGTGCTTTTGAAATAAAATGTCTTGTAGGAACTTCTTTTAAGTCAACAATTGCCTAATATTGATTTTTGTTAAAAAGTATAAGTTACACTGGTAAATTATTTCACCTTTAACAAGGAAAAAATGTCTGATAGGTGAAGAAAATCTGAAAATCAATATAAAGGAATTGACATAAAACAAGCTTTTTAAACATCTTTTTAAAAACTTACTTGAAAGTTAGTGTCTTATTTCAAGTGCACCAAGATGTTTGCACTAAAAACTAGACAGAAATGCCAGTAAGATTTTGTGTTTTTGCAGTGCAGGAACATCTGTTATCAGACACTGCAAAAACAAAACCTAAGGATTTTTGGTTTAGTTTCTAATGCAATTATCTTACTGCAGTTGAAATAAGAGAAAACTAACTTTTCAAAAGTTATAGGAGCTTTTTAAAAGTAATTCTTGAATATAGATTTTTTTTAAAGTACCAGATAAATAGTTTCTTTTCACTTTAACAAAACATTTTCCCTATACCTTAAATAATCCACCAATGGAATAAGATATTTTTACTTGTGCCGCATTAGAAGCACATCTAGTTCCAGCGGCAGATTATAAGTGGAACTTTTTCACCAATATTAAGGAATTATGGAAAGTTCTTAAGATTAGGTGTATTAAGATATTTGCACTAGAAACTAAACCAAAAATACTTTGTAAGATTTTGTGTTTTTGCAGTGTAAGCACCCAAAAACACAATATAAACGCACCGTTTGGATAAATAAATCCAGGAAAACAAGTTCCTGCAAAAAGGATGAACAATCCTTTAAACTTTTGAAATTTGTCACATCAAATCCCCAAATCAGATTTTCTGAATTTCATCTCTGATTTTTCATGTTTTTTTGGAAAATACCTCAAATACTCGAATACCTCCAAAAATAGACAAAATTACACAACATGCTGAATTTAAAATGAAAAATAAGACTTAAGTTTAAAAAACAGTTTTTTTGTACAATTTATTTTCAATTTTCACATCATCAGTGCAAAATACAAAAAATATAAAAGATGCAACAGACAGAGCGGTCCAGACGGAGCGTTCCATACAGAGCGGTCCCATTTCACAGGAAAATCGATTATGGCCGAACAAGGTGAGGTGATGAGGAGAATTTGATCGAACAGTCAGGATAATAACATGAACATTATTGAACATTTAAACAAAACAACTAAGAAATATGGCAACATTTCACCAAAACATCCAGACTGCAGTATCTGCAGGAATCTGATACACATTTGGAAAGAGTTAACCACCCGGGTTAATATCAACCCTTGTCGGAGCAAAAACAAGACTTAGGAGTTCCTGATTGTGCTTTTTTAACCAACTTAAAACATAAAATCAAATTATACAGTACAAATTACAAGAATTTCCCCCAAGTTAAGTATCAAAACCTTCCTAAACTGTGTCTTATTACTGTTAATGAACTAAAAATAGGTCAATCTAACTGAGGCGTTTACAGACCAAAAATGGCTTTAAAGAACAAAATGAGAGAAAAGATCAGTGCATCTTCATCTAAATCAGCTGACGGCTCTCAGTGACCAGCACCTGCACAGCTGTTGGTTCATGATTCACCTTTAAAAGTCCAATTGGAAAAAAAAAGACAAACGGATGCAACGATAAAATACTGTAACTAGTGAAAACCACTGCAAAAACAAAATCTTTTTGGTCTAGTTTAGTGGAAATATTTTAGCACACTTGAAAATAAGACAAAACTAACAAAAGTAACGTTTCAGCAAGATATAAGAACTTGTTTTAGGCAAATAATTCCTTAATATTAACATTCCCACATAAACCTGGGAAAAATGTTATGTAATTGAAATAATTTACCAGCGAAACTAGTAATTTTTCATCAATATTAAGGAATTATTCACTTAAGCTCCTATATTTTGCTGTAAAGTTACTTATACGTTTTGTCTTATTTCAAGTACACTAGACCAAAAATACTTTTGTGTTTTTGCAGTGCAGGAACAAAACATAACAAAATGTTTTTATTTCACAGCTGAACTTTAAAATAATACCCAGAAAACTAATAATTGGTCCTTTTGCATCATGTAAATGTTAAAAGAAATGCCAGAATCGAATCTGAAACAGATTCACCTGCCAGGTGTGAACGAGAAACCGGGAGGTTAAAGTTAGAAATGAGGCGATAATGAGCCGCCGGATGAACGGAAAACTAACCAAACGTTCTGGAGTTCCACTTGGGTTGCTAGGCAACGGGCTGGCGTTGCTAGGTAATGGGCTGGCGTTGCTAGGTAACGGGCAGTGCCTGCTGATTTGTAACAACATTTGGGAGGTTTTTGAAATGGATCACTTATTGCCAAAAACACTTATGAATGTTTTTTGTTAAGTTATTTGGCTGTTTTTAGAAGCAGCAGAAAATAAATGCAAATATAAAAATGTGCAAAAATATTAATTATTCCTATTAAGTTTTGTCTAAATCTAGGCTGTCAGTCACTGGTCACAAGTTTTCCACCATACTGTCCAAAAGTTTGAACTCTCTAAATCAGTGGTCCCCAACCTTTTGGGAGAGGGGGGGGGGGCAGTACAGTGAACCTTTTCTTTTTTTTTAAAATTATTATACAATGAAATATTCCATGATACATTGAAACCAAAGAAAAAAACCTTTTTACAGGCCCAAACATTTGTTTAACAAATAAAAAGTACTGTGTAAACTTTTTTTTTTTTTTTTTTTTACAAATAACTACTGTACTGTAAAATAATAATTTTAATATGAACTGAAGGCGGATTCCCAAATTGCGGAGATCAGCGCTGCCCCACCGTGACCCGAGTTATTGGATTAGAACGGGAGAAAATAAAAAATGATTATGAAAAAACAAAAAAACAAAACAAAGAACAGTAGGACAAATAGTGACTCCCGTGTATTTCACTGCTCTTCTGACTGAGCCGCTGCATCCTGACTCCGCTCTGTAGCGGGTTTTTTTTTCATATCTTCTAAAACTCGCGGTGCAGGTGTGTTTTATCGAGAGAAGAACATAGTTAAAGGTAGATGTTGTCGTTCTTTTTTCTTCTGGGCAAAAAGATTCTTATAAACCGACATGCCACCATCGATTATGTTAAATATGGCAAGCTGTTTTACGTACGTGTACATATTAAAACGCAACGTTGTTGACACACAGGTAGAGAAGAAGCGGAGAGACTGTTTAGCCAATCAAAATGCAGAACACAAAGCACGACGCAAATCCGTGAAGCAGCGAGACCGTGAAAGGTGAACCGCGAAATAGCGACGGTTCACAGTACTCCGATGTTGTTTTGTTGCTCATTCTGCTGCAAGTTGGCGTAACCGGTAAAATCCGGTTTAGGATTTTCAAAATAAAAGATCCGGAAGTAGTTCATTATTTCTTGCGCGGCCCGGTACCAATTGGTCCGCGGACCGGTCCGGTGGTTGGGGACCACTGCTCTAAAGGACAGGACAGAGAGCGTCAGTTGGACTCTACTAGAATGTGTTCAGAACCTCCAAGGTCAGTTTGATGTGGTTCTGCGGGCTTCATCGAACCAAATTCTACAGGAGCGGTTCGCAACTGGAATGGAAACCAGTACATCCATCGGCGTTTATTGTATCGTTTATCATTTATCGTGATAAATTTCTTATGGCAAGAATCTTGATATATTGTCGTGATAAATTCCAATTAATGTTTAAAACTATCAGGATTGCTACAGAATCAATAAATGTGAAAATATGATCAAAAGCATTTATGATTTGCAGCCTAATTATATAAATAATATTTTTTTAATATTTCTCTCAGCTGGCCTGGTTATGAAAATAGCATCTTAAGCCCACCCCTGGTTCTGAAGTTTGTGGGCTGAACAGACTCCAGCCGCTAACCGGGGCTAGAAAGCGGTTTGAACCGTTACCATGGAGACTCGGAGCAGCACACATGTACATGCTCCAAGCGACTCGTCGCCCTGAGGGAAAACATCGGCTGCGTTCAGGTTCATCAAGGAGAGGCTCGTTAGGCGCCCACCGCACGGTGCGTTTATGTTTCTATTCGTTTAGCTTCGTTAATCTAAAAAAAATAAAAAAATTGAGGAGGTTGAAGGTCTTACACTAAATGATCTGAAGTGCCAACATGCAGCAACTGACACAAGAAGATCCAATTTGATAACAAATCTGTCTGTAGATTTGTTTTAAAGAAGGCGGAGTGGAAAGGTATTCCTGACCAGAACCGGGTCAGTCCAGCTGATCCAGACAGGATCGGAGACGCGTCACGTCGCCTGTCTGCACATGTAGTCGCAGTCATCGTAAGCTTCATCTTCATCAGTACAGCATGACGCCGCGGCATCATCAGCAGGCTGAGGAGGATGAACCAGAGGAGCTGCCAGAGCGCTCAACTCATCTGGAACATCTGGGCAGCCTTCCTCCTCCTCCTCCTCTTCCTCCTGCTTCTCCGGCCAGCCGAACGTCAAAGTGAGGAGGTTCACTTCCTGTCCAACGTTCACCGCCGCCTCCTTCTCCTCAGTTCTCCTTTTTTCTAAACTATTAGGTTTCTGTTCACCTCCAGGCCGATGTTCTATAACAACTAGAACCTCGTGCTGCGAGTCTGGGGTCCGGTTGGGTGGAGGTTTCGGTTTGCAAACTGAAGATAAGGATGATGAAGATGATGAGGTGGAGGAGAGCGGGTTGGCGCCCCGATGCAGAGCGTAATTTGCTCCAGAGGAGCTCATACCGGAGTTTTCTGTGCAGCCCTCCTCGTCTGATTCCTCTGAACTGCTGGATGTCCTCTTGCCTGCAGGGGGCGCCATCGACCTGACGTTCAGCAGAGACGACGGGGCGTCTCCACAGGACGAAACTTTCACTTCTTCTAAGTGAGAAATGGAGGTCTGGTGGAGAGACAGGAAAAGTGGGTTTAGATTTACTACATCTGGAGATTAAAAACACTTTTTCAGAAAACTTTAAAATATTTTCCTGAACGCATCAGGAATATAATGTAGTAAAGATAGTGAAATCCTTTATTGTACACCATGTTCCAAATTATTATGCAAATTGGATTTAAGTGTCATAAAGATTAAATTTTTGTTGTGCTATTGTGTGTCAGGGCTCTTTGAATCACTACAATTAATTTCAGAAAGCTGGTTGATTAGTTTGTCTGGTGAGCTCAATTAAAGGAAATCTACTTAAGAAGGATGTTCCAGATTATTAAGCAGGCCACAGGTTTCAAGCCATATGGGAAAGAGAAAGGATCTCTGCTGACGAAAATCATCAGCAAATATTCCACTGATTTCTGTCAGGGCTATGAATAATTTTGAGCTTGACAGTAAAACTGCTCCGCCTGGTCTGCAGCTCATTAAGTTAGACTGTTCAGCTTCCTTAAGCCAATAAATGCACAACAGCATGTTAGTGTGCTGGTTAATGCTAGCATAGCTAGCTACAAGCAGCATGTCTGTAAAGCAGCAGACTGCAGGCTAGCCACTAGATAACACTGATTACTTATCCAGCTGAGGATAGAGTAGATTAGCTAGAGAGACAAAGAAACAGAAGATTACTTAGAAAGACATAGAAAAAGACACAGAATATTAGATACAGATAGATAGGAAACTTATACTGTATGAAGTGGCCGTTTGCAAAAATGCCACAAATACAATTATCCATGTCAGGATGTTCTATTATGTTAGAAGGAAAATTAATAAATGTTGCTTTCTGTGTTAAATGTAGGGGATTAGAATAACAGCATTATGTATTTTTTCCATAAGATTATTTATGCAAAGTTATGCCAGTTGCATGTAAGTTTCGCAGGGGGGAAATAACACATGCAAAACTACCATGAAACATTCACCGGAAACCATATGGTCTCTGCAGATGGGTGTTTTTTTTTCTGTCTCGGTGTTGCAGACCACAGATAAAAAAACAAACCAAAAAAGAAAAAACAAACAACCAAGGCCAAGTCTCCAATCAGAGTGCTGACATGGTAGCTGAGGTTCCTTCCTATTACCACAAATGTTCAGTCTTTCAAACAGTTTGAAAAGTTTCTAATGTAGCAGGGAGTGTTTGACAGGTTACTGCTCTTTACAATTTAATGGCTGCATTATCTGATCCTCAGGTTTTAAATTATACATCTTTGCACAGCAGACTTTTATGTGGGTTTGGATGTTGAGATAGAAAGGCGCCCGCAATGGTTATAGACAACAACCTGTGGCGTTTAAACTGTAAAGCGCAACATTAAAAACATTCGGCACATTGGAGAGGTGAGGCGCCCTGAAACCCATTTCTGTTACCTTCATGTAAGGACAAAGCGAGAGGTTTGCTTTGAGTGTTCTTCCTCGAAGTCAGCTTCCTGTCAGAAACCACGCCGCTGTTTTTATTTCTTCTCAGAAACGTTTGAAGCAGTTTTCTCAGAAATTTCTCGATGTACTAGCCTCATGCCGTTAATCCAAACTGAGGCTTCATCTTCAACGGACAAATTCATTCATCGCAAAGTCTGAATATTACATTAGATCGCAAAAAAAATAAGTGCTAGGTTTTCTGAAAAGTATGTTTGTTGGCTGTGGAACCCAGTGGACCGAAACCAGCAGAACCAGACATGCTGACCCAAACTGTCCAGAGTCTGGGGCCTCTATTTTAAAATAAAATTCAAACTTTTCCTTCACCTGAAAAGTTGACTTTTAGCCTCACCAACTCAAATTTAAGATTTTTTTAAGACCATTATGAACAGAATTTAAGACTTTTATCAAGACAGAAATGTTCACAGGAAAATCACAAATTAATCATATGTGTTGGCAACTGGCCAAGATGAACGTTATCCAGTCAACAGACAATAAATTTAAACTTAGGCATGATGGACATAAAAAAGCTAACTAGCTAGCAAAGGTATATTAGCAGCTAGTTAGCAGTAGCCGCAGCAGGAGCCGCCTTGAGTCTGCGTGCAAGTCAAAAGTTTGCACAAAAAAAAACAACCCCAGAATATACCAGATTAAATAATCCTACCACAACAAAACTTAAGACCTGTGATGTATTTAAGGCCAACTTTTTCTTCTACGAATCTATGACATTTTATTGCTTTAATTTTAGATACGTGAATTTAAGACTCTTTAAGACTTTGATTTTTGTAGATGCATGAATTGAAGACATTTTAAAGTATTGATTTTTATACATGAACATAAGAGTTTTACTTTCTGAAATAAGGGACAGAAAATCCACAATATTCTAATTTTTTTCACCATATTTCCACGTTCTAAAGTCGTTTTCCGTTTTACCGGCCGGCTGCGTTTCACTCACCAGAACCGAAGGCATTGGACTCAGTTTCAGACAGATGAAACCGGTCCAGAACAGCAGAGCAAGGACAGCGAAGCCGACCATCACCAATATAATCAGCACTGCAGAAATGGCTGCGTCTGCAATGAGGACACATTATTTTAACGGATTAATCCAGAGAAAACACCTTCATCATGGCAGAAACTGACTGGACCTTTTTTACTTTCAAACACAGGATTTATTTCCTCAATACACTTTTTTATTTTTTATTTTTAGTTTTCCATCAGGGCTTGTACACTTTTCTCTTAGTAAAATCAAACATTTTTCAAATTTTTCTAGAACCACACTTGACATTAAAAACAATCCATCACCAAAATAAAAAGGCAGATGTTGATTTACCATTATATGGCATAATTTATTACTATTATTAATAATATCTTATACAATCTACAGCAGGGACAAGGAAAGAAAGATTTTATGTTTTGAAATGTCTCACACATGACCTAACCACCTGACTGGTCTGAAAATACACCACTAATTTAACAAAAATATAAACATATAAAACTACCTTTATTACGACTATAAAGTTCATTAAGTCATTCATACACATTCAACACATTCATAATGTTGAAACAATCCAACAAATGAGCCTCTGTCCCTCAAATTAAATACCTAAATACAATATACAAAGACAGTAAAATCTCTAAAAAAAACACTCCTGCTTAGTTTTCTGGCATTTAGCAAATACAAATAATTTTACCAATTCTAACTAACCTAAAAAAATTAAAAAAAAGATACACTTTGATTTCACTTCACAGTGAGGAAAAATAAAAGTGTTTTTATACATCTGAACACAGATCTAAGCTTCTGGTTTCAACTGTAAATAATGGTTTATTTTGTGTAATTTTTCTATTTCTATTTAAATTTCACACTTTTTCCTCTTTTTTTCTTGTTTAAACACTAATGGGGTCTGTAGATTAGGATCCCAATATTAGTAAAAAGAGCAACACTTAATTTCTTCGGACTTCAGAAGAAAAATTTACGAAAAATTCAATAAAATTGATAAAAAATATTTAGTTTTTCCACACAAGCCTCATATTGATTTTGTTCCTCGGGGATTTTAGCAGCTCAATAAAAACATTAAATAACTTGTCTGTCCAATAAAAACAGGTGAACTGGCTAAATACAGACTGAAGCATTTAGAAAACAACAGAAAAAAATGTTTCCACCTGAAGAAAAGAGTCCGGGGACGGAAATGCATTCAGGCTGGCTGAAGTTGGACCACAGTTTATACAGGTCGTAGTTGAACCGGATCGAGACGCAGTATGATCTGCCCGGAACCAGATCCGTCACATTTTCCCTGCTTGCCAGAGAACGAATGCCCAGGATCTGACATGAAGAGGAGAAGAACGGGGATGTTACACAGCCAAACAGACAAAACTGTGATTTTTAGTTAAAAACCACAACAAAAACATCAGTTTCAATGCCTTTATGTGTTTACAGCGTAAACATGAAATCTCAGATTCTGTTCATAACAGATCCTATTTCCAATTTTAATGCAATTCTTTAAAAAAAAATAAATTACAAAAAGTATTTCCCGGAAAGTGGCTTTTTTTTGTTTCAATCATCTCTTCTGTGAGTTGTAAATTATCAGGGCCAAAGCACGAGAATTTTTGTTTAACAAGAAATATTATGTTAGCAGAATAAAGATGCAGTTTTATCAGAAGAATGTCTTAAATTACTAAATAAAGAAGTTTTGATGAGAAAAAAGCTAGGATAGCTCAGTTTTCGAGTCCTTCCCATATCGGCTCAACAGGGCCAAAAGGCCGGAGTCCACCCTGACGACTCTGATGGCTCAAATTAGCATCCCTTCTTCAATTGTAAATGTGGTCGTTGACCGTCAGGCCAGAAGGTAGGAGTGTGAATAGTCCATGTTGGGGGTGGGTATCTATGATACCAGCAGGAGATCAGGTCTCCTGTAGGTAGTGCTCTTCAGTTCAGTTTTGAAGCATACATGAAGTGTTTTTGGAGAGATGTGACCTTTTGCAGCTGATCCATGATGTTGTGCTGCATTATCCAGGTCATTTTGCCAAATGTACATAGAGTTTGCAAAACATACAATCTGTTTCAAAAAATATGCAAAGGTTTTTCTAAAAGAAATTAGTAATGTTTCTCTTTGAAATAAAGCTAAGAGGGTTTAAAATAACAGTTTAGAAATAAACTAACCAAATTAATTGTGTTGATCCACCTCAAAAAAATCATGCAAAAAGTGTAAGCAAAAGAAATCTGGGAGACTTTGCACATGCAAATTTGCATGCAGCCTTTTGTGCTGTGGAGGATAAATAGGTGACTGCTTCACCTATTTAGTTCACAAGAACTAATGGCATTTATTTCAGTCATAATCTTGCGGGGGGTGACCAAGGTCAGTCCTGCACTTTATATTTTATATTTAGATTTATATTCATATTTTATACTGTTGAAAATGACAACAAAGTCAGTCGAAGTCGAAGTCTAAGGAACAATTGTGCAACTGTGAGATGCGTTGAGGCCATTACCAGGGTACTGATAAGGTAATGGCCCTATTTACTGAACAAAAGCACCTGCTAGATAAAATCCTTCAGGCCAGTTGGACTATCGAAGCCGAAATAAGTATACGTCAAAGTGGACTAACTCAAGCTATTCTAGTGTCGTGACAACCAGGTGGTTCTTTCTTTGACATAAACTCAGTAGAGTCTCGCTGCTGATCTGGTTTCAACTGTAAATAGCATCAGCATCATTTGATGCTGATGTGTTGAAAGATGAAATTTGTAAAACTGATGCCAAAGTATAACTTCACAAGATTCTCAAGATTCTTCATTTAAAGTTTTTATAAAAGTCCAAATAAATAAAAGCTGTAAAACAAGATGGTGGTCTTGGTGTTGCTGACAACCAAGGCACATCAAAATGTCTATTCACAAACACACTTTTTAAAAATAATTTTTTATTTAAGCCAGGTAACCAAAAAAACAAAACAAAACTAGGCCACTTGAAAGTTTTTGGTAAAACATATTTACAGAAATTTTTTTTTAAATCTTAAATGCAAACTTTTTGCATTTTTGTACAGTTTTGGCTTAATTTACACCTTTGAGGATGTTTTAGGTGAATTGCCTATTTTCCAATCAGTTTACTCCAGTTAGCAATTAATTGATTACTAAATTAGTTACCGATTATTCCAATAATCGATTAATCACTTCAGCCCTGCTTCAAACGTCAAATACAGTTATTACACATACTGTAGTGGAAACCATCATGGCATCAACAGATGCTAACCTCCAAGGTCTTCCTGAAGATAAAACCACAACATACTTATATCAAGGTAGAACATGTTTACAGAAAGTTTTTTAATCTTAAATATAAAGCTTATCTACATTTTGTAGAGTTTTGGCTTAATTACTGCTCTGCTTTTAGCAAATGGCATATTTTTGAATCTATTTGCTCCAGTTAACGATTAATCGATTACTAATTTAGTTGGTGATTATTTCAACCATCGATTAATCACGATTAATCGTTTTGCAGCAGGTTATAATAGCATGATGAGACTAAAGTCATTGTTAAAATTCAATACTTTTAATACAAGTTAAGGTTTCGATATCTTACCAATAATCTTCATTTGCAGTGGAGGTTCGAATGATTTTATCTCTAAACTTGAAAACAATTCCTGTATTTATATTATTTATAGGAAGAGAAACATCTCATCTCCTGACATCCTGAATAAATCCCGTGGTAACCTCTTGCTGCTGCAGGCTTTTTAAACCACATCACATGAAGATATTTGTGATTCATGCTCAGCAAGTCGTATAAAAGTTTAACTCCTTTAGGTTCTGATGATGCTAACAGGAAGCTAACATGAAGCACCCAGGCTGCTGAAATCGGCTCCATTTATAAATCAGTACCTTGGGTTCGTCGGTGTTGCTGCTCTTGATCTGAAGCTGGTATTCGATTCTGTCGTAGATCTCCTGGAAGCGCGAGTATGGAGGCAGGAAGTGCAGGCAGAGTTTGGTGTTGCAGGATGTGACGTTCAGCCTGGGCAGCGGCAGGTGGGCTGGCAGGGCAGAGACACAATCACATGATTTACGAACCATAACGCAAAGCTCAGTCATCAGACGAGTGCAAACATGTCGTAAATTATAAAAGTTTCCCTGAGGCAATCGTTAAAATAAGTGAACGTGAACCATTTAAAGGAGTGGCATCGCTCCTCAGATTCTTTTCATTTGATATGCAAAACAACAAACCTGAGATCAGAATTTAAAAGCAAACTAACCAACCAAATATGAGGAAACAAAATCTAAAGGAAAAACTCCATGTGATTCTGTTTTTATGTACTGTTCTTCTTGTTCTTCTTAAATTTGTAACTTAATATGTTCATTCTGATTAAAAAAATGGGCTTTGTTCATCATTATTATTACTTATTTTTGGAAGAAGCTTGGGTAAGACTTTTTTTGTAGTCATCAAGTGTCATTTGGTAAATAATGACACTTTTAATGCACAGTTGACTCTTTTACTTGAGTTTTAATGTAGGTTTTAATGTAACTTTGCATAAAAATGCAATTATTTACCAAATAATGCTAAATAATGCTCTTTTAATGTAACTTTGCATTAAAAGTGTCAGACATTATGAAGACTTCTTCATGTTCTTGACAGGTGCCATGTCGAGTATATGACAGAGTACCACTTCAAATAAAGTATTACTGAAACTTGTTTACATTATTGTACCTTAAGGGACTACAGATGAAAACTAGCCCCTATGGCTAACTCTGTCATATTACGCAATGCACATTTCCCCTTTTGAAATAAAACAACATGAAATAACCAGTTTAATAAAAATAATAAAAAACAAAGTGATTCAGACAAAGAAGCCTCTTCAATACCAAAGCTATGCTAGCCCTGGTCCAAACATGGAGATGACTCACCCAGTGGTTTATATTCTTCAAGTTCGGCTGGGTTGGATGTGCGGTTCCCCAGGTTAGCCATCACCTTGATCTTAAAGCTATCCAGTAGGTTCCCAAATGTTTCAGTCAGGTTGCAGGTCAGTGGACTCTGAACGCGTTGGCAGCTGGATACCGGGAACCACTTATATGTTTGTGTATCGCTGGAGAGAAAACCAAGCAGAAAACCAGAGGTTGAAATAATTTTTAATGTCTACGTTCAACCATGAGTCTCAAATTCAAAAACAAACAAACAAAAACCAATCTAGGGGTATATAAACTGAGCTTTCCCCACCTAAGCTTTCCCTGCCCCCCTTTAACTAAAGGAGCAGTTTTTTAAAGCAAGCCTATAGTGGAAAATTCAAATTTTGGATGTTTTTTGTACCATACTTCCATTTGGGTCTCAACTACTTCTAAAAACAACCAAAACCCTTAAAAACATCACCCAGGTGTTTTTTGGGAAATAATTTACTATTTTTTGGTGTGTGGAAAATAATCCGTTTGAAAAAGTCAGAACTGACTGGAACTGCGCCGTCACCTAGCAACCCCAGCAGAGTTCCATCCGTCAGCTAGCAACCCCAGGAGAGTTCATCGGTTACCTAGCAACCCCAGCAGAGTTCCATCGGTTACCTAGAAACCTCAGCAGAGTTCCATCGGTTACCTAGAAACCCCAGCAGAGCTCCAGCATGTTTGGTCAGCAGATTTTACTGCTGTACAATGGCTGCTGAAAAAGACAAGTGTTTTGCTGTCAACTTATCATCCAGAAACCACTTGCAGCATTCTTGTTAGTTGTGCAGGAGGTTCCACTTCTGCTTTTCAAATATGTACAATTGTATAATTGCACATCTAATTTAGTTACCCTCTGGGATCAATAGAGTATTTTTTAATTTAAATTGAATCTGATTGTAGCCATTTTCCTGAGTGTGGCCGGCACACACTCAGGAAAGTGAGTCCTGTCAAATAAAGTCCTGTCACTTTATTTGGATTTAAAGTGACAGGACGCCCTGAACCAGCTCATTCTGAAAACAGAACTTAGCAAACTAAAATCTTATTATCCAAAAATGATTTTAGCCCAACTCAATAATAAAATTTAGCTGGATGATAAATTGTCCCAGAAGTTATTGAGATAAACAATAATACTGATGTTTTGAGACAATTTTCAAGTAATATAACGATAATGGCATAAGACAAGTAAGTTCACCCTCTCAAAGATTGATAGATTTTAATTTATAACAAACATTTAAGTCTGGAACTGGAATACTTTTCAAATATATAAAATAAATAAACAAAACAACAAATAAAATGGAACCTGTAGTCTCAGTAAACAAAATGATCCTTTAAAAAAATGGGCTTGTTCAGACTGAAGACTTTTGTCATCCAGTTTTGGTAGAAATAGAGAAATATATAATCATGCAAATGGAAATTATCCAGCTCATTTTAATTAATCATGCCATTAATTGATTTATTGCAACAAGCTTACTCAGCTGTATTAATAAGTTTGTAGTGGTGTTGTTTCCCCAAATATAACCATAAAGTGAAATTTTAGTAACTACACACACATTTCCTCATTTAGATTTGTCATAACAATTGTTAATGGAAAGTTCAATTAAATTCAACATTCAGACAGGATTTCAACAAACTGGTTTTGATTATATCTTTAAATCCAGTAAAGTAGGTGATTAATTACTACATAAATAAACTGTGTGACTGTAGATGAAACAGCTGATAAAGTGATCTGGTCCCAGTAGCTTTAATTGACATCTGATGTTATCCTGATTCCTGGGTAGCGTCTGCTAGCGGCAGGTTTGTTTAGGAAACATTTCCTGAAGTGAAACTCCTCATGAATCTCCGGTTTTCTCTCTGGGTGTGAGTCTCTCAACACAAGCACTGACTCATCTGCACCGTTTCTCCCGTTGAAACCACAGCAGCCTGCAGCGTTTTCCATTCAAACACGCCACCAGGTGAGACCCACCTGAAGGTATAAACGCTGAAAGACGTCCCATTGGGGGTTCCTGCTCCGAGTTCCCATCTCAGCATGTAATCCGCCTGATCCAAGGTCACTTTGACGTTTAGTGGTTCTGGGAGCGAACTCACAGCTGCAACAGAAAAACAACCAGAACGGTGAGCAGAAGGGGACAAGATGCAAGTTTTAATGGCAAATTTATTTCAATTATGGGGGAAAAATAAGGTGAATTCTTTACAGGTCATCTGCTATAGTTCAGTTTTGGTTTGTACACTTTTCCAACAGTAAAATTCAAGAACTTTTCCAAGTTTTCATACTTTTCCAGCTAAAAACAATCCAAAAATAACTAAAAAAAGACTTTCAATTCACTAATATATAATTTATTACTGTTACTAATAATGTTTTGTTTCTAGTATTTTACTTTATAGCAGAGACAAGATAAACTAAAACAAAATCTTATGTTTTGAAAAGTATCTCTCACTCAACCTATATACACAGAACCAAAAAATTTAAAATGATTTTAAAAAATAAAACTAAAACCAAAAATGACTAAAAATAAATAAGTATAAAACTTAAAAATCATTAAAAATAATAAAAATAGAAAGATAAAAATTTTAAATAAAGAAATGATGATATAAATAGAAATAATTGTATCCAATTAATTGTCAAAAATAACTAAATTAATCATTTGTAGTAACCGTAATAACAATGCAAGAAGAACTATTTATTGCTTTTTTTTTTTAGGAAACTGCATGGCTACATGACTGTGTGTCACAGCATTAAAAGCCCCACATAAACAAATGTAAAAAAATAATAGTAAGCAGAAAACTCTTTCTTTTGCTCTGTGTTAATGAATCATGGCATTTTGCCTGACTCATTTTTATCTGTTATATTAATGCCTAATATAAAGGATAAAGCAAACAACAGGGATAATTACCGGCTCACAGCTTTAGCCAGTGTCCTATCCAAGGTTCTGGAGAGAATTATATTAAGTAAGATAGAACATTTTCTCCTTACTTCGGATAGCCAGTTTGGTTTTAAATCACAGCATGGCACAGATATGCGTCTTCGCGTTGAAAGAGATTTTAGATTTGTATAATAGGAACAACTCTACAATTTTTATGTGTTTTATTGATGCATTGAAGGTTTTTGATCCGGTTAATCATAAAAAGTTATTTTATAAGCTACACAACAGAGGTTCCCAGATCTATTGTTAGAATTTTGCCCGTTTGGTACATGCATCAGTTAATGTACATAAGACAGGATAACTGTGTTAAAATAAAGGAATGGGGTTAGACGGGGAAGTATTTTGTCTTCTCTTCTTTGTAGTGTATATATGGATGATTTATCAAAGTGGCTGCAACACTGTGGGGCAGGATGTGTTGTTGGTGGGACCATAATTAACCATCTCATGTATGCTGATGATTTAGTTTTAGTTCTTGTACTGCTGGTCTTCAGCAATTACTGAGGACCTGCTCACAATATGGTCAGGAGGATGACATTATGTACAAAGCATTGAAAAGTAACATTATGATTCTAAGAACTAAGGAGCATCAGAAGTTGGTACTTCCTGACTTCTCCTTATCTGGTGTGTTGTTCTTAAAGTGTGTGTTGGTGTCAAATACCTGGGACATTATATAACAGAGGATCTGACTGACAGTCATTTACAGACGATGTTGTTTAAGGTATGCACAAGCTAACATGCTGCTACGCAAGTTCGGGATGTGTTCTGTCTCAGTGAAAGTAGCTCTCTTTAAAGCATTCTGCACTCCTCTGTATACTGCTCACTTATGGAGACAGTATAAACAAAGCAGTTTACAGAAACTGAAAGTGGCATATAATGACGGCATGAGGATGCCGAGATGGACGAGTGCTAGTCAGGTATTTGTTGGTGTTGGTGTCTCCACTTTTCATGCTGTCTTACGAAAACTTATGTACAGGTTTATATGGCGGTTACATGTTTCTACAAACATCATCATCCAGATACTAACAGATATTTCACAAAGCTCAGTCAGGTTAAAGTCCAGAATGTGCAATCACTGACGGTGTATGTGATTATTATCTATTTATGTGATTGTTTCTTTTTTTAAGTTTCTTAAATTATCTTTCTATGGACCTATTTGTGTCTTTAATAAAGCTGATGATGATTATGATGAGTAAAACTAATCAGGTCATTAACTGGAATTTATCATGACGACAATAAATCAAAATTATAATCATGATGAGAAATTGATTACAATAAATGATACAATAAATATCCACTGTTAGCTTGAAAACAAATACATGTCACAGTTTCTAATTATTTGCAAGTTTCCCTGCTCTGTTTATAGTAATCTGTCACATAAAAACCCAATAAAAACCTTGAACTTTGAAATGTAAGAAATCATGAAAAAGTAAAATGCACTTGAGCTCAAATCGTGTCAGCTGCCACTGCTGCTGGAAGCTGACACAGATTCAGCGGCAGATTGAATATTAAATATGGATATAAATAAGGTTACTTCAAACAAATCAATAAAAACAATAAGAATACATCTAAATATGTCCATACAGCTGCCACAGATTCGGTGACAAATGCCACCAAATTAGTGACTGTTTGTGTGTATGCACTTATGTATTTGTATTCATTTATTTAGTCGATTTGTTCTAAATAAACGTATTTGTATTGATATTCAATATGCCACAGAAGCTGTGTCAGCTGCCAAAACTAAGCTGTGGCACCTGCCACCGGAAGTGCCAGTCTAGCTGCCACTGCCAGGATTTGTTCGTGGCGTCTCTGCGATTTGAGCATGTGTTGCAGTTCATGGGTCCACAATCCGCTCCGAACCCCATAATAAATAAATAAAACATAAACAACTCAGAGAATCATAATAATCCAGGTGTTTTGTGGTTTCTGGTTGGTAAACTTTGAACTCACCTGTCAGAGCCAGCGGCAGCCAGGTGAAAATCCACAGCAGTTCAGTCATAACGGGACCATCTCAGAACCGTTTTCTCCTGGACTCAGCTGCTTTCATGTTCCTGAACTCTTTACTTAACGCTTCTCTTAAAAAGTTAACAAAATAAACACAATTTCCCCCAACGAGTCCACTAAACGCCAAATATTTGGACGATACCCCACTAAACAGACGTCCACTCCCCGGAAACGTGTCGCTAGCTTAAACACGGACTAGCATCGCTCGGAACCAGTAAAACTCCAGAAACCGAACGGGATTTTACTCGGAAACTGGTTCGGAATGAAAAAACGAGGTTTCCCAGCGGCGGCCATTAGGACTTCAGGGAAATATTCCCACCACGGACAGAAGACAACCCATCCTGGGAACGGTAATATGTACTCCGGCTGCTGGTGCGTTCACTGACATGCGGTTACTTTTGAAACCTCTTTAGGAAGCGTTCATAAACTATCATACCTAGGTAGTTTATGAATATAAACTTGATAAACTATCTCGGTATGATTCTACAGTTATAATTACATATGCTACTGATGGTAATTCAAGCATTTACTTATTTTCGATTGCCTTTCTTTTTCCGGATGTAGATTTAACATCAAACGTCCGACTGACAGTAAATGCGACATAATACGAAGCGGGTGATAGGAAGTCATGTGACCTACCCAGCCTTTTACGCGAAGAGCTTCGCAATTTACTGTTTAAATCGTTTAATTTACAGTATTATCAAACTTTAACTCTGGCTAAAAGCTTAAAAAATGATCAGTAAACAAAAAACTTTAACTTTGACTGACCGTAAAGACTCTTGATCAACATACAAACATGGAAAATATGATGACTTCAGACTTGTTTTTTATTCATCAGTATACAAGTCCTCATTTCATAAAATAATTATTTTTTAAATAAGCAAATACAAAATACTGTAAGAGCAAAATAGCTATAATAAACTAACATAGCTCTATGAGGTTTTAAAAATATTATTAAGACAAAAACTACTACTAATATGATTAAATAACAAATTGAATAAATAAAAATGGAATAAATCTGTGAAAAAAAATCAAGCAAAACTCTAAATGATATCAAAAATAAAATGAAATAAATATTTAACACTATAATCAAAGGAAAATAAGATCAAATGTATGATAAAATACAAGAGTAAAATTAAGCAATAACAAATAAGAACACAAGCAAAAAATAAATAAATAATGAAATAAGATAAATCTGTCAAAATGTACAAAATTAACTGAAAGAAAACGTCAGATAAAATAAAATCTGATTTGGGTGTTATTTTATTTTAAAATAAATTTCTAAGTTTCAAAAGTAAAAAATGTTCAACTTTTGAAGCTTAGAAACTTCAATTTTTTTCCAGAAAATTTCTGAGATTTATCTAGAAAGAAAAAAAGAAAACTTTTGACTTTTGAATCTCAGAAATGTCTTGGTTTTTTTTTAGATTAATCTAAACATTTCTGATATTTTCTTGCAAATGTTCATACTCAGAAATTTCCAAGCTTTTTCTTGAAAATTTCTAAGATTAATCTAAACATTCCTGAGTTTTTTGGAGGAACTCTACTCCTCTTAACTTCTTTTCCATCTACAGTGGGCCTAATACACTGTCGGGTAATCCATATATTGCAATCAGTTTTATTATTTTTATTATTAAATCATTTTCAAACTTTCCACCCAGCAGATTTTATGACGTGATTTCAGGTCATAGTTATGAAAAAGACCAACTGTTTTTAAAAACCAGAACATCTGACTTGTGATTATGTTTCACTGAACTGCCTCCACTTACAGACTCCACCTCACTTTTGGTTTAATTTCTGTTGAATTGAAATAAATGCTGATATGTCATGTGAGTCATCTGGAATAATACAAAAACCCTTCAAGATACAGTAATTTATCTGGAAATAATCAGGAAGGAGAAGAGTTGATACAAGACATGTTTTGCTTCCTTGTTGCAAAAAATTATAACTAACGCATTAATATAGCTACCATGTTTTTTCGACAGATGTGTAGCTAACGTAGCCAGCTCGATACGTGGCTATTAGCTTTCTGCTAGCTAGTTACGTAGCTAGTTAGCTAGCTAGCTCGCTAGCTCAATACGTAACTATCTAGCTGAATAAATAGATATCTATCTCCCAAGAAGAGCTGGAAAACATCGCAGGAAAGAGGAATGTCAACTTTTTATGATACAGTAAAAAAGATGTGCATTAAAACAAATCTCAAATTAACATGGTTTTGTGGTTTCACTACAAAAACACCACGTTACTAGGTATTTTTGGTGTAGTTTCTATTGCAAATATCTTAATACACTTAAAATTAGACAAAACTAACTTACAAAAAACTCTTAAGCAACATATAGGAGCTTTTAAGTCAATCATTTCTTAATATTAATGAATAAGTTCAAGTTCCACTGGCAGATGGCTTCATATAGTAAGATATTTTTTCCATGTTATAAGAAATTATCCCCCAGTGGAACTAATACTTTGTCATCAGTATTAAGGAATTATTGAGTTAAAACAAGCTCCTATATCTTGTGGAAAAGTCACTTATAAATCAATTGTCTTATTTCAAAAGTTCTAGAAATTACACCAAAAATACTAAGTAATATTTTGTTTTTGCAGAGTTAAAAGGTTTAGATTTTATATGGTAGGCCATTAGTAACACTTGTCAGAAATGATCTAATCCCAGAACACTTTTCCTTTTGGTTTAGTTTCTGGTGAATGGATAACAGTCCACTGTGTTGTCATCCAAGAGGGAAAGTCTACCTCATTCTGAAACATAAAACCTACGTCCAGATTCAGAAAGATTGCTTTTTTTAATCAAAAAATATCAGAAAACAAAAAGATCACACAGGAGGCGCAGTGAAAACTTTTAACAGATTTTTATTTTGTTGTTTTCACCTTTAAAACAGGTGAAGTAGGTAAACATTTGCCTTTGTTCTGTGGCACTGGTCTGGTTTCATTTTGACCCAGCATAGACCAACTTTAAATGAAATATGAACAATGAAATGCTGCTGCAGGAAAACCAAAAATATAGACGGTAAAAACTGTGAGCACCGATACCGTTGGGGTTGGATCAGATAACTGACCAAATCTGACAAACTGACTGCAGACTGTGTGAATGTGAAGAGAGCTTTACGATTAGAGGTGGTTACAGTAGGTCTGAGTTTAAAAACTGGAGGCGATGTCACATCGACATTATTGGTACAGGGTTATGCGGAGTATTTAACAGTAGTCAGTGTGTTCCCTGTAGTAAACGCGTTCCTACCGAAGTAGTTTTGGAGAAAAATTGAGAAATTTTAAGACTACATTCACACAGCAGGTTTTGATGCTCAAATTAATGAAAATATTTTTTTTGCCATTCGAACTACTAATTAAATGCGAATGCGACAAAAGTCAGACTTCTGTGTGACTCCAAAGCAACCCGCATGGATCTGCTGAGGAAGAACAACAGGTCCGTTTCTGATTCTACAATTCTGTTTGAGAACCGACAAATGGAATAATCATCCACACTGCAAAAACACAAAATCTTACCAAGTATTTATGTTTAGTTTATAGTGGAAACATCTTAGTATACTTGAAATAAGACAAAACTAACTTTGTAACTTTTCAGCAAAATATAGGAGCATGTTTTATAATAATGAATCCTTAATATTGATAAAAAGTACTAGTTCCATTGTTATAAGTTATAAAACATCTTGTTATAAGTGAAATAATCTGCCAGCAGAAATAGAACTGGGTTGCTAGGCAACAAGCTGGACTTGGCGGGGGTTGCTAGGTAACAATGTAGCGCCGGTTGATTGTGAAATATTCCGCCAGTGGAACAATTACTTTTTCATCATTATTAATGAATTATTGACCTAAATCAAGCTCCTATTGCTGAAGAGTTACTTCTAAGTGAATGTTGTCTTATTTTAAGTGTATTAAGATATTTGCATTAGAAACTAAATAAAAATACTTGTTAATATTTTGTGTTTTTGCAGTGTGGGTGATTAGTCCATCTGCCGGTTCACACCGAGTCGTAGAATCAGAAATGGACCTGTATAGTCCTCCAGTTTGAGAAAACATTTCATTTATTTGTCAGATATCCAGAGAATTCTTCTTCCTCCTCCTCCTCCTCTTCTTCTTCCTCCTCCTCCTCCTCCTTCTCCTCGTCCATCCAGCACTCTGTGCTGCTGCCATCTTGTCCCGACTCTGACGGACGCATCCCGTCGTCCTGTTCCCTTTCAGAGTCCATCTGCCTCAGAGGTTTCAGGGTGTAAGTCCTCAGGAAGTCCATGGAAGAGCTTCCAGAGTCCTGATCCTCCTCTACCTCGTCTTCCTCACAAGCATCCATCGAGGCGAGGGTGACGGAGAACAGGTTGACGTCTCCAGAGAACTCCAGAGTCTCTATTTTGATTTCCTCCAGCTGAGTTGTGGAGTCCTCCTGTCCAGATTGATCTTTTTCATGTATAAAAATAGTTTCTGCTTTGGCCTCATACTGGTTGGACTCCACCTTCATGAAGTCACCCTTCATCACATCATTGTTCCCACTGCTGTCAGCAGAACCGCTGCCGGTAGAAAGTTCTGCGTTTCTGTCCATGTACAGCTTCACTGCAGGGTCCTCATCGCTGTCTTCGTCCTCAGAGCTGGCGTCCCCGGCGGCAGACGGAGACGGAGACGTCGCCGGGCGGTTTCTGGTTTTTACCGTTTGGGGGATGATGGCGACCCGGTTGATGTCCGTGGTGCTCAGGGTTAGGACGTAGCTTTGCCTCAAGACGACCTGAGAAAGAGGAAATGAGAAGGCAGAAACAGGAACTGTAACTGAAAACAAACTGTGGTTAGAGAGCTGCAAGGGTCAGGAGTATGGTGGCAAATTAGGGTCAAAATAGACGGAAAAAGAAAAAAAATTCCACCAAAAAACTCGGAAAGTTTGAGAAAACTCAGAATTTTTCTAGGAAAAAAAGGCTAAAAAGTAAAAAAAAAAAAAGTGCTAAAATTTTGAGAACAATCTCAGAAATTTATATAGAAAACTTGGAAAATTCTGAGTTTGAAAAGTGCAAAATTTGCTAGAAATATCCCAGAAATGTTAAGATTAATCTCACAAGTATTATAGAAACAAAAGAGACTTCAGAGTCTGAAAAGTCAAAAATTTGCTAAAACAACTAGAGAAAATGTGGAAATTTCCAAGTGTGAAAAGTAGAAAATTTGCTAGAGAAAAAAATTCACATCAATCTCAGAAGTCTTCTTGAATTTTTTTTTTTTATTTCTGTGTTTCAAAAGTTGATAATGTGTGACATTTGAAAACCAGAACACTTTTTCAAAAGTCAAAAAATGTTCAACTTCTGAGACCCAGAAATGTAATGTAAGAGTTTATGGGTGGAAACTTTTTTCTGTCTACAGTGGCCCTAATATGTAAATGTCATGCAGCAGCTCCCAAGGGAGGTATGAAACTAGGTAATGAGAAAAGTTATGGTTTTGTGTTTTTGCAGTGTAGGAATAAGGGTGACCCAGAATACTGACAGTAATCATTATCTCACCATGAGGGCTGCCGGCATTTCCTTTAGTTTGCACAGGAATCCGGTGTAGTAGAGGCAGAAGATTCCCGTCATCAGGCCAGTCAAGGAAACAATCAAAACGGCCGTGACAGCGACTAAAACCAACAGTCCTGAAAACAATCATGGAATGACGAGGAATTCAGTCAGACTGGAAATGCTGGATATACCTTCTGACGTCACACTGGGATTTACTTTGTTTAAATGTTTACTTTTAAACTCAGAGGGCTGGAACTTACACAGCAAAAATACAAAATCTTATCACGCAGTTCAAATATCTTCAAATAAAACAAAACTAAATTATACGTAAATTTTCAGCAAGATAATCAATAATTGCTTTATATTGATGAAAATTTACAAGTTCCTTTGGCAGATTATTTCCCTTAAAACAAGACTTTTTAAAAAAAATTTTACCATGTTATAAGTGAAATAATTTGCCAATGGAACCAGTACTTTTTCATCCATATTCAATAATTGTTTACTCAAAATAAGCTCCTATATTTTGCTGAAAAGTGAATTCTAAGCTAGTTTTGTCATATTTCAAGTGTATTAAAAATATTTGCAGTAGAAATTAAAACAAAAATACTTTTTTGTGGTTTTGCAGTGTATGTTGAAGAACCGTTTCTGTTTTACAGTGTTATTACAGCAATTTCACTGTAAAACCACAACATTATAGAAAGTATTTTTGGTCTAGTTTTTACTTCAAATATATTTGTACACCTTAAAAAGGACAAGTAACTTTTCAGCAAAATATATCAGCTTGTTTTAAATCAATAATTCCTTAATATTGATGAAATAGTGCTTGTTCCATTGGCAGATTTTTTTTCACTTATAAACAGGAAAAATGACTTAATACTAATCCGCAAGTGGAAATAGTAATTTTTTCATGAATATTAAGGAATTATTGACTTAAAACAAGCTCCTATATTTTGCTGAAAAGTTTCTTGTTAGTCAGTGTTGTTTTATTGAAGGTGTGCTAAGATATTTGCAGAAGAAACTAAACCAAAATTACTTGTTAAGATTTAGTGTTTTTGCAGTGTATTGTACTTTATTGAACAGAATCTGTTGTGGCGGTCCAGCTCACCATAATCTGGTTCTGGAATGCTGGTGAAGGTGCATGTCCACCCGGTCGGACGCGTGTTTTTGTTCGTTCGGCACTTGGGAAGCACCTGTATGCAGTACTCCACATCTTTCTCCAGGTTGCTGAGGTTAAAGTTCCTACTTTGAGTTTCCAGCTTCTGAAAATAATTGAGACATAAATCCACATGTTTTTTTCTGTGTCCATCGCAGCCGAGTCATGTTTTCTTCAAACACGATTATGAATCGGAGCAGCTGAAGAGATCCGTCCAGACTTGACCGAAAGGTTTGGGAGTTACTCATGTTTCCTGTTTTGCAAGCCTCATTTTTAGCCCAGACAGAGCAATTGGATTCCAATTAATTCGATACATAGTTCCCACAAATCTGAACGGCGCCAACTTGGTAGGCAAGTGTGGTGCAAAGGATAGTGGACTCATGGCCACCAAGAAGAAAATATGTGGATGCTGTCGAGAGGAATACATATCTGCAAAATAGCTGATAAAGACTGAAACATGTGAGACGACGTGAATGAGCTGCCTCCGATCTCCCACTATAAAATAGTTCACTATTTAATGATCACAAAGATCATTAAATATTGCGTACAACATGGAGGAGCTTCATGGCTTGAAATCCATGGATGCATATAATCAGTGTTCAAATGGATTTGTAAAGGACGTACAAACTCTTTAGGTGAATAATAAGGTTCTGATGACTGGCAACAAACCCATAAGCAACATGTCCGTCTTAGCTAGCAGATAAAAGCTACATTAGCTAAGCTAACTTTGCTGGTACAGTAAATGTCACTGATATTTATCGTAGTATTACACAGAGGTGAGTAGAGTGGTAAAAAAGTTGCAATGTACTTATATTTTTAGAAACAAGTCGAGAGCTAGTTTTAAGCTTGTAGCTCGTTTATTGTTGTCATAGCAACTCCATAGCAACTGCCTACCAAGATGGCTGTCAGCTACAAAGTTCATTGGAGTGTGACGTAATATGAGAACTAGGTAAAAAGAAAATACAGCATGATCTTTAAAAGTCTGCTGGACTACAAACCACATCTTCACTGTACTTTGGTCAAGCTGAATAGTGTTCACCTCTGTGGAGTCAAATCATCAGCACAGTACATCAACCATTTAAAAGATGACCTGCGTGCTTCCTTGAAGAGGTTAGGATGGGGCTATGCACAACACCAAACATTTTCATTAGTTTTTTTTACACAAAATCCTTCTATGAAGTGAGATTTTATTCTGGTTGGTTCTGCCTAGTTTGAGCTTCTGTCAGAATGAGCTGTTTTTGGGCTTCCTGTCACTTTACATCTAAATAAGCTGCTGCTGGCCACACCCCCCAACTCAACGTTTACACTCGCATGAAAAAATGGCAACAAACAGATTCACTTCAATTCAAATCCAGCAGTAATTTAATGATCCCAGCAGCCATCATACAGCTATTACCACAGTAAAACCAGCTGACCAAATGTGCTGGAGCTCAGCTGGGGTTGCTAGGTGACAGGCGGAACTGTGCTGGGGTTGCTAGGTGACGGGCAGTGCCTGCTGATTTGTTACGTTACATTCCAAAGATTTTTAAAATGGGTCACCAAAAAACATCAACTTGTTGCCAAAAACCAGCTGGGTGTTTGTTTTGTTTTTTTAATGAAGCACTTGGGCTGTTTTTAGAAGCAGTAGAAACCCAAATGGAAGTTCAAAAACTGCAAAAATTGTGATGCGTTTGAATTATACATCTCCATTAAATCTCTAAAGGTGATTGTGTTAGCAATGGCTTCCTCCACTTTATATCAAAATGGCTTCACATACAGCAAACTGCTAGATGATAATATTGTAGCTAGTAGAAAGTAGAAAAGTTTTCTGGATCATCTGAAGCATCTTTCAGTTTCAGTTTGGAAAACAGCAGGATGAGACAACAGCCATCAGAAACTGAAATAGAGTTTCTTTTTCGAGGTATCGCTACTGTTTATGAATGACAGAGACTAGATTCTGATGCAGGTTTTAGGTGAATCAGGTAAACAACATATGAACAGCATCCTCCTTTCCTACAAAGATAAAATATGTAGTTTAAAACGTCGGAAAGTATTTAAACTAATCTTTGAATGGAGTTTTAGCTGTAAAGTAAAGCTTCAGAACAACAGAAAATCCTGAGCAAAAGAGAAAGTAGAACAGAGATTGCTCACAGGAGGAAATCAGAGGAAATCTTTGCTGTGTATAAGAGAAATTTGATATAAGATATGTATTTTACCTGGATTTCTCCACCATTTCCTTTCCTCCACCGCACTGTGTAGCTGAAATCATAGTATATAGAGTGATCCTTTGTGTATGGATCTAAATCAGGCATGGAAATGTTCCCCTGGATGCACGTTCCACATCCGGCCACCGAGAGCAGCGGAGGACCAATCACAGCTTTTCACACAAGAACGAAATAAAAGTTAGTTTTGTACAACACTCTATGAGGGCCACTGTAGACAGAACAGGAGGAGAAAATTTCTGCCAAAAAATTTTAGATTAATTTCAGGAATTTTCTTTAAAGGAAATTCAGAAAGTTCTGAGTTAAAAAGCCAAAACATTTCTAGAAAACAAAAAACACTGAAATTTCTGAGATTCTAAGGTTGAAAATTTGCTAGAATAGATTCAGAAATTTTGAGATTATTTAAAACTGAAGTTTATGAGTCTAAAAAATTGAGACATTGCTGGAAAAAAACTCAAATTTTCTAGAGCAAAAACTTGGAAACTTCTGGTTTTGTGAAGTTGAAAATTGGCTAGACAAAACTCAGAAACAGAGATTAATCTCAGAAATGTTCTGAGAACTGCCTCTGCCCCAACCAAACTCGCCAAACTTTTCTAGAAAAAACTTTGAAATGTCTGAGTTTGTAACGTCAAAGATTTTTCAGAAAAAAACTGAAATTAATGAGATTGAAAAGTTGAAACTTTGCTGGAAAAAACTCACATTTTCTAGAAAAAAACTGTAAAGTTTAATATTGGCTAAATGAAACTCAGAGATTAATGACAGATTTCTTCTTTTTTAAACTTGGAAATGTCTGAGTTTCAAAAATCCCCAGCTTTTGAATTTGGAAATCTTTTGACCTTCTAAGGTAAAACAAATTCAACTTTCAACTAAAATTGACAGAGATTTACTCCTTTTTTCCATCAGCTCTGCTTCATTAAACATTTATGTATGAAGACTTTTCTCATATATTAAAACATAAAAGTCAAACGGAAACCGTTCCCTGTCGTTCAGCCGTCACTGATCAGTAGTGAAACAAATTTGGGCGACCAACAACCTGAGCAATCCTTACATCTTTTACATATTTTAGCATAGAGGAATATTAGGACCTTTATGAGACTCAGAGTTCATGTTGACTTACTTTCCTTGATGGGCTGAAAGGTGATTGTAGAGTGAGGAGACTTTGTGTTGTTGTACGACGCCTCGACAACCAGTTCGTGCCTGTTGTGGGGTTTCAGTTTCAGCTTGAAGGATGTTGAATTTACTGGTTCTTGAGAAAGCGTCTTCAGCATTACGATACGAACTCCAACCCTTGGGGTTCATGACAAAGAAAACAGAAACTGTTAATTCATGTCTGCGCAGCAAAAGAAACAGCTCAACAGATTCTCTCACACCAGTCGAGGGAGTTTAGCTTTTGACCTGCATTTCTTTCAGCCTGGTGCGATTATTTAACAACGTGAATTCGTTTAAAACCAGGACTTGGTTGCACATGTTTTAGTGCTTTTAGGCATTTCAGCTACCTGTGATACCTTGGACCGCAGGACTTTATTGTCCTGATTTGGCCAGGTATCCAAGGAACAGCTTTTTATTTTGGGTTCTTCTATGGCTTTTCTCACTTGTGGCGTCCCTCAAGGCTCTATTCTTGGTCCACTGCTTCATAAACCTTACTACTTTTAGTATGTAGCACTAAAAGTAGTGGATATTCTGATCCACTTTTTTGCTGATAATATCCTGATCTACTTGCCAATTGAGCAAGATAATCACTCTTGAATTAAAACTAGGAAGAAAAGGAAATGACAATCTTGACCCTTTGCTGTCAGGAATATGTTTTATTTTAAATTATACAGACTGATGTGAAATCCAGTTTTTTTCCAGTTAAGAGAAATTAGCAGGATGACGTCATATCTTCCAACCAAAGATCTTGAGAAATTGATTCATGCCGTTAACTCTCGGTTGGATTCTTGTAATCCATCGTATGTTGGGTTAGATAAATCATCTCTGCGTCGCCTACACACACCAACCAAGGTACTAAAAGAATCTGGTTCTGGCTTCCTCTTGGTTTAGGATTGACTTTAACATTTTATTGCTGATTTTAAGGCTTTACATCCCTGTGACATTAACATCCACACTCCAGTAAGAGCACCAACCAGTTTTTCTTCTTTGAGACTTTTAAACCTTTGCTTTGTATAATCACAGTTTATGGTGATCATAAATTTGCATTTTGTTTAGACTTTATTTTAAAATATGGATTTCAGTAGTTTTATGCAATATTTGAATCTTTGTGGTTCCTGTGTTGTTTTCAATCATTTAATAAATGTTTTTATCTGAGGGAGAGAATTTGGGTCACATGTTTAAAATAAGATCCTCATGTGATGATTTACAGTTTGATTTGGAAACAGGGTGAAGTTTAGGGAACTGATTCTACTCTAAAGTCTAAACCAGCAAAACATCCAGATCAAATCATATTAGATTTTTATTTCAAATTCCAGTTATAGCTAGATACATTTTTTATTATGATAAGAAAATAATGATTTATTGTTATTTCAATAACTTCCAATGTTAAGAAAAACCCAAAACTATCACTAATGTTCAGATTGTTATGTTTTAATCTCTGTTCTTTATGTGGCTGATGCCAGAAATAAGTGTATTACAAATCAATGTTTTTAAGAGCAGTATTTGTATTTGTGAGGGTATAATTGCTGTGAAGCATAGGCCTACAAGATTAAACAATAAATCAAATAACTGCAGGATTAGTTAAAATGATTTTCATAATTTCCAGTTGTACAACAATATGTGAAGAGATGCTCCCTTTTAATAGTGAAAAGCCAACATTTTGAAAAACACTGCAAATGTTTGACACCATGTATGAAGTAGTTAGTTTGCACTAGCTGCCAATTCCTTGCCTAAGCTGAGTGATTAATATTTTTGAAGTGCAGTTTTGGATGTTAAAACTGTTTTCCAGTTTTAAATATTCTCTAGAAATTAAAGTTTTTTCATCTTTGAGTGTGTACTTGCATTAATATCCCTTTACTACTACTATTATTATTATTATAGTTGATAATTGTCTCAGAATGACAATATTAGTATTTATGTCGTATTTATTTTATTAGTAATTTATCCTCCAGCAAAATTTGCTATGGTGACAGGCTAATGACACACACCTGCAACCATAAAGTTACCTAAAAAAGGAAACATTACATAATTCTTATCACTTTTTATCATTATCACAATAATAATAATTACAGTTTTTACTTATTTCAGTTAACAAAAATGCCTTCTCAATTTCAGTTTTTGTTATTTCCAGGTAACTATGACACAAACTGTTAAATACAGAAAATGATATTTTCTACCATTGTTATGGCGCCCCCTCTAGCGCAGCGCCCCTTTCCGTCGCATATAGAGCACACATATTTTTGGCGCCATGGCCACACAGATATTGAATTAAAATATGGCCAACTCCCAGCTCCATTTATTTCCTTGCAGGGCACGACAGTATTAAATACATCTGTAATCAGTAAAATAATGCAGAAATTCATAGGTTTAGTGATCAGTTAGAGATGAAGAAGAACAAAAAACCGTTAAAAATGCCACATTCATCACGATTTCCATGTAAAAATGAATCACTTTGTACAGCTAGACGCGAAGCCTGAGAGGGCGAGGCGACCTGAAACCGAAACCCCATCCAGAGCAGCGGGGCTCTCTGCGGTGGCAGCAGCCCGGAGAGGCGCAGAGGGGATGGAAACAGCGCTCACTGCGGGAGGGACGCCTCGGAGGGAGTCAGAAACCAACCGCCATGTGTCACATGTTCCATCAAAGAGGCTCCAGTCAACCGCGCGTTTACAGACGCGCTGCGCTCTGAGTGAAAACGTGACCGGATTAAAAGGTCGCGGCCGGCGTGGAGGGCACCGAGGCAGAAAACTCTCAGAAACAGGCGCGATCGGTTACTTTTCTGACGTGAAGGCAGAAAGTGGTCACGTCATTATAGCTCAGTTTTATTTGGTTGTAACGTTTTGATTGTCTACGTTTTAAGAGAGTGTTTTCTAGCTTTTATTAGTTATAGACGCCTACGTGGCATGTTATTGTTTACGTTCGGAAATTTCGCGCATGCGCACAATGACGCAGTTAGCTGCGGTAGAATAATTCCGTTAACAAAATGAAACCCGGAGATTTCGTATTATTCATTTAGTGAAACAGCAATGGAGGGAAAATCTCTTACGAACAACTTAAAACCACTCATATTAATATTTTTCTCCATAACTAGCTGACCTAGTTATGCTAGGTCAGCTAGCAGTTATGCTAGCAGCTAGCTAGCTAGGGACGCCTAGCTAAAGTATTGAGTGTCCCACACTATTTTTTTTATTAAAACTTTTCTCTGACCTATGAAATGTGCTGCCTTTAGGCCTTATTATCCTGTTGCGTTGCATTGGAAATATTAGTTTAATTATGCTAGTTTTAATGATGTTTAAATTTAGCTCATGTTAAAATATTAAATTGATCATGATTGTTTTGAGTAGGCTTCAATTTAGGTTAGATTCAGACTCATGATTTAATCTATATAAAATTTAATCAGTCGAACAGTTTTAGATATAATGATCACAGTTTGACTAAAATTAGTCTATGCTGTAGAGTTTTTTATATTAGATCACATTCTTAAGAAGAATAAGTCATATATTCCTTTGAAAAAATTTCTTAGTTCATTACAACCAAAGAAGTAGAAAACTAATCAGAAAATATTGAGTGTAACAGACGTTTTAGTAATGAAGCTGCTCATGTCTGTTTTATACGAGTTTGAAGATGTTATATGAAACGTGTGCTAATTTTTGCAATCAAAATCTGCTGTTTGATGCCTGGGGTCAGAGAGGTCAGGAGAGCTCTGTGCGGTACAGGAACCAGTTTGAGGCAGTTTGAAAGGATGAAAAACACAGATAGCTGATAAACTTCGGTCCTACTATCTTTGAACAAAATGTTTCTCTATGAAATGAACACATCTATTGTTCATAGCCTTGGAAAGTACGCAGGAGGATAGCTTGGACAGTGGATAGAGTCATCCTTTGGCCTTGGTACCACCTGCATGGTCTCTGGTGTGCAACAGCAGCACGTCATTACAGGCTGTTTGAGTCCACCTCTAAACGGTACATTAGAAAGCATCAGAAAGTAAAAACACACCTTGATATAAAAGTAATTGAGCTAAAACAGCTGGTCAGATCGCTGGGTGAAAATGTTTTTCCTGTCCACAGCAGATCTATATTACATCTTTTTCTCAGGTAATTGATGTTGTTTCCTTTCTGGCTTTGGTGTCTGATGACCATGTTGAGCTGTTGGTGTGATTTTATCCATTTGACTGTTTGAATAAACTCTGGTTGATTGTGAAGTTGAACAGTGACTGTTTTTGTGGTTTCACTTTTACGCACGACATTAACGGACCTGGCGAGACGAGATAACGAGCAACGAGTAGAAAAATATCTCGTTCTCTACAGTTGATAAGTTGTAGCAAAGCACTGTGTCCCTTTTTCTTTTATCTCATACATTTAAGATCTTGAACGTTAAAATATTAGCTTAGCTGGAGGGCGCGACGTCACATTGCAACAAGTAATAGCTTCAGTTTTCTCTGTACTTTGGTTAATTTTTAGATACGGAATTCAAAAAGGTCAAAGTATTTTATTGTGATAATGTACTGGGGTAATGAATACTCAAAAGAAGATACCATTTTCAAAAAAATTTATTCAATTATTGTTGAAACTGGCGTTTATCCCAACTTTTGCCACCGCCATTTTGTAGGCTAGCAGGTGGAGAATGCAGAACCGTAATTTACCGACAGCTGGAGTAAACTGCTTGTGTGGGAAAAAAAAAATCTCAGTTTGAAAGACTAACAAATAAATTCATAACACATAAACAAAAGACATTACATCTATAATTTCAGTATATTTTAGTCGCATAAACGCACAATATCAGTTACTTAGAGTTTTTTCCCCCTTAATTATCAGATGAAGCTTTTATTTCAATTTCTGTTATTTTGTTAGTTTTATGCAACTATAATGACCTTAGTGCAGACAAATAGCTGTTAAACACAGAAAATGCCAACTACTAGAATTCATTTTTCTACCATTGTTATGGCGCCCCCTATCACAGCACTCCTACAGAGAAATACACACAAAAACATCCATTTTATTCTGCAGAATATTGTTTATGCTCTAAAAAAAATGACCCAAATATTGGGAAATGTGTCAGATGTGGTCGTCCTGGAAACCTGAGAATTTTACTGCAAACCACAAACTCAAATACGGCAGCTTTAAATTAAGCAGAAAACATCTGCTCACGTCTCACTTCTTCATTCCCTTCAAAATAGAGGAACAAAATGTCCTGAAGGTTTAGTTTAAAACAACGTGTGGAAACTGCATGTCTCAACGTTACTTTGCCTGATAAAGATCGGTGTTCAAACGCAGTGTAAACAGATTTGTGGTGCTGATTGTATCAGATAAAGCAACAGAGGTTAAAACCAGATCCAACAGCCAAGTGACAGAAAACTGACTCACTGCAGCTTGTATCAGTGAAAATTAGAGTTTTTAAAGGAAATTAAAAGGTAAACCAATTAAAGGGACAGCTGAAGTTATGTTACACTAATAATAATAATAATATAGGAACATATTCCCAGCTGTTGCATGTGTTTACAGGCTGCACACAAAGCAACAAGCATAGAGGAGGACCACGACTGAAGCCAGTAGAAGACGGGCTTCTGGGTCCAAATGGACGAGAAAACATGCAGCAGAGCATTCTGGGATTTGTAGTGGTTGTGGTGCATGAGCTGTAGATTAACAATAAAATAAAATAAAAAAATCTGCAGAATGTGCCAATTTTTTAACCGATTAGTTGTCAGAATAAATTGACAGATTAATCAACACCTAATATTTAGCTTCAGCTTCATTTGAACTTTTAAAATAGGCAACACATTTCAGCTGTTTGTGTTTTTCTGTGGTTGTCGTCCTTAATCCCCACCGGGTTCAGTGTAGACATGAAAATGTTTGTTCAGCTAAATTTTCTGCACTTTTAGACCATGAAGGGCAAAATAAAAGGACACAATCCCAGAGAGCCTTCAGCTTCTTTAAGGAAATCCGGTAAGGATGCAATGAACAGAGACGGGAGGACATGCAAAAACAACATGTAAATAATGAGAGATGAATGTACATCTTTGTTTTTTATTTAAAGCAAGGCAATATAGAAGGACTGAAGGCAGAAAAAGCACGAATCAGCAACTTTCAACAGCACATAAACAGCTCCCAAAGTGCTGCCGTTTATAGCTATACATATATTAAAAATGTGAAAATATTAGGAAAACTTTATCAAAATAAGAATAAACTTACACAGATTTAACAGTTTTATCATTTTAAAAACCTTTCAGAAGGTTAGGATAGATCTATGGTCTATACAAAACATGTTGATTACAATTTTTTGCACAAAATCGATAATAAGATAATAAGATTTTAGCTGTTTTAGGGAATCTTGTCACTTTAAAACCAAATAAGCCGCTGTTGGCCACGACCCCCAACTCAGCGTTTACATTTGGACTAGAAAATATCTGCAAACAGATCCACAATTATACTGCCACGCATCTTTGAAAAGCAGAAGTAGAGCCTCCTGCACAACCAACAAGAATGCAGCAAGTGGTTTCTGGTTGGTGAGTCAACAACAAAACACTTTTCTTTTCCAGAAGCCATTGTACAGCGGTAATAAAACCAGCTAACCAAACGTGCTGGAGCTTCTCTTGGGTTACTAGGTAACGAGCTAGGCTTCACTGTGGTTGCTGGGTAACGGGCCAGGTTTCACTGTCGTTGCTGGGTAACGGGCCAGGTTTCACTGTGGTTGCTGGGTAACGGGCTAGGCTTCACTGTGGTTGCTGGGTAACGGGCTGGCTTCACTGTGGTTGCTAGGTAACTACCAGTGCCTGCTGATTTGTGATGTTACATTCCAGAGAGTTTTGAAACGGCTCCCTTTCCAGACACCAAAAAACATGAACTTATTGACAACAAAAAGTCTTAGTGTTTGTTTTTTTAAAATGTTTGGGCTGTTTTTAGAAACAGCATAAATGGAAGTATGAAAGTATGCAGAATGTAAATGTTGAATTATACATTCCCTTTAAATCTCTAAAAGAGAAGCAGATGTTCCCAGAATCAACGGTTTCCTTCACCTGCAGCAAACCGCTTGATGCTAATATTGCGGCTAAAAGAACAGTTAATGGATCATGAAGAACTTTAAGCTTTAAGAGCTGCTGCATAAAGTATCAGAATCGACTTTATTGGCCACGTTTGTGCAAACTAACAAGGAATTTGACTTCAGTGCCACTTTCTCTCAATGTACAGATGTTTTTAAGATAAATATCTAAAAATTCATTGGATAACATTTTTCTATTTTCGTAAAAATATTTGAACGTACAGCATTTCTTACAAAAGATTACGACCAGATTGAATTAGTGCAAATATGGGAGGTAAAACCAGCTGACCAAAAGTGTTGGTGCTCCTTCTTGGGTTGCTAGGCAACGGGCTGGGCACAGCTGGGAATAACAAAGGAATGCGAAGTTGGTTTTACGGTTAAGAAGGGATATAAAGTCCCAAACCACTTCCTTAAATGAAGTGCTCAATGTTTCCTTACAGGAATAACCTGCAACATTATTATTATTGTTTTTATTTTAACCACAACAGCGTCAGTAAAGCCGAAGAGGCAGGGGATTCATTCTGTGGGCAACTCTGGCACAAGGTGCGACTCGAAGTGTCTGAGCTGGTTCTTCTTCATTTCACAGGAGCTCAGACGTCTGCGAGGTTTCTCACAGAAAGAGGAAATCTGTTGCTTTTGTGAAAACGCAGCAGACAGCAGTGGAAACTCCCTCAGAAACACCAGGGGAGTTTAGAACAATGAAGAAAAACAGCAAAAAAACAAGCTTTAACTTGACGCTCGGTTCTGTTTCTGTGGAACTACGATGCGTTTAACTTCGAGGTTGGTGAAATGTCACTCAGCTTTTTAGTTGATGCTCTGAGAGGAAATAAGTCAGCATTGAGACGTTTCCTGTAGCAGAGAAGAAATGCCGGGGAAGAAACAAACTTCCATCTGTGGCGGTCAGTTTTATTTTAACGAGACGGAAAATATAATTAAACACACAAATCCTGTAATTTCCTGCAGTTTTGCAAAATAAGCTCCCCAAGGCAGACCATGCAACTTTGCAAAACCTGACCGAGGAATATTTCAATTAACAGCCATAAAAATGAAAAACGTTGGTCTGAACTTTGCAAAAATGGATTTTAATGACACATTTTGTCCTTTCCTTCAACGTGAGATCACTTTACGACATGCAGCCGGTGTGAATTTTAAAATATTTTATAATATATCTTATTTTTAAACATAGTCCAGTGTTTTCCAGCTGGGTGATTTAAAAACGTATTATTATTTCCTCAAAGACCAACTGTTTTAATAATCTGTTAGACGGATCCAATTTATTCACATCACCTCCAAGTTTTCCCTAAGAACGGATCAATATCTAAGAATAGATGCAGCAACAAACCATGACAGAACCTCTACTGTGTTCAAGTTACATAAACAGAACTGGGTTGCAACTAATGAGTATTTTAGTAACTGATTAATCGATTATTCTGATGATTAATCGGATAAAGAAATGGCAAATTCTACAAAGTTTTCATACAATATTAGAGATGCATTAAAAATAAACAAACAATTCAATTCCTTTTTCAATTAAGAAAATAAACATTTTATTGCCTAAAATGCAGTAACACAGCACTCCTTTTTAAAAATTTGAACTGGGTGAAGCTAAAACATATTTATACAGGAAGACTTTTCTTTATATATTAAATGGAAAATGTATGCATCTCTGTGCAGTTTTTGCTTAATTAAACTCTGAACATGTTGGGATTTTTCAGTAAATGTCTTGTTTTTAATCGGAATATTTCAGTTAATGATTAATCGATTACTAAATTAGTTGACGATTATTTCAATAAACGATTAATCCCGATTTATCATTTCAGTCATAAAACAGAATTTTTGTTTTTTAATTCAGAAATTTCTTTCTCCTGCGGAGAGGATTCGGGCTGCTGGAAAAAAACTGAATTATTACCTTATTCTAAGAATTCTGACGTTTTTCCCTCAGAATTGTAACTTTTTAAGTAAAATTCTGACTTTTTGCAGAATTCAAATATTTCCCCCTCAGTATTCTGACGTTTGGTAGAATATGACCTTTTATTGCAGAATTTTGACTTTTGTTCCTCAGAATTCAGAATTTTTTTTTTGTAGATTTCTAACTTTTTCAGATTTTTTTTCACAAAATTCGGACTTTTTTCCTCAATATTCTGAATTTTCATAGAATTTGACTTTTTTTCCACAGAATTCTGACTTTTGTTCTTCATAATTTTGACTTTGTTTTAAATAAACTTCTGACTTTTTTGCAGAATTTGAACTTTTGTTCACAGAATTACAACTTTTTTGCAGAATTCCGACTTTTTTTTCAGTATTCTGACTTCAGTTCTTCATAATTTTGACTTTGTTTTAAATAAAATTCTGACTTTTTTTTGCAGAATTTGAACTTTTGTTCACAGAATTCTGTGTTTTTTTTTCTCAGTATTCTGACTTTTTTCCTCAGAATTTTGACTTTAATCTTCTGAGATCAAAAATCTGAATTCCTTTTTGTCAGTGGCTCGAATTGTCTTCCATACTTTCTGCATTCTTGTTTTCAAAACAGAACGGTACTCCGGTATGTTTTGGATACATTTGTTGCTGCTAAAGTAAATGGGAGCAAACCAGTTTTAGATGTTGGGGAGGAAATGACACTTCAAAAAGACACTTCCAGGATTTACAGGAAAATCTGGTGATGAGGAAATTGGGGTGAATTACCTCCGATAGATCCAGAACTGCGTCCCTGGAGGGCTGCCGGGTCCCGGATCCCAGTGCAGGACATGCTGGAAGTTCAGAGACTCCATCCTGAGGTTGACTGGTTCCGGAAGGGACGCGACAGCTGCAGAGAACCGGCGGAAACGCACCTGAGTAAAGGTAACAAGAAGAGCAATTCCACCTGGATGACGCGCTTTCCTCACCTGAATGGAGCAGAAGAATCAGGAAGATGAAAGGAAATGCGTTCATTCTTCAGGGATCCGACTCCGACGAGATCCGGTCAACAGAAAAAAGTTCGCAACTGAAGCCGACAGCTGATTTCACAACCACATCCTGAGGATTGAAACCGTCCGAAGGTTCGCAGAGACCTTAACACGTCCTCATGTTTATTGGAGAACCACTTCCCAGTTAAAAACAGAACCAAGATCCAAATATCCGCTTATAGTGGGAACTACCCACGGGAGGTCACGTGTTCCCACGGGGCGAGTCATTAAAGCTCAGAAAGAAAAACGAAATCTTGGTTCAATAACAACAGGAGCCGCTCCTGACTGACGACAACATGAGCTGTCCAATGCCATTTACACGCCTGCTTCCGGCCACGCCGTCAAAATAAAAGCTTGTTTCAGATGTGAAACGTTACATCAGCCTTCAGAATAAAAGTCTGATTATTCTGAGTTTGAGAAGTTGAACATTTACATACATACAAAAATATATTGATCTATCTCATAACCTTTTGACAAAATTATGTTTGAAAACTTGATTTTGTTTTACTTTTGCAACTTTCAAAGTTTTCACTGGATTTTTTTAGATTAGTTTTAAAGTTTTAGAGATTTTACTAGAAAAATCTGAGACTGATCTCAAAGTTTCTGAGATTTTTTTTCGAGCAAATCTTCAACTTTTCAAACTCAGAAATTTCCTTTAATTTTCTAGAAAATTTCTGAGCTCAATCTAAACATTTGTGGTTTTTGTGAAAATGTACTTTAAAAAAAAAATAAAAAATCTAAAGCAGCCATAATATCCTGTCATATAAATGTGATGTTTTTGCTGCAAAAGGCAATATAAGGGCCGAATAAAGATTTTTTTAAATTAGGAGACTAAAGTCATGACAAAGTCAGCAGGTTAAAGTCGTAAAATTACAAGTAAAAAGTTTTTAAATACAAGTTTAGCTTTGATAAAGTTAGCCAGATCTGATATTTTGTCTTCAAAAGAGACACTGTCGCTCACAATCATTTAAAAGTTTGAAACGATTCAACGTTATTACCTCCAGTTGACCATAATTTGATGCTGACGCGTTAAAAATATTCATTATTTCTTTACTTTAAAAACCGAATAAGAAGCATAACTCTACAAGCTGCTCAACGTTTCTCATTTTACTATTTTAATTAAAAAATTAAAATTCTTCTTTCTGTTAGTATACAACCTTATGCTGGTAATTTTATGACTTTGTTCTCCTAATTTTATCACACTACATCATATGTATACAAACTTAAGGCCCGCGGGCCAAATCCGGTCCGCCAAAGCTATTTCAGGGCCACAGAAATATAACTTCAAGATGATGGTTATTTGCTTAAATATGATTTTATCAGTCAAATCAAATCTGTTTTATTTGGATAGTGCTAAATTCCAAGATAAATAATAATATTTAGTTATTAAAAGGTTGAATGTTTTTTTTAACACTTCGTTCAATCTGCAGTATTATATCTATAATCTTGATTCAGCTAAAGCAGAAAATAATGACTAAAATACAACTTTGATTCTTTAATTTAGCTTTATGATGGATGTATTTTATCTCACAGGTAATTTTTAGATACTTTATTCCAAAGGTTTTGCAGATTTATGGCCATAAGCAGGTTTGGTATAACAGGCTTGACTCTTTGGCTCATAAAGTTTAATGACTCGTCACATAAAGTGTTAAATATTAACCAACGCCATAAACTTTATTATTCTCAGCCAACAATTCAAATAATCCTACATAAGATATGAGCTGAAAACGCAAAGCATAAAATCCAAACACAAACCAGGAATAATTAAAACGGAAAATAGAAATGCCTTGACGACCATTTTATCGTTATAACTGCTCCTTAAGAATCTGTTTTGGTTTAAATTCAGTTTTATTTCTGCAGGTTTTACATTAATCCACCTTGTGAGCGTCCAAAGTCTTTGGTCATGTGGGCAAAAATGTCAACATATAACTTTAAAAAATAAACTGTAATCGTTAAAGTTTGCTCTGTACATTTTACTTACCTGTTCAACAATAAACTAAGAATGCAAAACTTTACGTAGCCAGATGCTTTGCAGGAAAGAAATGTGAAAATTATTTTAGACCCAAAACTTAGAAATGGTTTTCCATGTTTGCTTTTTGAAATGAAATGCAAACTGATGGCAAATTGTTATTATTTTTCATCAACAATAACAACATATGTGTGACTCTCGTTGAAAAAACTTGCTTTGTTTATTAAAAGTCAATTAAATTCATTTTCTTAAAATATAATTACTGGAATGATGTTTTTAGTGTTTTTTCTATGGACATATTTAAATGTAAAATATTGGTTACAAAAAACCCCATTTATTTAAAGGAGATTTTAATTTGTCTGTAATAATTTTCCATATTATGAAATTATTTAAATAAGAAAAAAAAGAATTAAATACCTGCAAATATTGTAACATGTAATAAAAGTTCAGAAAACAACAAACACAAAATGAAAGTGAATATTTATCTTTTTTTGTTATTTTAACACGTGATTGAGAGATTTTATTTTTGTTCTTTCCTTTTGAGAAAACCAGAGATTAAGATTATGTTTCTTCATTGTAACCTGTTTGCTGCCCCCTGGTGGCGCCAGCCGTCCATTGCAGCCTGGAATAATAAGGATTTCCTTTTTTTAATGCTGGTGCGCCCCCTGCTGTTCAATGACGGGAGTAAAGCGTCTGTTTCCCAAGATTGAAAGAAATCAGGTTTTTTTTTTTTAATTCTTAGAAAAATAGTAATGTTTGAACTTTATTTAAAAATCTAGAATCAAAACATCAACAGTTTTTATTTTGGTTTTAATTAACAGTACTGCTTTCCAGAGTTTTTTGTTTTTTAGTATTTTGCAACTTCCTGATGTTGAGACTCATGAAGCCTCCTCTGTACAGAGGCCACAACTTATTAACACAGAAATAAGTTGACTTATTTAGAAGTTAAATCTTTTTTTAATAGATTAATGTTTTACTTGAACAAATCTAAAAAGTAAAATATTTTAGGTTGACATTTAAATAAAGACATGATTAGCAAATGTAGATAATAACAGCTAAAGCATGTTACAAAAAAAAGATGAGTAAATATCTGCAAAAAAAGAATTGAAACAAAAAATAAAACAAAAACGTTTCTGAGCTCCAAAAATCAAAACTTTGCGAGAAAAAATTCAGAAATGTTGAGATTAATTTCAGAAAATGTAAAAGATTTTGGAAATTTTCTGAATTTCATAAGTAAAAAAAAAAAAAAAAAAAAATCTAAATTTCTGACTTATTTCCTTAAATTTATTATATTAATCTCAGAATATTTTAGTTTTTTGGCAGAAATTTACAGGTGTCTTTCCATTTCCTTTGCCTACGCCGTTTCCATGGCAACACATGCAGGCATAATAATCAGTTCTAAAAGGAAGACAATCTGTTTTATTTGCTAAATAAATAAATAAAACATTTCTTACCAGCAAAGTGAGATTGCTCCTTTTTACTTTAACTATAACGAAGCTCTACCGTTTGTTTTATGTAAACGTCACTAAATCATACAAACATGAACCCAACATGTTAAAACTGACCATTTATAGTTTATTTATGATAATTCCTCCACGTTCTCGTCCTTTTTTTATGATGGAGACCAATAAATAGTAGCTTTTTTCCACCCACCTCTTTGTTCCAAACTGACTCCGTTAACAAAAACTTGACTTTGCTTTAAAACAACCAAGAAATCTCCGTCTTGTTGTGTTAAGTGTTCTGGATTTCCTCCACGGCGGCGGACAGGAAGTTGGCTGACGTACAGCCTTTATGCAGACGGAGGGGAATAATGACAGCTGTGAGCTGCAGATGGATTCGTTTAACGTGAAACGGGAAGTAAATCTTTCTGAAGGGAGAAGGTAAAAACCCAGAAGAAAACAGGAAGTTTTAAACGGGACCTTTTATTCAAAATTCACATCTCGCACATTTTTGTACTTAAATTTAAAAACGTCTAAAAACCGACCAACCCGTTTTTAGGGGGGCAATAACTTAATGATTTTTGGTGACTGAAAATGAGGCGTTTCAAATTAAGGAACGCCGTTACCTAGCAACCCAGGAAGCGTTCTAACGTCACCTAGCAACCAAAGCGAAGCGCCACCATTTAGTCAACTGGTTTCATCGCTTTATGCGCTCAAAATGGCTGCTGGAAAGGCGAAGTGTTTAGTTTTTGACTTACCATCAAGAAGCTACTTGATGTATTCTTGTTTGCAGCCATTTTCAGGTGCGAGTTGAGTTGGGGGCGTGGCCAGTGGCAGCAGGTAAATTTGGATTTAAAGTGACAAGAGGCCTCAAAACAAATAGGCAAAAAATTATCAGATTGAAATTTAATAATCTAAGAATGATTCTGTTAAAAAAAAGAAGAAAAGTAATGAACATGTTTTGGAAGCAGTAATAGAATAAAACCTTCTAAAAAGTAAATAGTTTATTTTTATAAATAAATTAAAAACAACAACAACAATAATAATTTATTCACATAGAAAGGTTTTCAAATCAAATTTACTTATGTAGCACATTTAAGAACAATTGCCTTTGGCATTTTTAAACAAATGTTACAAAATTCTTTATATTAGAACATTTAAATTAAAACATCATAAATGACACAAGAATCACAAAATACACACCAAAACAATTAAAACACATAACAATGTAAGACAAAGTTAAATTATAAAAACACAAAAGAAATTAAAATATTCAAAGATTTTTTAATTAAAGTTAATTTTAGTTAATAATTTAAATGAAGAACAAGGAATAAACTAAACTAACATTTGGTAAAAATCTGTTTTTCCATTTAATGCCACCAGTTCACACTTCTGCCTCTGGGTGGCGCTACAAAACAGCACAAATCATTACCTCCGCTGTTAAACTGTAAGTCCTTAAAATGCAAATTATTATTACTTTTCTTCATGAATTTATAGCAACTTTTCATCAGTGTGGAGTTTCATTGGAACATTTTGCCTCTGTGATGTTAATTTGAACCATTTCCCACCATTTTTAGCCAAGTTTGATTTTAAATCTGCTTTCAGAGTTTTGTAGTAGAGAAAGAAAAAGAGTCATTAATGTAATCACACATTAATATATCTGGTTCCTGTTCTGCAAACTTTCAGCCCCATTTCACAAACCAAACAAAGTCGACATGAGTTGCACCAGATCAGTTTGTAGGACTTTCTGTTACACAAGCAAACATGTTTCCATTTAAGTAGAAAAAAAGCATCTTGTGAAGATCTGAACAGATGTTGTGTTGACTCAAAGTGAAACTGAACATTTGTGTGTTAAAGTGCAGACAGTCGCAGCGCTGAGAAATCCAGAGATTATATAAAGAAAGTCCAGCAGCTCTGCGAGGATCTATTTTTAGACAATGCCATGTGAATCAGATGGAGAAGAAGCGATGAGGGAATTTTAACGTCCAAGAAGCAGAAACAACTGAAAGCTGAAGGAAAACTCACAGCAGCTCCATTGTTACCGGCCATTAACCAGCATGTTGCAACATAAACATTTTTCAGTGTAGATAATTCACTTCCCGACAAAATAAACTTTTATTAGATAGTAAAGTTCTGACTACAGGCAGGTAAATTGTCTCCTGTCAGTGGGTGGGACGTTTAAAACATCAACATGGCATAATCAAAGCATCCCGTGATGGGCCCAGTCTGCAGGCGGCCATGGCCTGCCAACGGCGGTCCAAAAAAGGAAACCAGAGAACAAGAGGTGAGGTAATGGCTCCTTGGACCAAGTAGAAGGAAGATTGTCTGGCCGTCTGACGGATGATCAGACCATCTGTGTGTTTCAAATGAAAAGGACATGGAATCATAGCAGAACAGACAACAGGTGGGGGCAGAGTGACGGTTTAGACCAGGGGTCTCAAACTCCAGGCCTGGAGGGCCGCAGTCCTGCAGTTTTTAGATGTGCCACAGGTAGAAAACGCTGGAATGAAATGACTTAACTACCTCCTCCTGGTGTAGATCAGTTCTCCTGAGCCTTAATGACCTAATTATTCTGTTCAGGTGTGGTGCAGCAGAGGCTCATCTAAAAGTTGCAGGACTGCGGCCCTCGAGGACTGGAGTTTGAGACCCCTGGTTTAGACCATGGTTTGCTTGGAAGCGTACCAACCAAGGTTGAACCAACCTAGCAACTGACCAACCAAACAACTAACTGACCAACCGACCAAACAACCAACAAAATTCAGTTCAAAAATACTTTATTGCTCCAACAGGTAAATTAAATTAAACCAACCAACTGACCAACCCACCAAACAAACAAATAACCAACTGGCCTAATTCAATTCCAAAACACTTTATTGCTCTCAAAGGGAAATTTAATTAAATAAACCAAACAAAGCAGCCAAGCAACCGACCAACCAAATAAACAACCAATCAACTGACCAAACAGCAACCAACCAACCTTCTATCCTTCCTGACTATGGCAGCCTTAAACAAACATTTTGATTTTCAACAAACCAAAAACACTAACCAACCAACCAACCAACCAACCAACCAACCAACCAACTTTCTGTCCTTGACTGTGGCAGCCTTGAACAACGTCCTCATCACTCGTCTGAAGTGTTTTCCATCCAACCAACCTTCTCTGATTCCTGACTTTGAACATCCTCATTACTGCCCTTCGGTGCGTCTGAAACTCAACACTTTCACATGAAAATAGCTGCACTGGCCCTTTAAGAAGAGGCGACTACATGCATAAAGCCAGATGTTTGTGCTCCTGCCTACAGGCCTTTCATAGAAAGCTGCTTTGAGTTTCTGCAGAGGTTTGTGTCGCTCACTGCTCCTCCAGGCTGACTCAGAGCCCCGGTCATCAGCTCCGGCTCCTGTTTGTCAGCAGCCTCTCACAGGAAATGAGCTGCGAGCCAGACAGAGAAAACCTGAACCAGAGTCACTTTTCAGACCCACAAACAAAGTCACATTTCTTTCTCTTCCCACTCCTCCACCACTGAACTCCAGTCGCACTAATCCAAACCAATCCGGCTCTTTGCCCAGTTCTTGTTTTGATCCAGAGAGACGAGGATTTGCTGGCTCCTAAAACTGCAACTCTTGTTCAACCTGTTTCAAAACAACTTGTTTTATTAGGCCATCTGCAGTCGGTCCGTCCAGCTGGAAAAACGCAGCGGTGATCCCACTGAGCCGGGTCGCTCCACTCCATCCCATCCCTCCTTTATCTTTCTGCTGAAGGACTTTCTATGGATGTCACAGCAGGAGTTCTCTGTAAATCACTTTATAAATAAATTTTTCCCCCGCAGACAGAGCGAAGCGCTCGCAGCAGGCTGGACGTTTTCCAGCAGCATTCAGCTGCACGTCGTGTTTTTATCAGCAGGTGCAGCGCAGGCCGCAGAAACGTTATGTAACAACAACCCTTAATTCTTCATTAGCACGACATCACCAGACTTTTGGTCATTTCCTTCGACTGGTATGGACGAATAATGTGGAAGAAAAAAACTACATAGCATTTAAAACTGTAACAAAACAAAATAAAAGCTAATTATGTGAGACGTTTAAGTTTAAAATCAATTTTCCCAGTTCATTTTTTTTTAGGAAATAGTCCTGCCTCTGAAATTAGCACAACTTTTTATTTATATACTGTAAAACAACAACAATATCTTGAGTTAAAAACAGTAGCAGAAATCATGCTGCGTTCACTGAAACACTGAAAAATTAGTCTTTAAACTTAATTTTCTCCGTTTGCTTTGATGTTTCCAAAGAAAAATAATCATTAGGCTCTTATGAGAAATTACAAACTTTTCATGACTTTTTTTTTATTTACTATTCAGAAAATACCAAATCTAAATTTTACATAATTAGTTTTTGGAAAATAAAAAGAAATGAAAGAATTTATAGTCCTTTAGCTCTGATTTTAAATAATGCTGCATTCACTGAAACACGGAAAAATGAAACTCCAAACTTTATTTTCTCCCTTTGCTTTGAAATTAGCACAACTTTTTATGACTCGTTTTATTTTGGTATTTGTTTTTATTTTACTTTTTAGTCTCGAAATAAAATACTTTCAGTATTTACTGTTCAAAAAAACAAAAAACAAAATCAAAATTTTACGTTTATATTTTTTGGAAAATATTTATTCTTCATCTTCAACTTTGATTTTAAATAATGCTGCATTCACTGAAACTCTGGTGAAAAAAATTGGCGACATTTTATAGCAGAAAGGATCCAAAGGCGAATAGATGAGCAAACCGACTTTATTACACTGTAAGGAAAAGATAAGATGCTGGAAAAAACGGAAAATTCAGAAACAAAGATCCTAAATTAGAATCTCGAAACACGACGTGACAAAAATAAACAAAAAACAAAATATCTGGAACGGATTTGACTTGAACAGATTGAACAGATTAACTGGACTGAGTTAGTTTCAGGAAACCAAACAAACTGAGAAATCAGGGAACTAATAAATTATCCATTCATCCACCAGATGCAGTGGTGAATGGGTGAGGTGTGAATTAGCACAGAATTAGATTTAAAAATGGAGCAAATAAAAACAAAGCTGGTAAAGTTATGCTAGAATGAACCTGAACCTTCTGAGACACATAAAGACGGTTACAAAGTCGGCCTTCTATTACCTGAAGAACATTTCAAGATTTAAAGGACGGATAAGTTCTAGAGAAACTTATCCAGGTGTTTATCTTTAGTAAAGTATCAGGTTTGTTAGATTATAAATCACTGGAACAAACAAAACAGCCAAAACACAGAGGTCCTTCAAATCAAGGTTAAAACTTAAGACTGTTAACAGAGTTGCTTTTAAAATAAATTAATGGAAAATTGGCCATCATTTTGGTATTTATCGATGATGGCACTTTTTAACAAATTTGTTCTATTTGTCAGGTTAATATCTTAGAGTATTTTGTACAGTTTGAACTAAATAATTCAAAGAAGAAATCCACAGAAATGCCTAAAGTAGCGGTATCAGTATTCCTGATGCTGTTTCCGTATTTAATTAGTATTCAACCAAAATATAAAATATTACACACCTCTAGTAAAGTTATCACACCCAGCCACAGCAGCAAAAAAACGTGTGCAAATATGTCAAAATATAGAGCAAAAAATCAACTAAAGCTTCACAAGCAGAGCAGCTAAACCCGATGAATGCGTCACAACATGATTTATGTTTCTGTTAAATTGTCTTTCAGACGTCATCGGAGTGGATTTGTGCAGGATGGGATGCATGCGATCAATAAAAAACAGTGTTAGTGAGCAGGTTTGGCAACATTTTCTGCAGTAAAATTAGCTTCATATTGATGTCGTACCTTAGAGATCATGTATGCAAAGCACCGGATAAGGATTTGAATTGAGCTTTAAGGTTAATACATTATGGAAGGTAAATAAAAAGCTGAAAACTATTGAATATATGGCCAAGCTGGAATTAACAGAAGTTATGTTTCTCAGTAAATCTAAAAAAATGATGAATTAATGTAGAAAATGACAATAAAACAATAAAAGTCCAATGATTGGTGAGAGATTTCTACTAGCTGACAGAAAATATAAAATTTTCCAACCACTTATCTACATCTTTCAGCAGCTGCAGGGTAACTTTCCTTTTTTTCAGTGAACTTTTTATAGTGTAGCAGATAACTGAATACTTTGGTTCACATGTGGATACAAGAACCAAACTGGGCACAAAGTTCAAAATGGCCGCCATTATTGTCGTCAATGAAAATGTACTTTTGCACTTAATTTGCCGAAATTTATCACAGCAAAATAATTTTGGTGTGAAATCATGTATAACTGGACCTATAGAAATCACATTTCCTGATATTTTTTTATTTTACAAAATGGCTACCAAGGTTGTCATGTAAAATTAATGGTTGCAATAAAATTGCCAACTAGATAAATATATTTGGTGTCAAATTTAAACACTTGAAATCATTTGTATTTTCTTGATCTTGTGCTTTGTTTTTCTGGTGGACATTTTCCAAAATGGCCGCCATGATTGTAATGGAGAAAATCTTTGCACTAAAATCGGCAGTAGTTTTTGCCAGTAGCGGGCACAGCTATCTACAAAGTTAGGTTCACAAGCCTCTAATTCGCTAAAAAGATGCTTAGCTATGCTAATGCTAAACTGCTAAAGACATTAAACATTTTCAGAAGCTAAAGCTGAACATAAAAATAACTGGAAGCTAACACTACACTCCTAAAGATAAAATAAACAGCTGAAGCTAACGCTAACATAAAAAAAATTCCCAGAAGCTAACACACTAAACTGCTAAAAACAAATCATGGGAAGCTAACGCTAAGCTGTGAAACACATACAGTAGCGGAGGCTAATGCTAACCATTAAGACGACTGTAAGTCTGTGTTGCAAATCTACATCTTTTTCTAGTTGATTGAGATTTACAAACAGCAAGTTCTGATTTTGCTACATATTATCGCGTTAAAGTTGCATAAACAGAAGAAAAAAGTCCAAAACATGAAGTGACATAAAGTTCATCCAAATAATGAAAATGGGTAACATTTTATGGCAATAACTGGTCTAAAAGTACGATGTAGCATTAGGGCCACACTAAGAAAAATATTAAGAGGATAGTCATAATATTACAAGAATAAACTTAAAAGAAAATAAAGTTACAATAGTACCAGAAAAGAGTCAGAATATTTCAAGACAAAAAGGACGTAACATTATGAGAATAAAGCTGAAATATTTTGAGAATAAACTGATGAAATTTCTAGAATAGAGTCAAAACATTATGACTTTATTCTCACATTATGGATTTCATCTCTTGGTGTTGTGGCCCTAATACTTTCGTAGAAAAAAACCCTCAAAAACGGCGGCCATCTTGAAAAATGGCAGTGATGCTAATGGGAAATATGAGAAACATGCAAGCTGAGCATGCTAATGTTTGTGCTCGTATCCACATGTGAAACATTTTCTCGGTACTATTCTGCTCCTTCAGTACACGAACGTGACGAGCGTCTGCTGTGATGGTTCTGAGGAGTTTTCCTTGGACTCCAGTGGGAAAACCAGGTGTGGGAAGAACTGGGAGAAGGTGTGAAGCGGCGGTCCGATGACGCTGTACGCCTTCAGAGCCGACAGTCCGTTCAGAACGCCGACGTCGACGAAGCTCATGTGGTGGGAAGCGGAGAAGTCCGGCGCCGACCCGACTGATGGCAAAACCCTGACTTCCTGGTCGGGGTACGGCGCCCCGGGGGCGGCGCTGTGAACGCTGAGGGTCTCCAGCCCGAGCAGAACCAGCTGCCGGCTCTGCAGCGGCTCCGCGCCGCAGAACGACAGCCGCAGATGAGCGACGGCGCTGCTGTTGAGCAGCTCCTCCAGCACCCACAGCTCCCTCACCCACACCGCCACGGTCCGCCCGAGGCTGGCGCGGTCCAGGGCCGACCGCGGCACGGTGCTGCAGCGGCACCGGGAGTCGGCCTGGGCCGCGTCGCAGTCCGGGACCGGAGCCGGGCAGCTGCAGGTCCGCAGGCCGGCGCCGCTGTCGAACAGCAGCGTGGCGTTCGCCGCTTCAGGGGCGGAGAGCGTCGGCTGGCAGTCAGAGGTCAGCGCGAACATCAACCACAGCGACCATGGCAACCAGGCAGAGCGCGCCGCGTTTGGAGGCATCTCCATGGAAACCGAGTTGACTACATCTTCACCGGCTGGAAGGTCAAACTGCAAAATGGCAAAACAAAGTGTCCAATTTCAGGAGGGTTCAACAATTTAGTGCGGCCACTGAAGACAGAAAAAAGGAATAAAGTTACAACAAAACACGCAGAAAGTTTTAGATTAATCTCAGAAATTATTTTAGAAAAAATACGGTAGTTCTTGAAAAAAAAGGAAAACAAATGGCTAAAATTTACTCTTAAAAAATAAAAAAAATAAAGCTGGAAAGGTCTGAGCTCCAAAAGTCAAAAACCTGCAAGAAACAAAATAAAATTTCCTACAAAAACTTGGAAAAGTCCAAAATTTGCTACAAAACATTCAGAGAACATTAGATTAATTGTAGACATGAAAATTTCTGAAAGCAGCAAATTTTTAATATGACGAGCCAGACAATTTCTAAATTCTTTTCAAGAACATTTCTGAGACTAATCTAAAATTCTCAGATTTCAATTTTTTTTTGTGGAAATCCAAAAGTAAAATATTTGTGAAAATTCTACAAAGAGCCTGGAAACGTTCAAAATTCGATACAAAACACTTAGAAATGTTCAAGAATGATAAATCAACAACAGAACTCTTGTCTTTTCCAGCAGCCATTATACAGTGCATACAGGGTTAAAACCAGCTGACCAAACGTGCTGGAGCTCAGCTTTGGTTGCTATAGGTGACGTTAGGGTTGCTAGGTAACGGGTTGGGTTTGGTGAGGGGAAGTTCCTGCTGATTTGTGACTTTACATTCAGGAGGTTTTTCAAACTGCTCGTTTTCCAGACACCAGAAACCATAAACTTATTGCCAAAAAACATCTGGGTGTTTCTTTTTAAGCACTTTTGCTGTTTTTAGAAGCAGACCCAAAGCGAAGAACAAAAACCTGCAAAATGTGAATTTTACATTATATTTGCCCTTTAAAATGTAAGAAAGGAGCTTTTTGTGACCTGCAGCAGCTTCCAGGCTGAACTTTACATGTGGACGCCAGCTCCAGCTGAACATTTCTTTTTTATTTTTTATTTCTCATCCAGCTCCGGCCCTTCGTTTCACACATGCACACGCACGTGCGCACATAATTGAGCCACTTATTTGATTTTAATGGAGACCAGGCTGAGTTGCTGCCGCTGGCATGAGCTGGTGTGCCACGCTGCACATCGGCCAGCCACATTAACTAAAACACAGGCTTCATTCAGGAAGAGCGAGCGGAAAAGCAATGCTTACTTTTCCATACTCTCTTTTTCTGTGAGCGGAGAACTTTCCAGGCTTACCGTTTGTCCAACTTTCCTTGACTCTTTAGGATGATCTGATGTTTTCCTGTTTCATGGCTGTATGTTTTCTCTTTTGATGTTCATTAAAAAGTTCTTTAAAAACAATAAAATGTATCTTTTTTGGGTGGATGTTGGTGTGTCTACCTATACAAATAAAAAACATCTCAAAACAACTTTAACTTCACATCATGACGCCTTCACCGAACCGTTGAAATAGGATATTTGGGGTGAAAATGTAACAAAAAAAAGAAGCGACTTGCCAGAAATTTCACCCCAACGTCACAGAAATTAGAATAAAACCGAACATTTTCATGCCAGACTCTACAGTTCCCGGTCAGAACGATAAATTTTTATGTTTCTGGCAGAACAATGTAAAACTTTGACTTGCTTAAAAGATTATTGTTTCTCATTTCAACATGGCGACATGATTTAGGTCTGCCAATAGACTTTTAGAGTAACAAGGTTTGTCCAGAAACGGCCCATAATCTGCAAAAACGCCAAATCTTACCAAGTATTTTTGGTCTAGTTTCTAGTAGAAACATCGCAGTGCACTTAAAATAAGACAAAACTGACCTATAGGCAACTTTTTGGCAATATGTGGGTCCTTTTATTAGAGCATATCTTACATTTTTAAAGCAAAAAAAGCTGAAATGCTACTTGACATCCTATTGGCTGGGATTTTGAAAGCAACCAATCATTCGGCCAATCAGCTAGCACCCTGCTAAGGCCTATTACATCTTTATTGTTTCTTATTATTCTTCCACTGAATTAATTGGATTTTTGGAGGCCTAGACATTCATGCAAACTCACAGAATTTTGCATATTTGTCAGCTGTATGTCATATTTACATATTTTAAAGGTTTCACAAAAGTTCCCTGAGAAGTAGCTCAACAGCGCCCCCACCCGCAACTTTCAAGACACCCTCGTCATTAAGCTTAGTTTATTGTAGAGGCATGAAATTTGGTACACTTGTAGAACTTCCCAAGACCTACACAAAAGTCTCCTACACCAATGCTCTAGAAGAAACAGGAAGTCGGCCATGTTGGATTGAGCTTGCGATTTTGACCATGTTTTGGTTAAATTTAGCTCCTGTGTTGATCAAACTCCTTGTAGAGGTTTTGACTGACTGACTTGTAAATTGTTGCGTTTGCTTCTGAGGCATGGAGGATATAAAGTTATCAAAACCCTGACTTTTCATGCTTGCTAGAGGAGCGTGGCTGGATCTAAAACTTTGACTATGCTCCAAAAACACAACAGTTCCTATAACTCCAAGAAGGAAAGTAAAACAGGCACAAAACCGACTGTGATTGGTCTTCATCTCATCCCTAATAAAACTGTATGTTCAAATGCTGACATCATGCTGTGGTCCCCCATGAAGACCAGGAGTCTGGTTTACACACATTCCAGATTCTGAACACGTTAACAACGTCTAAGACAAAACCAACTTTCTTGCGTTCAAGAAATGTCTCCAAGAAGACAATGAGGAAGAGTTTAAATATACTGATGTCTTCTTAGTGCCTTGGTTAGCTCCTGTCAGTCTCCATGGTTCCCAACTGGAAAAGCGGAGGAATGTCGCTGCCTTCAGGTCTGGGATGAGTCTCTGCCTCAAGTGGAGGAGTTCAAGTTTATGGCCATCTTTAGAACGGAGCAGGACGGAAGGATAGAGGAGAGATACATCTGCAATAACAGAGCAGTTGCTCCAGTCTATGATGAAATCCTGGACACAGTCAGCTGAAATTAGATTTCTTTAGACCAGGGGTCTCAAACTCCAGGCCTCGAGGGCCGCAGTCCTGCAGTTTTTAGATGTGCCACAGGTACAAAACGCTGGAATGAAATGACTTAATGACCTCCTGCTTGTGTAGATAAGTTTTCCAGAGCCTTAATGACCTAATTATTCTGTTCAGGTTTGGTGCAGCAGAGGCTCATCTAAAAGTTGCAGGACTGCGGCCCTTGGGGACTGGAGTTTGAGACCCCTGCTTTAGAGCTTTTTAAAAATATGTCCAACTAAGAGTAGATCCAGAACTTTGTTTTTAAGTTCCCTGTTGGTTCAGAAACCACTTGGAGTACCAAAGTAAGAGCTATTGCTTTCTGTACTTATTGCAGTATTTTCTGAACTACTTTGTTATCATTTTAATTTCTTATTTTACCATGTATAGCTGTGATATTGTAATTATTGTGAAGCACTTTGGTCGGCTCAGGTTGTTGTAAAAGTGGTATATAAATAAACTTTAACATGACAAGAAGACAAAGTTTTATTCATAGTTTCGCCGTTCCTGCGACTCATTTGTTTTTTTCACTTTATGATGTGTTAAAGGAGACCTATTTTGCAAAATTCACATTTTCATGTTTTTATGCTTCTATTCAGATCTCTACTGTTTCTAAGAAAAAACAAAAGCATAAAAAAAGTCCAGTACTTAAATAAAAGCATCTTGCCAGTTTTTGGCAATAAGTTAGTTTTTTTAGTGTCTGGACAATGAACCGTTTTAAAAACCTCCAGAACATTGAGTCACATTCAACATTCAACTCCGCTGTTACCTAGCAACCCCAGCCAAGGCCAGCCCGTCACCTAGCAACCCAAGTGGAGCTCCAGCATGTTTGGTCAGCTGGTTTTACTGCTGAATGCAGGAAAAGACAAGCATTCTGTTGTCGACTTACCATCCAGGAACCATTTGCTGCATTCTTGTTGGTTGCGCAGAGGGCTCTACTTCTGGTTTTCAAAGATGTACGGTTGTATAATTGTGCATTTGTGGCCATTTTCACATGTTGAGTTGGAGGGTCGTGGCCAGCGGCAGATTATTTGGATCGAAAGTGACAAGATGCCCTAAAACAGCTCATTCTGAAAGAAAATCTCACTATCTGAGAATGACTTTGTGCAAAAAATGCAATAAACATGTTTTGTTTAGACCAGAAGCATAATATGTCACCTTTAAAAACAGAAAACCAAACACAACTTCTCACCAAACCTATCAATACATAGTTCTCACAAGTCTGAACATAAAATGATCTGCACCATTGAACCGCTTAGTTAGCAGATAAAAGCTACATTAGCTAAGCTAATTTAGCAACTTTGGCAGTAAGTACTACAGAAAATATCACTGATATTTATCAGCATTACACAGAGAAGGGTAGAGAACTCGAAAACTGTAATCGAGTAACAGTTGTAATGTAATTGTCTTGTTTTTAAGTTAGACAGGAACAAGAGGAGAGCTAGTTCCAAGACTGTGGCTTGTTTATTGTTGCCATAGCGACTCCATAGCAACCGCCTGCCAAGCTGGCCATCCCTTACAAAGTTTCAGGATCTGTGAAGGCACATGAGAACTACAGCTCCCTCATGTTTGACCATTTCTTAACCATAGTCCAGAAAATACGGTAATTCTTGAACATGACAGAGTTAGCTTTCAACAAGAACGTTTTCTCAGATGACTGACAGAGAGGAGTTTTAGCAGAAGGGGTTAAGAAGGAAGTGAAATGCCTGACTTGAGGCTAAATTGAAGCTTGCCATCTAATTCCCAGATCTGGAAGCATGATGCGGCCTCCATAAATAAGTGTGACCTCAGTGAGGTTGGTTTACAGGAGCAGCTGCCCTCCATGCAGCCATCTTACCTCACTGCTGATGTTAGTCATCGTCTCTCCAGCTGCTGCTGGGGCTGAGCTTTCCCACACACCATGTCAGTCATTATCCTTCATTCTGCATCTGTTCCTGCTGTCTCCGCCATCATCATCATCATTATCATCATCATCACCATCTTTCCTTTCCCTCTGATCCAACCAAATGGATGCTAACCGTCCAAGTTTCAGTGAGAATCCGGATTCGTTTATTCCGCTCCGCACCGGTTTAGTTTGAAAGAAACCGTTAGCCGACGTTTTACCAGGCTGGTAAAGATTAGTCGCACTTCAGGCGCAGATGGAAAACGGAGGAATAAAGAGTTAATTAGGCCGTGATGTGGCCGGCTCTCCACACGCTCTCGGCTTGTTAAAGGCGAGGCTCGATGCATTCCTGTGACATCATGCTACGCCGCAGCCATCCACCCCAATCCTCCTGTCCTCTTTCTCATTCTCAGCACCTCCGCTCCACCGTTTCTCATCATCAAATAAGAAATACAATTAAAATCACTCCTGAGTTTAAAGTTATTAAAAAACATCCTGTGCCGACTTCCTCCTACTTCCTGTTTTCTGCTTTGTTGTTTCCGCCAGCAGTAACATCCAGTTGTTGTGTTTGTTTGCAAACATAACCGTTTCCATTGCAGGTTTTTAGTTGATTCATTAGTGTTCAAAAGAACCTTTCGTAAAGTGATGATGACGATCACGTTCTCTTTCTGGCCCAATTTCATCCTTTGGTTCCGACCCAAAATCAGTGAATGACTTCTGCATCACATTTGAACTGATTCTTGGTTCTGAACAAAGTATTGCTCTGAACAGATTCCTGATCCTGAAACCGATTCCTGAACCATGTATTGTCTCAAAATCAATCAATTATTTTATTCTCTTACAACTTTGAACAGATTCTTGAATCTAAACTGAAGTTCAACTCTGAACCAGTTCTTTTTCTGAACTAATTCCTGATAAAAGGGATTTTCTCAGCATTTTTCACTGCTTTCCTTTGGATTTTCTCAGATTTTCACCACAGTTCTTGTCCATGAGCATGTTTTTTTTTTTTTTTAGTTACATAACTTTGACTTTTGACTCATTCCTGCAGAAACAAAGACTCAGACTCAGTAGATGAACCAGTGACAGTGTCAGCAAACTAGTAAAACTAAAACTTTTCAGTTTTTTTTCAGTAGCTGACCTCACATTTAATTCCACTTTTAAAGTTGCAGCTGCAGGAAATGATTCTTTTATAAAGAACAGTTCTGTTTCCTAAATTACATGAAGCTCTGATTGTACTTTCAGAATAAAAGCAACTATTTTTAATGCATTTAGAGTTAAAAATTATGCATTTTTGCAGTTAGGTTATTCTCTAACTTCTTCTAATCCAAATCCACAAGTTTTAAACTAACAGATGTGATAATTTTGGTCTAGTTCAGTGCAAATATCTTAGTTCACTTTAAATAAGACAAAACTAACTTGTGTAACTTTTTTTTGCAAGATATAAGGGTTTGATTTAAGTCAATAATTCCTTAATATTAATTTAAAAGTACTAGTTACACTGGTAGATTGTGGGAAAATGTTTTGTTATAAGTGGAATAATCTACCAGTGCAACTAAAACCTTTTTTAAAATAATTCCTTAACTAGTATTAAGGGATCATTGGCTTTAAACAAGTTTCTGCATCTTGCTGAAAAGTTACTTGTAAGTTAGTTTTGTCGTATTTCTTGTGTACTAGGATGTTTGCACTAGAAACTAGACCAAAAATACTTGGAAAGATTTTGTATTTTTACAATGCAAGAAACCTTTTCTCCATTCTACACTCCAAAAACACCAAGTCTAGTTTAGTACAAATATCTTAATACACTTGAAATAAGACAAAACTAACTAATGTAACTTTTCTGCAAGATGTAGGAGCTTGTTATAAGTCTTGAATATTGATGAAAAATTACTAGTTACACTGGCAGATTTGTTCACTTTTAATAAAACACATTTGTAGAAATATAAAAATCTAATGAATCTAGTAATTTTCCATTAATATTGATAAATTATTGATTAAAACAAGCTCCTATTTCTTGCTGTTGCTTTAACGTTAGTTTTGTCTCATTTAAAGTGAACTGAGATGTTTTCAGTTGAAACTAGACCAGAAGTACTTTTAATATGTTGTGTTTTTGCGGTGCATGTTTATAAAACTCACTCTGTTGGGTTGGCGGCCGCAGCCGTCTGCTTCCAGGCTGATCTATCCGGCTTCCTCTGGCGCTGAGAGAAGTTTCCACATCTGTCCAGATCCCGGCTGGAGAAAGTCACTGCAAACGCAAACAGAGGAGCCGTTCATGCCAAAGACACGGGAAAGAGACAGAGAGCGGAGGAAGAGGTTTTACTTTGTGAAGCAGGGATGGAAACATTCCTGACCACATGCGTCTGTACGGAAAGCTCTCGGTCCATTTTCTCTGCTGTCCCTCTCTGGGTTTTTTCCCCCTTCTCTCCTCCTCTTTTGGGAAACACCTCCCAGTGATTTTCTTCCTCCCACGCTCAGAGTTTCCTTTGAATGCCATCTGGTGGCAGGAAAATTATTACCGTGATAATTTCTGCAGAGTTTTATGTATTCCATGTGAGATTCCTGGACGAGGAGAAAGTGATCAAAAGGAGGAGGAATGTGATGAGATTATGTTCAGTTTTCAATCCTTCCCCCCCGGGGAGTTTTCCCCGAAATCCTCCATAAATCAGAAAAACCCAGAAGGAACATATAAACACGTCCCGGGTGTCAAGGGAAGAAAATCGAAAGCAGGAGATGCTCAGATGCTACAATGAATTAAAATCCAAAACTTATTGTTCTAAAGGAAGAAGGTTCAAATTCCAGAAGTATTTCTGCATCATCTGTGCAAAAGCCGCTCTTTCTGGATGCTGGGTCATAATATTATGCAATAATAGCTTTCAGTGATTTAGTTATTATTATATATGAAAATGTCGTCTTTTGTTTTGTTCTGTTTTTGCAGGTGTGATCCATATGAAGGCTATTGTAGATAAAAAATAGAGAAGTAAACTTCTGCCAAAAATCTTTGAAATTTTCGAGAAGAAACATAAATTTCTGGGTTTCAAAAGTAAAAAAATTGCTAGAAAAAAAACTGAAATTACAAGAATAATCTCAGCAATTTTCTACAAAACATGGACATTTCTGAGTTACAAAAGTTGAAAGTTTTTGACTTTTGAAACTCCCAAAATTTCCAAGTCGAATATTTTTGACTAGATTAAAATCCTAATTTTCATCTAAAAAATGTTCTTGCCAGTTTTGGAATTTTCTAGAAAAAACAAGGAAATTTCTGAGTTTGAAAACTGAACAAATGTGCTGGACACAACTCACTTTTTGAGATTAATTTCAGAAATTTTCTACAAAAATTTGTAAATTTCTGAGTTGTAAAAGTTGTCCGAAAATTAAATATTTTCGACTTTTGAAATTCAGAAAAGTTCAACGTTTTCTTTCCAAGTATAATATTCTAACATATCTTTTAGTTTATATTTAATTTAATTATATACAGGGTTTTGTGTGTAATTCTTGAAATGTTTTGCATATTTTTAATTAGTATCATTATTAATGTTGGGCATTACAATTTGTTTAACTTTACAACTATCAATTGCTATCAACTGTTTATTGCTCTGTAGTTTGTTTAGAGTAATTTATTGTGTTTTATTTAATGCATAGTGTCAGAAGCTGCTGGTCTGATGTTAACCACAAACTTTACAATAATTTTTGATGTAAGTAATGTTTCAGGGATAAATCATATGGTAGTGTTTGAATTATTATTATCTTTGAAAACTGAATAAATCTTGATATTTATTTCCCCAGATTAAGACATAAATCTAAGAATGAAACTCTGTTTATATCTGCAACCTGCAGTTTGGGAGAAACAAATGGCTGTTTGGTTAAAAACATGAAAAATGCAGAAATGTTAGCAAATGCAGGTTTTAGTAGTTTCCCCCCCCAGCATAACACATAAAGCACCAGTAATATTTTTTTAGATCTATATTTCTGGTCACATATTATATTGTCTTTCAACATCCAATCGAAAGACAATGTATTCATCATCATTACTTCTTTCTCTAACAGTTTTATGTTTTTCTTAATAAAATAAACAAATAAAATGGCGAACCCTTAAAAATGTTAGCAATAATAGTGGAACCGGATGTACTTTTATTTTGAAATTACGAACCGGACGTGGTCTTGTGATGTTAACATTAGTTCAGCAGCGACAACCTTTCGGAGCCTGTTAGTTACGTTTTATTTTGTTCTGAAATTATCCAAAGTCGTTTAAATTGTTTCCAGTAGGAAACATTATTATGAAGTTACAACAAACACAAATAGATTATTATAAACAGTTAACATCCCATAATAATCCACTATTATCAATGATAAATAATCAAGCTAATTCTTTCACAGTAAAACATGCGCAGCAGCTGCAGTGTGTCGCTCACAGAACAGCGTCTTTAACTATTTATTAGGATATAAATAAAGTCACTAAGACTTGAGTTTCACACCGGGAGACCAAGTCAAGTCCAAAGTCCTCAGGACACAAGTTATGTTTGAAGTTTTCAAAACAAATAACTGCGCCAAAAATTTTCAAATTAACAGAAAAACAGGATAATAATTAAGGGCTTTTTTATTTTTATTGTTTTCATTAAATAAGAAACGCAAATAAAATAGTTAGTGAATAAGTTTGGTCACCAATAAGTTATTAAAATCATGCAGCACCATCTTCTTACCACTTCTTCTTGTCTACGGTTTTTCTGCCAGAAGCAACATCCGGTTGCTGATCACGTGACCAGCAACCGGGAAAAAAAGTTTCCACTGAGCGCGTTAATTTTTGCAATTCCAAATTACGCAATTTTATTGTCAATAGCTGCTTTTCCATTACAAATGTGCACAAAACTTTGCCAATATTCCACCAATGTCAAAAAAACAAAATTTTGCAACTGGTGTTTCCAATAAGTAAGAACTGAAAATAAAATCAGACGTGGATAAATTTGTTCATTCAAATCATGATCCTCCAACTACTTCCTGTCGTCTTCTTCTTCGTGGTTTGCACCAGTAACAACATCCGGTTGTTGATCATGTGAAGAAGTGTTTCCAGTGCAGTTTTGCGAAATAAATCAACTTTTTGCGGCCAAAAAACCCTCGTCATCCTCCCGCTGAAACCTTCTTACCAAAAAACTTGAGTTTCTTTTTAAATTGTTTCCATTAAGTAAATTCAGTTTTGAAATGTCAAACTGTATCGGTTACATTTGATTCATAATAACTGGAAGACTGATTGACATTTTAAGTTGCTTTATTTATTTATTTATTGACTAAATTTAATGTTTATTACTTGTTTCATCACTAATGGCCTATATAAAGCACTTGATGCCGGAATATACAAATACATTTGACTTGAAATGTTCAGAAACACTCATGTACTTATTTGTAGAGCCTTTCAGCTCATTCATAAATGAATTTATTTGTGCAGGAATAAATAAATGTGGTGTAATTATTAATTAGAGCCTCTTAAACCAGGAGGGAAGTGAAAACATTCCCTGATTTGACCACATGAGGGCAGCATTGGCCTGATAATTCCCCCAATCACTCTCAGCAGGGGGTTCCGTGTTTGGCGGGTTTTACTCTCCTTTTAATGAAACTGCTGCATTTCTGTGTTGCTTACATAAAACTAAATCCACTATCCGGATATTTTTCACTGGAATCCATCTCCAAAAAATGTTTATGTAAACTTATATTTATGTTTTGAACTTTTTAATAAGATGGAAACAAAACATCTCCTATAGTTTGGATGTTACTGTAGAAACTGAACTAAATCAAATTGAAAAGCCATCTTGTAAATACAGTTATTTATTCTGCCTGTCTGGTTATTAATGTGATTCAAACAAATTCAAAACTATAATAAAAACATTTTAAAAATCAGCTTTTTTTTACTGAAACGGGTTAAATTCAGGTTTTTCTTCGGTACAGGAGGTTCTGTTTGTGACACTTTGGTGAATTTGTTGATTAATTTGGTTTACAGTGCTTTTTAAAAAAATGTATCTGGGCTCTCAATCTACACAAACATTACATTACACTGTAAAAACACAAAGCCTTACCAAGTATATTTGTTCTAGTCTCTTGTACAAATATCTTAGCACAGTTGAAATAAGACAAAAACTTACAAGTAACTTTTTAGGGCTTGTTTTAAGTAAATACTTCATAAATATTCACAGAATATTTCACTTATATGAGATCGGATATATATCTTGTTTTAAGTGAAATATTCTGCAAGCAAAACTAGTATTTAAAAATAAATATTCAAGAATCATTGCAGTAAAATAAGCTCCTTATGTAGCTTTCTGAAAAATAACTTGTAAGTTAGTTTCATCTTATTTCAAGTGTACTAAAATATTGGCACTAAAAACTAAATCTAAAATACTCAGTAAGATTTTCTGATTTTACAGTACATGTATAATTTGTTTGTTGAAGTAAAACTATTAACCTTTTAATCAATTCTATTAATATTGATCAAGAAAGATGCAAAGGTTGCATCAGATTTATTTCTTGTTTCTTGCTCTTGGTACAATTTAGATGATTTTTGTTTCATTTTGCCTGATTTTAACTTTATTTACACTGAAAAAAGAGAATCGAGATCCAACATTTAAAAAAGTTAATTTGTAGGGATGCAGTGAAATTTGTGCTGATATCGATATTAATATCGCTGCTACGGTCAATAATGATATTTACTGACATTATATGTACGGTATATATTTATTTCTCTACTGTTTCAACACTTCTGGGAAAAAGCAACAAAATAAAAATCAATATAGTTTTTCATATCGGCCCAGTTTTACAAACTGAACAGATAACATGTTAAAAAAATCGACTAATATCAGCTGAGACTGAATAATTTGTTCCATACTGAATTAAGTTTGTCAAACTTAATTCGATTACTTGAACCAAATTAACTCTTTTTTTTTACAGTTGGATCACTTGTTTTCTTTTTTCAGTGTAGATGAAATTAAAAAAATGAAACTGAATTTATTTTAAAACGATCCAAGAGAATTATCCCTAAATTATAAATGATCTGAAGCTAAACTGCTAATCAAAATGTAAACTTAACAGTTTATATTATGTTTTTTTTTTATTTAATTGGATTAATTTAGGCATTTATTGATCAAAAGTGAATAATTTGAATGTATCTGCAGGTGAGCCGATAACCAGTCAGGACTCTTCCAGCCTCCTGACCTTCCTGCAGCTCTGAGCGGGTCGGAAGCCCGTTAGCTCCCGGTCGGGTAACCCGATCCCCCCTGCGAAAATGCAACAGTGTCTGAGAGGTCATTCTCCTCCAAATACCACCCCCCCGGGCCGGGCCGGTGTCACTGGGCCAAATCGATCCGCGTGACCCCGGCCCTTTTTTCCACCACTGAACTTTCACCCCGAGCCTAACAAAGCAAGAAAGGAAAGAAAAACTTGATAGTTGGAGAGTGTTTCCAGTGCAGAGCAAACACTGCAGCACCTACTGGGCGGTTTGTGTGTTCGGGTCCAGACAGACAGGACGTCCCACCGTAAACGGGCCTGCAGCGCGTCCAGAGAAAAGAGTCTGAGAAATCCTCATTAACTTATTCATTCATCATCCAAACGATCAAACAATATTTAGAGTAGAGAAAGAGTTGAGGTGCCTTCACTGAAAAAACAAAATGTTACCAGGAAAAGTTTTGTTTCTGATGAATAAAGACAAAAATAACTTAAACGTAACATTTCAGCAATAATATATTAAGATATAAGAGGTTGTTTTAAGCTAATAATTCATGATTACTGATGAAAAAGTTGTTTTTGTACTTCCATTTGAGTCTCTGCTGCTTTTAAAAACCCAGCAACTCACCAAAGCAACTTTTCAGCATGATGCAGGGGTTTGTTTTAAGTCAATAATTCTTTTATATTGATTTAAAAAACTCCCAGTTCTGCTGCCAGATTTTTATTAAATATTCCAGCAAGCAAAAATATATATGGAAGAGGATGAGTTCTTGTACTTTCACTGCAAACAGATAAAATCTTACCAAGAATTTTTGTCTAGTTTCTGATGCAAATATCTTAGTCCACTTGAAATAAGACAAAAATAACTTAAAAGTAACTTTTAAGCAAAATACAGGAGCTTGTTTGACCAATAATTTTTTAAATATTAATGAAAAAATTGTTTTTGTACTTCCACTTGAGTTTCTACTGCTTCCAGAAACCAGGAACATAAAAAAACGCCCAGATGTTTTTATGTAATGAGGTAATGGTTTTGGATGGCTGGAAAATGAGCCGTTTCCAAATGTAATGTTACAAATCAGGCACTGTCCCTCACCTAGCAATCCCAGTAAAGCCCGGCCCGTTACCTGGCAACCCTAGTGGAGTTCTGCCGTTACCTGGCAACCACAGTAGAGTTCTGCCGTTACCTAGCAACCCCACCAAAGCCCTGGCAACCCTAGTGGAGTTCTGCTGTTACCTGGCAAACACAGTAGAGTTCTGCCGTTACCTAGCTACCCCATCGAAGCCCGGCCCGTTACCTAGCAACCCCAGTGGAGTTCTGCCGTTACCTGGCAACCACAGTGGAGTTGTGCCATTACCTGGCAACCACAGTGGAGTTCTGCCGTTACGTAGCAACCCCAGCAGAGCTCCACCACATTTGGTCAGCAGGTTTTACCACTGTATGCTGTACAATGGCTGCTGGAAAAGACAAATGTTTTGTTGTTGATTGAAAACACTTGCTGCATTCTTGTTGGTCATGCAGGAGGATCTACTGCTTTTCAAAGATGTACAGTTGCATAAACAAATTATATATATATAATTATATATACACATATATATATACTGTATATAGATATATAAATATATATCTATATTTATATATATATAAAATTATATATATATTTCTATATATATGTATATAGAAATATATATATACAGTATAGATATCTATATATCTAGACAGATATATAGATGTCTATATATCTATCTAGATATATATATCTAGATATAAAGTAACATTAATTATTTAAGAGAGAGAGAACGAGAAAGAGGAAGACAGCGTTGTATATATTTTTGTTTTTTAACATGAGGAAATAGTCTTAGATTTATCGCCACACACGACTTTTAGTTGATCTTTTTTTCAAGCAACTCTTGCAGTTTCTTGAACTCTTTTTTTGGGGCGATTTACATTGACCAACTGACCTACATGTTTCTAGATGTGTGGGCTAACCGGAGAACCCGGGGAAAACCCACGGTAGCACGAGGAGAACATGCCAACTCCACAGCAACTCCTCTCTGTGAAGCTGCACTGCTAACCAGCGCTGCCCACTTTTTTATTATTCAAATTCTTCTTTGAATGATTTTTGAATTGGGTTAGGAAGCGATCTGTTTTCTAGCTGGTTAATGGGGGGAAAACGTCCCATTTTACATTTTCTCTTGACTTAGCATCTCGTTTTGTTGGAGATCTTCCTCCTCAGCTCTCAGTGATGGAAAGCTGCAGATCTTCACTTGTTTTTTCCAAATGAACATTTTCCTAGTGACTAATCTGCTGCTGATATTTTCCTGCCTGTTGTTTGCGTGCAGCAACATCCATTTCATACCTGTAACTCAGCTCCTGGTATAAACCTTTAACCTTCTCTAACTCAGTCACCGCAGCCTTTTCCTTACCTTTCAGGAATTTGATTTCTTTTGTTGTGTTTTCTTGCAGGGCAGCATTCACAGCTCTCACCTCGTTCAGCAGCGCCACGTCCTGCTTTGATTTCTCCAAGTGAGCTTTCTTCTCCTGAACTATTTGCAGCTGTAGTTTTTCCACCTGCTGCTGCAGTGCGGAACAGTTTGTTTCACACTGGCCCATATTGCATTTCAAATGTTTAGCGATCCTGTTGAAATTCTGCTCCAGAATCTGGACCCGGTTGGACATTTTTTCACAGAGATGTTCCTTCTCAGCTCTCAGGGTGTTGATTTGCTGGAGGTCCTTCTCTGCTCTCTCCAAACTGGCTTTTCTCTCACGATCTGCCTCTTCCCGATATGTTTCTACTTGGCTTTTCAGTTCGGAAACATCTTTTTCATACGTGGAGGTCTTTTCTTTGTATGAAACTTTAACCTGATCGAGTTCGTTCAGATTCTGCTTCCCTACATTTTCCAGACGTGCGACCTCCTGGGCCAGATCGTCCAGCTCAGCGCGCAGATCGTGGATAAGCTTTGCTCTCTTTGAATTAGCGATTTTCTTGAACTTTATCTTCTGACAATATGTTTCAGCCTGCTGTTGTAACTCAGTAACATCCGTTTCATATTTACTTTTCAGTTGTTGGTATAAAACTTGAACCTGGTTTAGTTCATTTTGCATTTCTTTCTCCCTCTTTTGCAAAACTGTGATCTCTTCTGCCATCCTTTGAAGGAGATCTTCCTTCTCAGCTGTCAGGTTGTTGAGTTGTAGATTCTCAGTTGCTTTTCCCAAATCTGCGTCTTTCTCAAATCTCACCTCCTGCTGATGCGTTTCCACATTTTGTTTCAGTGCAGAAGCATCTTTGTCACACCTACAGTCCAGTTCTCTGTATGAAAGTTTGATCCGGTCTAATTCTTCCTGGAAACTGTTTTGGAGAAATGCGATCTCTTCGGACACTTTCTGAAACATTTCGTCCTTTTCAGCTCTCAGATCCTCAAGGATCTGTTGCTCCTCACACAACGTTTGCGTCTCGGCCTCGCCGGCTTCATGCTTAGAGCAAAGCTCCTGGTAGGAAGTCTGGACTTTGTCCAGTTCTTCTTGGAGGACTTTACTTCTGTCTTTTTCAGCCTGGACTTGTAACGATAATGCTTCGTGGCTGAGGAGGTGGGCCACCTTTAATTCCTCAAAGTCTTTTTGCAGCACCTTCTTCTTCTTGTGTTTCACCTGGTCGTGAACCTGGGCAGCAAGGATGGCGGCGTTGAGGACTCCTGGATCACTAAACCTCTCTACTCTCTCGAGTTCCCTCTTTGTCTCATTGCCCCTGTTGATAAACATTTTTTTGAGAGCTTTCTGTCTTTTTAACTGGACATTCGTCTCTTCCAGCTCTGCTTTCAGGAGGGCCAGCCTTTGGTTGTCTTCATACCTTCGGGATCTCTCCATTTGCAGAATCCAGCGCAGTCTTTGGATTTCCCCATGTAAGACATGCGGGTGCACAGCCGGGCCCCTGGCCGGTGAATTTTGGTGGATTTCCCTTCTCACAGGCGGTCCCATCATTCTGCTGTAGTATCTCGTCTCTTGAGACATTTTCTCTTAATTGCGTTCGATAAAATGTGTTGATCCTGAACGGTCGACTTGAAAAAGCTTCTGAACTGATCAGTGATACTGCAAGCAATGAGAAGTGATGTGATGTCAGCTGGTGACATCAGAGCGTTTCCCTTTGTTGGTGGTGTGACATCACTCCACGACCAAATATCTGACTTTTTATACTTGTTTACATTCAAAATAGTCTATGATTCACTTGTTTTTATCTCATATATGATTATCTTTTGCAAACTTTTTTCAATAACTATATATTGGAAAATTAATTTAGCGGGTAACATTTAGCTAAATTAATCCCATAAGAAGAAATAATTAAACATATCATCATACAAAAACATCAGTGAATGAAAAAGAAAATTACATTAACTGATCAAATTAATAAGCCAAATGAAATGAACTGGTTGGAGCTGAGCACGAATAAAGTGGTAAGATTCACCAAGCTGTGGAAACCAGCAGCAAACTCCCATCAAACCCACCATGTTTGACCAAACACCATGTGAGCCTCAGTAAATGTCCAGGTTTACTTTTAATTTTTAGTTTGACACTGTAACTGAAAGCCCTGGACATAAGTAGCTTTTTGTTTGTTACTTTTGGTTTCTAAAAGTGTTTTCCGGTTTAGTTGTCAGAAAAGGGCCTGAATCTGTCCGTAAACGTCCTGATTACTCCTGGGAGGCAGCTGTTTTCTCCGTGTGAGTTTCTGGGAACATGCGACATAAAAAAAAAGCAACAATCCTGAGAAAAGCTGCATCCAGCCGCCTCTCAAAAGCAGGGAGAAAGTGTGGCGGCGCTGGGAGCGGCGGCGGGCCTCGTTCCCACCTGGTCCCCCTGCAGGGAGGAAGAGGACACTAAACCAGTTGGAAACTGGGCAGATTCCAGTGGGAGGAACGGGGATATTTAGCAGTGGGAGGAGAAACTCAGTGAAGCTGAAACTCTTTGGAAGAATTCATTCAGCTGCTTCTTTAATTTAAAGCCACGGTGTCGTTTTTCCTATTATATTCTCCTTTTTCAAAATGTTTTTAAGGTCAAACTGATGATTAGAAATCTAGTAAACGATAATTTAATGGATTAGAAACTCCCAGTCAGTTTGGTTGTGAATTAACCACAGATCACTGAACCTCTTGTTATATTAGCATATTTTAAACTATTATTTTAATTTACTAAGGGAAAAAAGGAAATACTTCAGGTCCAGTGTGAAAGTATTTAAATCTCATAGCCAGTTGCTGGAAACAGCAGGTTTTTAACGGGTTCGGGTCGTTTCAGCCCAGTGAAAATGGAACAAATGTTGCAACTTTGGTTGTAAATCAAACCGAATCTATCGGACAACCAGGTGGGAAAACATCTTAAATATTTAATCTGACCAGGTTATGGCAGTAAAATTTACACATTAGATGCGTCTCCATTACAAATGTGCGCAAAACTTTGTTGATATTCCGCTAATGCCAAAAAAAACAACACAATTTTGTAATTGCAGTAAAAGAAAAAACACCAGTAAATATAAAAAAATCTAAATTAAAATCTATAAACCATAAGTTATAGAGTTTTTGGTGTCTTAAACAAGACACCTTCAACATTTGTAGTACAAATGCTTAAAGGGGACGTATTATGCAAAATTCAAATTTTTCACGTTTTTGTTCTTCCCTTTGCGTTTCTACTCCTAGATACATCTACACAGCTGTTTTTTTGGCAATAAGTTTATGTTTTTTGGTGCCTGGAAACTGAGTCGTTTCAAAAACCTCCCGATTAAATCACATTCGAAAGCACTGAACCGTTACCTAGCAACCCAAGCTGAGCTCCAGCATGTGTGGTCAGCCGGTTTTACTGGACGGCTGCTGGAGAAGACAAGTGTTTTGTTGTTGACTTACCATCCAGAAACCACTTGCTGAATTCTTGTTGATTGTGCAGGAGGCTCCACTTGTGCCTTTCGAAGACGTAAGGTTGTATAATCGCTCATCTGTTTGCGGCCATTTTCATGTGCGAGTGTAAACGTTGAGCTTTGGGGGCGTGGCCAGCAGCAGCTTATTTGGATTTAAAATGACAAGAGACCCTGAAAGAGCTAAAATCTCATTGTCAAAAATTATTTTGTGTAAGAAAAATTAATGACCATGTTTTGTATAGGCCACAGATCTATCCTAACTTGTTCAAGGAACGCTGATGTGTGTATTTCATGTCCAGGTGAACGGACCCTGCAGAGAAAGTGCTAGTAAGCGCTCACTGTGTTCCTGTTTTGCTGCAGAAGGTCTCAGGGGTGTGAATGTGGTGAGTGTGTTTTTTTTACAGCCTCCAAAGCTCCCCAGGCTCAGCCGTAAAGCGGCAGCAGAGGATTTTATGGCTTTTATGGCTTTCAGTCACTAAAACTGTAATGGATGCTGTTAGAGCAGACGGACACGCCCCTCACACAAACAGGCTGGTCATTTAAAAGATTATTTCCTTTTTAAACTGTTAAACTTTGATCTGAATTTTATTTAGAAGTGAGCAAAACTCAGGATTCTCTGCATCATTTTAAGGCTGAAGGAGTATCTTTTATGTTGAATTATATATTCTGGGCAAAAATAAGCAGGAAGTCAAACTGTTGCCTTCAACAGTAAATAAACAGCTACATGATTAAATTCAGAGCAGTTTAGAACCTAAAAATCAATGTTTAGTCTGCTTTTGTCTCACAAAAGCTACATTTACGTTATGACTGGGATATGTGGACTTAAAAGGTTTATAGCAATATTTTCTGGTACTACTTTGAAAATGATAAAACTGACGATAAGAACTATTTATTGCTTATTTTTTAGGCAGCTCAATGGCTGCGACTGTGTGTAACAATAACAAATTTAGCTGGATAGTAAATTGTCCCGGAAATGATTGCAATAAATAATAACATTGTCATTTTGAGACAATTTCCAACTAATATAACAATAACAGTGACATATTAATGCAATTATTCCCACTCAAAGCCAAAAAATAAACTAATTTAAGTCAGTAATATTGTTGAAAAAGGATTGGAAGATTATTTAAATTACAACATCAGAAAAATGTTTTGTTACAAATGAAATAATCTGCCAGTAGAACTCGAACTGAGTTGCTAGGCGACGGGCTGGGCTGGGGTTGCTAGGTAACAGCGTAGTGCCAGTTGATTGTGATACGAGTAGAATATCCTACCAGTAAACTAGCATTTTGTCATCAATATTAAGCAAATATTTACATTAAAAATCACATTTATGTTGCTGAAAAGTTAGTTTAGTCCTGTTTTAATTGAAATAAGATATTTGGACTAGAAAGTAAAAAATACTTGGTAAGATTTTGAGTTTTTGGAGTACTGAAACAAACAGGGTGAAAGGATATAAATGTTTCCTTTACTGATACATTTCTTTCCTTTCTAGAACGTGCCTGAAGCCTCGTTGGATCCCTTCAGCTTCAGAAACGTTTGTGAGACAAATAAAGCCGTCTGAGGATCCGGCAGTAAATACCTGACCTGTTCACTGTGTGGGATGAACACGCGTTTGCCCCGCTGACCGCGACATTCCCATCTCTGTGCGTCTTTATCGCCTCCTCCTACTCATATCTTCTGATTATTTCTCAGCTAAACATAAACGTTGGAGCTGGAAAGACGCTTATCTCCATGGGAAAGGAAGATCCCAGCTCTGCTTTGGAAAAACAGGTGAAAACCTCCACTAAAGTCGCCTCTGTGTGTTTAACGTCTTCGTTTGAGATGTTTTTTCTCCAGAATGTGAATAAAATGTAACTCGGTTGACTCCAGGATCCATGTTTGCGCAGATTGATTGGGCGACATTAAAGGAACAGAAACACAATGCCTGTTAAACCGCTGATAGCATGAAACACAAACAGGTCGGTGATAGCATTGTGAAGAGAAGCCACACTGATTATTGATCAGCTCAAATATTTGAACAACCTCTCAGTAAGAGAAAGGCAAGGTGGGATATTTTCTACAAGAGGTCAGAAGAAAGTGGACAAATAAATGGATAGAGTGAAATTAAGTAGAAACATAATACGGCGTAAATAGATAGAAAAAAAGTACATTTCTGACAAAAATCTGATGTTTTGAGAATAATCCCAAAAATTTTCTAGAAAAAGTAGAAAGTCTTTGATTTTTCAAACTAAAAAAATGATTGTTCCTAGAAAATTTCTTAGATTGATTTGATTTCAATCTTATTCAAGTTTTTTTCTAGCAAGTTTCGACTTTTGAAGCTCAAGTTTTTTGGCAGAAATTTACTCCTTTTTTTTATGACCCTACAACGCTGTCGTAGAAATTTTATATTTTAAAGCAAAATGCATGAAAATCTTGAAATTATTCAACAATCAGCCTTTGAAATGACGCTGCTGTAAACAGTTATTTTAGTCAGTTAAAAAAGTCAAAATTTGGAGACACAAAGTCAAAATTCTGAATTTTTTTTCAGAATTCTCACTTTTTGTCTCCAAATTCTGACAATTTTTTACTAACAATTACAACTTGAATCTCAGAATTTGGGCTTTCATCTCCAAATTCTGAGAAAAATGTCAGAATTATGAATTATTTTGTGTCACACTTTGGACTTCCAGTCTCCAAATTCTGACTTTTGTTTTTTACTGACAATTGCGACTTCTGAAATTCTGAAAATTTTCTCCAATTTCTGAAAAAAAAATCTCTGAAAAAAAGTCTGATTTTTTTTAAAGTCCAAATTGGGAGACAAAAGGTCAAAATTCAGATTTTTTTCATAATTTTGACTTTAATCTCAGAATTCAGATTTTTTTTTCTCTGAAATTTGAAAAAAAGTCATAATTCTTAATTTTTTTTGGCCCTAATCCTCTCCCGTACTTTCCTGAACGTTTTCTAAGTTCTGTCTCACATCGTACAGGTTATCAATCAGGCGTCTCCTTTAAAAGTCTCTCCATTCCTGTCATTCCTATGATTAGCGACGGAGCGTATGGGGTCTTAAGATGGAGGAACACTCCACTCCTCTGGTTGCTTTGTTGTTTCTCACGCTGCGACCGCAGGAGCTGACGCTGTGGGCATGAAGTGAGCCCAAACACAGGATTCCTCCTCGTTTCTATCTTTTCTTTTCATTGAGTTGAGCAGCGCCTCCTCCACATTCCTCAGGCTGTCTGGACTGAGGAGGAGACATTCCTCAGACCTTTGTTGGGCTCACCAGGCCCCCTTACCCAGAACTGAAGAGGTAGTAAAGGTAATGAAAATATATTTTGCATTATTTCCTTTTGTTTGTTTGGCTAAATGTTGATGTGGAGATCATATAATTAGGCCCCAATTTACAATTTACATTCATCTGGTGTAAAAGTAGCACATTGTGGGGTTTTCTAGAAGCTCGCTATCCACTAAATTTACATAAATCTTCAAAACAAAATTAATAAAATCAGTTAACAAGAAATTTGATTAAATATAATGGATACTATGAGTATTTAAGATACTCAGAATCATGTTTAGTCTTTCAATTAACCAATAGTTCTCTGGTGTTTATTTAAATTTAGCGTCCCCAATTTTAGCTCAGGTTATGTTTGTTCACCAAGCCTAGCTTATCTTATTTTAGCTCAGATTATGTACCTTAGCATAGCTTAGCAGCTGCTGTCTATCTTAGTTTAATGAAGTTCATCCCAGCTATGCTAGCCTTAGTTAAGGCTATGCTAGCCTAAACAGAGGCTTTAGTTGACCTTGTTAAAACCTGCGGCCTTTCTTGTTCTAATGAAGTTCAGCTAAGCTAACTTTTATGCTAGTCTCTGCTAATTAGTTTATTAGTTTATATTAATTCTGACTTATTTCATCCTTGCTAATTTTAGCTTAGCTTATAGCTTTATCTGCCTTAGCTTAATATAGAACCATCTTAGTTTAATTTTATTTTGACATAAAGCAACCAAACAATAAATCTATCAATCTGTGAAGATGCCAGAATCACCCAAAAATAAAATCTTCTTGCGCAACCTCAAACAAATGTCATTAATTTTCAGTATCAGCTAATATAAAACATTAATCTGTTTTAGTGTTAGAAGGATGTTGTCCCTGATCAACAATATAAAATCATCTCCTCACATCCATTTTTTGTGGTTTTCTCTCATCATTTGCTTTATAAATCTTCTCTTTCTCTCTCTTCTACCCTGGATCTTGATATTTATTCATCTCGCTCATTGAAAACCATTTTTCCATCTAACTCATCTCCAACAGATTTCAGATGAAAGTGTAAAAACCTCTTGCCTTCTCGTTCTCTCTAATCACAGCTTTCTCTGGAAGGAGATGAGGATCATGTGAATGAGCGCAAGTTTTTCTTCAGGGGCAGAAAGATGAATCAGATGCTCCTGCTAAGGATAAAAGGCAGAGTGTAATTTATTCATTCAGTGGCTAGCAGCCACTGGGATCAGCTAGCTAAGGTGTGAAATAAAGCTGAAATCTGCCGAGTTATTTGGTGGGAACTGACTGATGGGTTCACGGCTTCACCTTCGGGGAGGATTTTATACAACAAAGTGAGAAACTGGTTGTACAAGAGAGTAAACTTTTCATCTGACCACCACTCCCTTCCTTTACAGTTCGCCTGCAGGGAAGGATTTATCACATGATGCTCGTACCTGCAAGATGTGTGTTTGCAGTTAGTTCAAACACACAGATCTCTGCTGTCAAAAGTTCAGCAGAGATCCTGAGAGAATCCACTTAGTTGGCCGTATAATTGCACAAATTGGATTTCAGAAATCCAATTTGTGCAATTGGATGTGATTTGGGGTGTTGCTTAGTGGAAACGCACTAATTCAAAAAAATAAAGTCACGGTTTTTAATAGAAAGTTTTTGCACTAGCTACAAAGAGATTGTTTTTTGGCCTAGTGTATTTCGCGTCACAGAAATCACGTGATCAACAACCAGACGTTACTACTGGCGGAAACAACGAAGAAGATGACAGGAAGTGGCTGGAGGATGATGGTGTGGCATGTTTTTAATGATTCATCGTGTGAACAAATTTATTCACATTTGATTCAAATTGTCTTTCGTATTTAACAGAAACAACTCAATTGTGAAATTGTGGTTTTTCTGACATTCGCAGAATACTGACAAAGTTTTGCACACATCTGTAATGGACACACAGATAAAGACTACAGAAACAATGGGAGAACATGTGGAGTGAGATGGCATCACTTTTTTTCTGTCTATGGCTTTGAAAAGCAGAAGTGGAGCCTCATGCTCAACCAACAAGAATCCAGCAAGTGTTTTCAGTCAACAACAAAACACTTGTCTTTTCTAGGAGCCACTATACAGTCCGTACAGCGGTAAAACCAGCTGATTAAAATGTGCTGAAGGTCAGCTTGGGTTGCTAAGTAACGGCGCAGTGTCTGTTGAATTTGAGATTTTTGAAACAGTTTACAGTTTATTTGTGGAACTTTTTGCCCTAAAACAGCTCAGTGTTTTTTTTAAGTGCTTGGATTGTTTTCAGAAGCAGCTGAGACCCAAATGGAAGAATGAAAACGTACAAAATGTGAATGTTGCATAACGGATCCCCTTTAACTATAAAGGAAAAACTAGTACAGAATAATTCAGGTACAAAAGAGTTGGTTTACAGGCAAGATAGAACCAAATGGCAGAAGCTGTCTTTAGTTTGCAGTATTTAGAAAAGAGAATAGAACCTTTATAATAAACAACAGAGTGCTGTTGGTTGATTTAAGATACGTTCTTTAGTCTCTCCACATGCCTGCAAGGCTCAGTGTTGGAAATTTAAATTTCATCAAGCCATTTTCCAAACAACGGAAACTTCATCACAGATGACTGATCTCTCCTTTATATTCATGTTCAGCTCAAACCGCCAGAATCAAAACGTCTTCCTCTGGGATTTTCTGCTGTAACCTCCAGCCACGACGCTCCTCAGCATCTCCTCCGCACCGTTTGAACTGCTCATGTTATTTTAAAGCACTGACAGAGGTAAAAACACTTCGTTATGCCGGCCTCCTGAGCTCCATGTTCAGACACTCCGGCTCCTATAGCTGCTCAATCTGCTCCTGTTGTACTTTGAAGCAGATTTTCCAAAGTTTGTACTATAAAAAAGGAATTTCTGAACGCTGTGGGTTTTTTCCCCTAAACAAATGTACAATTGTGTAATCGGCATCATATGATTCAAAGTAATTATAGTGGTTACCCTCATGCTTAAAACCACATAGGGGTTTAATGGAGCTGATTGCTACATTCCTCGTCAGAAAGAAGAACAATGTCCAAATGTTTGTTGCTTTCCAAACATATTCCCACATTCAAATTTACGTAAAAAAAGATTTCAACAACAAGAATCAGATTTAGAATCAGAATCAACTTTACGGGCCACAACAGATGTGACTCCGTTTGAGGCTAACTTTTATTAGCATTAGAAATTAGTACAAAGAGAAACATATGTTTGCATTTTATTAACTTTAACATAAAAGCAGCATATTTTTTAGAATATGTTCTCAGCTGTGTGTATGACTTGTTTAATAAAACACAAACCACCAGCAAGTTTTCACAAATAGTTCCTGCTGCTGTGTGGCGGCCATGTTGGATATTTATTTGTTTTTGGGGGGTTTAGTTTCCATAATATTTACATAAATATTCAAAACATAATTCAGAAAATTAGTTCAGAAGAAATCTGATTAATAAGATATCAAACTTAATAAATTTAATGAACAGCAGGAGAATCTAAGATACTCAGAATTAAGCAATAGCAATGACTTGTGTAACTTATGGTTGCCTAGCAACAACCTGTTGAGTAACTTATAGTTGCCTAGCAACTGGCGCAGTTTCACCGCTGTCCCTCATAACTGCTTAAAAATTAAAAACTGAGAAAACTGTGGATGAAACAGGAAAGTTTACGCCACCAGTTTGGTAACATTTCAGATACTTAAAACAAAAAAACCCTAATCAATATAATTGCCGATATCGACTGATACGGAACACACATCTTGACGTGTTTTCAGCCTTATTGTCCAGTTCTTCAGTTTAAATATTTCTACACTGAATAAGGAACAAATATTTATATTCTTTTGACTGCCCTTCATTGTAAATGAGTTTATTTTATTTGTATGTTCAAACCAACCTCATCAGATTATTATTATTTTTTTTAACTTATTGAATTTCCATCTTATCTTGCGATCTGTTTTTGTTCTGCCGGAGTGAACGTTTACGTTTGCCCACAAAACCAGGCTCAAACAGCGTCTGGTTCTTTTGTGGCCTTATCAACAATCATAAACGGCCGCCACAATCAGCGGTGAAAATGCCAATGCCAGCTGCCATGTTTGGACATTAAAATAACTTTAAAAACAGGAACCACTGGGTTTGTGTTGACGGATAATATCTTTAAAACTTCCAACAATCCCAGGCCCCGATTTCTCCGTTTTGGTGACACTCCTCCCCCATTCTCTTTCTCTCTTTCTATACTTTCTCCTCCACAGCAGCTTATCCATGCAAACAAGGCTGAATAATGCACACAGAAGGGGATCACAGACCCTCGCTCCCCCCTTTCACCTCCCACTCAACCCCCTGGATCTCTTCATCCAAAGACCCGAAACCGATCCGGCACGACGCAGAGCTGCAGGGATCACAAAGGCAACCAGGCGAAGAAGAGGAGGAGCGGTGCTGGATAATTACAGATGAAGATAACAACCACTGAGATGCAGATTAGCTTGGAAGGAGGAAACAAAGACATTGAAGGATATGATATAAATATATTTGTAGGGTCCGCATTTACCGCATCGTTTATCATTTATCGAGATAAATTTCTTATTATGATAATAATTCTGATTGCCACAATAAATTCCAATTAATGATGTTTCAAACCCCCATAAACTGTACAAATTGTTAATTTTACTGTTTTTTCTGTTTGTTCACTTAAAAGTATCAATAAATACTAATACAGTTAACAATGTGATTAAATGCAGTTACAAGATGCAGTTTAATTATATAAATCACATTCCTTTAATGGCTGGTGCCCTAAAGAAGCATATTACAAATGGGAATGTTTTTCTAGAGCAGTATTTGTGTTTGTGGGACTATAATTGCTGTGACACACAGTCCCACAATTACAGTTACCTAAAATAATAAGTAATAAATAGTTCTTTAGTTCTCACATTATTACCACAAAATATGGTGGTAAAACTTTAAATCTATTTTGTCCATTTATTTGGATATTTTAATACAAACATTTACAGAGAATCATATTTATTTAATTATAGACAGTAACTAATGTTTTATTAGTTCTGATAGTTTTCCTTAAAGTTGTGATACATTAACAGTTTTTTTATTGACTTGAAAATGCTAAGCTAAATTTATACGTCCTTTACTTAAAAACAAAAAAAAAGATTTTTGTTTTGACATAAAAGAAGAAAATGCACGGTTCAGTTTTAGAGGTTTCTCTGTTGTCAATCTCTGTGTTTATCCTTGATAATCTCATGTAATCTCTAAAAGATTAGCAAAGAGAAACCAGAAGGAAATAAAGAGTTAAATTAACTGTTAAAGCTTGCAGACCCCCATGAGAGAACAAGAAAAAGATGACTAAGATGAGAAAGGAAGGGTGGAAACAACAGAAGGGTAAAAAAATGAGAAAGAAAAGTAAAATAAACGAGAAGCTTTTTGAGAAGAAGACTTTCACAGTTTACAGGAAAGTGTTAGACACTCAAACCAGATTTTTTTGGCAATAAATTCTTTGGATGAATTAACATAAAATTAATTGCAAACTGTGCTAAGACAAACTTTGTAAGTTAGAGTTTTAAAGAGCACACTTTCTTTTAAAAGAGCACTGAAATCTTAGTTTTATTAAATTCTACTTTCTTAAATCAAGGTTTATATGTGTAGTTTGTTTAATGACTAATTTTGCGATATTTTAATATCATAAAATGTCATTTCAATATCAAACCAGTTTGATGGCAGGTAGATTAGTGACACTAAACTAAAGGGGATCCTAATAAATAAACAAATAAACATCTGCCAAGGGATTACTGAAGGAAATTAGCTTGTTTTAGCTAACTGCCACACATTTACATTATAAATGTGATTAATGTGCACTATCCCGACATAAATAAAAAACATCCTTGAAATTGGTTTTATTCTTTACAAAATCTCTAGCTCCAGCTGAAAGTGGCTCTCTTTACTTTAGCAACAGTAGCTAACCAACTAGCCCACTAGTTAGCTCGCTAATTAGCAAGCTAGATAGCTGCCTAGCTAGTTATCTAGCTACAGCTGTGAATCCTGTGAGAAAACACCTACCTATTGTGTGTATTTCTGTGTGTCTCTGCGAACACGTCCCGTCTCTTACTTGTCCCCATAATGTCTGCCAGGACAGGAAGCAGCACAATGCCAGGCAGGTCCTGAGGAAAAACTGGATCAGAACCACACACACGGGTCTAGTTAGACACAAACAAGAGAATGCACACTAAATAACTGCAGCACACTCTGCTGCGCACAGAAATATCTTTGTGGTGACTGCTACACTCATGAAACAATAAACAAGACTAACCAGAAAATAAAGTGAAAAAAGTAACTGTGAGGTCAACCTCTGTTGCACAGCATGTTGGTTTATTTTAATTGTTTTCTGCCAAAATTCAATAAAAAGATGTTTATTTGCTGTCTGGTTTCAGGAGGAAAATGAAGAAATCCTTTTTCTTGGAAAAAGGAATCACCTCTGACTGTTAATGAGGCAGAGAGTAATGAACCAGTTTCAGAGGACAAAGAGTTAAAGACTGAAAAGAAAATACTAACAAAGAGGAAGAAGAGGAAACGTGTACGGCGTTGATCCCGGATGATCTCCTGTCATCCTAAAAACACAAACAGATCGAAGCTGAAGATCTGTCCCCCGAGGGACGACGGGAATAAAGACTTAATCCGTCTATTACAGCTCAAACATCCTGGGAAGTCAAAGAGCATCGGAGTATCTGCAGAAACAAGCAGAATCTGGTCCGGACACAAAGCATGGAGTCTGTTTATGGAGGAGAGTCAAAGAAAAACACCTGAAAAGGTGATTCAAGTTCAGTTAAGAAACTATCCTGGATTCTAAAGCTGCAAGAGCCAAAAGAGTATATAAAAGATTATCCAAATTACTTAAAAAACTAAACATTAAAATCCTCATGATGATATTTTAAAACATGCAACCCAACCTCTCTGCAAAAAAAAAAATCACCAGTATTAATCAAATACTTTGTGCCCTCACTGAAAAAAGGAAAACTGAGCTCCATCCTAAAAAAATTGAGTTAATTTCCTACATGTAATTGGACTAAGTTTGTCAGACTTACTTTATTTTCATTTGTTAACATGCCAACTAAATAAAGTTAATACTTAGATAAACTTAATTTGATTTCTTGTATCAAATTTACTCAGTTTTATAAAGTTAAATCATTGTTTTGTTTTTCAGTGCTCACTACAAAACATATTCATCACTGTAACATCCACTAAAGGTCCTGAATATTTTAGTTTAGAGATAAAAGCCCAATTTCAAGGCGTTAAATTATCAGGTAAAATTTCTTTTAAATCATATTTGATATATTTAGCATTTTTTATAACAACTGAATGTGATATAGTTACGTGATTATGTTATAAAATGGCACTATGCGGCGCTAAAGACACAATACTGGCCCTTTAAATCAAAGAGGTCCAAGATTTGAGCCCTGTGGAACTCCGTAACCAATAAGGTTTAAAGTAACCAACCAAACTGAAACGGTTCAACCAGTTAGCCTGAACAAATGGTTTTTGCTAACAAAGATCCTCTGTTCAGCCAAATTGCTTCACATCCTCTGTTTTTATCTGACAGTTAAACCGAACTTTGCTTGTGAGCGAAGTGTGTGAACTCCTTTAATAACAGCTCAGATTCTCTGCTTTAATGACTTTGTTTTGTCTCTTCTGTTAATGTAGTTTCCTCATCAAGGAGAGACAAAGGCTCTCCGGGGATGCCGAGAAGTCCAAAAAGGAGGACAAGTTGAATCCTGACTGCTGAAACAAGCTGGAGATCCTTGTTGAGCTAAAAGAAGAGAAGCGGAAACTAGGAAAACTGAGACATTTCTCTGGGACACAACCAGAGTCTTTTTTCATTCAGACAAAGACAAAAAGAAACACTTTGCATCCCATGGAAGTTACAATCCAATAAGTGCTAATGAGGCATCATTTGAATCCCAAAGGGAGCTGGGAGATAGTGGTGCGTTGAGGTGAAGAGTGAGAGTTGATTCCCAGAGACGGAGAGGGTGAAAGAGAAGCCGACCCCCCTGAGGGTCGGAGCGATTTCTCTCCCCCACATCCCCTCTGTTCGCTTCCCTTTTCAGCTGCTTCCCTGCCTCCATCAGATCCATTCTGAGTTAATCCAACAAACGCAGGATGAGAAACAGGCTCATTAGCGCAGAGTCCGCCCGTCAAAGCGGTCCTAACGGAAACGTTTCCCTGCATAAACTAAAGCTAAAACTTCAGCGTCATTAATTAATGAACAGGTTGTTCTCTAAGGTTTTCAAACAAAAACTGGAGTTGCACTGCAAAAACTACAAACTTTTACCAAGTATTTCTGGTCCAGATTTTAGTGGAAATATCTTAGTGCACCTGAAACAAGACAAAACTTACAAGTAACTTTTCAGGAAGATATAGAAGCTTTTTAAGTCAATAATTCCTTAATACGTATTAAAAGTACTAGTTCCACTGGCAGATTACTTTACTTATAACAAGATATTTATGTTATAAGTGAAATAATCTGACAATGTAACTAGTAATTTTTCATCAATATTAAGACGTTATTGACTTAAAATGAGCTCACAGCTATTACTGAAAAGTTACTAATAAGTTAGTTTTATTTTATTTTAATTGCTTCCGCAAGAATTTAGACAAAAAATACTTGGTAATATTTGGTATTTTTTCAGTGCAATGGACTGAGATTTACTTCTTCAAAGTTGGATCCATGGTGAATTAATAATAATAAAAAAAAATTATTTAATAAAAAACAAATACATGGCCGATTTGTGCTGCAGATCTGGTTTTAAAGAAATATCTACAGAAATCTCACATGCAACATAAACATTTTTATATTAAAAGTGTTAACTGGGATAAAAAACATTTTAAATTAAGAATATATGTTGAATATTTGAATTAAATTACTTTGATTAAACAATAAATGTTTTTATTATTTTCGCCTGTTTTCTATAAGAAAGGGTGATAATTCTGAAACTACTTTACTATTAAAATATTCAATCAGATTAACATTTAACTAGTTGGATCAAATGCTTTATAAACTATTTACAGCATTCAAAAACTTTTATTTAATTTAATTCATGCTGTTTTGTAATGGGATATAAGTTTGAAAGTTTCAACTAACCAATTAAAAAAATTAACTGTGAAACAATTTATACATATTTATTTATCTTATTTTATTAGACATCCATTTGAATTAAGACAACCTGAATTTTATTTTCATTATTTTATTTATTTAAAATAAAACTGGTTAAAATCCAGAAAAACCAGCAGATCTCAGCCTCCTCTTTGACTTTTTTGTTTTCTGCATTGATGAAATACGTCTCTTTTACTTCCGTTTAGCAGGTTCTGTACTTCAGACAACATTTCAAATGTCAAAGCTGATAAAGTCCTGATTTATCGTCTCTGCATTCATTGTGTTTTCCACGCCTATAAATCACCGAGGGGGGAGCGAAACGTCTCAAACATTTTCTCACAGCGCAGCTGTCGGTTTGAATCGGCCCGAAGGCGTTTTCAGCGTTTCTAAACATGAGCTTCAGATGTGAAGACGAGGGAATTAAAAAGTATCTGTGTGGAAATGTTGTCAAGAACAATGGCTGACGCCTCCCGGTGAATGGTTTTATCCAAACTGTTTGTCTCTCACTGTATTCATGACATTAATGGAGGGGGAGAAAAAAAAAAAAACTTGCAGCAACAAAGCGAAATCCAGAGAGGTTTCAGATTAAACAACAAAAAACAAAAAGAAACTTTCTCCAGCATAATTACATCATCTGAAAGACCAACGTACTGCTAATATGGACACACAGATAGGAAGTTATGTTTCTGTGCCAAACGTGTGATATAAGATGCAATATTCCCTACATAGAAATTTTATTAAAGTGGCCCAAGAATGGAGCTTTGAGGAACCTCACGTTTAATTTATGTTCGCTCAGATCAGAATTTATCCAAGGACCAAAGTATTTGGACCATTTTAGCCCAAAACCAGAGAATATCACTCACTTCTCCAGCTGATACATCCATAATCTCAACTTTATGTTTGAGTGACCCAAAAATGGCGCCCTGATGAACCCCACATTTGATTTTTATTCGCTCTGACCAGAAATTGCCAAATGACCAAAGTATTTGGACCAAATTAGCCCAAAGCCAGAGAACATCACTCACTTTTCCAGCTGATAAATCAAGAGTCAAGAGAAAATGGAGCCTTGAGGAACCCCACATTTGATTTTTGTTCACTCAGATCAATTTACCAAGTAGATCAAAATACCAAGTATTTGGACCAATTCAGCCCAATACCCGGGATTATCACTCATATTTCCAGCTGACTATTCCACAACCTCAGTTGTGTTTTTGAGTGACTCAAGAACAGAACCTAGAGGAACACCACATTTGATTTCTGCTTGCTTAGACCAAAGATGACCAAAGTATTCGGGAGAATTTAGTTCACTACCAGATAATATCACTCCCTTTTCAAATCATAAATCGATGATCTCAACTGGGTGTCTGGGTTTTAATTATGCTTTTTTGAATATGGGGATAGTTTGATGAGAAAAACTCTATGAATCTAAGTTTAAAACCTACATTACACCTTTTAAATAATAATAAAAACTGTGCAGATCTTTACTCTACCACACTATTTGATTGACTATAAGCTGATGCTCCAAGCTGCAAACGCTACATCTCTGCATTAATCAGCAGCAGGAACGGCGGGGCGGGTCACTCTACGGAAAGCAGCCTAATAACAATGTCCATTGAAGGGCCGTGCTCCCGTTTCCCCTGGGAACATTACCAGGCCTTTCCTGCTATACAGCAGCTCCCCACAATGGGCTGATGCTTCAGACCAAATGGGGAAAGATAAATATGCTGCATTAGGACCACTGCAGAAAAAACAAGAAGGAAGAGCAAAATTTAAAAAAAAAATTAGAGAATTTCTGAGCTCCAAATGTCAAAAAATTTGCTAGAAAAAATATGAAAGTTTGAGTTTAATCTCATCAAGGTTCTAGAAAAAACAAGTAAATATCTTAATTCCACAAGTGGAAAATTTTTGACTTCCAGAAATTTTCTGAGTTTGAAAGTCATAAATGTTGGACTTTTCAGGAATATCCCAGTTGATTGGAAAATTCATAACAATCTCAAAATTTGGCATTTTTCTATGTTTTTTTTTCTTCCCAAATTTCCCATTTTTTTTCTAGAACAATTTCAACTTTTCAAAATCAAAATTTTAAGGGGTTTTTGTAGAATGCTTCTGAGTTTAGTCTAAAACTATTTGATGGTTTTAAAACAAATTTTCAGCTTTTCAAACTCAGAAATCTTCTCATAATTTCAACTAACTAGTTAGCAAGCTGTTTTTTTAGATTAATCTGAAAATTGTTGATTTTTTCTAGGAAATCTTTTACTTTTAAACTCAAATTTCCTTTTTTATGCAAGAAAATTTCAGTCTTTTGGTGGAAATTTGCTGCACCTTTATTTTTCTTTCCATCTTGAAAGGCTCTAATGTGCTGTTGTTTTTTCTCTTATTAATAATTGCTGTGTGTTTTTACAGAGTTTAGAATCTGTTTGAAGTTTGGTTTGCATAGCTGTGTGTTTCTTTGTTCCACCTGTAGGATGTGTGAAATGATCATGAAGAAGAAGTATGAACGGATCCGATTTCAGCTGCAGACCTGAGTTATTTCTCACTTTATCTATACACACACACACACCCCTACACACACCCCTACAGCTCCACTGCCTCGAAGCAGTCCAAAGCACATTTTTCCTGCAACTTCAAGGACATCAGAAGTGTCAGAAGTTAAAAACCTGCCGGAGGTAAACTGCTCCGTTTGAAGCAGACACTGGAGGAAATCACACACACCTGAATGAGAAACAAAAATGCTTTTAAGGAGAAAGAAACCCGAACTGAGAGCTGCTGCCCCTTCACCTCTGCTGGCTACAATAAATGTTATGACAAGTGAGGACAAAGGGAGCCGTCGCCGCTTCAATCTGGGAGGAAAAAAATTGGATTGTTATCGAGAACCTGAGAGTGAAGGGGAGTCGCTGCAAAAATATGATTACAGGTGGTTCATATTGTAGCATCGAGTAAAAGGTTTTCAGTTCTGATTTAGAGGAGTCAATGTTTTCTGTAATTTTTCAGATTTTCAGGGAGTTGGCGCCAAAGCAGAGGATCATGGGAATTCTTTAGAGTTAACAGGACTTTGATGACCTGAAGGGTCGGCACGGTTCACGCCAGACAGAAACACAGAGACAGATTTAGGAAAGATTTTAAAATGGACAAGAATCCATTTAGATGAGAGTATAAAATATGTTAAAACAGAAAAAAGACCAGTGTCCAGTAAGGGCAACATAAAGTACTGTACAGTTACTAAAAAAATGTTAAATATTCTGCCAGTGGAACTAGCTAGTTGGAACTAGTTAGCAGCTAGTTGCTAGAAATAGCACCCCCGGCTAGCTAGTTAGCACCCCCTGCTAGCTAGCTTGTTCCACTGGCAGATTATTTCACTTAAAACGTGGGAAAATGTCATGAAATAATCTACAAGTGGAACTAGCAGGACTTTTTATTCATATTAAGGGATTACTGACTTAAGTCAGTATCATATCTTGCTGAAAACTTACTTGTCTGCTTCTTTTGTCTTTTTTTCCCCAAGTGTATTAAGACATTTGCAGTAGAAACTGTACAAAAAACTTGGTAAACTTTTGTATTTTTACAGTGTAGCAAAATAACAAAAAGTATTGTAACTGTCAGGTTCAGTCTAATTGAGATAATCAATTAGAATCAACTCTCATCGAGTGAAGTTGAAGCATCTTACCAGTAGGGATGTTATATATTTTTTTGGCTACGTTTGTATTGTATATTGTTCTGCCCTTTTTTCTTCTCTGCGTTGGACAGATGTTTCATGTGTGAAGCATTAATTTTGACAGATCCTGTGAGGAAATCTAAACGTTAGGATCTGTCAGAGCTGCAAACGTTGCTCCAACAGGTTGATGGTCTGCTCCCCCTCCAATGAAGGCATCTTGTGACACCCAGCGATCCAGACCAGTGACTTAACCTTTCTTTTCTGACCTCACCTGCTGCTGTTAGGGGCCAGGTTGTCGGGTAGCTTCCTGTCAGGGTCTTTCCAGATGGTAAGAGGTGGAACAGGCGGGGGTTTCTTCCTTATTCATTGTTTCATTCACTGAGTTTGTCCTAAATAATAAAACTGACACCTAGCATCTCCAACAAACTTTGCTTCCATTCCAAATATTGATATGTTACAGCAGTTTGGGCGACTAAAAGGGAAGTAAGAATTTCTTCAGACCAAAGATAAATCCAGGAAGCATTAAAGCTCTTAAAAAATCAAAAACAACCAGATGTTTTTGGCAATAAGTTAATGTTTGTTGATGTCTGGAAAACAAACAGTTTCAAAAAACCTCCGGGATGTTAAATCACATTTGAAGGGCACCGGGCGTTACCTAGCAACCCCAGCAGAGTTCCCCCTGTTACTTAGCAACCAAAGCTGAGCTCCAACATGTTTGGTCAGCTGGTTTTACCTATGTATGTGCTGTACAATGGCTGCTGGAAAAGACAAGTGTTTTGTTTATAATGATGATTGCCTCATGGCAGCTAAAAACACAATTCATTTAAAAAAAAAGATTTCAAACCAGCAACGAACACAACTTCATATCTGAATAACAGCCAAACAACTGAGGAACATTACTGCTTTTGTCGTCGACTTACCAGCCAGAAACCACTTGCTGGATTCTTGTTGGTTGTACAGGAGGCTCCACTTCTGCTTTTCAAAGATGTAAGATTGTATAATTGCAGGTCTGTTTGAAGCCATTTTGATGTGAGAAAGTAAATGTTGATCTGGGGGCCTTGGCCTGCAGCAGCTTATTTGGATTTAGACACAAGGCCCTAAAGCAGCTCATTCTGAAAGGAGCAGAATAAAATCTCATTATTTTTGACTCCTTTGGTGCAAAAAGTGTCATAAAGATGTTTGTATGGCCCATTAACGTATCCGAACCTGTATAAAGCCGTTTTTCCAGGACAATTAAGAGACTCCTTCCCTTGTTTCTTCCTTCTAGATGAGCACATTAGTTAACCTGATGTATGTGAAAACTCAGTTGCACACGGAGCTGACATATGGCTGAAGAATAGCCACAAGTGTTAAAATATTAACCTGCTCCTCCTCATTAGGGCTGCCAGAGCAGTAAAACCCTTCTGTGAGGCTTGAAGCTCGGTCCGAGCCTCCAGCGCCAGCGGGGTGCGTCCTCCACCCCCCATCCACCACAAAGGCCAGTATGGCTTCGTTAATGGTGCATGTTGGCTTAAAATCGACCTGCAGCTCAGCAGGGGGCAGAGTCAACGAAATGGCGTCCGCGGCGCGAACAGGAGATCCCTGTGGGGCTGGGTTGAGCTGAAGAGAGGTGGGAGAACTTCAGGAAATGCTCTACGGTTAATAGGAAGAAGCTTCGACAAATAAAGCTGTAAATAAAGTGAATGAAAAAGACATTTAAAACTTATTCTGAAAGCTGTCATAGTTAGGTCAGGTTTATTTGTGAGGCGCATTTCAGCAACAAGCAATAAACATTACAGTTTATCAAATCCCAACATCAAAATCATCAATACACATCAGATTGATCAATGTTCCAGTTATTACTAATCAAAAGCAACTCTGAAAAGTTGGGTTTTACGCCTTGATATAAAGGAACTCAGTATATTAATTAGCTGCTTTGACATTCATGGCTAATGGTTCAAAGCTAACGGTTCAAGGCTAACGGCTCAATGCTAATAGCTCAAAGCTAAAAGGTCAAGGTTACTAGTTCTAAGCAAGCAGCTCACTGCTAACGACTCACAGCTAATGGCTAAGTTAGCTTTAATACTAAGTCACGATCACACTGCCAGTAAAAACAAACATTTTAAAGGCTACAAACTTACACCAGCAGCCAAACAACACAGTAATAAGTGCTAAATAACATCCATACATTCACATAATTATTATACTCTACTCACATTGTCAGTGACTGCTGCTCCCCTCGATACGTTTTATTGACATTCAAGAGTTATTGACTTAAAACACAGCTCCTAAATTATGTTGAAAAGTTAGTTTCGAGTTAGTTTTGTATTATTTTAAGTATACTAAAGTGTGTTTACTAGTAATTGGTAAGATTTTGTGTTTTTGCAACATCGGTTTTTTATGGATTTTATGTCAATATCTCCTATAAACTATTTAGAGTATCATATGCAAACAAGAGTCTTTTTAATCTCTGAATAGGGTTTTCTTTTAAACACTTAGTAATAAATATATTTTGAATTATTATTATTGATAAAGAGGAACTATTTAAAATCTTTTAAAACATGCAAATGTTCTTAAATTATATGAGGAAGATGAAATGAGAACAGAACCAAGAAGAACCTTTTTAATTGGAGAATAATTCTGAACATTTGAAGAACCAGGATTGAGAAGTGAAATAAATCCGATTAATGCTGCCAGCATGGATCCAGTCAGCGTCTCTATCCTCCATGTTTCATTCCTCTCAGGTCTCTACTCCTTCCCTGTCGCTGAGCCCGGCCTTTTGTCAGGATCCTTCTTCCTACCAGGAGCCGTTGGTCGGGGATTAACTTTCCAAGTGTCAATCAATACTCTTCTTCTCCTCCTGCCTTTTAATTGAACATGCAGTCATGTGAGGAAGAGGAGGGAGGAAGGAGTTATTTTATTAATTTGCGCTCTCTCCTTTTCTGCCCCTTCACCTCCATCCAACAGATTTTCTCAGCCTCTATACGTAAAGGCAGGAAAATGACCGTCTGTTAGGGCCAAATTTCAGTCAAAAAATCTGAAATTTTGAGATTTATCTGAGAAAAATTCTAGAAAAAATTTGGAAATTTCTGGGTTTCAAAAGTTTACTTTTTTTTTTTTACTTTTTGACAAACTCAGAAAATGTCCAAGTTTCTTCTAGACAATTATTCTCATGACTTTATTCTCGTAACAGCATGACTTTCTCGTAACGCTACAATTTTATTCTCACAATACGACTTTATTATCGTAATACTACGACACTATTCTCTCACTATGACTTTATTCTTGTAACAACACGACTTTGTCGTAATGCTACGACTATATTCTAGCACGCTTTAATTTTTGTAATATTTGTGCTTTTTTCTCATAAAGCAGACTTTATTGTAATAATTTTATTACTTTATTGTAATAATTTTATTACTTTATTCTCATAATTGTATTTATTGTATTTTTCTTAGTATGGCTGTAATACTCTGTTGTACAAAACCTATTGCGAAGGAAAGCAATTTTCGTTTTGAGGTAACGCAATAGAAAATGTCGTCCCCTACAACAACATTTTCTTACATAGCCTGACTAACATTTTCTTCTTTTTTTAAAAGTTTGCTCAAAATTTTGCGAGCCAATTTGTTGGAAACAAGCCATTAAATCGTCTCGCTCATTATCCTGGTCACATTTTCCATCTCTTTATCTACTTTAAGTGATTAAAACGATCTTAAGACTTTCTCCCTTCCAGCAGGAACTTCTTTAAAACTCCATGTAGCCGGGAAGCGGACGGGCCAAACGCTCTTTTGGGTCATGTTATCAGAAATCTGAGGTCAGCTGTTAGAACAGCAGCAACACTCCGGATCGGCGTTATCACATCTAAGCTCTCCTTTGATTCTGGATCTGGACCGTCTTAGTCTAACGTTACACCAAACAGAACCTCCAGGCCGCCAGGATTCGGGCTAACACGCCACCTGGCTGATAGCAATCAATGCTGGATGAAGCTAAATCAATGGCGTCTAATGGAGGGGGGCTTTCTGCTCCTAATGAACGCTTCGGGTCTCTATCAGACCATCAGCAGAAACGACTTCAGGGTCTTTCAGGTCCTCAACCAGACAGCAGATGGGTTTTCTTCAGCTGCTTGACGCCACATGAGGGAGAAATTTGTGGAAACGTGAGTAAGCACAAAGAAGAGTCGTTTCAACTGCAAAAACACAAAATATTACCAAGTATTGCTTGTATTTTTAAGTTAATCTGCCTATACCGGAAACACTTCCTTCGTTCCACACGGCAAAAACACAAAATATTACCAAGTATTTTTGTCTAGTTTCTAGTGCAAATATTGTAGTATGTTTGAAATAAGATTTAAGTAACTTTTGAGCAAAATTCAGAACCGTTTTTTAAGTCAATAATTCCTTAATATTGATGAAAAAGTTCTAGTTTCACTGGCAGATAAAATGTTTTTGTTAAAAAGTAAATAATCTGTCAATGAACTGGAACTTTTTCATCAATATTAAGGAATAATTGACTTAAAACAAACTCCTATATCTTACTGAAAAGTTACTTTTAAGTTACTTAAAGTGCACTAAGATATTTGGACTAGAAACTAGACCAAAAATACTTGGTAAGATTTGAATTTTCCATAATTAGACATTACATTTAGGTAGATTTTTCTTTAAAAGTGTTCAAACTGTATCATATCTTTAGTATCAGGGTTAAAAAATGCACAAAGTCTGCAAAACCGTTTTATTTCTCTTCATATATAAGTTTAGGAGAATGGTGAAGTGAACCAGACTCTAAGCTCTGCAGCTAAAAGGTCGGATTAAATGCTGGCTTTGTTTGTGAAATGAAGATCTGACAGCTGCTGTGTTTGGATTATTTCTTCCTCTGTGTGTTTAAGCGCTCAGGCCTTTTAGCACCTGGCGGCTTGGTTTTTATTCCACCTCTTCACAGTTTCTTAGTGATTTTGATCTGGGAGCAAACAGAGGAGAGAGGGAGCTTTCCTCAGATAATAAACACAGCTGGAAGTTTCAGCACCGAAATTCACACTTTTACATTCTGCCACCTGATTTTCTCTCATAAACAACAAAATGTCTCCAGGAATTAAATTTAGACCTGCTTTGTTTATATTCTGTGTTTTAAAACATCTTCTGTGCAAAACTCCTAAACCATAATTTCTCCAAGCAGTCAGATGTTCTCAGTTAATTTTAAAGTGAATTTGATTATTTTGTCTTCTGATTTCTGAGAGTTTTGCTTTTAATTTCTTAAGGTTCCAACCTTTACCCCAATTAGTACATCTTACATATATTTAATAAAACATACTTTTTTTTGGTTATTTTCAATATATTAATTAACTTTAGACCTATTTATAGATACAGTACTAAATAATAATTTAAAACATTTTGCTACAAGAGTATAGTAGTCATTGTAGGTAAAGAAGCAGTAAACCTTTGCCAAAAAAAGCCAAACAATTTTGCATATTTTATAGAAATAAACGTAGGAATATCTAAACTCCAAAAGTCAAAAATTTTCAAGAGAAAATTACAATTTTGAGATTAATATTAGTAATTTCCTTGACAAAATGTGAAAATTTCTGAGCTTCAAAAGTCAAAAATTTCCAGCAGAAACTTTGTCAAAACTTTGCAAAGAAACCTCTGACATTTTGGGATTAATCTGAGAAACTTTGCAAGTAAAAACTAAAAATTTCTGATTTCTTTCTAGCAAACTTTACATTTTTCAACCAGCCATTTTGCTATAGAGTCCTTAAAGTTTAGATAAAATTAACAAGCAACATTTTAGCAAGATATGAGATTGTTTTTATGTAAATGATTCTTTAATATTGATAAAAAGTATGTTTCACTGTCAGATTATTTAATCTACGAGACATTTTTCCCATGTTATAAGTGAAATAACATAACAAAGAACAAGAACTTTTTCATCAAAATTAAGAAACTATTTACATAACACAAACTTTTATATCCTGCTAAAAAGTTATTTTAAGTTTCTTTTGTCTAATTTCACCTGTACTAATATATTTGCACAGAAAACTAGACCAAAATACTTAGTAAAATGTTGTGTTTTTGCAGTGTAAGTCCAGTTTTTCTGCGTTTTTAGCTCATGTTGTCAAGTCTAGCTGCAATATTCAAAACTTTTTGATTACTTTTTTAGATCAGTAGCGTTTTAAGCTGGTTCAGTTCCTGTTGTTTTGATGCAGTCAACAGTGACAGGAGCCACTCAGTTGTTTTTCCTTCTTAAATTCAAAGGAAATGAGTGTAAAGCGGATTATCTGCGCTGTAAACACAAACACTGACGGATCGGATGGTTGAGAGGAAACGGAGAATAAAAGATGCTGGGAGTTCATCCTCTTATCTCCTCATTGTTGGAGTCATCTTTCCAAGAAATAGAGGAACTTCTTTTACATTTCAGGTCAGGATCTTCATAAGAGTTCATCAGCAGTGAGCATGGGAATCAAACATGCAGCGTAGATGTGACTGACCGCTAACCTTATAGCAGAGAAGAATGTGCTTATTCTGACAGGCAGGTTAAATAAACGGCGATGTTGGAGCTCAGAAAAACAAAAAAACGAGCGAGCAGATAAACAATCCTGCGGGCGAAACAGAGAGCGACAGAACAATGGGGCAAAGGTTCCCGTCAAGGAAGGCTGGAGGGGAGGAAGAGGCCGGCCGGCCGGTCGGGTCGGGTCGGCCGTGTTATCATAACAGCAGCTACAGCAGCGCTAATGTGGGAAACCAAACATGGATGTGACTGAGAGCAAGAAGGATACTCTCAGTTTTCAGCTCAGACTTGCAGCAGCAGGAAGAAAACTCTGAAAAAAGAAAACTTTAGCTCTCAGAAAGCAGGCGCCGTGTTTACACAACGTGTTACAGTCAGGAGCAAGAAAAACAGCTGATATTTCTCTATAATGGAGTACTAGGGACAGAAAGTGGGAGATTTATTTTACATATTTTCTAAAAAAAATAATATATTGGGAATTTCTGAGCTTTGTGTGACAAAAAACTTTTAAATTTTTTAACTAATATAAAAAAAATTCCAGAGAAAAACTGAATTTCAGAGCTCCGGAGGTTGGAAATTTCTGCCAAGAATTCAGAAATTTTTAGATTAATTTCACATATTTTCCCTCCCCCAAAAAAGAGAATTTCTGAGATCCAGAAGTCAAAACATTGCAAGAAAAAACAAAGAAATTCTGAGAATAATTTCACATATTCTCCAAAAGATAAAGAAAAGATGCAGAACTCAAAAACTCTGAAATTCTTGATCTCAAAGGTTTTTCAGAACAAACATAAATTTCTGAGCTCTAAAGGTCGGAAATTTCTGCCAAAAATCTCAGAAATTTTAAGATCCATTTTACAAATTTTCTAGAAAAATCTTGGAAATTTCTGAGCATGAAGAGCCAAAATTTTTTGACGCTTTAAACTCAGAAAATTTCCACAGTTTTTTCTTTTTTTTTAAGTTCATCTAAAAGTTTCAGAGTCTTTTCTTGCAAATATTTTACTTTTCAAACTGAGAAATTTCCATGTTTTTTCTAGAAAATTTCTGAGATTAATCTCAAGATTTCTCAGTTTTTTTTCTTGCAAATTTTTGACTTTAGGAGCCCAGGAATTTCCATGTTTTTGCAGAATTTTTTTTCCCAGTTAGAATGGCCCTAATATGGTGTCATATTTCTCTCACTGGTGGACTTTATTTCTAACATCCTGCCTTTACAAAACAAACCCTGGCTTTTTTCAGAACGGCTGCAGATCATGACAGGAAACAACAAGGGAGCTGAAACAATAGAGAAACATTTTTAAATCTTTCAAGAAGCTCATTGGATGCAGAGAGTGGAGGAACATGCTGGTTGCTTCCATCAGCGAAGGAGGAAAACATCAAAGACCACAAAAACTTATAAAAATCAGGAAAAAGCATGTGGAAAAAATGGAGAAAAAACAACATTGTGGTATTCATGACTGAAACAGAAATGTAAACTGATACAGAATATAATACTGAACATTAAAAGTCCAACGGAAGAGACTCCAGATGGTTAAAGCAACAGTTTGCTGTAAATTCAGCTCTGTTTGCTTCAGTGATTGTACAGGAAAGCAGGCGTCCCCCACATTAAAAACCATTCTGCTGCTGCCACCGTGTCACCGACTGCAGAGGTTAATCCCATAAACTAATGCTTCCACATGCACACAGGCCGTCCTTCACTGCTGCATCAGATGCTATCGATAACTTCACCCTCCGCCTCAACATGGCCTTCAGAGCAAATAACTGATGATCTGAATGGAAACTTCAACTGACACAAAAAAATTCAGACTTTTTCTGACTAATTAAACACCAGAACCAGCTAACCACAACAGTTTTCCTCTGAGAAAGTCAGCAAAATGAAGCATGTCTCCATAAATATCTCGCTTTAATAAATATTTTTATAATTCTGATAGCAGGAAAGGATGAGCTAACTGATATTGTGGGAGAATCGTTTAATTTTTAAAAGCATTAAAATCAATAAATCTAATTAAAACAGCAAACCAAATAACAGATACAACACTTTGTAAGCGTGAAACCCAAAAATGTCAATATACGAGTTACAACGACAAATGTGCGTAAAACTTTGTCGTAAGAAAAAACAACACAATTTCACAATTGCCTTTCAACTACTTCCTGTCATCGTCTTTAGTTTGTCGGTAAATAAGAAACGTAATTGAAATCACACGTGAATAAGTTTGATCTTGCAAAAAGCCATTACAAACAATCCACCTCCACCACTTCCTGTTGTCGTCTTCTTTGCTGTTTATGTCAGTAGTAACATCCGGCTGTTGATCATGTGACTCGGGTGATGCAAATATACTATTTCCATTGCAGTTTTGCGACAAACTAATTTTGATACTTTCCAAGATTGGTGTGTTTCCACTAAGCAAGTGGAATAAAAAATGGTCATTTTACGTGTTTTTATTTCTCGCAACTTCTTATGCAAAATCTGCTTTTAATATTCCAACAAGCTTTTAAAAGTAACTAGCTTCAAGCTAAGCTACGACTTTCTTCATTTTCCATATTTAAAAAAAACATTCACCTCATTTTACAAAACGTTCCTTTTGTTAATTAATTTTATTCTAAAATCTGAAAATGTAAATAAATTTTAGTTTAATTTTGCAAGTTTTTATATAAAACATTTCATGTAGCACATAGAGAATTGCTTTTTGGGCTCTAGTTGAGTTTTAATTTGTAGCAGCAAAAAATATAAACAGTCAAAGATCTCTCTGAACTTCTAGTGTTATAGAACCTAAACCTTCAGAGTCACATAAAGACAGTTACAAAGTCAGTCTTCCATCACACTGTAGAATATTTCTAGTGTTATGGGTCTAATGTCTAATTTTTTCTGAAAAATCTGTTTTAATATCAACAAGCTTTTAAAAGTAGCTTCAAGCTAAGCTAATTATCTTTCTTCATTTTCCATATTTATAGAAAAATCTAATTCTACAAATTTGCTTGTTTTTTTTTTGTTAAGGCGAATTCCTCTTCAAAAATCTGAAAATAGACATTTTAGTTTCATTTTGTTAGCCGTCATGATAAAACATGTTATGTAGAACATACTTAGAAAGTAATTTTTGCAGCTGTAGTCGATTTTTATTTTGTAGAGGTGAAGGATGAACAGTCCAACCTTCTAAAGTGTTGTAGACCTTGAACATTCAGAGTCACATAAGGACAGCAACAAAGTCAGCCTTCTATCACCTGAAAAACATTTCCACTATATGACTAATGTCTGATTCACTAAAAAAAAATGTAAATGAAAGTTATAACGGTACTAACCTGAATGTTTTGCTGAAGTTTGTTCTTAAACTGATGAGTTTTCATTAGAAACTATTGTCTTATTCAGCATCTTGTGATTCGCAGCTCTCAGCTGTCTGCTGACGGTTCAGGTTGCATCTTTCTGAAACAAACGCTGAGCAGCAGAAACCAAATATGTGGCACGAAGCATTTTTTTAATAATCCTCAGTGTCACCAGTTCAGTTCCTGAGTGATATCAGCTCTGACGAGAAACAATAGGGATGAATATTGGCAGAACTCACTGTTGGCTGCTGCTGCTGCTGCTACTGTGCATGACCAGGCATGAAACAACGAGCTCAGAGGAGGGCTGAGAGGATTAAAGTCAGGGTCAAAGGTCGCAGGACAAGGTCAAGGGCACAGACACACTCAGGATAGGGTTTTCTGCAGGCTTCTCAGTTGAAATCTGGAGTTTAGACAGAAATTTTCTGTTATTTATTTGCAGCAGCAGCAGCAATTCAGTTCTGAGTTTTTAGAAAAAATCATCCCAAACGCTTTAAAAAATGTATTTGCACCCAATGAATTTATTCTGTTTTTGCTTTTTTTGAACCAAATAAAAATTTTCATATCATCACATAAGTTTTAACATCAGAAAAAGTCAACAAAAGTGGATAACAAAAGTAATTAAATTTATTAATGAAAAAAAAGTTGATATTCTAAAACAATGTAAAAAGTAAATGCTCCCTTTTGCGTTTGCCAAAACATCGCTAAGGAGGAATGTTTTCACACTCTTCCTCGCAAAAATGTTTATTACTCTCAGATTAAATGAAACTAGTTACTACCCAACTCTGCTGTACAGCCAGAAATTATTGTTTTATGCGTTTAATTACGTTCAGTGTTTGAGTAGTACACTGGACACCTTTAATTCATCTATAATTCACATTTTGGATGTTTTTGTACTTCCATTTGGGTCTCTACTGTTTCTAAAATCACCCAAGTGATTGAAAAAAAAAAAACCACCCAGCCATTTTTTGGCAATAAATTAACGTTTTTATGGTGTCTGGAAAAACATTGGGAATATAATGTCAAAATCAGCAGGCACTGCCCCGTTACCTAGCAACCCCAGAAAAGCCCAGCACGTTACCTAGCAACCCAAGCAGAGTTCCAGAACAGTTTGGTCAGTTGGTTTTTACTACTACTAAAGAATAGAATAGAATAGAATAGACTTTATTGATCCCCAAGATGGAATTGCTTATTTGTTCCCAAGCTACGCCAAAGTGTTAAATATCTGTAAATGCAATATAAGCGATATAAAATGTATAAAGCAAAACAAAAAAATGTGTTGTTCAATGGCTGCTGGAAAAGACAAGTGTTTTGTTGATCACTTACGATCCTAAAACCACTTGCTGCATTTTTGCTGGTTGTGCTGGTGCAGCAGTTTATTTGGATTTAAAGTGACAAGATGCCCCCCAAAAAAGCTAAAATCTCATTATATAAGAATGATTTTGTGTAAAAAATGTAATGAACATGTTTTGTATAGGATCTATACAGATCTATCCTAACCTTTAACTACAAAACCTTCTATGCAAATAAAGTTAGAATACAACAAAAAGCGATCAAACTATGATGTGAGAAAAGAACAACAAATTATGTCCGTCTGGATCAAGTTGGCAGCCAAACCCAGAGTAAACTGTGAGCAGAACGCCATCAGACCTGCAACAGCTGAGCTCATAAACCCCTTCTCCTCTGGCTCAGACTCCAGCAATCAAATCCTTTTGTTATTTTGTGAAGACAGGATGACATTTCCAACATGTCCGCAACATGTTCTTGAGCCAAACATCAAAACGAACCGCTGCGTCACCTGACAGCCGTGACCGTCGTGTTTCTGACGCTACAAATCGAATTCCTGCCTCTCTGGCTTTTCAAAGTGATTCCTGTGTGACATCATGCTAGCGTTTAACCACAGAAAATCCGATTCGCCTATCATCAGCTATCAGAACATCAGATATGTCTCTCTAATCAACATCTCAGGGCCTAATGGACATCCCGGTGGTTTCTGGTGGAGAATCACATGAGAGAAGAGGGAGGTTTTAATCTGGTCAATTACTCTGTATCTTTCTGTAATACAATCAACCCGTGAAGGCCCAAATGACAAGCCCTGAGAGGCTGCAAATTAAAAGCAAATGCTTTGAAAAAAACACATTGTCTGCCACTGTGTAAAAAAAACCAACCCCTCAGCAAATCAGATAGTGGAGTCGATATGATGGAGTTTCTTTTTCTTTAGGAATAAAATCCCCACTCCACCATGAAACAAGATTTTCTGCCCAGAATCAGGAAAAGTCCAAAGCTGCAATCCACTTCCCTCCTTCTCATTTTTTCTTCCTTTATTCTCTTTAATCTGATTGGAAGGCTTTAATTCAGAATGAGGAACCAATTTGGGGTTGTTGGATCTTCTCTCTGTCAGATAAAAGCTCAGAGACATAGCATTGGGTTCATATGTGGAGTAATTAGCCAACTGGCTAGTTTCCATCCCAAGTCCCATCGGCATTGATGTTTGATAAAAATAAGCAAAAGCTTCATAAACTGGAAAACTGGGTAATTCAATTTTATTTATATATTTTTTTTTACAATTTGTACTCTATAATGGTTTAGTAATTTTGACTTTAAGTTGATAAGTTGAATAGAGTTCACATAATGGCGCCAAAAACTGAGTTGTATGCAGTTAAGCTATGCTACGCTAATCAGGCTAATTGTGTGACTAGAAAAATTAGCCTAGTCACTGTAAACCACTGTCAATTTTTTTGCTCTTACTTATTTCTTGGCAGCTACTTTTTACTTTTATTTGAGTAAAACTATGCTGGAGTAGTTCTACTCTTAGTTGAGTATAATTTCTGTTACTTTACCCTCCTCTGGGTGTAACACACTGATACTGATGGCTGTTCTCCACCTTCACATTAACTCGTTACTGCTCCACTGAACCGCCTGGCATTTACAGTGACGGATTCCTCTCATCTCGCCGCGACCTGACTCCGCGCTGCTCCTCACACACCAACAGCCCCGAGCAAACCGCATATATTGCAGGTTTAATACGGCGAATCCATTTTTAGGACTGAAAAATGTCACTAATTCCAGCAGGCAATCAGCTTTTTAGACCGAATGTGCAGTATTTCAAACTCCTAATGGCCTGCATGGCGGCTGGATTGATCACTCGGTCGTGACAGGAATACCTCTGTGGTTCGGCGTTGAGGTGCTTTTTTATTTTCACAGACTCCGCTGTGAGTTTGATAAATGCCCCGGTTCCTGCGGCGTTCCAGGATCTGCTTCAGTCTGTAGACAAACTGAATCGTCCCTGAGTGTTTTTGGTGATTGATGTCGCTCAACCCAGTGAAGCAGAATGGAGTTAGAGACATAACTTAATTAGTATCCATTATAATAACAGAATAAACCTGAATAAAAAACTTTATACCCACATTAGAGCTTTAGACATCTTTATTTAAAAATTTTATCAATCTGTACTTGAACTGAAAGGGTCATAATCCAATTCATAACATATATGGTAGTACACATTAAATATCTGGATACATAATAAATCAAAAATGAACATCTAAACTAAAGGGTAAAATATTTGAACATTATTCTTTTTATGGTCTTGCTACTATGATGCAGTATCCGGGTCAGGCTAAGAAAATTTATAAAAATAAATAAATGAGAATAAATGTTAGAAGATTTAAATCATACTATTACAAAAATAAAGTTAAATTATGAGACTTTAATACAAGAATGAAGTCAAAATAATACATGAATAAAGTTATATTATGAGGATAAAGTCATATTTTTTAAAGAATTAAATCATAATACATTATTCTCATATTATTACAACTTTAGCCTATAATATAATTTTAATCCCATAATATTATGAATATATTCTCGTAATACACTCACTGTCCTTCCGTATAAATTTATTTTCAGAATACTAAGACTTTCTTCTGGTTTTTTTATGACTTTATTCAGGTAATTTTATCTTTTTCTCTCCCTAAAACGCTGTCATATGCTACAGATTTTCAGTTATATTTAAAATATTGTACACAAAAATATCTCTGTGACATTAAAATAAAAACTACAATCACACACAGGATCAGTTTCAGAAAAGTTTTTGTTTAAATGAATCCACACAAATTTGCCTCTGAACGATGTTTTAAACATGCCAAATCCATAGGGGGCAGCGTAGCGCAAAGCTACAACCTGACAGCCAATCAGAAATTTGAAATATGTTAGTTTTCTTTGTAAGTTTCCACCCAACCTGATCCTAACCAAAGTTTTAGCTCTGAAATGGCATCAGTGCCTGACTTTATATCTTCTGCATAAATCATTCTGACTAACTTCTCACTTGACCTTCCAGATCTGCAGAATGACATTAAATTGTATGTTTCACTGGTTCTCAGACAGGAAAAACACCCACTAACATGGAGCGAACAATGCCTATATAATCGTTTAATCGTTTCACTGAGAATAAAAATGGTAATTTTTCTGACCTCATACTGTACGCAGTTCTACGGCAGGAGCTAAAGAACTAACAACAACACAATGACACTTCTCAGATACCATATTTATATCTGATATATTTAGCTACACGTTAGTTAAAAAAATAAAATAGATTATTTTTCTTTATAAAAAAAATGATTTTAAAGCTGGTTGTTTTCAAAGCTTTAAAACAGCTTTTTGTAGTTCAGCTAACTACCTAGCTAAAAACGCTAACTAGAAAGCGTTGAAGGATTGAAATTAGAGTTGGATTGTAACGATCCTTCAAACCCTAATTCGACTTTATTCCTGTAATTATTTAAACTTTAATCCAAAACTGTTATTCTTGTAATATTTTGATCTTATCCTCTAAATATTATGACTTTATTCTCGTATTATTCCAACTTTATCCTAGCACGATGTATTTGTCGTAACTTTGTGTCTTTGTTCCCATAATTTTGTCACTTTATTGATGCGTTATTTCAATTTTATTCTCATCATGACTTTATTCTCATACAAATTTATTCTCATAATTTGATTTTTTTATTTTTTATTTATATGGCCCTAATACTCAATTGCAGATTTTTTTTTTCAATTATAATACTTATGTAAAAAGTAAATCATTATATTTGACCACAAATTAAATGTATTTTTTTGGAAACCCAGTATAAAAAAAGAGGAAAAGTTATAACAAATTAGAAATTTGTTGTAACAACAAAACAACCGAAATATATAATTTTTCTTTTTTGGGACTACCAGAGCTCCGTACCATGTCTTTTTGATTAAGGTTTCTGGTCCCTGTCGTCTGTCAAATTCAAACCCTGCTTATCAGCTTTTAGCCAAGAATTTCAGGTTTCCATGGAAACCAAATATGTTTATGTTTGACTGATGTTGCAGTAATGTCAGTGATTTGAGAGGTTGATAAAGTCAGACAGAACCAGACTACTGAGAGTTACAAAGATGTTTCTGCTGTTTCTCCAAGTCGTTAATGGAAATAAAATAAAATAAATTTCCTTTGCTAAACCTTCTTCGTCATCACCGCACACATCAGGAGGCTAATCAGGAGGCAGCGTCTTGTAATCTTGTTTTCCTAAAATCAGCTGTGTGATGATGAATAATGGAGTTCATTTCAAAGCTGAAGACATGTTTTCTTTTAATCAGACTTCAGTCTCCCTTTCTCCTCCTCTGCCTCGTTTTTATTTTTTTCGGCCCGTCCCTTACACTCACACATGTTCGCCCCTGTGTGTTTACTTTGTTTGAGCCGTGTTCTCCTAACGCAACATTAACTCCGTTTTGTCACTCATCGCCGCGTCGTGTTAACACGGTGACCTTTCCGCGCGCAGACTGACGTATCATTACTGATACCCTGCTGGGGCCCCAACATGGCCGCCAGCTACACACCATTACAAAGCCATCTAACGGCCTTCGTGTAATGACCAAATCATTCCCTTATGGTGGAACGCAGCAGGCGTTTAACGGAAACGATTCACATGCACAGAAAAACGAAGGTCATAGCTGGACGTACTTGAGAGCAGAAAGTTATGGAAAGACTCGGTACAGAAACTGGTCATTGTCCCATTTGGGTCGGACTCGGGATGTATTCACGCCAGCCCTGTGGAAAATTATTTACTTTCCGTTTCGTCTGTAAAGCTACGCTAACCATCAGCTACAGCTCCACCTGTTGAAATACACCTACCGCGCAGTCCTCCGCCATTGGCTCCGAACCGACCACCAGGCCGCAGCTCCGCCGGGACGAGAAAGGCTTCTGCTTCCTCTTCTTTCTAATTTCATTGCCGGGTGGCAAGGAGAAAGGCCGGCGTATTCCAGTCATTTTAAGGAGGCTTATTGCCCCCCCGAAAAACGATACAATTCCAGACATGTTTATCTGTCAATGAAATCCTCCCGGACCGAACTTGAACGTTATGGTGCTAGCTGCTAGCACATTCTCTCTTTTTTTTTTTTTTTTAGCTGCTAGCACATTCGTCAACAACTCATAGGCGGAAGTGAGAGCGTTGCGCAACATAAATAGTTATCCGGCTGAAACAGGTGCGCTAAACATGAAAACATAATTTAAGGAAGATTAGATGCCAAATCAATCCTATGGAAGTACGGGGGTTGCTGTTACGGAGGAAAATGAATGTTCATGTTATAACGTGATATTGTATAAACGTGATAATTATGCTGTGTAAAGCTAATAATTATGTTGTATAAATGTGATAATTATATTGTGTAAACATGATGCATATTGTACAAAATAGTCATGTTTATACAGTATAACTATCACGTTAATGCAATGTTTGTACAATATAATTATTACATAATAACGTGATAGTGTTTGACAAATTTAATAGTCGAGGTACTCAAATCATTTGAAGAATTGTTACAGTTTTAATAATAATAATTATATATCTAAAAGTTGCCTTTCAGGGCAAAAAAGGGTCACCTCTTAAAAAATAAAAACAATAAATTTTCTTTGACATTGTCTTACAGTTCCAGTGTTAAATGTTCGATTTAAAGTTCATTGAGCTTTGAGAATGTGTCCCTGCATTATTATGCCATTATATTACTTGAAAACAAATAATAATATTATCGTTTATCGCAATAACTTCTGCGACAATTTATTGTGCAGGAAAATTTGTTCTTGTGACAGGACTAGTATTTATGTAGCAGACTCCAAAGTGTCTTTTTCCCTGGGAATATGTTTTGTTTTGTCTCTCTGAAGTGTTGGTTCTCATAAATCAGGTGCAGAGCTGCTTGGTGATTGAAACCCATCAGCACTTTGAGGAGAGATGGTGAAAGTACCCTAGAAAGATAGCACCACACCCCACACACAACCCACAGCTCATATTTTAGATGTACAAGCTCGCTGCTCTGCAGGTCAGACATGGATTATGTAGTTAAACAAATGCTTCAGCCGGCTATCAAAACAGCCATTAGCATTTCCGCGGCTGCTAATCGGGGGTGTTGAGTAAACGAAGAGGAAAACCTCTCCGCCGGCTTCCCACACATTCGGTTTAATGCCTGTGAACACACGCAGAGACACGCATGGAGGCGTTTACTGCTGGACTTTCACACAGTCACAGTCGCTGTGTCACCGGATTCCTGGCCCCACGGCGGGTTCCCAGGGGCCGATCGGGGCCCGGCAGCTCCGAACCGCTGAGAAAACAATTAAGTCATCAGCGCTGGGCTCTGTGGCGGAGGAAAGGGAAACTGGCGGCTATAATTTAAAGGAGGAAATGGGATTACAGGCAGAACAATAGACGCTTGTCAGATATTCAGTGAGTCAATTCCACGCAGAGAGAAACGTCTCCAGTGTTTGGATGAGTTTAATGTGAGCCTCTGGTTTGAAAACCTATAGGGGGCGCTGTGGGACACTGTCACAGCTTTTGAGGCATGTATGAACTAACTATTCTATCAATTAAATTAAATGTTAAAAATTGGTACTTTCTGTGGATTTTTCATTTACATAAGCCTTTTTTACAATGCAAATAAGCAAATAATTCAATTACTTTTTAAGAGAACATACAAATTTACTGCCTACAACGCAAATTCAGCATTTTAGGCACTTTACTGCCTAAACTCCTGATATTAATATGATATCTGTATGTATTTAGGTTGTAATAATCAATAGATTAATTAATCACACGATTATTTGATTTATTGAGATTTTTTTAAGAGATTTTTTTTGGTACTGTATTTTCTTTTACAGATTTTGAACCAAGCGAAACTAAAAATGCCATTTGATGAGTTCTGGGTTAAACATATTTACAAACCAAGACGGTTTTTAATCTCAAAAGCAAAATTCATATATTATTTATCCAGTCTGGACTTAATTTCTGCTCTGAATATGTTACTTTTTTCAGTAAATTGACATTTTTTGGGTCTGTGTAGTCTGGTTAACGATTATAAAATTAGCTGAAGACTATTTAAATAATCGAATACTGGTTTCAGTCCTAGTCTGAACATGTAACAGGCTGTAAAGTTTCAGTTTGGTGAATAAATCCCTTCAGAGTGAGCAGCCTGGCTGTGAACGACCTCTGGAAGAACATGTGTTCTGGTTTGACCCATCACCCACTCTTTGAACTGCTAATTGTTAATTACTTTAGCTGAAAAGCTCTGAAACCATCTGTGATTGATTTTACAGGCCGGCCGAGCGGCTCTTTGATGTTGATTTATTTCCTGATTTCATGAAAGTCAGAAAAAGGTTAACACTTCTAACTCAGGACCACACAGTTTATTTAAGGATTTTTGTTTCCAGATTTATTGCTTCAGAGCAGCGCTATAATTTAAATCAACATGGAGACTTATTGTAGAAAAGGAAATTTAGATTTTGGATGAAAAGGATAAAAAGGAGCCATTATAATGACTTTATATTGTATTTGTAAAAAAAAAAAATCGTTCTTCAAAAAGCTTTTTTTTACTTGTTCAACATCCTAATCCGATATTTATGTAGAATTATGTCCTTGAATTCATCAGAAAATGCATTATTTTCAACATTTATATTCCATTATTGTCAATATACCAAACGATATCATTCAAAGTGGATATATACTTTCTAATCCCTGCTTGGCACTCATTTTGGTGTTGCCAACTTTTGGTAGTAAAATTCCTCCATACATCTGATATTGTCTAAGACTTACTGAAAGTAGATTGTAAACAGGAGGAGATCGTAAACCACAAGGGAAAACATCCTTCAAAACGATAAAAGAAGCTTCTACATTTGTCTTATGAATGAATGAATCAATGAACGAATAATTAGCTAATTTTGAGCATTAACTTGCATGAATCCTCAAAATTGCTCCAATGTCTCTTGTCTTAAAGGGAACCTATTGTATGAAATTCATATGTTCCCTGTTTTTCTACTTCTGTTTGGGTTTCTACTGCTTCTAAAAACTTGGTTTTATTTAAGCCCAAGTGCTTAAATAAACCATCCAGATGTTTTTTGTCAATAAGTTCCTTTTTTTTGGTGTCTGGAAAACGAGCCGTTTCAAAAACATCACAACTATTAAAGCTCCAGCGCTTTTGGTATAATGGCTGCTGGAAAAGACGAGTGTTTTATTCTTGACTTACCATCCAGAAACCACTTTTTGCATTTTAGTTGGTTGTGGAGAAGGCTCCACTTCTGCTTTTCAAAGCTGTATGGTTGTATAATTGCGCATTCGTTGGGAACCTTTCTTCTGTGAGAGTGTAAACGTGGAGTTGGATGTTTGGATTTAAAGTAAATTTTTTCAAAAAGGTTACTCAAGTAAATTCCGACTGCATTTAACGCTCAGGATAGATAGAAAAAAGCAAGACTCGGCTCCAGTAATTTTAAAACTTGATTGTTTTGGGGACATTTTCAGATATAATTACCAACGTTGTGAGGACCAGCCAACAAAATATGTTAAATCATCTTCGATGGAGTCCAGTTTTATGGTAGCTAGGTTGAGTTATGAGCTGTTGTGACGGTCAGGGTTCATCAGATAAAGTTAAAGTAAGCTTGCGCTAGCGTCCTGATGAGAGTAGCAGCATGTATGAGTGTAGGTGTGTTTCCAGCGGAGGATATGGCCGAACCATCTGCTGTCAGCACAGACGCAGCTGCCAGCTGCTTCTGCCTGAACGTTGCTTCGTTTTACGGGTCACAAAACTTTCCATTTCTCATCTCAAAGAAAAAAACAAAACAAATACAGTTCAGCGTTAGAGCAGCTTCTGTACTAATAACGCGCCAGAATCCGCTCAGCTGACAGGTAGTGCATCCCAGCTGGTGACATCACAGCAGGTGGTCGTTCCCCAAAGCAGGTAAAATCTTACAGAAAGCGCGTCGATGAGCCGGCAGTGACAGGACCGTCAGACACGCACGGCGTCCCGGAGATGAAGGACTCGTTCCTCCAAACATTTTTTTTCCCATGACACCCCAGGGAACCGGGGCTGAAGCTCCCGGTGACAGTCTGCAGCTTTTGGGTTTTACCGGAGAGATTTATGGAAAGTCTGATAAAGTTTGTAATCCTAGTTGGATTTAGGAAACTTTTAACCTGAGAAACCAGCTTGCAATGTTCTCACTTTATGTTTCCATAAGAAATGGAGTTACTCATATGAAGTTATAGACTGACTGCTAGCATAATGAAACATAATCTGCTGGGAATTGTTTACTTTTTCATCTGATTTGGGTTTCTGGGGATAATTTTTCCAGAGTGGAATCATGATACGACAAAAAAACAACAAAGTTTGGAGAAAAAAACCCCAACATTTGCACATTATGGAGATTTTGAAGCAGCACTAACTTTACTTTTTATTGGACCCACATTTGTATTATAATGTTTTTATTGATTTTAAATGTCATGTTTTCATGATTCCCTGTAAGTGGAAAATCATCATAATTATCTAAAATAAAAGCTGGGAGACACCAGTCTCTGTGTCATTAAGCTTTATAACGTGTTTTATTTAGTATTTTGGGGACAGCTAGTGATGTGGCTTTAAGATTTCTGGTGTATCGGCAAAACTGCACAGTAGAAACGATTATTTATTAAAATTGGTTGATTTCTGTAGAAAATAAGAAAATAAAAATACACCAGTTCACTATGAATCAATAATTACTAACAAAGCAGTTAAAATAACTGCCGTTAATGCTAATTAGCTTATAACGACTGAGTTATCAACGTATTAGCAGTTAGCATGTAAACGATGATAATCGTTCATCATGATTGGCTGGTTTTGGGTCGATTTGGAGCAGTTTGATCAACATCTGGCTGTTATTGGCTGGTCAGCTGTGTGTCGGTGGGAACCTGAGTGTGTGACAGCCTCCAAGGTCATTCATCCTCCTTGTGACCTCACTCCTTTCTCAGTCTTCCCCCCGCCATAATATCACTTCCTGTTCTGCAACAAAAGGACTATTTCTGTCCACAATGATCTTCCTCTGACAGTGACACAGAAGGACAGGAGATGTAAATTTACACCAGACTAATGTAATTCCAGCCAGGTTGGTGTACCGACAAGTGTTTGTTCATGCAAAGCACGTTAACGACACTTTTATATTTGTGCCTCTCTGTAAAAGGGAGAAGAGTATAATGATTAAAGTCAGAATTATGGGAAGAAAAGTCTGAATTCTGAAAGTAAGAATTCTGAAATGAGTCAAAATTCTGATATCAAAGTCAAAAATTAAATTCAGAATTCTGAGAAAAAGTCAAAATTCTGAGAAAAAAAACTAAATTCTGAAATTAGTCAAAATTCTGAGGAAAAAGTCACAATTTTGAGAGTAAGAATTTTGAAATGAATGAAAATTCTGAAATTAAATTCCAAATTTTGAGACAAAGAATTTAAATTCAGAGAAAAAGTCAAAATTCTGAAATTAAAGTCACATCAGTTCAAAACGTTGATAAATAGATTCATGACTAATAGATTGTGCTTTCTGCATGGAGGTTTGAATCTTTAATGATTTACAGATTTACACAGTAGGAGTGTAACAGGTAAATCTTTATGGATGCAAACTCGACTAAAATCCCACCTGTTTAGGATTGTATTTGAAACGTAATCAATTACAAATTTATTGATGGAACTTGACTTAATGTCGTGTTTTGATTGTTGGTTCTACGCTGCATTGTGTTTCTGTGTTTGATATGATGTAAAGCACTTTGAAATGCCTTGCTGCTGAAATGTGCTATACAAATAAAATTTGATTGATTGATTGATTTAATAACAAATGTTTTATTTTTCTTTTTTGGCAGGTAAAACTACAAAACAAATTTTTCTTATTTTAATTTAATGAATTTTGTAGTTTAATTTTGTCCGTATTGGGGTAAAACGTTTGGACGCCGCTGCTCTAACTCGTGTAATAAGAGCATTTTGAAGTATTTCAGCTCCTCATGCATAAATAAATCAAATCTAAAGAGTCTGAGATGAATTTGGGCGAAAGTTTTAATCCGACATTAACGTCCAGAAGGGATGCGTCCCATAAACAGAATCTCCTCTGAGCTAATCAGTGACGTCTGCTGTTGATATCCTGTTTGTGTCTGGATCTGCAGCTCATTGTTGGTTCAGGTTCAGATTCTTTTAACTCCACCTGGTGCTGACCCTGTGACCTTTGAGGTCACGACCCACTGCAGGGGTCTGATGACAACCACAGAGATCCACCGGGCTGAACCAGCCAGCGTCAGAAAAAGCTGCTTCTGTTGCTTTGAAAGAGTCAACAGATGGACACCCAGGTAAAAGATGCAACATGTAAACTTTCCTGGGTTTACACTGCAAAAACATAAAACAATACGGAGCTTTTTTGGTTTAATTTCAAGTGCAAATATCTAAGTTCATCTGAAATAAAACTAATTTACAAGTAACCTTTCAGCAAGATATGGGAGCTTATTTTACGCCAATAATCCCTTAAAACTGATAATAAAGTCAATGTTCCCAGTCAATGTTCGATTATTTAACTTTAACAGGACATTTTTCTCATGTTATAAGTTAAATAATCTGCAGTAGAACTTCAGTTTTTCATCAATGTTAAGGAATTATTATCAGACCTACTTCCATAGAATCTGACAATACAACTCAAATCAATCAAAAGTATTTGTGGTGTCAGAATTATGCATAGAGATTTATTGAAGTCCTGAAAAGATGAACATAAGGTAAAAAGGAAATTTTGAATGGATTCTTTCAGACTTTAATCACATGTGGAGTTCCACAAGGCTCTTTCCTCGCCCCACTGCGTTTTCACCTTTACATGACATGATTTAACTTCTCTGAAGATTTTCAAATGCCATTTGTTAAATTCAGTTTTATGCCAATGATTCCTAAATGTATTGAACCCTCAAAAAGACCATAAAATAAACACTAAAACATCTTTGAAAGCCCATTAACTGTTCAGATTAAGGTTTTTCAGTTTGCAATAACTTAATTTTGTTTAGCCTCAGCTCAGCAATGGTCTACATAAAAAAACCTCTTAGATTTGTTTTTACTTTACTCATACAGGATAATCTTTGTTGTGTTTTAAAGATGTTTATTGATGCACAAATGAATTCGACTGAATGTGAACAAATTGAAAAATGCGTAACAAGCAAAGAGCAGTTTTGTATTTAAGAAAGAAAAAGAGCTTGAATGGTTGATTTGTGCTTTCTGCTTGGGGGTCAGGGTGCAGGAAACCCAAGACTGGGCGTTGCTTCTTGGTGCAGGGATGGACGTTTGTATTATTTTTCCCAGAGGTTGCTATATTTATGTCTATTGTTTTGGGCTTGGAGCTCCCCTCTGTCTGAGCACATGTGTCCACTGTCTCTGTATGTGTGTGTACTGATGGCCAGCTGGCCATCCTCCAGTAATGAAAATAACATGCTGACCAAAGGATGACCGCAGTACTTGAAGATGACAACGACAGCTTGCTTTCTTTGTCCCTTTTTCCACTTGTTTTGTTTTGGGGTCAGGTTGTTAAATTCCCACTGCATCCCACTGAATGCAGTCGTAAACAAATACAGACGAGACACACAACAATAGCTGGGAAGATGCATGGAGGATTCAGCGTTTGTATGGTTATTGTTGAGACGTGCATCTCTGAAGTGGTTCATTTTATTTTTTTACTTTATGCAAAGGTAATTGTCCTTGGAGGCCGTCGTCCTTGTTTCAGATACTACCTGTTAATGCATACAGATTCCCATGGATTAAAAAAAGTCCTAAAGGTGATTTAACACCTGATTGTCTGGTAGATTCAGTTAAATGTTGCAATGTTGTAAAAATGCAAAGTTTTGGTGCTACTGTGGGGCTAAATTGGAGCCATAAAGTTTGATCAAAAGAAAAAAAAAAGAGCTTGAAACTGAAAAATTACTCCTAAGGATGTTTCCACACCTGATAGTCCAGTAGATTTGGTTAAATTGGGAACAAAATTGTAACATCTGTTACAAATGTTGCAATTTTGTAATAAATGCCAGATGTGGGTACTTTCTACAGAGCTAAATTGGGGCCATAAAGTTTGAATAAAAAACAAACACATAAAAAAACAACCAATGAATCTTAAGAATAACTACTAAGGGTGTTTTCATGCCTGTTAGTTCGCTAGATTTGGTTAATTTGAGGACCAAAATTGAAACATCTGTTACAAATGTTGCAAAGTTGTGTAAATGACAAATTTGGGTACATCTATGGAGCTAAATTGAAGCCATAAAGTTTGAGCAAAAGAAGAAAAAGTATGAAACTGAAAAATGACTCAAGGTGTTTCCAAATCTGGTAATCTGGTAGATTTGGTTAAACTTGTTACAAATGTTGCAATTTTTAACAAATGCCAGATGTGGGTGCTACTACAGAGCTACATTGGAGCCATAAAGTTTGATCAAAACCAAGAAAAAGAAATTTGAAATTGAAATAAGTTTGAGCAACCCTAACCTAACTCCCTTACCATAGCCCTAAAAAAATTAAAGCAAAATAGAAAATTGTAAGTAAAAATAAGACTTGATACTGAAAAAAATAATCAAAACTACATTTCAGATTCAATTTGTTTTTAAAGGTTCAACCTTTTTTTGTCCAATTTCAAAATAACTTTTCAGTTTTAAATCTTTTATTTATTTTACTTTTCTTTTTTTCTTGTTGAACTAACTTTATGGCCCCAATTTAGCTCCATAGATTTCATGAAGTATGCCCCAAACATCTATGATTTCCAAATCTTTCCTAAACTTCATCAAGATTTTGTTAGCATTTATTTTGAATTTTTCTGCATTTGTGGGGTTTTTTTTAAACAATAACATATATTTAGTGTGATTGTTTCAGGAATTACTGAGCTTTTAATAGGAAACTAATACTTGAGTTTTGACTAAACTCATGAAAAGAAAATTACTCAAAGTGATAAAAAAAAAAAAAGATTCCTGTGACTCTGACCAAGAGTGGGTTAGATAACCAACCCACTGAATTATACGTAACTACAGGTATATTTAAACAAGGTTAACTTTAATTTTCAGTCTTCGTGCTTGACTCTAACTGCTAACCTCGCTCTTATGGTGAGCAAAAATCAACTTAAAGGCTAAAAATGTGTTTAGTTGCAGGCGTCCGCCCTGGTGGTCAGCAGAAAACGTGGCCACCCACCTGGATGAAGACGAGTCTGAGCACAGATGTGAGGAAGAGCGTGTTATCTCAGAGTCCTCCGGTGTTGTGACAGTGGGACGAACTGCACTTGTGTTTGTTCAGTACATTTGTCTCTGTGTTTGTTTTGGGGGTTTTCTTGTGCCAACGCACAGAGCTTCTGCAGAAAATAAGATTTAAAAATGTTCAAGTTGCGTTTAAAATGAAAACATTAAAATAAAACTGAGGTATTTGTTGTTGCACCATGAAATCTTTGGTTGGGATGCGACAAAAAATAAAAAGGTTAAAGGGTCACACACTTTTGCAAGGCTTGTATTACGATCAATTATCACTTCTTTGTATTTAGCATTTCAAGAAAACCAAATCAAAGCAATATTATCAATCTTCTCACACGAACAGCAATCAACAATAGATAAAAATCACATTGAATATTTCAATAAAATATATTCAGAGGTTCTAAACACCATTTCAACGCCGGTGAGTTAATTTATTTACTTATCTGCTCTTTGTTCTGGCATGTTTTTTTTTTTTCTTTTTCCCCCTTAATAATGATGCAAATCAGAAAATGACTGCCAAGATTAAGAGGAAAAAACAAACATCCTGACCTACATTTGTTAAATAATTATACTTTTGTTGTGACACCTATTGATTATGGTCTGTTTTGTTCAAAATGTATCATTTTTCCCCGTTCTCTTATCTAATTAGTTATTTGTTATTTTGTAGATCAATACCTCTGTTTGTTAGCAGGTATTGTTTGTTTTGTAGACATTAAAAAGTGAATTAATAAAAAAAGCGAATTAATCTTCTGTAACTCAGTCACTCTGTTACATTTTTCCTTCCTTTTCTCTGTATTTCTCATCACTTTATTTATGAAATCTGAAATTTATTCAGCTTTAATGGTTGATTTAAACTTATTCTGCAATCTTGGAATTAAAAATTGTCGTTTTGTCTGAAACGTGGCTAAAAATGCCAGGCACATCAGATGTTTACTTCCTCAGCACTAAAGAGCGACATGTAAAGAGAGTTTCAGCAGCTGGAGGCTTAATGCAGCATCCCAACACTCCCAGTTGCCTCCTGTGGAGACAGAACCAGTATGCTCCCAGTAACACGAGGGAGTAAAGGTGAGAAGCAGTGAAAGTCAGACGGGATCCGGGACTCACATCTCTTCCCCGGAAGCGTCTGAGTGACAACAACAGATGGCGGTTTGACCGAGGAGGCCCCCTGCAGAGAGGAGTACGGAGCTCCCTGGAGGTCAACAATCACCACACAACATAATGAGTTTACAGTCCAAAGCAGCAGAGTAAGTAAAAGCTTTCTAACTGTTTTAGTCAAGATTCTCCTTCAAGCCATGAGATAAATGAGCTCTAAACACATCAGGTAGTGAGTTATGGCTCGGTAAGGGGTGGATATATTAGCCGAGTTTCCATTAACAATAAAAATGTGCGAACTGGAATCACAAAAAAAAAAATGTTTAATGGAAACACACCAATAAAAAACAAACAAACAAGGTTTTGTAAAGGTTGTGTTCTAGGATGAGATGTTTTTTCAGCTGTATTGAAATAGATGGAGTGGAGACACTTTTTGTTTTCTCATCACACGAGTCACACGACCAATATCCGGATGTTACTACTGGAGGAAATGACAAAGAAGACAACAGGAAGTGGTAGAGAAAAGGTTGTTTTTGTTTGTTTAGTATTAGGACCATTGCGGATAGAAAAAAGGAGGAGTAAATTTATGCCACAAATTTCAGAAAATTTTAGAGTAATCTGAAATTTTCTTTAAAAAATCTTGGAAATTTCTGAGCTTCAAAAGTCAAAAGTTTACCAGATAAAAAGGTACATTTTTAGGGTAATATTTGACATTTTCTGAAAAAATAGGAAAGTGTTTGTGTTCCAAAACTGTGAATCTTTTTTAGTTTTGAAATTTAGAAAATTTCCACATTTTTTCTGGATGTTAGTTTGACTCTCCCTCCATCTTTGTGTTGTCCTGATTCCACTGAATCTTGCACATTTTTAAATTTCTTTAGATTTTTCACAGACAGTGTACACATTTTTTAAACTCATGCCACATTTTATTCTATTGATGATTTGCATAAAGTTTCCTTTTATGTCTTTCTTGTATTTTTTGGTCAGTTGTTTCCGATTGCGCTCATCTTTGTATTCTATGAGACACTTTGTGATTTCTATCTGTAAAACTTGAGAAACAAATTAACTTTCTTCAATGACCTACCTATTAAAATGTTTAACTTACCTAATTTTATCTTACAAGCTAAGATTTGGAGTTATTCATTGTGTTTCATTGTGAAAAAATGGGCAGAAATACTTCAAAACATGGAAATAAAGGCTAAATTGAACTTTTAAAGACGGTACTTTAAAACATTTATGAGTTAGAATAACAGAAATCTAATTTTCCTGCAATAATGTGATGAAAAGCTTCAAAGCAAGACAAACTAAATCAAGAAATTTATGCAATTAATGTATGCACACCAACCACTAAATAGGCAACAGATAAACTGATACTTTGATTTTTAAATGCTCTTATAAAAGCTAGCAGGTGTCATGAAGATGTTTACATTTCCTGATTTACCGTCAGAGGAATTTGCCATATGGGGCTTCATCTGCAGGTGGGCCGCCCGGGTCGGGTCGGCGCTAACGGCTGAGCCGTTAACCTGGGACATTACGGGGTCAGCCAAAGGTCACAAACTGGAAACATGAACACCTGCAAGTTGTCTTAAATATTTACAGAAACAGACCAGCAGCCGTGGAGGAGAAAACCAGCCTGGATTAAAAACAAAGTTCTTGATCAGCTGCTGACTTTTAGAAATGAGGATGTAAATACTTACTTACTTAATGAAAATGTTCAGAAAGAAACACAACCAGGAAATGAGTGGGATGAGAAACGTTATCTGGGAGGCAGGACCCAACAAGAAGTGGAAAAATATTCAACTAGCATCAAGAGAAAACAAACAAAAGATTCAGATTTTGTGTTTTGTCCTGATTATTAACATGCAGCAATTTACACAAATATTCCCTCCCCTTTAACCGTAACGCGTTATAACATCGGCCCTGTTTTTTGTTTGATAAAACCAATAATAACTGTGAAGTGGAAGGAAAATTATACTAAAATTTTGAACAGTTTTACTAAGTAAGTATTTACAAACTAAATATTTAGTTAGAAATCAAAGTATTTAGTTCTCAAATAAATACTTAATTTGGAGCTTATTATTTAGTTCTTAAAATAAATAATTAGTTTAGGTTGAATTAATTATTTAGGTCAAATGTTTGGTTTGAATAATAATAATTAGCTTAGTTCAAATAAACTAATTATCTGAAATAATTTGTCGAAATAATTGTGTAATATTTGTATATGCTGCCAAAAAATATTTAATTTGGGGCCAGTTATTTAGTTTTCAAGCTAAATATTTGGTTGCCAGACAATTATTTTAATTTTCTTAACTAAATGCATAGTTACAAACTAAACATTTATTTTCCAAACTCAACATGTAATCTCCAAACTAAACATAAAATTTCCAACGTAAGCATTTAATCTTCAAACTAAATATTTAAATGTGTAAAAAATTTGAAAAGAACCCAAATAACATAAAAAAAGCAATTCATTAAATAACTTTTTACATAAACATGTTAATTTCTCCACTATCTGTGTAGATAGGGTCACTGATTGGTTGTTGATTAGTTAGAATTAGTTATTTTTATCTTCATGGCTGTGACGGTGCTGACCACCGGGCCGCTGTCACGCCTCTCGTCCCGCATGCAGCTGTCAGTCAGGGCAGAGAAAGGCCAAACGGAGCGAAGGCTGTGAGGTCTGCGCCTCACTCCCACTAATCCAATTCCCTCAGAACGACTGGGAGGGCCGCTCCGAAATAAATCGGATAAATGGGGACGCCGAGGACCCAAAGGGAGCAGAATGATGGGAGCCAAGCGGGAAAAGCAGGAATCGGCCGCGGAAATCGATTAGTCGGGCCTTTCAGGGAGAGCCGGAGCACTGACACACGTTTCACTAAAAACTTACTTCACTCGTCTCGGTTTGCAGATAGATTTTATTCAGATTGATGTTTTAAACTTTCTACACATTTACTCAGACATTTTTGGAGAATATCTGCCTAAAAACTGGTGGAAGTTTTTAATAGTAGCTGCTTGTGTTTTCCCCCTTAAAGATCAGCTAAAAGCTTCCTGATTGTGTTTTAAGAGGATAATTATTCCGATAGGAGGATAATATTTGTCTTTTATAGAAACACCAGGGACAAAAACACCGTAATTCACAACCTAATGGGTGAAATATTGATTAAAGATGCTGTATGTAACTTGTATGAAAAATATTTTTTATATATTTGTTGAAATTGTCACCATGTATGTATTGTTTCATTTTCAGCTGGTATAGTTCTCTTTCACACTGCAGTGTGTCAAACGAACCAAAGTAACTGAAAAGGTTGTTTCCCTCCTCGCCTGGTGGGGCGCTGCACTAAGAACCACTGAAGGAAACGATTTTTTGTTTGATTTGCAATAACTTATCATGTGAACAAACTTATTCACATATGATTTAATTGCATTTTTTATTCAAAGGAAAATCCACAATTACAAAATTGTGGGTCTTTTTTTTCAACATTAGCGGACTGTACACAACGTTTTGCAGAAACAGAAATGCAGATTTTCACAGAAAATGAAATGTGTCTCTTGACGGCTCCAACCTCGTTAATGTCGTTACTGAACTGAAAAGTTGTGCCAGCGTGCAAATCTGTTCTCTAGATTTCCTTATTCCAGATTGGAACGGCTCTCCAGTGTGACCGAGGGATCACGAGGCTTTACGAGCAGGGTCAAAGGTCAGCTAAGTTTAGGTGCCTCCCAGAGAGGAGGTGAGCGTTTCTCCAAAGTTTGCTGCTTCATCTTTGCTCATAGTGGCTGTGATTTAGGGTGGAGGCCTATCAGGCTCCATTGTCTGGATGAAGTAACATTTTGGCTTTCATGTGCTGTAAGAAACCCTCTGGGAGAACCCAAACCAGCCCTCCAGATCTGCCTCACCGGGAGAGAACATGGAAAACACTCAGAACAAGCAGCTCACTGCAGAAACACAAAATATCACCAAGTGGTTCTGATCCAGTTTCAAGTATGATTATCTAAGTTCACTTGAATTAAGACAAAACTAACTTAGAAGCAGCTTTTCAGCAACATATAGGAGCTTGTTTTATGTAAACAATTCCTTAATTCTGACAGAAGGGCACTGCGCCGTTACCTAGCAACCCCAGCCCAGCCCAGCCCGTTGCCTAGCAACCCAGTTCTAGTTCCACTGGCAGATTACTTCACTTATAACAAGACATTTTTCCCATATTATGAATGAAATAATCTGCCAGTGGAGCTAGCATCTTTTTAAAATAAATGTGAATAAATTATTGACATAAAAGAAAGTTAATTTTTCTTTCCGAAAAGTTACGTTTGTATTAGTTTTGTTTTATTTCAATTGTGTTTTCACTGTTTGTGTTTTTACAGTGAAAATACTGTTAATCACACTTAAAACAATATCCTACAGCTTGGTGAAAAGTTACTTGTGAGTTAATTTAGTCTTTTACGGTGTACAAAGATATTTCCACTTGAAACTAGATCAAAAACACTTGGTGAGATTTTACTATTTTCTTGAGTGTTTCCACTGCAAAACTCCAAAATATTACCAAATATTTATGTCTAGTTTCTACTGCAAATGTCTTAGTTTACTTGAAATAAGACAAAACCAACTTTTCGACAAGAATTTGAGCTTGTTTTAAGTCAATAATTCCAAAGTTTTAGTTAAACTGGCAGATTTTTTTCAGTTATAGTCCGAGGAAACGTCTTGACATAAGTGAAATGATTTACCAGTGGAGCTAGTACTTTTTCATCAATATTAAGGAAATATTTACTCAAAACAAGCCCCTTTATCTCGCTGATAAGTTACTTTTAGGTTAGTTTTGTCTCATTTCAATTGTATTTAGATGTTTGCACTACAAACTAGACCAAAAATAGTGATTTAGAGTTTAAAGACCAACATGACACAGACTGATTTAATATTTAACTCACCTCTTCTTTCCTAAACACACAGGAGTATCAAACCTTTTATAAATCCATCCCTAAAATTCACCTTTAGCTTGCAGAGGAGGGGCGGTGAGCTCCCTCTGGGATAATTGTGTGTGTGGTCGTTGCAAGGCTGCCAAATGATTTTCAATTGCTTTCCTGTGATTGTCTCCTGGTTTGGCACTTGTATTGTTGTTTTTCTGTGAAAGACTCCACCCATGCAGCCCTCCAGGCGGTCAGAAGGACACCGTAAACGTTATTTGATCAAAGTTTGCCTGCAGGTTCGCTTTATTCTGTTCTAAATCACCGACTGTAACCAAGAATCTGACCTTAGATTAGCATCTGACTGTCCTGACATTCAGCTGGTTGCAGCCACCAAACATCCACGCCTCCATCGGCTTTTCTAGTTATGAAACTTCCCAACAAGATATTTAAACCACCGCAAATGTTAAACCGATTCCAGTTTCCTCCAGTTAGGCACCAAACACAGACCACTGGTGGATTGTTTCAAACTGAATTCATATCCGTTTTTCAGGTTTTCAAAATCAGAGCCTAAGATTTATAAATCCTGAGAGAAATAATGTTTACATTGCAAAAACAGAAATCTTACCTACCAGGTACGTTTGGTCTAGTTTCTAGTGGAATATCTTAGGACACTTGAAATAAGATAAAACAAACTTTTCAGCAAGAAATAGGAGCAAATGTTAATACTGGCGGAAATGACCAAGACAACAGGAAGTGGTATGACGATGATGTCATGTTTTTTTTATGACTTATTGAGTGAAAGATTTTATCCATGCCTGATTTTACTTTCTGCATTCGTTATTTAAAGGAAACACAATCACAAAATTGTGTTTTTTCAACATTAGTGTAATATTGAAAAAGTTTTGAGCAGCTTTTTAATGGAAACATACAACTCTGTAAAAAATTAAGAGAGCACTTTAAATGATCAGTTTTTCTGATTTTACTATCTCTGAGTAAAATGAACATTGATGTTTTATTCTATGAACTACTGGCATGTCTCTGAAATTCAAAGAAAAAATTAAGCATTTATTAGCAGAAAATGGGAAATAATCAAAACAAGGAAAACGATTCAGCACTTTCAAGCCTGAAATAATGCAAAGAAAACAAGTTCACATTCATTTAGAAACAACAATACTGATGTTTTAAGAGTTCAGAAATCAATATTGGTTTTAATAACTGTGGGGTTTTAATGTGGTTCAGTGCAGTGGGCTCTTCATTTTTCCAGAGCTGTAGTTTCAATTCTTTCATAAGGATTATATACCAAAACAACCTAAAAGTCTGCAGAAACTGTAAAATATAAACGTCCGGGCCAATTTTTCCTTAAACCTTCTTATTACAAAAGACAAAACTCAGCTTAAAACAACAGCAGCTTTTCACACAGAGAGGATGTGACAGGTTAGGGATAAGGTGTTACCTGTCCAGCAGATAAATGGGTTTGGGATTTATCCGCTCCATCCAGAGGTCAGCGCAGCGGCGGCGGGTTAACCTGCCTCTGAACACACAGGGCCTCCATAGATCTGGAGCCGGGCCCCCTGCCGTCAGCCCAGGGTCCTGTTGGAGCGCTGGGGGAGGCTACTGTTTCTGCCACTGTCAGTGAGATGGATGAGGGGGGAAACACAGGAAGAGAGGAGTCAGTTTAGGCTCAGTGACATCTTAGAGCATGTTTGACACGTGAGAACAATATCAAACATCCAACTGGTCCTCCTGCTGCCAACATCTGGCGTCCCAACACTGAAAAAAATACATATTAACAACCATTTCTGGTCGAGTTTATAGAGGAAACAGATTAGTACAGTTTAAGTAACACAGAACTAACTCAAAAGGAACATTTCAGCAAGAAATTTGAGCTTCTTTAAGGTCTATAATTTATTAAAACTGATGAAACAGTATTAGTTCAATAAGCAGATTATTTCACCTATATCATGGAAGTAGTGATATTTTTCTAGATTACTGCTCACCTGCTTGTTGACGTTCATCCGATCTGCCATGCGAACATTTCCAACTCAGGTTTCTGCACATTTCTGACCTTCTATCAAACTTTCCTCAATCCGACACCAACAGAATATCTGAGATCTGAATTTGATCTGAGTCTTTTTTTTTATAAACTACTGATTTAAAGGTGGAAAATGAACTCTAACGGAAGGAAAACCCTCAGTACACTGCAAAAACACACAATTTTACCAAGCAGTTTTGTTTAGTTTCTACTGAATTATTGACTTAAACTTCTACATTTTGCTGAAAAGTTGCTTCTGAGTTAGTTTCATCTTATTTCAAGTGTCGTGAAATATTTGCAGTAGAAAATATTTGGTAAGGTTTTGTGTTTTTGCAGTGCAAACACTGAAAAACACACATGCAAAAGAAATTAGACGGCTGCTGATGATGACCGAATTAGACTGGTCATCCCAGCTTCACCTGAATACAGGCTTCTTTGTGCACAGAGGCATCCACATACATAAAACACACACGCACACACCCACGCACGCATGCACACGTGTGCAGTACAAAGGCTGAGATCCTGCACAAAGGAGCAGAGGGATGACACCATACTGTGGTAGAGACAGGCGGGATGATGGATTCGATGGATCCATCATCCCGCCTGTTTAATCAGGACATCAGTCACTGAGTCCGATGGGCTGAAGGCTGGTGGTGGCGTGGAGGGCAGCGAACAGCGAGGGGCGCCTTCAAAAACCACATCCAGTCCCACAAGGGACCATCATGACTTGATGGGGAAAAAAGGTTGACTATTTAAACAGGAGGTAAGCATAGAAGTGTCTTAGGATGATTATTTAGGGTTACAGCTAACTATTATTTTAATCGATGGATAAAACGTTGACACACTCTGCAGATCTTTTACTTACGCCTTTTTCTATGCAATACCAGAAATACATTAAAGGTGACCTATTATGTCTCCTGGAACAAGTTAGGATACAAAACATGTTTATTAAATTTTTTGCACAAACTCAGTGTAGATAATGAGATTTTAGTCAGAATGAGCCGTTTTAGGGCCTCCTGTCACTTTAAATCCAAATAGTCTGCTGCTGGCCACGCCCCTCAACCTCAACATTTACACTCGCATGTGAAAATGGCTGCAAACAGATGCACTGTTACATGACCGTACATCTTTGAAAAGCAAAAGTGGAGCCTCCTGCACAATTAACAAGAAAGCAGCAAGTGGTTTCTGGATGGAAAGTCACCAATAAAACACTTGGTGGTTTTAAATGTTAAAAAAAAGTCCTTCGACTGGACATGGCCTTATATTGATTTTCCTGAGTCACTTCTTTAACACCATTGCAGGTGTTTTTTTTTTTTCAAATTCTGCAAAAACTCTGTAAATTTACCTGATATCTAAAACATATCTGAAGTGTCTTCAAAGAAAAGTCACGTCTAGGAATAAAAAACTCTCAGCTAGATTTTTATTGAACTGAAACGTCCAGCTGCTCTCCCCCTGCGAAATGTTCTGATGACGGCGAAGGAGGAAGCGGGCGTATAAACGAGAAGGCAGAAATAAAGGGCCTTTGAGCGAAAGCTGCAGGTTCAGTAAGACCTTGGCTCCTTCCTCTTTGCCAGATCTTGAGCTTTCACACACCGCTGCCTCGCCGCTCACAGCGTCACCGTGTCGTCAGGAAGCAGCCATTGTTAGAGTTCGCGGCGCTGCAAAGCACGGAGTGTGAATTGTGAACTGTTTGTTTGGCGGCGGTGGGAGGCGGCTTGTGATGAATGTATCTCTCTTCCTGTTTGGAGTTTCTCAAGAGAGATCCTTTTTTCCCATGAATACTCGTTCCCATAATCACTTTCATGCGTTCCTGCTGAAGAAAAGCAGCCACGCTCACAAAACGTGGAACCAAAAGTGCAGCAGGGAGAAAATAAGAAATAACTTTAAAATGACTCCTCACATCAAAAACCTAAAATTACCGTATTTTCTGGACTAAAAGTCCCAGTTTCTTTCATAGTTTAGCTTGTTCTACAACTTATATGCTTTTTCCTCTCTGAGATGCAATTTTTGACGTATGAAACTTATACTAGTAGTCCGGAAACTACAGAAATTTCATTTTTGTATCTGTTGCAATAGCAAACAAATAGCAAAAACATATGTGAAAAATAAAACAGCAAATGGGGCTGAAGTAGATAACTGCTTCACAATTATCTCAAACAATAAGTTGTACCCCATGCACCCCTTTTTCTACCACACATTTTCCCTCCACTCAACTTTCCAGTGATATAATTGGATACAGCATGCTGAGCTTCAGTGGCACGGTTACTCGTTGTCTACTGGACAAATCAGCAGTCTGCCATGACTTGGAAAAAAATTCTGTCAAAAACACTTTTTAATTAAATTAATCTCACATAACATTAGAACTTTTTGAAAAACTAAGTTTTTGTTTTTTTAAATAACTGTCAGCCATAACTGACTAATAAAAATGCAACACGTTTTTCACATTTTCTTGTTTTTATATTTCCATTTTGCTCTAAAACAGTCCAAAGCTCTTAAAAAAATAATCTCTCAGCCTTTTTTGGCAATAAGTTCATGTTTTTTGGTGTCTGGAAAATGAGCCGTTTCAAAAACCAACGGCACTGCGCCATTACCTAGCAACCCCGGCAGCGTTCCGCCCGTCACTTAGTAACCCAGCACATTTGGTCAGCTGGTTTTACCAATGGCTGCTGGAACAGACAAGTGTTTTGTTGTTGACTTACCATCCAGAAACCACTTGCTGCATTCTTGTTGGTTTTGCAGGAGGCTCCACTTCTGCTTTTCAAAGATGTACGGTTGTATAATTGCGCATCTCTTTGCAGCCATTTTAACGTGCTAGTGTAACTGTTGAGTTGGGGAGCGTGACCAGAAGCAGGTTATTTGGATTTAAAGTGACAGGACGACCTGAAACAGCTAAAATCTCATGATCTAAGAAGGATTTTGTGCAAAAAATGAACATGTTTTTTAGAGACCACAGACCTAATAGGTCACCTGTGTGTAATAAATCTACATAACGAACCGTTTTAGCTTTCATAATTCACTTAGATCCATGACTGATTTGAACTTTATAATACTGAATAAGTTTTCACTCCCAGTTTTTAATCTGAGCAGATTATCAGATTCATGTTCAGCTTTTTGCTTGTTTAGTTTCTGGATTTCAGGGATGAGCTGACGAATGAATATCTGGAGATGAGAGCAACATAGATCAGATTCTCCTGGAAGCAGACACTTCACACCTGACCTTTGACCTCTGGGTTTGACCCAGCAGAATCACCTGCCCTCCCATCTCTTCGCTGGCCCCGCCCCCTTTTAGAAAGATGAACGCCAAGTTCCCTCTTTGTGGCGGAGGTCAGCTCTGTGAGGAAGACGTTTGGCATATGGCCGCCATCGTTAATGGAGAGACGCTTTTCAGGGTTACTGGGTTTGAATCGACTGAATGATCGGGACGGTCGGTTCTGAGTGATGGTCGGACATCTGGTCAGTGGATCAGCAGAGGTCAGGCTGGGATTAGATTAATCAGACAACCTTTGGACGTCCCAGCAGTGTCTGAGTACAACAGGAGAATATTGTTAACTTCAGAACCTGCTCCAATGTACGACGACATATTAGATTAAAAAAACAAAAATGAGGCGTAAATTCACACCAAAAAACGCAGAAATTTTGAGTTTAATCTCAGTAATTTTCTAGAAAAATGCAAAGATGTTTCTGTGTTTGAAAAGTTTAACATTTTCTAGAAAAAGCTAAATTTTTCAGTTTAATTTCAAAAATTTCTCAGAAGTCTAAAACTTTTGACTTTTGCAAATTTTCTGAGTTCGAAAACTTTTAAAATTTTAGACGTTTGAGTCTCAGACATTTCCTTGTTTTTCCTAGAATATTCCTGAGTTTAGTCTCAAAACTAATCAAAAAAGAACATTTTTGCTTAAAAAAAATTCATACATTTTTAGATTAATTTTTGGGAAAAAGGCAAAACAGTTTCATGTCAGAATGGCAAAATTTTCTTCATCTGAAATTCAGATAAATCTAAACATTTTTTTTGAAAAGGTGGTCATTTTAGAAAATAGAAAAAAATAAACTAAAAATGTTTGAACTTTCTCTTGCAAAGTTTTAACTTTCTAAACTCAGATTTTTTTTCCTAGAAAATGTCTGAGATTAATTCCAGAGGCAGATTATTTCACTTATAATAAGATATTTTGCCATGTTACAACTGAAAGAATGTGCCACTAATAACATGGGATTATTTTCTAATTATTTATTGAAGAATTATTTATATCTATATCTTGCTTGAAAGTTTCTTATTGGTTTGTTCTGTTTTAGTTCAGGTGAGACATTTGCAGTAGAAATTAGACCAAAGTTAATTGGTAGGTTTTTGTATTTTTGCAGTGTTGATCAGACATACGGTAGAAAACAAAACCAATCCACAGCCCTCCTTAACTACTTTAAGAAAATTATGCTTTTAATTTCACATATTTATCAAATGGCACATCTACAGTCGTTCAGATTGAAGCTTTAATGGCTGAATAATAGTGACGTCTGATTGGTCACTTCAATAACCTGAGTTTTCCCCTCCTCTGCTCCATATCATCAGTTCCTCTCCTCCCCCTCCGTCCTCCCTCTCTTTTTGTGTCCTCCGCTGGGCCGAGGTGAAAGAACTGCTCTCATTCAGGCAGTAAAAGGGAGGAGAGCGAAGCTTGCTTTCAGGTTCCCCTCCTCAATGGCTCTTTATCCGCAGACCCCTGGGCCATCAACATGACAATATGACAATGTGGCAGGGCTTTATAAAACAGATCCTGTGTTTGTTAAGTGTTTTTCGCCCTGAAGAGCAGCGGCGGGGCCGGGCCAGCGGACCTGAGAGGCTCCTCTGAAAGAAGAGGGCAAACTTTGATCACAAAATGTGAAAGAGATGGACTTTTTGATTAACTTGAGCTGGTTGGGTTGGGTTCTGCAGCTCTGGGTTTTAAAGTGCAGTTCTAGAAAATTATTCAAAAGTTATCCACTTGAATGGAGGCAGCAATGTGTGTTTTTGACAACCATTTAAATCAGGAGTGTCACATGGGCCAAACCCATCGAGTCAAAAGGTCAAAAAATGTGTTTTACTCACTTAACAATAAACTACACAAGCAATACTTAAATTTAACAAGTAGAGCCGTCAGATTTGTTTCTGGGAAACGTTATGTAAATTATTCTAGATCCAAATCTTAAAAAAAGTTCTGGAGATTTGCTGTATTAAAAATAACTTAGCTGATTTTCTAGGTATCAATTGGAAGAAATGGAATACAGCTTAACCAATTCTGCTGAATAAAATCAGAAATTATGTCACTTTTCCTTTGAACATTCTTGCTACATTAATTAAAAGCAGACTTAAGTGAAGCAAAGTTTGATTTTGAATAAAAGTTCTTCTGGTTTAACTTTATTCAGTAGCTTTGAAGTAATAATATGCAACATTTTACAGGCTGAGCAACAGTTGTCTTAATGGTTAGCTTTAGCTTCTGCTAATTTAAAAAAAAATGTGTTTAGCAGCTTAGCAGTTTAGCATCAGCAGAGCTAATGTTGGTTAGCTGTGCCCAGTAACATCAACTGATTATTTGTTGCAAACAAACATGGTGGCCATTTTGAAAAATGGCTTCCAGACAAAACAAGATAGAGAAAATATGATTTCTGTGGTATAATTCTGCATGGTTTGACACCAAACATTTTAATCTAATTCCAGGACAACCGTGGCGTCCATCTTGAAAAATCGTCCACGATCAAAATTAAATTCAACATCAAAAAATTTCAACAAATCAATAAAAAATAAAATAGACGTTGATACCAGGAGTACCCTGAGTGTGTAGCCTTTTCAGATGGATCAGTAAACTTATTTTTGACCGTTTTTATGGGCCACACCGCAGAGAAAAGCACGTTTAAACCTTCCTGATGTTTAAGAACTGCCGGTTCTGTCCCCTGGGATTACCCGTGCATATGCAGCCATTTCAAAGGAAAACAGAGACGTTGAACTGGTTCTTTTTACACCCCCGACCAGCCCAGAACCGCTCTAAAGTCAAACAGAAAAACAAACATCCCCACTGGGATTGTGCTGCAATTCTTCTCCTTTTCACCTTCACGAAACATTTTCTATTATTCATCAAAGGGGCCTTTAAAGCTCCCACCTCTCTTCCCCGAATGGGAAAAAAAAACAAGGCACAGATGGTTCTGTAATGCCAGCTCCTTTCATCTGCAGGAGCAAAATTTACCAGCCCATGAAAAAAATAAAATGAAATAAACCTCAACTTATAAAAAAAACTGATGCTTTGACTTCGAGCAAGGAGAAAAAAGTAAGCTTGGCCTTTGTTTCTGTCTCTAAAGCCCCATTATTCGGTTCTTTGCTTTGTTTCTGAGGAAGTTTGGATTCTGTTACCTAAAGTTTGACAGAACATGTTCTGCTCTTTAGATCTGCTGGGATGGCAGTGACCTATCTGACAACATTCATGAGGTTTTCTACAATTAAAAGTATTTTTATTCTGCAGAGAAAGCTGCCCACTGACTCACCCTCCTGAATCAGTGCATGCTAATATTAGACTCAGCTGAAAAGCACAGAATAAAAATCCTTCAGATGATTTCTCATCTGTAGTTTTGAGTGATGTGACCTTTTTGAAGTTGATTCACTGGACTTTTTCATCATGTGTTTTTAAATATAGTAAAAGCGGTTTATTTTGAGCTCAGGCCCCTGGGGAACGTTACCACAATGGCCTCATTTTCCAGAGTGGAACAGCAAATCTATCCGTGCAGCATTGCGCCATTGTCAGTTTTTGTTTTCTTTTTTCTGACCCGTTCTGTTTGTCGTGCCGTTATCTGATGTTCTGCGTCGCTATATTTACAAGATCAGATTAAAGCGTCGTTTTAGCCTCTGCTAGAGCATGACAACAACAGTTAAAAATGGAGGAGGGAAAAGTTAGATATCGGTCAAGTGGAGACAAGTTCTGAAATTAGTGTCAGACTCTGCTGATCGCTGTGAAAGAAAGCGGCAGAGCAACACATCGGCATAGAAATTACAACTTTAAACTTGCATCATAAATTCACCCCAGTGGTTCGCTTGGTTGGATACACATTATTTTTCTGTCTTTGTTGTTGTTGCATCAAAAACTGATAATTTGCATATGAAGTGAAGAAAATCTAATCTTTAATCTTTTAGCAAACTGTGAAGGACGACTAAACTGGACTATATTTTTAAGTAATTCCTACAGTAGATGTAGAAAAATGTTTAGAGGCAACTTGAATCTTAGTAGGAATTAACAGAGAATTTCCACATTACTTTAAAAAAACAACACAAGGATGAAGAGATGCAATAATCACATAAATTTAATTTAGTTTCCGACACCAAAGCATAAATATATGCAAAACATTTTTGATATTCCGCTAATGTAATAAGAATAAAAAACACAATTTCCCATTTCTAGTTTGTGTAGTTATATGGTCAGTAGAAACACGTACTGATGTTCATTTATATTTCCTGAATGCATTTGTGTTTAAGATTATTAGAAAATAGTATATTTCATCTTTACAATTCATCTATACAATTAAATATTTAAAAATGTTTATTTCTCTCATGATAAACCTGAATGCTACCAACTACCTGTAGTTTTAGCTTTAGTTTAGCTTCTGCTTTAGTTTTAGCTTGCTTTAGTTTCTAACTAAAGCAAGCTAAAAACTAACTTCAGCAGAAACTGAAACTAACAAGAGCTAACTTCTGCTAGCAGAAGATAAGCTAGCTTGGCATTAAACCCGAATGATAAACATTCAGATTATTTTATCATGAGAGAAATTAGACTAGTTTAATATTTAATTGAAATATTTAATGACAAATTATGCAACTGCGTATTTTTAACATAAGTATTTTATATAATTCAAATTCAAAATCAAAAATACTTTTTTAATCCCAAAGGGAAATTAAATAAAGTTTTAATTGTGTAAAATATTACGTCTTCAAAATGAATTGCTATGTCAACAGCTATAACAGTCGTAACTGTAAATTTAGCGTAATCTAAAACAAAAGTGACACCTGTCACTTTTGACAGGTCTGACGGTTGTTCAGTTCGTGAAACTGACAGGACATTCCGAAGATTGACGGAAAATGCCGAGAACCGCAGTGCCTGCTGGGAACAACAAACTCGAGCGCCATCTTGCCTGGTAACGACTAAGGAGGGCGAATTAAGGAGCTGTTTAAATGCTTTTTAAACGCAAATAGAGTTGTTTCAGTTGTTTGCATTGGTCGTTTATTGTAAGTCCAGAGTTAGAAGAGCAGCAGTTGGACTGGAGTCTGCATTGTGGTTCACATTTCAGCCGTAAGACTGGTCATCATGGGCCGCTCACGCAGCCGAAGCACGTCTCGGTCTAAACACTCAAAAAGCAGCAAGCACAGCAAGAAACGGAGCCGGTCCCGGTCCAGAGACAGGGAGCGGTCCAAGAAACGATCCAAGTCCCGGGAATCTAAGAAAAACCGGCGCAGAGAGTCCCGCTCCCGATCCAGGTCCACCACAGCCTCGTCCCGCAGAGAGCGAGCAGCCTCTCCCCCGGAGAGGATCGACATCTTCGGCAGGACTCTGAGTAAAAGGACCGCTCTGGACGAGAAGCAGAGGAAGGAAGAGGAGGAGAGAAAGGCAGAGATGGAGAGACAGAGGAAAATGTGGGTATAATAATCTAAATCTGCCTGTGCTGATGTTGCATAACCTGCTGCTACTATGTGTGCATGCTAAGCTAACGGCTAGGTAAACTGCATTCATTTTAACGGACTGGAGCTCAGATGCTAACCACCGATGCTAACGGCTGCCACTGGAGCTGTTAGTAAATATCAAACCTCATAAATCATATCCGCAAACCTTTTGATTGAGTAAAACTACAGATTTTAGACAAACGTATACATTTACCGTCTAAGGAAATTAACTTAATTTGAATGTTTTAAATAGTTTTCAGATATATCTGCATTAATATGAAAGACTTTGAAATCCTAGCATCTGAGAGATAAATACATGAAAATTGTGAAATACGTTACCCAAATCAAATTTTTTTGTCAAAGAAGTTAATATTAGCAGTGTTATTTTATATATGACTGTATATCTTTGAACAAATATACTTAGATTGTCAGTTTGTGCCATAATATGAGAACTAAACGCAAAACTGAAGCTTTTTATCTCAAAAAACGATATTTTTGTGTTTTTTATGACATGTCAATATTTCTAAATACATTGGAAAAACGCTGTGTTTTTGCTAAACCACACTACATTGATATATTTTTGAAAATTGAACATCAGTTATTAATTTGTTGAATTGTTCATTTAGGCCACAGTTACTCATTGTTAGGGTTAAAAAAGTGCTTGCAATGCAAATTCAGAATAAGAAAAAAAAATTAAGAAAGTAAAATTTTGAATAAGTAAAACAGATTTTCTGCAAGTTTACATGTAGAATCAGGATTTTTCCAGCTTCAGTCTTTGAGAGTCATTTTTCTGTAACTTTTGCATGCGTCCCTGCTGCAGGCCGAAGTTACAGGATAATGACTGTAACCTGTGATTCAGGTGTGTTGAAGCAAGAAAGCACCCAAACCTTGCAAGACATTCTAGGAGTGGCTGAGCCCTGATTTAAAGGTTGCGGGACGGTTGCTTTGTAACTAAAGTTTCCAGAGAAAAGTAAACCAAACCAAATATAATCCAAATATGTCTTGATAAATATCAGAAAACGGAGAAAGTCTGAACCACAGTACGCCTGCTGGTGGGTCTGAAGCAACTTCATAAAAAAGGAAACTGTAAATATCATTGATATTTATCTTAGGATTACACAAAGGTGGGAAAAGTACTCAAAAATTGTGATGGAGTAATAGTTGCAATGTACTTTATGTTAAGTTAGGAACGAGGAGAGAGCTGCTTCTAAACTTGTGGCTTGTTTATTGTTGTCATAGCAACTCCATAGCAACTGCCTGCCAAGATGGAGGTCAGTTACAAAATTCATGGAAGTGTGACGTAACGTGAGAGTTATGTATATACTTTTGTTGGTTTCGAAGCCGTGGTTCAGTTATGCTTTGCCTCCCAAGATGGCGCGGGTCCGATTGTTGAAACCGCGACTTGACAGCAGGAAGGTGTCTCTGCTGTCAGCCAGTTGGAGCTAACCTCTTCTTCCCCCTCCTCTTCCTCCAGCCGCCAGCAGGAGATCGAGGAGAAGCTGATCGAGGAGGAGACGGCCCGGCGGGTGGAGGAGCTGGTGGCCAAGCGGGTGGAGGAGGAGCTGGAGAAGCGGAAGGACGAGATAGAGCGGGAGGTGCTGCGGCGCGTGGAGGAGGCCAAGCGCATCATGGAGCGGCAGCTGCTGGAGGAGCTGGAGCGGCAGCGGCAAGCCGAGCTGGCGGCGCAGAAGGCCAGAGAGGTAACGCTCGGTCGTTTGGGATGCACCCCCGTCTCTTTCTGCCTCCACCCACCGTCCTCCGCTTTCAGTCCCCAACAAATTATTGGAGTTTTGCTGCTTTCAAACACACAGGATGAGGGAGGAACACAAGCAGCAGAGGTTTCTCTTTGCAGCCGACATTAAAACAGCAGCAAGTTAGAAACTGTAGAGTAAGAAGACAAACATTCTCTCTGATTTCGACATTGTGCAGCAGCGACTGACACATATGACATATTTTTATTAGCAAAACTGATTATTAAAAACATGATTATATGAAACGTTAACCTTCCTCTAACCCAGATCTTGTTGCTATTTAACTACAGAAGTTAAATAGCAACCTCTGTTGCAATAGTAATGTTACAATAATGCAGATTATTCCTAGTAGGTTTGACTGTTTCTCCATCTTCGTTAAAATACTAAATTATAGTTTTGGTTGTTAATCATATTTACTCAGTAAAAACTTGTTCCCAGTTTAGCTAAATTATTTTTTATTTAATTAATCACACCAACAAACATATCCCGTCAAAGCTCAGACATGATTTAAATCATATTATTTTTTTACCTCTGTTTGTTTGCAGCAGCAAACCCGATGAAGGATTTATTTTTTAAATTCTCTGAATAATTAAATGTAGACGCACAACGTCAGGACGTCCAGTAATATTGTTGATTGTGTTTCCTGAACTCCTCGGGAATGAAAATCTTACCCAAAAATAATGTTTTAATAATCTACTGTCATCACAATGTTGCTCTCTGGTTCATTTGTTACAATTTTAATACTTTTTTTTATTTTATTTTACTGGAATCACAAGTAGGAGTTGAGATTAACTTGATTTATCTGGTCAGCCTATTTGACAGTCTAAACATAAAAATGATTTGCGCCTCTCCTTTTCTTTCTACACCATGACTAGCTGAACATGTCGACCTAAATAAGTTGTGATTTTTGTATTTAAAAAATTCATAATTCATTCAATATTTGTATACATTTACCTTATTTTAAACAAAAGAAGTCCAGGTGGTTGAGGTGAATGTGTGCGGCCCATAAAACGTCTGGATTGAGGAAAACTGCCTCAAAGTTTCATTGTCATTAAACTTGAGATATCTGCTGAAACAAACGTGATCGGCTTCTAATCTCTTTACTTTAGTAGCAGAGGCTAACATGATTAGCTCCTGCTAATAGTGTTAGCTGGAGTTAACATGATTAGCTCTACTTTAAAAAGTAAAACACCAAGACTCTTAACAACGCTAGCAGGATCCAACACAATTGGCTTCAGCAAACTCGAGTAGCAAGAGTTTCACACGACATGATTAGCAGGAGCCAGCAGAATTAGCTGTCGCTAGAAAAAGTAGTAGGAGCTAAAACATTTAGCAGGAGCCAAAAACATTAGTTGGAGCTAACAACATTAGCTGGAGCTAGCACGATTACCAGGAGCTAAAGCCACTAGCTGGAGCTAATGCTGAATAAGAACAAATTGGAAGATAATTAAATGATGTTTAAATGAAATTTCTTAGTTGCACATCATCCTAATATATTTGAGAAAATATTTCAATCCTGCTGTTTACCGTAAACATTTTAGTTAGAAGCTAAAGTTCGCCTCTGATTGGACCTTTCTATTTGGGAAATAGCTAACGGTCGATTCCACTTAATGTTTCGCTACCATGATCGTCTTTAATGAGCTCTACTTTAAAAACTAAAACAAAAAGACACGTCCGGCCTGTTCCAGATTATTCTGCACTTTGACTTCTGGCGTTCTGCTTAGCTACGTTTATTTATTTTTTTTTCATTTTCAGAATCGGAAGCTAACTTTAGCTTCGCGTTAGCATTTTCAAACACTGTTTCAACGAGCTTCGGTTCAAATCAACAGACCTGAATGTTACTCAATGGACAGAAACGTAGCTTCTAGCATATGTCGTCGACCTAAGCAGCGTTGCAGTGCAATAAAACGAGGGGATGTAATAATTCAGTATAAAAGGTTCCTCCTCCTTTCTCTCTTCCCGTTCTGTCTCTACTTGGTTTCCTCATCAGAAAAGTTCGGGAAAACCCGACCGGATCCGTGTGGAAATGTTCATCCCATCTGACTCACAGACGGTTTATCCCTTCAGGTTCTCAGCGGCTATCCGATGGTTTTATCTGATGATATGAATTAATATCTTTCTGACTGGTTATTTCCCACAGTTTGATGTTTCTTTTGGTTTCTATTGTACCATAACTTGCTTCTCCCATAGGGTGGCTGCTCGGTGTCATTCTGTTGATGTGTTTTATTTATATATATTTTTTATTATTTTTTGTTGTTGTTTTTCGGACACACACCTCACCACCTTCCTAACTAGCTCTTGACCCGAGCTGGCGCTGCAGCCTTTCAGCTCACCTGTGACTTGTGTCCTGTTACTGTAAGTGTGCCGTGGTCGGGTCCTCCTCGAACACACACACACACACACACACCTTGTGCAGCAGCTCTCTACAGAGACAACAAAAAGCCCCACAGAGAGAGCGCTAAAGCAGATTTGACTTATAAAGAGGAGCGCGCCATATTCGACCCCAGGAGCGCCTCTCTGTCTCTGCAGGGGCCGCGGTCCGGACGGGACAGTAAATATTCAGCCGTTTATTGCCGAATGCGTTCACCAGTTGTGTAGGTACACAGGCAAGGAAAATGCGTAGGTATACGTTCATTGGTGAGCCAAAACTCTTCCCTCCTTCTTCTTCTTCTCTCTTGCATTTGATGATGTTAAAAGCAGCAGATGTATTTTTTCTCTAGTCTATGTTTCTGTCCTCTGAATGTGATGAATGTGTTTGTGGTTTTTGTTTTTTGTAAACTTTAAAATAACAGAGTAGGTGTGAATTAGACATTTGAATTCTTCCAGGAAGAGATTTGAAGTAGTCGAGGGAGGCGTTCACGTCTCCGCTCAGTTTCTTTATGTTTGTAGAAAACAATTCAGGCTGACTGAAGAGACTTTCTGTGGTGGAGTGACTGACTGACTGAGTGTGTGTGGGTGAGAAAGAGAGAGTGTGTGTGTGCTTTGTGACTTTTTCATGCGCTAACATGGCACCATGTCACCCATCCAGGAGGAAGAGAAATCCAAGCGGGAGGAGCTGGAAAAAATCCTGGAGGAGAATAACCGCAAGATCGCCGAGGCGCAGGCCAAGCTGGTACGACCCGACCCGGTTCTGAACCCGGTTCTGAACCCGAAATGAAATCTACTTGCTGGTTTATATTAAAGACGAGGCCAGGGAGTCTTTTACTTTCCAAAAATTAGATTAAAAATTAATTTTCTTCAAAAGAATTATTCATAAAAAGTTATCTGAAAATTTTGGCCAATCAATAAATCGATAAAATCAATAAAAAAATAATATTCACAACTTGCATTCATATTAATATTTTTTTGTTTACAGAGACATTAAAATCTATTTTATTTTTGGTTTCATATATAAGTAGTTTTTGTTACCGTTTTATTTATCACTTTTTGTTGTCATTTTTATTTTGGATATTTGAAATATCTTTCGGTTCCCTTTTTAAGTTCTTTACAAAATTAAAGTTAACTGGTCTTCGAGAGGGAAAATGCTGTTATTAATATGTTACTTGAAAATGGTCTCAAAACTACAATATTACCGTTTATCGTGATAAGTACTGGGACAATTTATCGCCCATCAAAACCAAACAAATACAACATGACCAACAACCTCCTCCTCCAGAAAAAATAAACACAATGGAAATAAATATCAGTCCAGTTTTATTTAGCATATTAACTATATTATTGAACAAATATATCAAACATTGATTTTTTTTAAAGGATAAAAAAACCAACTGCAGATTCTTCAATGTTTCTGGTGGTTTTGGAACAAACATTTGAAAACCTGGTATCCTTTTCCTCCTCCTTCCCAATCACGCGCTGTTTGTTGTTGATCTTTTAAAAAGTCCAGATGTTTGAGTCTGGTTGTAATGTAACAACATGTGGAAAAGCGGTTTTTCTTTGTTCATATGCTCTGCAACTGTAGCCAGACAGGGCAGTTAATATGGAAATATTAAGTTTGATAACATGCTGCCTCCTTACTGTGGCTCAAATTACAGTGATCCACTCATTGTTCTTTATATTTTCATTTTAATAACCCAGACTTTTGTTGTTTTTTTTTTAAAATTGATTTTAATCCATAATTCTTTAGACTTATTTCTCCTTTGGTCCTTTCCTCATGTAGTTATTCCTACTCTTAACACTTTCTAACGGATCCAAACTTCTTTTTGTTGTTTTTGTTTTCAATCCACAAATGTACCAAACATTTGTGGATTGATATTTATTGGTTATTGGTCAGAGAAGAATGAAATACAGAAAACATTTGGGCGAAAAGTTCCATTGTTTGTTGAAAATTGCAAATCCACACAAAATTAAAATGGTTGCAATCGCAGTTTCCTTGAGGGATTGTTTACAGATGGAAAGCAGCTTACGCTACATCTGGTACAAAGCACCTTATTCTTATGCAAAATGGGAATTTTGTAAGTTTCTAAGCCTCCATTTTGGGTTTCTACTGCTTTTTAAAAAAATCAGCCAGCTGCCTTTTGGTGACCAGTTAATGTTTTTTGGCGTCTGGAAAATGAGCCGCTTCAAAAACCTCCTGATAGTTGAGTCACAAAATGAGCAGACACTGACCCCTCACCTACTAACCTCAGCCGAATACAGCCCGTTACCTAGCAACCCCAGCAGAATTCCAGCCCGTTACCTAGCAACCGGAGCTGAGTTCCAGCACGTTTGGTTATTTGTAAGTTAGTTTCGTTTTATTTCAAGAGTAGTATGATATTTGCACTAGAAACCAAACATAAATACTTGGTAAGATGAATCAATTTGTATGATTTAAAGTTTTTCTCTTTTCTCTCTACAAAAAAACTTGATGATTTCATCTAGCCCCTTTTTTTGAAAGGGGCTAAATTTTATTTACAAAGACTTCATAATTAATTTTATTTGTTGTTTTGCTTATTTATTTTGGACATTTAAAATGTCTGCCAGTTCCAGTTTTAAATATTTCTTAGAATTTAAAATGTATTGATCTTCGACAATGTGCTTTTGCATTATTACTACCATTATATTACTTGAAAATGACCCCAAAAACAACAATATTATTGTTTATTGTGGTAACTTCTGGGACAGAGTTTGTTACCGGCCTGGTTCTGTTTGTGCCCTGGTTCTGCTCTGACCCGGTTCGTCTCGCCCGCAGGCCGAGGAGCAGCTACGGATCGTGGAGGAGCAGAGAAAGATCCACGAGGAGCGCATGAAGCTGGAGCAGGACCGGCAGCGGCAGCAGAAAGAGGAGCAGAAAATCATCCTGGGGAAGGGAAAGTCCAGACCCAAGCTGTCCTTCTCCCTGAAGGCGACCGAATGACACTCCGCTGCCCCGCCTTCGTCCTGCACCGCCCCCTCCATCCTCATCCTCATGGTTCAGCCCCGCTCCGTGTCGTCCGCTGTGGATTTGCTCGCTTCATTTTGGAAGTGCTAAAGGAAAGGTCGGGGAGGATGCTCCTTCATCGCCGCCCCTAAAAACAAACAAAAAACAAACAGACAGAACGAACTCTTCCTGTTTGCTTTTATTTTCTCTCTTTTAGGGACCTGGAAGTTTTCATGTAGTCTGGGAGTCTTATGTGTAACCAGCGGTAGTCCTGCTAGGGGAAAGTCGCCGGCAGCTCGGGTGGCTGTCGCTCTGTTTTTGGTAACACTTAATTTGAAGCATTGTTCACAAGACTGACATGACCTGTTATAAACATCAGGGAACGGGAATGAATGTTTGACTTTTCTCATGAACGCTCACTCGGTGAATAATGACGTTTTTAATCCAAAGTTGCATCAAAAGTGTCAGCGTTGCTGTATTTGGTAAATAATTAAAATTTAAAGTAAATTTTCTTTTAAAAGTGTCATTATTTACAGAATGACGGTTCATGACAGCGGTTATAAACATTTATTTGGACTCCTTCACGTTCGTGACAGATGTCATGTCAGTCTTATGCACAGCACTTCAAATAAAGTGTCAATTTTCTTTTTTACTTTAAAGAACAATAAATGAAAAAGCACAGAAAGCTTCCCATCCGGCTGACCCACTCCGTGTCTTCCACCCCTCCGGAAACGTTTCTCCCCGTCACCTTAAAACAATCTGGTTCTGCAGGCGAACCGGGCCTCAGCTACCCGACCTGCCGGTGATCGGTCCGACAGGAAACGGAGGACAGAAGCCATTTCCTGTTCCGTGTAACCCTTTTAAAACCGTCTTATGAAAAAGCGATAGAGATCAGAAAACGTGGGGAGGAAAGAAAAACACTCTGGTTTGTTTCCCGACAAAATTCCCCCCACGTGTGCGAACTGTTATGTTGTAGTAAATTAACTTGGCGAAGCCGCCGCCGAGTCGTAGAGGAGACACGAGTTCAGGTAAGACGAGGTCAGAGTGAGAATGCAGGTGTGTGTGTGTGAGTGTGTGTGTGTGTGTTTGGATGATTTATTTGACCTCAGGTGGGTATAATAACTTTATTCTGTGGAATCTTAATTTTGTCATGTGAGTTTTTCCCCCCTTAAATTGTCAAAGGACTGAACAGATGAATAAATCCATTGAATGCCAACAGAAGCTGAAGGTCTCATCTTTATTTCACCAGTAGAGTCAGCAGATTTCAGCTCCTGATACCAGTAAAACCATTTATGAACCAGAATGTGCTTCACTTCTGGTTTTTCAGACAGCTGTGGGCCAGTTTATGCAGAATAATCCCAATAAAACAGCTGCTTCTGTATATTTCCTCCAGGTTGATTGAAATCTTGAAAATTAATTACTTTTTTATTGTTTATCAACTCTACTTCATTTTAATTTGCTCTCAGATGATATTTTGCACTTTATTTAGGAAAAATGCACAGAAATGTGACTAAAATATACTATACAATACTAAAATATCGATACAAAGTTGATATCCGTATCAGATTTATATTTCTGATCTATACTTTAGTTTCAGATTCTATCTTGAAATGTTACTTTATTTTTTGTATCATTTATTAACTCAACATTTTTTATTTGCTCTCAAACATTTTTGCGTTGTTTATTTTAACAAAATGTACTCAAATCATGTTAATATGTTAAATATATCCTAGATATTTATACAATTTGTCCAAATATTTTGTGAACAATCAAACTCACTCCTTGTGTTCAGCTGAAACTTTGACTAGTCAAAAGCAGCAAATTTGGTTAAATCTGGCAGATTTGAGAATTTGTTTTTTTATTATTATTATTATTCAAGAAGAACTTTTGAACAAACTTTTTGGCCGCAATTTAGCTCCATACTCCAACTTCACCCGAGGGTTCCTCGACGCGGCGGCCCGGATCGGTGCGCTTCACCCCGGCTTGTGTTCTCCGCAGTGCCCCGCTGCTGCCTACCTTCCTCCATAACTGGTTTTATTCTTTAAAAATATATTTAATCTGAACTTTAAATCTGTAGTTGGTCTATTAACCTAATCGATTAGATAACAGTTAAACATGTTGCGGTTTTTATAGGTCAATACTAAAGAAATTCACTGATATAAACTCCCAAAGAGCTTCCTGCAGCTTGTGGTGTCTAATTTCCCTAAAAACACTTTCCAATTGAATTAAAGCAACTCAATCAGCATCCAATCGGCGGTTGCTCGTTGCAACAGGATGCGTTGGTCTCCTTATCAGGCTGCTGCTACATGGAGGCGGTGATCGGCTCGACCAGCAGCCGCAATCCGCAGCAAAGCCCAGAGAACTGATGGCATTAAGTGGCGGAGGAGTGTCAGCAGTTCACGCGTTTCTATCCACAGCTGGAGAAGCGTGAGTGGGTGAGAGTCCATTCAATTAGCGGCCGGTCGCGAACAGGAGGCGTGAAAACCTTAAAACAATGTTTTCAGAGCGAATTACACTGTAAAACAGCACGTTTGAATATAAATAACTGGAATGGTGGAGATATAATGTAGAGTAGTAATCAGATACAAAGCTGATATCTGATCAACTTTGTATTCTGCGTTTCTGTTGACCAAATAATTGAGCAATTTGACATGTTGAAAACTAACGCGCCTAATAGAACAACGGCAATTTCAAAATAAAATGTTTTTAGGTGAGGTGTTTGTTTTCGGACACATGGAAATTAGTTAATTTTGCAAAACTGAAATGGAAACGGTTGCGTCGCCTGAGTCACATGATCAACAACCGGATGTTACTACTGTCGCAAACCACGAAGAAGAGGAGGACAGGAAGTGGTAGGAGGAGGATGGTGTTACATGTTTTTAATGACTTTTCTCATGAAGAAACTTATTCACATGTAATTTTAATTATGTTTCTTGTTTAATGAAAACCCTGCGAAATAGTTTTTTCCCTTCATTTCTCCTTGAAGATTTTGACTCGAATTGAATTAAGTATTATTGCTTTACTCATGTTTTTAATACGAGAAAATTATTTTAAAACTTTCTTTTCAGTGATATGAAAACTTGAATTTCCTACAAAAAGTTTAAACCCAGAAGTTTTGATGAATGCAGTTATTTGTCTCTGTCGATAAAAACTTATTTCTGTCTCGATTTAAACTTGAATAATTTCTGCTGGAAAATACTGATCCATATCTAATCAAAAATTTTAGTAAATCTATTTGCAGTAATTAATTTTTTATAAACAATTTCTGCTATGGATAACGCTGCAGCCTTCATAGAAGAAGATTTAATTATTGGTTGAATTTAAGTCGTTTTGTACGTATATTGACACATTTAAGCCAACATGTCTGCTTTAGAATATGGATTCAATTCAACCTGAATGAAATGTATCCTAAATGTTACTCAAATTGTAATGTTTCATTTGTAAGTTTAAGAGATTTTAATAAAAATATGACAAAATAAGTAAATAAATCTCAGTTGTCAGGATTTTCGCAGCTTTTACACAAAGTGATTATAAAGTTTGATTTGGGTCTAAAATAATCTGATAACTTTCACTTTTCTTCAGATAATAAACTTATTCATGTCTGGATTTATATCTGAATCATTTCTGTTGCAAGATAATGACTCATAAAACTAAATAAAAACATTAACACTAATTTAAATGTTTTGTCTTATGGATGAAGCTGCAGCCTTCATGGTGGGATAACAGAAAAAGAAAAGTTTAAAAATAGAAGGAACCACTTTAAAGCTGCACGTGTTCTTGTGATTTCATCTTTATTTTAATTATTTGATGAGTTATAATTTTACTTTTGATGATAAAAATGTAATCTTCTCTGTTTTCTCCTGATAGTTTTGCCGCTAGTGGGCGCTGTTGGCTTTCAAATGAACTTGACGCGGATGAACCGGCTGCACGCGTTCGGTTCGGATGAGGAGTTCGGTTCTTTGGGAATCCTGCAGGAATCCAGAGATTGGACAATTAAACTAACCCGGATGTGTTCTGCTTTCCTCACCTGTGCAGGTATTACACTTGACTTCCCTCCATCTCTCTCTCTTTCTTTGTCTTTATCTCTCTTTTTAATATTTATTCTTCTTATTATTCTTATTATTATTGATTAAAACAATTGTCTGGTGACGTGTCGCGTCATTAAAATGCTTTACAGTCAACCAGGAGCCGCCCGTTGACATTAGCAGGGCTCGGCTGTAATTTCTCACCCCGCCGAACCAGTTGCCGCCTCTGATTGACGGATCCGCTTCTTTTTAACTTCCACCAATCAGCGGCGGCGGTGGGCGCGGCCTGGTCGGGAGCAGCTCCGCCAAATATTCCCAGTCTGCGTCTCTCTCAGTTACTTCCCAGCCCGGCTTGAGAGCAGCAGCCGATCAGGCGACATCCTCCCTGCGTGCGGGTCGCTGTGCGGTGCGTTGCGGTGCGGGAGGACGGATCTGCGGGACTCTAATTCTCCGCCTGCGTGCTCGGCTTTCTTTCTTTTCTGTCCTTCTTTCCTCACTTTGGGAGTTTTATTTTCTTTCTTTTCGGACCTGTTTAGAATGAGAACCTCCATCCCAGCTCCTTTGGTTTCTCTCATCCACACATCCGCTCATTTTGTTCATTTCGACCATCCGACCTCATTGTTCCATTTTTGTGCTGCTGTCACCCACAGTTTGTCGCCCTCCACCTCCACCTCCAGCTCCAGCTGAACGCGGAATACCTCAGCCTGCTGCTGTTGGATGTTGGCTCTTTTTACGCAGAGGGATTTCTATTTTCTCTGAAGGATGATGGATCTCTAACGCGCTGCGCCCTGAATGAACCAACCGTGCGCTCTTCTTTTTTCTCTGGTTTTTTCTTTTTTTGGAGATGCTCTGATCGGAGCTTGTTGGGTCCGAATGCGCTGGATCGGGATATAATCTGAAGATCTTTTTGTTTTTCTGTTGTTGTTATTTTGTTTTCTGCGTGGACACACACGGCTGTTCCCCCTCTGAGACGGAGTGTGCACCGCATCCATCCCGGAGGCGCGCGGGCTCACCATGGGGGACTCGATGTGGAGATATTATTTTGGAGTTTTCTTCCTCGCCTTCGAACTGGACTTGTGTCGGCCGCTCATTCTGGAGTCCATCTACTGGAACACGACCAACACCAAGTAAGTGCAGCGAAATGCGCACTCATCTTTGCGCAAAGAATAATTTCAAAAAAAATTAACTGCAACATTTATTACCGATTTTTTCCCCTCTTCCTCCACCAAATCTGACATTTATTTTATTTTGTATTTCTTTTTTGAAAATTTATTAATCCGCTCCTCTAAAGCTTTTCACTAAAATAGTGCATTCTGGTTGAATAAATCTACAATCCCAGTGTGCGCACATTCAGCAGGGGAATATTTACGCGCAGAGAGCGGAGACGGAGCTCGATGTGCGGAGAAATGACGCGCACTTTGCGCTGCGCACTGCAGGGTGAATACATCAAATGTCGCCGCCAGAAATATCAAAAATACATACAATTTATTAAAAAATAATTCCAACTTCAGGAATGTGAATGTATTGTGTTGGAGCGTGGAGAGAACGGAGCATGTTTCTGACTGTTAGTTGAGCTCCAGCGGGCCTCTCTGCGTGTGTGTGTGTGTGTGTGTGTGTGTGTGTGTCGAAATGTTTTCTCAGAACAATAAGGCGGATTTCAGAGAAATTTCTGCAGGAAATGTGGCCGCAGCGATAAAGCTTTAAACAGGCCGCTGCGCTAAGTCCCCTCTCTGTGCATAAAAGTTCAACTTGGGCTCCTTTTCTGCGTAACTTCAGGAACAAATTCGGCGTTTTCTCCCCCCTGCCGTCAGAAATAAACGCTTTAAGTCCTATAGTGATGCCAGAAGACGTGTCTTTCTTTTCTCCTTTCTTTTTCTGTTTTTGCTGCTGTGTGCCGCTGCTCTCTGCCGGCGGGGGCGGAGTGGGTCCCGTCTTTGTGTCCGTTTAGTCACGGCCAAAACTCCAAACTCCAAACTGCGCCTCCCTGACGGCGAGATGGACTCAGTGGCGCAAAGTGACGCGCATTTTAAGCTCCGGACTGCGCCTTTACCAGCTAGTTTTGTTTCAAATCCGCGAGTTGGAGTTGGTGAAGGTCTTAACGTGGTGACTGATCACGGATTGGTGCTAAACTGAGCTGAAAACTGCCAGTTTTTTCTCAGCAAACTGTGTTTTTTATTATTAAAATGTGAACCAGTGAGTTTAATTTCCATTTAAACTCACTCATTTACAAAATCAGACTATTTTCAGACGAATTAAATAAAATTACACAACAAATTTGCTGAATTGAACCCTTCTGGAGTTATTTTAACACTTAAAAATGTGAAAACGACTCAGTTTTTTGCTAAACTGACTGATATAAGTCAGTTATCTAAAAATGGACTCGACTGAACTTCAGCTTTGCATGTCAAACTGCCTGGTTGTTTGAAATTAGTAGAAAAAGATTCATATATGGTACAGAAAAAGCAAAATAACCATTTTAACGCCATAACTGGCAGATTTTTCTAAGCTTTAATACTCTGGATGGTTGATCGAGATTTTAGGGAGGAACATGAGAGGCTAGGATGATGGGAAAGAAAGAGGAAAATTTGCAAAAATTGATCAAATAGTGAAAGAAGAAGCCCTTATAACCAAACCTGGAGCTGCAGATCAGCTCTAACTTTAGGAAATCAACTGGAAACGTGATAATGTGTCCACCGTTGGAGCGTGTGAGGCCTCGGGGTGGGAGTTTTCTGGACGAGGAGCTCAGACGTTAAAGTTAAATCTGGATTTTTTGCAATCTATTTGACCTCAGTACAAAGTTTCAACTTGTTTTCAGCATCCACAGCACCAGAAACGAGTCACTTTGAATCAATTTAATCAGAACAGAGTCATTTTTTTTCCCTACATGTTGAATTCATAAAAATCTGATTTTTCCTACAATCATCATTAAATGTGTCAAATATACCAACTCCCACCATTTTCAGCCTATAAATTAAACCCTATAAAAGTCGGATTAGAGATCCAGAAATCGGAATAAATACGTAATTCTTTCATTTTGATGAGTCATAAGATTCAAATTTAAAAAAACTCATTTACTTACAGAGTTACTGTAGATAGTGACAGCTGACATGGAGGAGCTCCTGTAGCAGTCTGTCTTACTGCAAATTGGAAGTAGCCTCTGACTGAAGACAATATCCGCTATCATTTTTTTAAAAGTGTGCACCGATTGCAGTTTTCTGGCCGATCACTTCAAAAAGCCGATTCCGATTTAGGCCAAAACTGATATTTTTTGTCTTAATTGTTGCTAAAAATATCAGGAAAGTTGCTGAGTTGGCAACATTAAGGTGATTATCGTTAACTACCAACTTGCAGACAGGAACAGTCAGTCAAACCTCCCATAAAATCGGCTTCATGTTGAAGTTTCGGCACTGCAAAAACATTGAATCTTATCAAGTATTGTTGGTTTAATTTAGTGCAAACATCTTAATACACTTTAAATAAGACAAAATTTACTTATAAGAAACTTTTTAGCAAAATATATAAGCTTTTTAAAGTCAGTAATTCACTGGTAATGATAATATTTCACTTATACCATGAAAAAATGTCATGTTATAAGTAAATAATTTACTTCTTCATCAGTATTAAGGATTTATAGACCTTAAAAAAGGCCTCCACAGCTTCGTGGTGAGATTTGATGTTTTTGCAGTGAGCCGATCTCCCAAAGTTAAGGAGATTTTGGCTGAATTACCTTTGCATCCTTAAGTTTTTTTTCTCCTTTTTTATGTTGATTGTTTTTGGGTAAAAACAAGAATTTGTGAAAATCAGCTGAACGTAAATCGGTACAGGCCAAAAGAACCAGCAGATCGGTGCATCGGGTCGGTTAGCATTGGGTTTTTAGCGCTCTCGCTTCTAACTTTTATGGTCTAAACTTTAAATCTGGGTTCCAGCTTAATGTGTGTGTGTGTGTGTGTGTGTGTGTGTGTGTGTGTGTGTGTGTGTGTGTATCTCCGTCGATTGAACCTCATTGTTGCTGGCCTTTCTTAAACGAGCCTCGTCAGAAAAACAAGAGAGTGACCCCTGCTCACATCGCCGCGCCTCCTCCAACCACTAATCCATTTTGTAGCTGGGAGGGAGAAACAAAAGAGAGCCCCGCTTTACACGGGATATGGAAAAGCAGCGCTGCCTCTCCTCCGCTGCAGTTCATTAAGAGATTACAGAGGAGCCCCAAAGGCCCTTTGTGACCGGGCAGCGGCGGGGGCACCTCAGGGGTCCTTTTCTAAACCAAGGATTTTCTTTTTTTAGTTGCATAAAAGTTGTCAGGTTTTTTTTTTCTTTAAAAGAGGAGAATTAATCCAAGACTTTTCGTTTTTAGAGCCCAACTTTGTCTAAAAGAGAAGAAGAAGAAGTTAAACTGGGGAAGAGTTTTTTTTTTTTTGTTTCTTCGTCTCTCAGGGGAAGGAGGGTAATTATGTCTGGGTCTGGATTACAGGATGAAAGGTAGAGGGGAGTAAAGACCCCGTTTCTCTCTGCAGAGACCTGCATGGATTAACCCTCACTGCAGCCGCGTTGGTCTGAATCCGTAATGAACCGCTGCAAAAACTGCAAAAACGCTGCAAAAACGCTGCAAAAACACAAAATCCAGCCAAGTATCTTTGGTCTCGTTTCATCTGAGCTCACAAAACTAAGATTTCTTAACTTTCTCTCATGTTTTCAGTGGAAAATCTGGAACTAGTATTTTTTAATCAATTTTAAGGAAATATTTAATTTTGTGTAGAAGCTGAAATATTTAAAACTTTAATCAAACTCCTAAAAGCTACTTGTAGGTTTTGTCTTAGTTTGCACAAGAAACATGACTAAAAATACTTCAATTATTCATTAATATTTATGGAAAAGGTTCAACTGGCAGATTATTTCACTTAGAACATAAGAAAAACATTTTATCAGAAGTGTAACAAATATATATAAATATTTTATCAATATTAAGTAACTGTTGAGGATTATTGAAAGAAAAGGTATATCAAGTGGACTAAGATATTTGCAAAAGAAACTAGATCAAAAATACTGGGTAAGATTTTGTGTTTTTGCAGTGTGTAATGAAAGAAAGGTCCCATACACTGTAAAAACACAAAATCTAACCTAACACTTGTGTGTAGTTTCTAGAGCAAATATCTTCGTACATTTAAAATAAGACAAAACTAACTCAAGAGTAACGTTTCTTTGAGATGTAGAAGTCAATGATTCTTTAATAATGTTGTAGTTAAACTGGCAGATCATTTCAAATATCAAAATAATATTTTCCTATGTTCTAAACTGCAAGTGGAACTAATACTTTTTAATCAATATTAAGGAATTATTGACTTCTTTATCTAGCTGGGAAGTTGCTTGTAAGTTAGTTTTTGCCTTATTTCAAGTGCACTAAGATATTTGCAGTGGAAACTACATAAAAATGCTTGGTAATATTTTCTGGTTTTGCAGTGTATTCGTGTTTTTCCACCTTTAAACCAGTTTTTCAAAAATAAAACCCTTAAATTCAGACCTGAGATGACGTGTTGGAGTCGGGTTGAGGAAGGTTTGATGAAGCGTTCAGAACAGGAGCTGGAAATGTGCGCACGGCGGCTCGGATGGACGCAAACATGGCGGGAAAACAGGTGAGCAGGACGAACCGGAAGCCTGACGAGCTTCGTTAAAACGTCTGGATGTTTTTTACAGCCTGATCCGTGTTAAACCGCTCCAGGCGCTTTGATTCTGGAATATTTATGGCGGGATTGGATGAAGAAAAAGATGTTTTAGGAAGACTTTAAAGGGCCAAGCGTGCCTTGAAGCCTGTTGGTGGGCGGCGTGTGTGTGTGTGTGTGTGTGTGTGTGTTGAACACATTTACAATCATGAGAGGGAATGCTGTAATTTGTTTTCCACCCCTCCCTCCTCTCTCCGAGCGGTTTTCCGTGACCTTTTCTCTGCCTTCCTTCACTTTTATTGCTCCAGTCTGCAGCTTGCAGCCGTCCTCTCTCGTCCTCTCAGCCTCTCGTCTTCGTCCTTTTGGGACGTTTCAGGCGGTCGGGTCGTACCGTTTTTACTGGGGTTTTTTTGGCTTTTTTCCTCTGTCAGCGTTTATCGAGCGTTCTCGTTACGCAGCAGTTTGCAGATCAGGACACGGCGTGTGAGCGGAAACATTGTCCCGGTTTGGATTTCAGAAAACAGCAAGAAAAACAGAAATAAATACGGAACAACACAGCCAGGATGTTACTGCAACAGCAAAAGCTTGCTCAAAACAAGAAATTTTTCAGAGTGAAATCACACCGTTGTTTAGATTCCTTCAAATATTTTCAATCCGTCTCGTTAGTCTTTAACTACACTGCAAAAACACAAAATCTTACCAAGTATTTTTGTCTTATTTCTTGTGTAAATCTCTTAGTTCACCTAAAAAAGTCAAAATTGAACTAAAAGTTGATATAGGATCTTGTTTTAAGTGAATAATTCTTGAATATAATTTGAAAAGTAAATAGTTCAACTGGCAGATTATTTAAATTATAACAAGACATTTTTCTATGTTACAAGCGCAATAATCTGCAGGTGAATCTAGTAATTTTTAAATTCTTCTCAATAATTATTGACTTAAAGCCAGATCCTATTTTGCTTCTAAGTTAGTTTTGTTTTATTTTAAGTCTACTAATGTATTTGCACTAAACTCCACCAAAAATACTTGGTAAGATTTAGTGTTTTTGCAGTGCATTGAGGTTTATTCATATTAGAGCAGGAAGTGTGAAACATGGCAGTCGATACTTTGAACTGAATATCTTTTACATTGTTTTTTTTTAAACAAATGTAGGTCAAAACGCTGAGAAAGCAAAGCAGACAATAAATAGACTGATAATGACATGTAAACACAATGTACAAGAAACTACAAAATAGTTTATAGTTTCTTGTACAAATATTTTATTACACTTAAAATATGACAAAACTAACATAGAAGCCATTAGAACTAATAATTATTAATCAATATTAAGGTTAATCGTCTTTCAAGATGTTGGCACTAGAAACGAGATCAAAAATCCTTGATAAGGTTTTATGTTTTTGCAGTGAACAAAGGTATTTTGCAGAATATTGGGGAAAAAAAGCAAAAGTACAAAAGGAGGAAAAGCTCAGATATCAAGACAAGATTCTGCTGCCAACTTTCAGGAACCAAAACGGGGAAAACATGTTGAAAATGTTTTCTTTGGCTACAAAAGTCCTTTACATGCGATTTCTGTTTCTTGTTCTTTCAAATTCTGCGGATACAATTTCTCTTACATTTCACATTCTGATGTCCAAAGATAAAAACCTAAAGATGTGTCATTTATTCATGCTGGCCTACAATCATCATTTTATCAAAACAGTTAATTTTTAGTTCACGTCGCACTAAAAAAACACAAAATCTTACAATCTACTTTCTAGTGGAAACATCTTAGTTCACTTGAAATAAGACAAAACTTACTTAAAGTAACTTCGACAAGATATGGGAACTTTTTAAAGTCAATAATTCTTGAATATATATTTAAAAAAACAAAGTACTAGTTTCTCTGGCAGATTATTTCACTTATAACATGGAAAAACATGTTGTGTTAAAAGTGAAATAATCTGCCAGTTGAACTAGAACTGGGTTGCTAGGCGACAGGCTGGGCGTGGCTGTGGTTGCTAGGTAACGGCTCAGAACAAGTGGAATATTCCGCCAGTGGAGCTTGCAGTTTTTAAAATCAATATTCAACAATTACTTACTTAAACCAGCTCTTGCATTTTGCTGAAAAGTTCCTTCTAAGTTAGTTTTATCTTATTTCAGTTGAACTAATATATTTGCACTAAAACTAGGACAAAGTTTCTTGGTAGGATTTTATGTTTTTGCAGTGTAAGACAAATTTTTAAAAGGTTCAGCTTCTGGTTTTCTGTTTTCATAGAAAAAACAGAAAACCAGTGGATCCTTTAGTTCCTTTAGTGGAACTAAAGGAACTAAAGGATCCACTAAAATAAGAATCAGTACATTTATTCACTGAAAGACTTTCTCTGACACTAAAAAAGTGAAATATTGATTGTTAAAAATGGTTCAAAAACTTGGTCACTTGATTTTTTTCCATCATTTCTTTTAAATTCAATCATTTGTAGGCAGGTTTTATGGTAACAGTAGCTCAAACTGAAGTAAAAAACTCAGTAAATTCACTGTGACTTGCAGAAAATATGGAGCAAAGTACATTCCCTATCAGTTTAATAAATAGCTGCGCTTTTAAACGTCAAATTCTGTCTGATTTAGGATTTTAAGTCCCACAAATGAACCCAGATTACGACGGGTCTTCCTCCCAGGCTGGTGTCGGAGAATCTGGGAACAACCAGAGGTCCGGCAGACTGCGAGGGGAAAAATTCACGAGGGCTGATCAAGAACAATGAGCTGCTTTAGATAAGATGAGGCTGTGGTCCATTAAAGGCTTTATGTGTAGTAAAAATGTTGTGGGAGTCCGAGCGGAGACGGCAGGAGAGCGGGAACACGATCCCCCTCCGAAGCACCTGTTTGAATCAGCTGCAACGTTCTGAGAGCTTTTTGGACAACCAGCTAAAATGGCGTCACGGCGATATAATTTACATGGGAGACGGAACGGGTTTGTCCGGCGTCCTGGACCCCCGGAACGTTTCAGACGCAGCTCAGCAGCAGAATGCCAGGAAAGTGAATTATGTTCCTGTAGTTTTTGATTTCAGGCGTTGCGGACGTACAACTCCTGGAAATTCAGTCGGATCAGAACCCAAATTCCTCTAGAAAGTGTTTAAATATGATCCAACAAGCTGCTGAATCAAACTCATCACTTGTTTTTGGTAAATAAATAATGATAGTGGAATATTTTTATAATTTTGGGTCTCTTTTTGAAAAATATTTGAACAGAAGCTGAAATGATTAATCATATTAATCGTGATTAATCAATTGTTGAAATAATCCTCAACTAATTCAGTAATAGATAAACTGTTAACTGAATAATGCAGACTAAAAATGGCACTTTGCTGAAAGAACAACTTATTCAGAGCCAAGGTTATACTTCTGTAAATATTAGGACTCCTAAAACTTTGCCTCCTATTAAACACATTTTGTTTTCCAATTATTAATCTGTTAATCCAAACAATAAGCAGATAATTTCTACACTGTATTGATGTTAAATCAAGTAGAAAAGACCGAGCTTTTCATATTTTTCTGGACGTTTTAAGTATTTTCTTAGCTGCTGATAATCAAGCTAAAGGGAATGTTGTTATTGCATTTCAGGTAATAAAATGTTTATTTTCTTATTTAATTATTTGTTTATTTGCATTTTTATGAATTTGTGATATTGTACAAAAAGGGCTTAAATAAAAAATATACAGAATGAATCATTTTTTATCAGATCAACCGATTAATCATCAGAATAATTAGAATAATTGACAGTTCCAGCCGTAGTTTAAGTTATTTTTAAAGTACATTGGAATTGAATAAAGTTTCACTTATGAACAGGTTAAACATGAACACAAGAATAAAATGATGAGCCAAATATTACAAAATAAAATGTTTTTTTCTATTTGTACGATAATCTTTGGTCGTTTTTTAAAGGATTTCTTGCACTTATCAGTTTAAACTTTGAGATTTTTCAGCCTTGCTGCCCTTTCAGGAGAAGATTTTTACTTTAGAGCCAGAAATCCCCGTGAGCCTCTCAGAAATGATAGTTGGATTAATGATCAGTTTATCCAGTATGTCGTACAAACTCCTGCTTTTTCTCTGCGGACTCCGAGTTCCAACTTGTCCTGAATGTAGGAAACGAGATTTTCAGGTGGTTTTAACAGCCGCCACACAGTTTTTCCTCTTTTTTTTTTTTTTTTTTTTACACTTTCAGCTCTCAGATCTGTTTGTTTCAGACAGCAATTACTTCATATTTATCCCACAGACATCCAAACACAGCCTGGAGGTTTTCCCACTCCGGGAAGCTTCACATCCTATCACCACCTCCTCATTTCTGCATACCGAGAGGATTTTATTCTTTATTCCCAAACGCACTCAGAGTGTCAGCCAAGATAACCTCGCAGCACGAGCTTCTTCTTCTCACCGACTCTGAACATTGTTAGTTATTCATTAATTGTTTAGGTTTGGAAAAAATAGCAGACGTCCAGAAAATTAAAGCATCCAGAAGTATCTAATTCTTTTACTCTTAGTTTGTTTTTAGATAAAATCAACATAAAAATTCCTCATGCATGAATTCTGCCTCCTCACAAGCAGGGGGCGACACCTGCCATTCAGTATCTGTTAAACTCTGTTGTAAAATCTCTTTTCTCGCTGGGTTTGAGGCTGCTGACAGAGGCGAACCTACGAGGGGGGCAGAAGGGGCCGTGACCTCCCATGAAAAAATGCTGAGCACTTCACTGGACCTGCAGAAAATCATGTTTGTTCGTACTAAAGCATACAGAGACAGTCGTCTTCTTCTGTCTAAACATAAACGTAAAAACCCAATAAATAAACACATGAATAAATACATAATATGATTTTTTCTACTGCATTTTTTGTTTTGTTTATTATGACAGAGTATCAGAAAAAAAATGACATAAACCAAGTCACAAAATTACGAGAATATCAAAATATTATGAGAAGAAACTCGTACAACAACAAAGTCAAAATAAGAGAATAGTCATGGTATTATGACTTCATAGATATGATACCGACTTCATCAAGTCACAGTAATATGACTAGTAATGCTACAAGTTTGAAGTCAAAAATAAAAAACGTCAGAGATTAAGCTCAGAATAAAGAAAAATAGAAATTTCTGATGTGGAAAATTAATACATTTGCTAGAAAACATTCTAGAAAATTTTCTACTTTTTAAGCTCAGAAATGTTCTTGTTTTTTCTGCAAAGTTTCTGCGATTAATCTAAAAATGCATGACTTTTTCACTGAGTTTTTTCTACAAAAATTGTCGACTTTTGGAGCTCAGAAATTTCCTTCTCTTCTCTGGACATTTTCTGAGACTAGAGTCAAAATTTCTGAGTTTTATTTTCCAGCAAATTTTTGACCTTTAAGTCTGAGAAATCTGTCTTTTCCAAAATATTTCTGGGATTAATCTCAGTCCCAGTTTTTTGGCAGAAATGTATCCTCTTTTTTTGTCTGTCTACAATGACCCTAATACGCCGCTGCAGGAACCTCATGCTGCGCCGCACGTCGATGTTTCAATCAGACACGTAAATGGACGCTGCACACATAAAGGCAGCAGCAGCAGCAGCAGCAGCAGCAGCAGCAGCAGCAGCCTAGAGGCCAGTTTCCACTGACCGTCCCTCTGTCCCTCCGTCCCTCCGTCTCCTTCAGACTCGTAGAGGACGATGGCAGATGGCGCTGCGAGGCGGAGACGTAGAGTCGCTCTCTCCCTTTGCCTGTGTTTCTCCCTGAGCCTGTCGCTGGATGCAGCGAGCCGCTGCTGAGCGCATCCCTGCGGGTGGCACAGGAAGAGGGAGAAACACCACGGCCTAGTTAGCTGCTGCTGTTTGTGACCCGCAGCTGCCTGAAGCAAACAAGGTGATGTTTGGAGAAGAAATGCAGCGGTTTTAGGAGCCATGATGGTTTATGCGATCATTTGGATTCTTTTGGCTAAAAAGCACCAAATGGAGGCAGCTCATATATAAATCCTCTTGCTGATACTGAAAGTTGTTTATTCCCCATCAGCAAAGTCAAGATTTTGAAATAATAGACTTTCTCTTTTATTCCCATGGCTTCCAGTTAGTTCACTTTTATGGAATATTCTCGGAAAAGCAAGAACTTCTGTCCCAAATATATGTGAGGGAAAGACTCAGAATAAACACAACCAACCAACCTTGAACAGTTTAGTTCTTTATTGATTACATTTTTTGCACAAACACATTCTTAGATAATGACATTTTAGCTATTTTAAGACGTCTTGTCACTTTAAATCCAGATAAACTGCTGCTGGCCATGCGCCCTAACGCAGCGTTTACACTCGCATGTGAAAATGACTGCAAACAGATGCACTATTATACAATTATACATGTTTGAAAAGCAAAAGTAGAGCCTCCTGCACAACCAACAAGATTGCAGCAAGTCATTTCTAAACAGTAAATCACCAACAACAACAAAAAAACACTTCTCTTTTCCAGCAGCCATTGCACAGTGGTAAAACCAGCTGACCAAACGTACTGGAGTTAACTTGGGTTGCTAGGTAACAGTTCAGTGAGACTCAACAATCGAAATGTTTTTGAAACAATTTGTCGTCCAGACACCAAAAACATTAACTTATTATCCAAAAAAAAGTTTTTTTAATCTTTGTTTTTGAATTTCAGATTCAAGAAAAAGAAAAACCTCAGCAACATGTTTTTGCATCTAATTTTCTTATCTGGTTGGAAATTGTGTTAAAAACACAATTTTCCTCAAAACATCTTATTGAAAAAATTCATTCATCCTCCTTTTGCAAAGCATTTATGCTTTTTTTTTCATTTTAACCCCCCAAATTTTTAATTAAATGTTCATTTTCCTTAAGAATGTCTGCAAGTGTTTTGATGCCTTCCATAAGGTTCATGATGTTTTGAGGTTTTACGACTGAATGTTCATCTTAAAGTCTGACACCGTATGTCCTCTGTTTCTGTGACATTTGCAGAAACCTTTTGGATTTAAACCAATTTCATTGCTGTAGCTTCATCTCCATAAATGCGGTTTATACATCAGAACGTTGGCATTTTTATCTACTTTCATTCAATTTGTTCTCCACTCCTACAGGACTTATTGTTTTCTGACAAATCACTCCAGACTGCAGAGAGCCTACACCAAAACTTATTAGGATTCAGCTCTGAATTCATATTTGTTGGTTTCTGCTACATGAAAAACTCCAGGCACATAAAAATGTCCATGTAAGACGACCAGAAGTTTCCACTTCCTTCTGTTAAAAAACTTTTCACAGGCACTTTACTGTTTTTAAAACAGGACACTTTGTTTGAGCCTTTTACTCCTGCTTGTGCTGCTCCTCAGAAAGGGAGGGAATCTCCATAGCAACCAGCATTTTAACCTGACTCATCAGCTTTTTCTTTCTCATTTTTAACCAATCAGAGGCAGGTTCTGGTTCCTAATGCCTGAAACAGAAGGAGGTTGATGTTTGTTGGATCTTTGGTCAGCAGATGCCTTTTCCGACTTTAGGTTGTTGAAAAATGTTCCAGTTTTTTCACTTAGTTTTCAAATGTTAACATTAAAATCAGTTTGTTTCCCCCATCAGTGGTACTAAATAGGGTCTGTATCTGATCGTTTTCAAATCAATAATGTCGCTTTTAATCGGACATTTATGTCATTACAGCAGAAGAAGCCGGACTGGACGTGAACAGTGGCTGAATATCATAATTATGATATTTTTTGGTTTCTTTGTATTAGCTTCCTTCATGCTGTTCTGACCTTTGCTGACATTCTTTGTTTTGTTTGCGCATGCAGGTCACTGGGTATATAAACCGTCTTATTATATTCACATTTAGTTAGCGTGAACGACCATGCGGGAAAAAAATTATTTTCATAAGAAATAATTGGAATTGAGGATCAAGACCTGCAGTGTGAACGTAGGCTATGGCTGAAAAACGCATCACGATATAAGCGTTTCATATTGATCAATATGAAATTATTGATTTGATTTTTGTTTTAAATACCTGAAATACTGGCGAGCTGGTTCTGTGACCTTTTCTGTTTTAACCCCAGTTTTCACTACATTGTGCTGCTGTTTATTTTTAAGCAGTTGTGAAGCATTATTGTTATTATTATTATTATTATTATTATTATTATTATTACTATTTTGAATACACAGATGAATCCTAACTTCCCACGTACAAAAACTATAGAACACTTTAACTAAAGAAAAACCTTAAACTGCACAAGTTACTCAACAAGTTGTTGCTAGGCAACCAGAAGTTACTTTAAAAGTTGTTGCTAGGCAACCAGAAGTTACTTTAAAAGTTGTTGCTAGGTAACCTGAGAGTGAGTGAGTTAGTTGATTCCACCGACCTTGCTTAGCTAGCTGTGTGAAAGCCTTTCCTCTGCCTACATTTCCCAGAATGCTGTGTGGTTCTGGATTGGAGTTCAGTGAAATGATCTAAATTTTTTCACATCTATAATCTATTGATATTGATCACGTGCCTGTCACTTTATTGTTATTGATTTATTGTCCAACCCATATGTGAATGTAGCATCATATTCAGTTACGATGGTCAACCCTCATCTAAAATGGCCGACCTTCGCCAGTCTAAACGTTACCACCCCAGTAACACCTTCCCTCCTTCTCTTCCAGATTTGTTCCGGGCCAAGGCGTGGTTTTGTACCCGCAGATCGGGGACAAGCTGGACATTGTGTGCCCGCGCGTGGACGGCGGGGTCGTCGACGGCGTGGAGTATTACAAGGTGTACATGGTGCCCAGGGAGCAGCTGGAGAGCTGCACCATCACCAAGGCCGACACGCCGCTGCTGAACTGCGTGAAGCCCGACCAGGACGTGAAGTTCACGCTGAAGTTCCAGGAGTTCAGCCCCAACCTGTGGGGGCTCGAGTTCTTCAAGGGGAAGGACTACTACATCATCTGTGAGTGTTCAGGAACGTATCCGGGTTACTAAGAGGACTAGGGCCACTGAGAAAATAATAATTACTTTCTCTTCTCAGAAATTTACTTTAATCTGACAATTCTGATTTAAATCTCAGAATTTTGACTTTTTTTCCCCTGAAATTTTGATGTTTTTTTAAACAAAATTCTGGCTTTAATCTGAGAATTTGATCTTTAATCTCAGAAGTTTGACTATTTTTTTTTCTCAAAATTCAGATTTTTTTTCTCATATTCTGTCTTTAATCTGATAAATCTGTCTTTACTCTAAGAAAATGAGAGTTCTGATGTTTTCAGAAATCTGACTTTAATCTCAGAATCCCAGTGTTATTCTCAAAACTCTCACTTTGTTGTCTCAAATTCTGTCTCTAACTTAAAAATTTAGACAATTTTTTCCCACATTTTTACTTTAATCTCGGAATTCTGGTGCTAATGCCAAAATTCTGGCTTTATTGTCTCAAAGTCAAACTTTTTTTCTCTCTCTGAAATTCTGGCTTAATCTGAGAATTACGACTTTGACCTCAGAAATCCGACTCATTTCATAATTCTTTTTCTTTGAATTCAGACTTTTTTCTCATAATTTTGCCTTCGATCTTCTGCGATCCGCAGTCAGAGTTCTGATGAAACATCAGAGTTTTTTTTAATTTTTCCCAGTGACCCCTGACCTTCCTCTAGATAATTCCCCCTCGGAGTCGATGTGTGTTTAGCTGGTGGCCAGCAGGTGTGTCCACTCCGCCTGGCTGATTTTCCTGCGATTTGCTAATGCCATCCTGAGAGGAAGCTCTGACGGGGTTTCTGCGCCGGCCCCCTGGTTTGAAACATGGGAGGCGGACTGAACCATCTGTGTGGCGCCGATGGGGGGCGGCTGCGTGTGCGGGGGGGGGGGTTGAGCTGCAGATCGGACCATCTGCGATCCTCTGCCACCGCCATCTGTGAGCTGTCACAGTGGGGAAGGCCGTATTTCTTACAGGGAAGAAAGGAGAGCGAGGCGTTTGCTTCAGACTCTGCGGTTTGATCCGCCGGCGCTGCGCGTTACCTGCACGGCGAGGCGCTTCTGAACGTCGACGTGAGAGCAAACGGAGCGGATCGGACTCTTCTTTAGGGTGATAGGAGGATGAGCAATGTCTAGCTTCACAGTTCTGGAAGTTTTTTTTGTTTTTTTTGTTTTAGTTTTGGAAAATCTTGCGTTTTTTTTTTTTTACACCAATGTACTCACTGGGTTTCCGTAGTTCTGTGATGTCATCGCGCCAAGGGCGGCCATCTTGTTTGACAACAGTTTGAATTCAGGTCTACAAAACAGCAAATATTAAATTTTCTACTAAAGAGTTAGGCTAAGATTGTACTCAGGTAAAAGTGGCGCTACTTCAATATATTTTTACTGAAGTAAAACGTCCAAGAAATTACTCAGCGTTCGATAACGACTGAAGTACTGAGTAACTGAGTAACTGATCAAAATATCATTTATTATTTAAAAATTACATCAGCAGATGGACCAAAACACACATGAATGTGGACATTTTGGTATTTTAAATATCAAAATAAAAATAATTCATATAAACAACATAAACGCAAAATAATAAAATCAAGCGGAATCAGTTCCTTTCAATTTAAAATTTATGACAAAAACGGCATTTTGATTAATTTTTAGTTAAAACATGTTTGTTCTTCGTTCTGTAAAGTTACTCGCACTAATTAGATTTTACTCAAGTAAAAGGAGCTATACTTAATAATAAAGTTACTCAAGTCAAAGTACAGAGTAGCAGAAATACTCACAGAAGTAATAACTGAAATAAAAGTCACTTCTTGGAAAATATTTTCTGTCATTTCTTTAAAAAGAAAGAAAAAAAGAAGTCAGACAAATAAAAAAGAATAAAACTGGATCTGGTATAAATCCAGATCTTTAATTTTCTCTTGCTGCATGTTGAAAAAAAATCCCCTCCTTGCAGCTGCTGATTCGACAAGTTGGAACAAAAGGATCGGTGGAAAACATCAATTCGGATCTGAAGTAAGACGGGCTGAAAATCCAATTTTCCTGCAGATTCTCCTCTGCTGATGTTCTCAGCTCCTCGATGCTTAAAACGGGGCATGAGGAGAAGTTTCTGAGCTGAAACGCTCAGACAGGGAATGAAAACAGGTGCAGACGACAGGAAGCGTGCAGGCGTTTGGGATCAGTCTGGGTCTTAACATAAATACAAATAAACCGAACACAACCTGTTAATATTCTATGGTTTTCACTCCTTTTGTACTGATTTATTAAGATTATAATAAAAATAAATTTGTGCTCTGGTGCAGTTTTCTATTTTACATAATTAGAGATCCACCAATCAGAGATTTTGTGGCCAATTTTTGTTCACCGTATTAATCTCTCAGATTTGGGTGCTATAAATAACAGCCCTAAGCTTTTTAAATTCATTTACTCTAAATATAGAAACTGATAGCAGCCCTGCTGGGATTGATGATAAAAACATTTTATTAGCTCTGCATTTATTTTTATTTTTCAAAATATTCTTATTAGAGCTAAACAGATTACCTTAAATATTAATTTTATTGAGCATAAGCACCTATTGAGACATTTATCAATATAATATTAACAAATATTTATAAAAAAAAATACACTGGTTTCTGTTTTTTTTAACAAAATTAAAACAGCTCTGCATTTATATCTAAAAAAAATGTGAGTTTATATTTTAAGCTCTCCTTGAAATCTTCTATTAGCACTTAGCATTGTTAGCGTAGCAGCTATATTAGCAGCCTGAATGAGCAGCCAATATGACTCCATGTAAAAAAGAGTCACTTTTCTAGAAGCTTCACAAGATTTTTATGTTTCCTCTAAACATTTTACGGCTCTGAAAATAGTGAATTTTGAGTCTCTTTTTCTCTCTAATGACTTCCGCACTGAAGAGTGTTATTGTCACTGTGACCTGTATTTTAGCTTTTAGTCACGTTGATCTCTCCTCAACCTCTTCTCATTGTTTATGGAATCCTAAATCTGATATAATATGATTGATTAAAACATATGTCTCCAATAATAATAAGAATAAACACTAAGAATCCCTTTTTCTGATGATTCATTTGTTGCCTCTGCAACGTGATGAGTCAGTTGCATGCTGCTTTTTGACTTATTTGCTTTGAAACACTTCATTAGCTGAAATATTTTGTCTGGCAGGTTGCAATGCAAGACAAAGGACCATTTTTTAAAATATATTTGAGTCCTGAACCGGCTCTACTGGTCTCAGTTTTCTGTACAAAACCTGTAAAGAACAACAAGTTCTACTTTGCTGGGTTTTTTAAGATTCGTGTGAACATCTGAACCAATCTAGCAAACGATTGTCAGCTAATAAGACTGAGCTTATTGTGTTAGTTTAAACTTCATGAGAACTAGTTTTGAATCTAAATTTATAATTGTTAAAGCTCATGACATTATAAACCAGTTAGCCTAGAGAGTAAATCATATATTAGCTCTGTTTATTTACATCTGTTTAATGAAATTAATGCTCATTTATTCACTCTCATAAACTGTTTTAATTTGTCTGAATTTCCAGGAAAGCCCGTCTCATCACAACTTCCAGCTTTAGCTGTAAGAAATCAAAGTAAATAGAAATTTCAGCCAATTTTAAAGCCGTAAATAAGAATGATTACCCTTTAATAAAGTTTTTATTAAAGACTCCAGATAAATCAATTGTCACTCACAGATGGAAGTTAATTCCTGTACTGTTATTTCAGAGGGAATTACACAAAAACTGTACAATCCTGCAGCTTTAATGGTTTAACTGTTTAAAGTTTAATGGGAATTGAGAGGAATTTACTGTTGATAAGAGGATCCAACAGTAAACTTTCTCTGTGCTCTCACACAGCAGTCACCACGTTCTCACCTTTGGGCGAAAGGAACTTCTGGAGAAAGAATAAACTGTTTTTCTATATGTCTTGATGAGCTTTTTCATCATCTTAGCTTGTGTTTTTAGAACTGACTGATGCATAATTAACAACAGAATCCCACAGTCAACATGTCCTCACCTTTGGGGGTAAATGTTGACTTATTTATAGAAGAGTCACTTCTCAGTAGAGCACTATTTAAAAATTAAATTAAAAAACACAAAAGCATTCATTGACACATGGAGACTATTTATTCCTTAAAGCGGACATCCATCACATTATTGTAAACATAAAATGACAATGATTAAATATTTTTATTGTTTGTTCCAGAAAGGAGCAGCTAGAGACGCCAGAGCAAAATAATGGGATCAAAAACCTAAAAGGAAAAAACAGTGAACTTCCTCTGTGCTCACACACAGCAGTCACCATGTTCTCACCTCTGGGGGTAAATGTTGACTTGTTTACAGAAAATTCACTTCTCAGCAGAGCATTTGTTTTGGAAATACTTCAGAAAGAGTAAAAAAAAACAGCGTCATTAAGTTCAAATTTCTCCAAAACGTTCACTTGAAAGAGAATCGTTTCATCTGTGAATCAAAATTCTTATTGTCATTGACGTAATTCCGCTGTTGGCCGGAGGGGGTGCTGTTTCCACATCTTTTGTGTTGAAAAGCAGCATATCGCAGATTTTTCTATAATTAAGCTGTAATTTCTCAGCTAAAACAGACCAGCCACTGCCGCTGATGTGTGTGTGTGTGTGTGTGTGTGTGTGTGTGTGTGTTTCCGTTCTTGACAGCACCATCCAGGACCCATCAGACTGTGACAGCGCCTCAGAAAAGTTCACCGCCAGGGTTTCATTAGTCTCTTGGAGTGAGCACTCAATACGTAATTAATTAAGCGCCGTTTAATCCTCCATTTCTCCACACAATCGGCCTCACATCGCTTGTGCGGATCTGAGGCTCGACCGATTGGATTAACGTTGCCTCCTTTGAGTCGGCTGCCAACACTTCTGGGCTATTTTTCATTTCAAATCAGCAAGCGTCGATGACGTACGGAAAGCGACGCCGTTTCCGTTTTCGGGCGGATTTTGTCGTGTATGTCTCTGTTTTTTTAAAGTGCACAATGGTGCCACAGTCGAGTGCAGACGGGGCTTGATGTGATCCTTTGCGGCAGCGTGGCCCGAAGCCGAGGGACGAGCGAGCCGGATGATTACGTGCGCCGAGGAGGAGGGAGAGAGAGAGAGAGGGATGAATAAAGAGGGAAAGGGGCCAGAGAGAGTGACGAAAGAGAGCTAACGAGGGTGAGGAGGGGCGAGGAAACAGAGCTAAAGAGAGGAAGAGGAGGGCAGGAGAAGGACGAAGCTGCAGCGACAGTCAGAGGGAAATCTGATCAGTTTTCCTTGCAACAGAATCTGAGAGCTGCAGGGAATAAAATGGGCCCTTTTTTTATTAATTCACAGAATCATTTTCCATTGACCAATAAGACTTAAGCATATTGGAATAACAAAATAAATTTGCTGGATGGAAACAAGATGATTTTTGAAAAAACTCATATTTTTGTTCTAGAGGAAGTGTTTTTTTTTATTATGATGAAATTATTTCACAAAACCGCAACAGAAAGCATTTTTTCACATTTCACACGATTCATTCATTCACTGCAAAAACCCCAGAATCCTGTTTTTTCTACATTAGCAGAATATTGACGTAGTTTTGCGTATATTTGTAATGGAAACATGGCAATTTCGAAAATTGTGGTGACATTACTCCGCATCACACGAGTCACATGGTTCACAACATGATATAGTACTACTGGCAGAAACCACAAAGAAGACGACAGGAAGCGGTAAAACGATGATGGCGTTTTTAATAACTTATTCACGCGTGATTTTAATTGCGTTTCTTATTTAACGGAAACATCGCAGAACTGTGACGGTTTCCTTCAACAAAGTTCCTCAGACGTTTGCGGTGGGAACTCAGCTAGGGACATTAAAATGCTTGTGTGGATGAATCAGCTACAGTCCCAGTGTGGGAAATATTCACATGCACCTTAAATTAAATAAACTCCTTTCAGTGGCGCACTAATTGGATGTTAAATTCAACCCAAATGGATTCAAACAATAGGTTCTAAGTGGGTTTTTTCCCTTTTTTTCCTGCTGATTAGAGATGGTTGTTAGGCAGCTTTGGTATTCGCGGTGACCCGGCTCTCTCGGGGGGTCGCAGGGGTCCTGAAAGGGACCGAAGGCGCCTGCTGTCACGGCCGATTACCGCGCACCGCCGTGACGGGCATTAACCAGCCTGTAACCTCCGCTCTGTGGTGATGTCCTCACGCTCTGCGTTTAGATCACCGTCCCCGAATCCATCCTGGTTCTGTCCATCAGTACGCCCCCTCTGTTCTGACCCGATCCGAAAGGCTGCCAGTACTTATTGGCCCGTCGTCGTCTTTCGGTGCTGCATTGTGTGTTGGCTGCACACAGGAACAGGGCAAGACTTTAGAAATCAGCAGCCCAGGGCGCCAGTGTTTCGGGGGCCTCGTGGTTTTTCTTTTCATCTAGTTTCAAGTGCAAATATCTTATTACATTAGAACTAATTCACAAGTAACTTTTCAGCAAGATACAGGAACTTGTTTAGAGCCAATATTTTCTTAATATTGATAAAAAAAATCCATTAGCAGATTATTTCACTTACAACATTCGAAAAATATCTTGTTTTAAGTGAAGTAATCATCCAGTGGAACTAGATTGGGTTGCTAGGCAACAGGCTGGACTTGACTGGGGTTGCTAGGTAACGGCGCAGCGCTCTGCTGTCGGAATTATTTACATATAACAAGCTCCTATATGTTGCTGAAAAGTTATTCCTAAGTTACTTTTGTCTTATTTCAAGTCTACTAAGACATTTGAACTAGAAAGTAGACAAAAGTACAATACTTGGTAAGATTGAGTTTTGTTGCGTTTTCTTTAATGATTGCAGGTTTTGTAAACATTGTACTTTATAGAAAACTCACAGGTACAAATCAGGTGAATTTAACAATTATAAAGGAAGTTTCAGATAAAAAAAATACCTCAGTTCTTGTGTTTTTTATTCAATTTAAATCAGTGACGTGATAGGATGGTTTCTTTTTTCACATAGAAACAGTAAACTAAAAATATACATCCATGGGTTTAATTTTTGGGCTAAATATGATGGAACGTAGTTGCAGATAATAAAAATAGTTTGACACTCAACTAACTCACTCACTCTTTGGTTACCTAGCAACTCACTCACTCTTTGGTTACCTAGCAACAACGTGTTGAGTAACTGGTGCAGCAGCAGTTTAAGGTTTGTCCACAACTGGTTAAAAATAAAAAAACACAATGTGGAGTGGAAACTGTGGATGAAACAGGAAATGTCATGCGTCCAATTTGGAAGTATTTGAGATATTTAAAACAAAAAACTAATCAATAACTGTTTATCTATGGATATGAACACTTATATTGTAATACGTTTTTTTAAACCAGTTTTTTTTTTCTAATATTCACTGTAAAATTATTAAATATTGTAAGACATAGGCAGCAATTGATTAAATATATGGAATAAAACAAAAATAACTCGGTGAGAATGGAATAAAATCAGAGTCAACAAAATGTGGATCATGTTATTCCTGTCAGCGTTTCCCAGTGTTGTCTGTCCAAAGCAAATCAATAAAATGTTTTATTTTTCCTGCCCTCTTCCTGGAGTTTTACCTAAATCCATTTCGGAGGGGCTGGGATTAGTCGGTTAACTCTTTCCAGCTCACCCGTCGGCCGCTCCAGCTTGGCCCCGTCTGACTGGACCGAGGAGGGCCAAGTCCTTCAGCCAGCCTGAGCCGATTCAACAATCACATTCTGTTTAAATCCAAGTCAGGCCCACCGAGACTGCAGCCTTGGCACCGACCCCGCCGTGTTTTTATCCCGCATTTAAATGGGAAAACAGGAATATAAAGTTGAAAATGTTGCTGATTTTCCCCCAGAATCAGAAGCCTCTGTGAAGTGGGAAATGTTTTCTTTCCCACCACGTGAACTCTGACCCCTTCCCAACGCTTCTCTGCCGTTAAGATGTTCAAGGCGCCCCTGCCGGATTGTCGTGTGTTTTGCTAACAGGTTTATGAAGGAAAACACACAAACATGCAGAGGAAGAGTGGGGGGTGGGATCCTTTAAGCAGCTTTGTCCGTAATGTGCTTCAGGTCAGCGAGACGAGGAGCCCGGTCCTCGTTAGCATGCGCTGCGCGTCCGCTAACATCACCGTCTTACTGAGGCAGGAGGATTCAGATCAAGATGATTGGTAGCAGTAGGGAGGGAGAAAAGGAGAAACTGAATCCCAGCTGCGATGGATCGAGGTGGGATCCAAAAGGTCCGATGGGCAGATAGGAAGGGAAGAGAGGAAGCAAAGCGGAGGAGAGGAGTGGGTGGGGCGGCGGCGGCAGCGGCGGCGATAGTGGCGGTCGATGTGAATGCAGGCCACTGAGCGCTGGCGGGAGGCCAGGCCTCTACGCTCTGGCAGCTCGTTAGCCTCTGTGTTACTGACCTGATAGACCACAAGCCCTGCTGCCCCCATCACCCCCCACAACTCACTCATGATCTAATATGGACGCACTTCCACCAACTCACCTCTAGGGGCAGCAAATGAGCAGAAAGGTGGAGCTTTTACACATTTTCCCCAAAGTGTGTAAAAGCTCCCCAAACTCTTGTCACTCAGAAAACATCCTGATTCCTCCTATCCACTTCCTTCATAACCAATTAATCAATTAATTTAAAAAAAATTCCATTTGCATGATTTATTGATTTTCTCTTTTCTTCTACCAAAAACTTGATGATGATCATAAATCATTTTTTAAAATGATTTATAATTAATTTTATTGTTTTGTTTATGAATTTCATCACCTATTTCAATCATGGTTTTGTTTGTGTGCTGCTTTTATTTCCATTTTAATAATTGTTTTTGGTCATTTGGTTCTTTTTTTCTGTCAGCAGTTTTGTCAGTTGAGGCTACAGCTAGTAGCTGCTAGTTAGCGGTAGCTTCTGTTAGCTCATTATTAACGTCTATGCTCTACGTGTTTAACCATTAGCGATCCAAACAATTGTAAGCCAGAAAACCTTTGAGATGGATAAATTCAACCACAATACGAAGAAAAACCGTAGATTATTTCCTTTGTTGTTGCTGAAAAGTTGATAAAATCTTGGTAGCTTCGTTGTCTCTGCCGTTCTTTTCCACCTGCTTCTGCTCCCTTTGTCTCATCAGCCCGTCTCGGTCTCCTTTAAACCCGCTAACTGAGTCTGCTTTTCAGATCTGAGCAATTTTAGGCTTTTCAAATAAAAAAAACGTCTTCTTTAATAAGCGGCCACCGCTCTCCTGGGTGTCGTTAGCGCTAATGCACAATAAAGCGCTGAATCCACCCGCAGCCTGCCAACATGTCTGCTGTCATCGCCGCCCTCTCCCCGCTCCCTTAACAGCCTCCTTCATAAGGCCCATCAGCGCAGTTAGACATATTACAGTCACAATTACTCAGGCTAATTGACTTCAGGGGATGTGAAATATTCCACCGGAGAGAAGCGGCCGAGGTGATGAACAGGCAAACTGTGATTTTATTAAAGGGCAGTGACTCATATCCTTCCTCGGAGGAAGGCTCTGTTTCCCCTCACATGTGTCTCCACATAGACAAGTTGAATTTTATTGTTTGCGTCCAGACATTTCGCACATGTGCACAACGCTGGCGGGTGAAAAGACGATTCTTTCACCTGCCATCCATCGCCGGGCTGCCGCTGTAGAACTGTTCTGCTGGCAAAATAAAACCTGGAGATGTTGTTGTTATTAATTTAGTGTAGTGCCACAACAAAGAGGAAAATAATGTTGAAGAATAACTTAAAACAACTGTATTCTTCTTTTTTTCTCGCTCTCAGACACGTTGAAAACTTACTGACAACAGCTAAGCAGTGGTGGCTAGTTAGCTAATTTCAACACCTGTTCTACTGATGGTCTGTCAGAGTTTGGCGTATGGGTCGCCTTTTTTAATTTTTGCTGACTGAATCGAAGCTCACTGAATTCCACAGCACATCCACATGGTAAAGTTATCAAAGTCAAGCTAGCACAACTAGCTGACCTACTTCCTTCTCCATCGCTGTTTTTTTCTCTTAATTCAAACCTTTTTCTGATCTTGTTGTCTTGTTTTTGTAGCGTCCATTTTTATTCTATATCTTTAGTGCCTTATGTTGACAACCTGACGCTAACACCAATGCTAGTAATCTTTGGAAAACAGCTTTTTGTGGGATACTTTGCAGTGTATTGCCAGGCAGTTTTCCTCCCAATTGGACTTGTTTTGAACATGTTGGGCTGGAAAAAAACAACTTTGGGTGGATTGTTACAATTTGTACCACTTTTCCCAACATCTGGCGAGTTAATATTAAGTCTTCAGAGGAAACGCTTTGGAAAAAGTTGTCATTGTGTGGCAGAAAAGCACAAAAGCACATTTTCTTAAAATGCCATGCTGTTGCACTTACCGTATTAGTTAATTTGATTAGTCATTGGTTTAGCATGATTGAAAAGGACACAGAGCCACAAAAAATACAAAATCTGTTTTGTTTTCAGAGTTCAGACCGTAGCTGGCACAGTGGGATCTGGTTCCACTCAGCAAGTAATAAATTTCAAACAAAAACGTTCTGCATTGTCACAAAAAGCAGTCGATGACATTTACGCTTATATGAATGACTAAATCTGGCTTTTAACTGTGAGTTTCATCAGCGGCAGGTGCTTTTGGAGTTGGTTTGCTTTGTGTTTGGGCTGGAAACTATCAGTCAGACCTGGCAACCCTTCTGTCCTCCGCCCGTTCTGACTTCTCTCCGTTTCCTCCCGCAGCTACATCCAACGGCACCATGGAGGGCATCGACAACCAGGAAGGTGGCGTGTGCAAGACCAAGTCCATGAAGATAGTCATGAAAGTGGGGCAGAGTGAGTATCGCAGCATCTGCAGGCGATGTGCAGCACTGAATAAGGTCAGAGGAGGCGGCTCCATCGTCTCCATGACACCTGGGGCTGTAATCCAGCCAACCCCAATGCATACACAAACACACGGCACAGCTGCTTTCACTCGCGTTCAGCTGCACTCCCTACACATATGCTAATCCAGTTTACATGCATAATTCCCATGATTCATAGCCCAGCATATGCAGCGTTTGTGCACCCTGAGAGCATCGCGAGCAGCTCCAGTATTCCCCTGATCCAGACGCTAATGGTTCCACCAGACCCAGCTCAGGTTGAGGATAAATTCAATCTGTGAAATTAGGCTGAAATCTGGTGATTTATCGTCATTTTTAATCTCATTAACACAAGAAGCCACGCCATTATTGTGTGAAAATGCTGCTCCACCTTAAAACCATTGGCTAAAAGTGGTGTGCCACCTTAAAAAAAGAGTTAATTGATACGTATTGACAGCCGACACAGTCAATACTGGTAGCAGCTACTGATGTGTCTTTATAGATAAAGATAGATGCTTGATTTATCCCCATGGGGGAATTAATTGATTGATTGATTGATTGATTGATTGATTGATTGATTGATTGATTGATTGATTGATTGATTGATTGCCTGCTAATCCGTGTCCATGTTGTTCTTTCAGATCCTTCTGATCCCGTTTCACCCAAAGACATTCCCACCAGAACGCCCTACAAGCCCGGGTCGCCGGACGACGAGAGGGAGAAAAACGAAGTCCAGCTGACACGAGGTGAGCCCGATTTCTAATTTCAATTCATAAGAATAAACTCATAAACTTCGGGGAATAAAGATGCAATTTTACCACAACAGCGTCTTAAAAATTTAAGAAAAAGTTGCTGTAATGAGAAAGAGCTTGAATCGTTCTTTTTGTGATTTTTTTCTTCTGTTTTTGTAATTTCTGAGTTTCAAGTTGAAAATTTTTGCCCTATGAAACTCAAAAATATTTGAGTTTTTTTCTATATAATTTATGAGATTTTTTTCTAGCAAATCTTTGATTTTTCAAACTCATATTTTCCTAAAAGTTAAACATTTTCAACTTTTGAGAAGTTTGAAAGTTTTTTCTAGAAAATTTCTGACATTGATTTCAAATTTTCTAAGAGTTTTGTAGTAAAGTTTTGACTTTTCAAACTCAGAAATTTAGGGGTTTTTTCTAGAAATTTTCGGAGAGCAATTTCAAAATATGAGTTTTTTTATAACTAATTTTTGACTTTTCAAACTAAGAAATTTCCTCATTTTTTCCTAGAAAATTTTTGAGTTTAGTCTCAAAATTTCTTTTTTATTTTTATCCTTTTTTCCCTTAAATGGCCCTAAAACGCCGTCGTTCTAGAGTTAGGGTCAAGGAGCTGCACAAAATCAGTGGTGTGTGTGTGTGTGTGTGTGTGGGTAACAGAAAGGTCAGCGAATCATCAGCCGGTAATTGAATGTTGCCTATAAAACCGATAAGCATCTCTGGTCCTTCTAAGGTGTCTCCCGGCCGCTCGCCTTTCAGCTTTAAGGTGACATTTTCAGGAAAACGATCCGGTCGCCGTCTGCCGTCTTCGGCGCACAGAAACGGGCTTGTTTCGGGTCGAGCGGCTTCGTTTGCGCGCCTCCTATCTCTGCTATTGGATTGCAGCTCAAAAATCTCTGTGTAAGAAAATCAGGAGCAGTAATTTCCTCCACGAGAAGCAGGAAGTGCCTGGGGACGAATGCAGGCTGACCCACATAAACGCTCCCCTTGATCTCTGAAAAAACAACAACTGAAATAAAACCAATCAAGAGCCTTTACAAGCCCAGGAAATGAAGCTGGGGAATATTCATTATTTATGTCAGACAAAACAGAAGGAAAGGGATTAAATATATGTAACATTAGATAACAAACATGTGACTCTTTTCTTTCTGTCGATGGAGAGTTTGTCAGTTTTTGGGATCTGTTGAGAGAGAGAGGAAAAATCCACATTAAGAAATCTGGAATGAAGGTTAAGCTACACGTTTAAAAAGAAGTGGTGCTCCGCCTTAAAAAATATAATGAAGTAGAAAAAAAGGAGGAGTAAATTTCTGCCAAAATTGACTCAAAAATCTTTTAGATTAATCTCAGAAATGTCCTAGAAAAAAAAAACATGAAGATCTCTGAGCTCCAAAAGTTTAGATTTTACTAAGAATCTCTGGAATTTTGAGATTAATTAAATAAAAAATTCTAGAAGAAAATTGAAAAATCTTCAGAGCTTCAAAAGTAAAAGAAAAAAAAGTTCTAGAAAAACTCTGAAAATTTTAGGTTAATCTCAGGAATTTTCTAGAAAAAACGTTTCAACTTTGGAATATTTCTGAGTTAAAAAAGTTGAAAAACTGCTAGAAAAACTAAAACAAATTTGAGATTCATCTCAAAAATTTTCTAAACAAAAACTTGATTATTTCCAAATGTAAAAAGTTAAAAATTTTCAATAAAACAAATTACAAAAAAATGAAATAAAGGTTGAAAATTTGCTTGAAAACTCAGAAATGTTCAGATTAATCACAGAAATGTTCTATAATGTTCTATAAGTTGTTCTATAAAAACAAAAATGATCAACTTTTGAAAGTCAGAAATGAGAATATTACTAGAAAAAAAATATATTATTCAAGCTTGTTTTTTATTAAAACAATTTTTTTCTTGTAATTCCTTCTGGTAAAATTTCTTCTTTTTGCAAATGTAATGAATTTATTCTTGTAATTAAACAAAAAGTACCTGCAGCCCAACCCTAACACTCCGTCATTAAACTACAATATAAATCTGAGTCAGCTCTTTTATTTTGAAGTTAGGCAGCTCTGGCTTCCTGTTACATGTTGCTTAAGACGGAGCAGCATCTCGGAGTGAAACTCTTCTACTAGAAGCTTTTGTTTAAAAAAAGGTCACATCTGATCCGTTTCTATTCAAATTCAGCAAAGACTTCGACCTTGAAAGTAGGGCAATCAGCAGAAATCCAAGCTGCACTCGGATAAATTGCGTTTTGAAAGACATAAAAACTAACTTGATTTTATGGCTAAAAGCCCCAGAGGGCCAGAGAAATAGAAATATTTGATTCGGTCTTGAAACATCAATTATGGAAGACAAGCTGTGCTCTGACTCCCAGCGATGGACGCTCTGGTTCTGATCCAACACTGAAGGCTGGGAGCGTGTGGCTCTGCTCGGGACCGGCAGCATCGCTGCAGCATCAGCGGTTCTGAGGCCCAAATGCTCTGCAAACCGAGGGACGACGTCTGATCCATGTTCAACAAACTAAAGGCTGAAACGTTTGTGATCGATTTGGACGGAAAGTTTCAGGAATATTCAAGATCAGCTGAGCAGGAAATTTTGTTTCCTTCTCCGTCCTGCATTTAGGTTCTACGACGGCGAGTCATTACCGTCGTAAAGGAGTCCATGAAAAAAGAAAAAAAAAAATAATAGAACTTTTCAAAATTGGGAAATTTTCTAGAAAATTTCAGAGATAAATCTAAAGCTAATTTTCAACTTTTGAAACCTAGAAATTGTTTCCTTGCAAAATTTTTAAATGAATCTCAAAATTTCCAAGATTTTTTTCTAGCAAATGTTCAACTTTTGGAGCTCAGAAATGTCCCTGTTTTTTTTTTGAAAGATATTTTCTTTGATCAGTCTAAAAATTTCAGAGTTTTTGTTATGAAATTTTTGACTTTTCAAACTCAAACATTTTTAAGTTAGTTTTTTCAAGCTAAGTTTTTACTTTTGAAACTCAAATTCCAATTTTTTCTAGAAAATGACTTAATCTAAAAATTTCTAAATTTTTTTAGCAAATTTTTGATTTTTCAAATTGAAATTTGAACTGATATTTTTTTCATAAAAATCTTTGACTTTTAAAACTCAGAAATGTCCACGTTTCTTTCTAACAGGAGTTTTTTTGTAGATATTTTGCTTCCCAAGAATTGTGATGAGGGCCCCACATCAGTCATTCAGAGGGCTACAAATGGCCCCTGCGCCGCACTTTGAACAGCCTTGTTCTCGACTTGTTGTTCTGGATCAGTCCCAGAGTTCTGGTTGGTTCTGACTCGCTCTCTTTCTGTTCCTACAGACAAATCCAAATTAGAAGACGGCGGCGGCTCCGGCGGCAGCGGCGGGAAATCGTCCAGCGCCATCGGCTCCGAGGTGGCCATCTTTGTGGGCATCGCCTCGGGCAGCGTGATCTTCATCATCATCATCGTCATGCTGGTCCTGCTGCTGCTCAAGTACCGGCGGCGGCACCGCAAGCACTCACCGCAGCACACGGCCACGCTGTCGCTCAGCACGCTGGCCACGCCCAAACGCGGCGGCGGCGGCGGCAACAACAACGGCTCGGAGCCCAGCGACATCATCATCCCGCTCAGGACTGCTGACAGCGTCTTCTGCCCGCACTACGAGAAGGTGAGCGGGGACTACGGACACCCCGTCTACATCGTTCAGGAGATGCCGCCGCAGAGCCCCGCCAACATCTACTACAAGGTCTGAGGGCCGGGAAAACGAAAACGCAGAACCCGGACGAGCCCCCGGTCGGAGCGAAACGAACCGCCCCGCTCTTCCTCTCTGTCGACTCCTCCTCCTCCTCTCCTCTGATGTTTCGTCACTAGTCGTTTCCTCTCTGAGTTTTCGCCCTTCGCTCCGGGTCGGTCACAGCCGGCGCAGACGATGGGGACGAGTAGCGAAGCCGCCGTCGCTCGCCGGGAAGCGGAACGGACAGCCTCTTCTTCGTTTTCGTCCACCGGGATTAAGTGAGTGGGATGGGTGGATTTATGGATGTGAAAGTTTTTGAAAGTGTGAGAAAAAGACAGACTGCTGTTTTGGAAACACAGACTTTAACGATGGGAGAAAAAGCAGGAAGTGGGCGGAGCTTGAACTCAGCTGAGCGGATTTACCAGCGGGATGCAGAGGGATTCCCACACCGGACCTTTTGTGGGACTTTCACCCACTCACCTGTCCACCCACATGACTACCATCACACAAACACTCACCTGTGCACAGAAACAGACTCACGGGTCAATGTGACGTGTTGTCGATCACAGCATCCCTCCTCATCCTCAGCTCGGTCTTATTTCGCGTTTTACTTGAAGGTTTAGAGAAAAAATACATGATTGAGTCTCTTTGTTTAGTTCCACATTTACTGGTTTCGTTCATATCTGTTTTTTATACTTTTACGACGGCGTATCACGGCCACTTTGGGCAGAAAAAAAGGAGCAAATTTCTGCCAAAAAAATCACAGATTAATGTCTGAAGTTTTCTAGGAAAAAAACGGAAAAATTTCAGAGTTTCAAAATTCTAAATATTGCGATAAAAATAAATTTTGAGATTAATTTCTGAGATTTTCTAGAAAGGACTTGGAATATTTTGAGCTCAGTCGTAAATTTGTGAGAAAGAGAATAATCTCAGAAATTTTGTAGATTAAACAAGGAAATTCTCTGCAAATTTACAAAAAAAAAATCAGAGATTCTCTTGAAGCTCAGAAAAGTTCTGACACTCAAAAATGTTTGACTTTATGAGCTCAGAAAATTGCAATATTTTTTCTAGAACATTTCTGTGATTAATTCAGAGACTTTTTGTTGAAACGTGGAAATGTCTGCTCGAAAAATCAAAACGTTCAACATTTAAAAATTAGAAAATTTCCAAAAGTCAAACATTGTCAACTTTACAAGCTCACAAAATGTTCAAGTTTTTTAAAAATTACTCTGAAAATTTCTGAGCTTTTTTCTCACAAATTCTAAACTTTTGGACCTAAGAATTGTCCAAGTTTTCTGTAGAAAATGTTGGAGATTAAACTAAAAATTTCTGTTTTTACTCTTGCAAATGTTCAACTTATGGAGCTCAAAATTGTCCAAGTTATTTCTTGAAAATTTCTTACATTAATCTGAAAATTTCAGAGTTTTTATTCTCACAAATTTTCAACATTTTTAGCTCAGAAAATTATTGAGATTAATCTCACAATTTCTGAGTTTTTTTTTTTTTTTGCAGAAACTTCCTCCTTTATTTGACTTTCCGCCTACAGCGGTCCTGCTGCGACGCCGTAATCCTCTGGAATAGTTCGAGTGCAGATAGTTTTCTTTCCCTTTCCCCGATGTGTCATTGAAGCTCACGCGTGGCAGCAGCTCAGTTGAAAACAGGAGGAGGTGGAGGACTTTTCTCTTGCATAGCGCAGCACTTTTAAGCCCTCCTTTTTTTTTTAAACGTTCGTCCCTCCACTCTCCTCCGCCGGAGAGAGACGCGGCGACGTCCGGAGATGGGAGAGCGGCCATGACGCGTCACAGGGGCAATAAGAAATCCAGTTCGCCTTACTGCTGTAAGACCTGGTGGAGGTCAGAGCGAAGCAGTTCTAGGTACTGTAACGGATCCCTCAGGGGTCCGGTGATGACTAAGGGTACCCTAAGGACCCAAAATTCAGCCTGGCCGGTGCTCTCCTATTCTTTTCTGTAAAGCACAGGAACATCAGCTTAAACTTTCACTGTTTTCAGTCTCCATTAGCATTTCCTTCCTGTGAGTTTTCAGTTTTTCTTTTTTTTTTTACATCCAATAGATGTACATTTAAAAGAGAAAAAAGGACATTAAAAGATGAAAAAAAAAATACAAAAATAAGATGATAAAATTTATTTATGATAGACACAGAGCACAGGTGTTGTCAGGCGGAGTGGAGAGGAAGAAACTAATTTTAATATATAAGTGGTTTAAGTGCACATTATGCAATCTAGGTTTTGATTATTTGATATCTGGACGGTTCGGGTCCCGGCTCCGTCTGCGAGTTACCCCAACCCAAAATAAGGTGCAGAGTAGCCGTTTGTCCCAAAGGAAAGTTCCCAGTGTGCCCGATTCTCCTCATACACGCCCTCCATGTTCCCCATGCATGTGTGTGTTCACGTGTGTGTTCACGTGTGTGTGTGTGTGTGTGTGTGTGTGTGTGTCAGTCAGTGGCTTCATGCAGCATCTCAGCAGTGACTTAGGCCTCTCCCTGAGCATTTATCAGCCCATTGTTCGCATCTCCATCGATTCATGAGCATCAAATTTCACCGAAAAAGCCAAGCCTTGTATTATCTGAGGTTTGTGCCTCTGAGAGGCTACAAAATCTGCAAATATGCAATTCTTATTTATTTTTTTAATCAATTCTAAAAGAAAAAAGTGTTCTTAACCACTGAAAGATGTAACAACAAACCAACTTAACAAAATGAGTCTGTCTGTTTTTTTTTTTTAACTTTTTTTTTTCAGTTTTTACTGCAAAAACAACAAAACTTACCGGGTATTTTGGTCAAGTTTTTATTGCAAAATCTTAGTACAATTGAAATAAGACCAAACTAACTTAAAATGAACTTTCTAGCAAGATACAGGAGCTTGTTTTAAATAAATAATTCCTTAATACTGATGAAAACATTAATATATCCAGTGGAAGATTATTTCATTTGGGAAAAATTTCTTACTATAAATAAAATAATCGTGACTTAAAACTGGGGTTGTAGCTTATAATTATTTCAGTAATAAATTATTCTGGCGATTAATTCATTATTCTGCGATTAATCGATTATTCTGGTGATTAATCAATTATTCTGATGGTTAATCGATTAACCAGACTGGTACATTCTGCAAATTTTCATTAAGCCACTTAAGCCTGATTTTTACATGATATTAAAAGTTCATTAAAAGAATGAAATAAGCTAATAATTAAATAACTTTTGAAATTAAGAAAATTAAAATAGTGTTGCCTAAAATGCAGTATTTCTTTAGTGTTGATTGTTTGTAGCAAAAGATGCATCTGCAGCTAAAAAAGTATTGCATTCGATTGATTATTTTCTATATTAATAATTTAACAGCAAAAAATGCTTAGTAGGAGATTTTTTACATAATTTAAACCAGATGAAGCTAAAAATGCTATTTGATTTCTTTGTAAAACGTATTTAGAGATAAAGAAGGTTTTTCATCTTAAATGCTAAATGTATATATTTTTTGTACAGTTTAGATTTAATAACAACAATGACTGCAGTCTTTCAGCAAAAGGCCTTTTTTTATCTGTATGCTCCAGTTAACGATTAATCGATTATTTTAACAATTGATTAATCACAATTGATTCGATTAATCGTTTCAGGTCTACTTAAAACAAGCTCCTATTTTTTGCAGAAAAGTTATTTGTAAGTTATTTTTGTGTCATTTCAAACGTACTCAGAGGTTTCCAGTAGAAACTAGACAAAAGTAATCGTAATCGTTTGTGTTTTGCAGTGTTGACTACGTGCCGTAGTGCAAACTGTGAAGAACGAAACCATGACAAAGCGTCAGTAACAGAACCTGGACAGGTATTTAGAGGTGGAGGAAAAGCGAAAAACAAAAAAAGACAAACACAAACAGAGGAATGGCTTTTTAGTTGCTTTCTGTCTGCGGCAGAATCTGACAATCTCCTTAGTTTCTTTGAATCTGGCGTCCTTTTCTCAGCCGCCGCTCGGCTGCAGCTCTGCGGCGCGGTGGCGGCGGCGGCCTGGGGGAAGCACCTCAGGCGACTGTAAAATGCCTTGCTCGTATGGTCAGCCCTTGGTCACTTGACTCAGTAAATTTGCACCGTACTTCTGTAGGTAAGAACCTGTAAATACATTAATGTTTGTATTGTATATGGATCCTGGGTTGTTACAATAGCCTTATTCACCTTTGTAGGAAAGTAAATGGAAAAAAAGAAAAAGTGGATTACACTTCAGTAAAACAGAGCATACTACTTTTTTGGTAAATAGCTTATGTAAATATTGACCAGAACCCAATAAAAAACATTTTTATAAACTCTTAAAGTAAGATGTTTTGTATAAAATTTGAATTTTTTGCTATGTATTTTAGCTAGCGCTCTATGGAAAGCCCGTGTCCTCCCCACTTCCTCCCGTTTTGCACTGTTTCCATGGTAATTTGGTTTAAAAAAAAAAATAAAAAAAGAGAAAAGTTGCCAAACCGACTGCTGCATATTTGTGCCATAAGTGTGTACCATAAATATTTATTAAATTAGTTTGTTTTTTTTCTCTCTCTCTCTCTTATGTTCCGTTGATGGTTTTATTTCAGTCCAGTTTGTAAGTAACAGTATTATATTTGCATCGTTTGTCGTCTGTCCCGTTTTATTTCGTCATGTCACGGTTGCAGCTCCCTCGTTCCTCGCAGTGTCAGATGGCCCAGATTGTGACGAAGATTAAAAAAGAAAAAAAAAGACATTTTGAAATTCAGAATTTTAAATTAATTTCAAAGAGGATAAATGACACACATTCCACCAGTCTGTTACAAACTGAAAATGTTTTTCAATAAAATGTTTTTCCTATGGACACGCTGTCTGTGAGTGCTTCGTGAATTTGAAAAATAACGTCTTACTACTGTCTTTTTACAATTTGTTACCACTTATTACAGATTATTACTGCCTTATTACTCTCTTTTTATGGTTCAGCTTTTAATAACATGCATAATGCAGCCTCATTCATTACAGCCTGTTGCTAATTATGTTACTATAACTAATGAGAATTAACAATTTCCTTGTAAAATTTAAAAAACAGGTATTTGCGTGAGAAGTTGCCAGACCCTAATACGCCTGAAGGAGATGGGAACTTAATGTGAAACATTGCAGCAGCAGCAAAGGCGTTAGCAACGATGCTAACACATTTTAGCCCAAATGATGCTAAAGAACACGGATGTTTAAAAATATAACGGCACTTTCAAAAATGGCAGCTTTAGCTGTTTTTCCTGCAATATATGCATAGAATGATAATAATGTAGGGAATATTTGTCCTTATGAAGTAATTTGTTTATTGATAAGCTACGTGTTTGGACGCAGTTTTCTTTAAAAAGCTAATTTATTGCACCTAAAATATATATACTAGGTGTATTTTTCAAAGGAATGTGGCAATTTTGTGGTTCTAAACAAAAGTTTAGCTGGACATAAGAAAAAATGACATAGGTTTGCAAAGGTTGCTAACTCCTAGCTAGCACTAGCTAGCTAATCCTAGTTTGGAGAATGCATTAGATAGTTTAAAACAGGAGCAATGTACAAAACAAGAAACATTAATAAAAGATGCTTTGAACCAAATTTAGCTGAAGCTAAGTTCCTCCTGTAGTCCCGGAGCAGTTGAGTTAATTAAATAGTTTAATCTAATACCCCTTCCTGTAGCGAATGCTAGCTGCTGCAAGACGTTAGAAAGTATCGGTTTGAGTGAGTGACGGTTACCCCTGACAACCAGGCTTTGTTTTAAAAATCTGAACACCAGTTGGGTTTAATAAAGTTTGCTGTCTGAAGCCAACTTAGATAGTGTCACCAGTTCAAATGTATAATTCATGTTAGCATCTTAACACTTTACAATCTGCTGTTTCATTCACCATATTGGATTGTTTTTTACTATTCTGATGTCAGGACATGTTAAAAAAAATTTATGTTTCAGTGTATAAATTGAATGTACAGAAGAATATAATGAAGGTATTTATATGTACATAATTAAGTAGGTAATTATTTCTGAATTGACCCAAAACTGGAAAATTTGCTTTTGGTGTTTATTGGTTCCAGCTTTCAGTGACTGACTTACGCTTTTTCTTCTATTCTGTATCAAAGTTCTCATCTGGGATCCTTTCATTTCAATTTTCTAATGAAGCTAACCCAGGGGTGTCCAAAGTGTGGCTGGAGGGCCATCCCAGGGTCACTGGGATGGTTTTGTACAAACCAAGTTCGCCTCACCAGCTCAGGTGTTTGATGCAGATGGAAACTTTTTTATTCAATTAGGACAAAACTATTATAACTTATTAAAATAAAGATTAAGTGTTTATTGCTGAAAGAAAACGTGAAACTTTTTGAGGTTTTGTATCTTCAATGATTCACACATTCCTTTCTTATAGAAAAAATACTATTTTCTTTGTTTTAATTAAAATATGTTATGTTTATTGTTGAGGAGGAACCAAATTCTCAACAAAACTTTGTGTTTTAGTTTAAAAAAATAAAATGTTGGATTATCAGCACCTTTGAGTTGATAATGTTGGCTCACGTAACAAAAACAAAAAGTCTGGACACCCCTGAACTAAAAGCTCATAAGATTTTAAAGAGTTGATGTTATCTTCAGATATAGATAAATTCTTACAGCTCTTACAGTTTTAAATATTTGCATTTTGCTTATACAAGAGGACAACAATCTTTAGTTCTGTTTGGATTTGGTATGAAAGTAAAGCAGGATTCATAACAGAGTTTCTGTATATTGTAGCAACAATAACAGCTAATGCAGAGCTGCAGTATTTGCAGTCAAGTTTGATCTGCTGTCTCCATGTTAGCTCACTCCCTGATGTAATATGGACACACTGATTACAGGATCATGTTCCCTATCAGTGCTTAGGGCCAAATTATCCTTAAGCCAGTGAGTCACTCTTGTTTTTTTTGGCCGCTACGTCCAGGCAGCTAGCCTGCGCAACCAGCTCTGCTGCCAGTGAGTCAGGACAACGTCCTGCCAAAACACGGCCAGGCAGAGACACGAACCCAGCAGGCTGCCATCTCTCTTCCACCTCTGCAGACCTGCAAATCAGTTCATCACCAAAGCTCTCTGCTCAGCCAGAGAGTCAGTAAGATTATAGCTGTGACGGCCAAACGACCAGCTAGCCAGCCAGCTAAGCTTCTGGGCCTAGCCTGCTAGATTAGCATGCTCAGATTCTTGGCTTTGTGTGGGAATCAACTCAGGCTGCATTTGTTCACAGTCCAATCGAACATCTGTGGGATGTTCTGGACAAACAAGAAGCAGGATAATAGTTTTTATTTATTTTATTTTATTTAGTTTTATTTCATAGCGACTTTTGTTTGTCTAATAAAGTTTTAATTGGTTTTTAGAGTGGGTTTGCTAGTTTTATTACTTATTATAAGTTAGCCTTAAGCTAAAATAAGCATATTAGCTAAATTTGGCTAATATGCTTAATATTAAGCATATTAATATGTTTAATATTAATATTAATTAGATAATAAAATTCAGCAAACTTTATTAGCTAAATTTGGCTAATATGCTTAATATAGCCAAATGTAGCTAATATGTAAGTTAATGTATGGTTAATGTAGGTTAGCTACAAATCAGGCAATGTGTAGCTAATATATTAGCATATGTCAATGCTAAATGCTACACATTCCAGTGATACCCCGAATGCTAGTGGCTAACCACAGCATTTTAACTAACTTGAGTTCATACACACATATTTCCATACTGAGTTGACTAATGTACTGGTAGCCATTTTTGTATTTATGAATCTATTTATTAGCCTTTCCAACTGATGTGAACTAGATTTTTCTTTTCCACACTAGCAGTTGACAGCTCTGGCGGCGGTTATGCAAAATGGCGACTAGCGTTTGGCAAAAGGTAAACAAAAATAGAGTGCCATCAGATTTTAGTTGTTTTAGGTTGTTTTGTTTTTTTTGTCTTTGGTAAAAGACAATGAGCCATTTCTCCAATCTAGTGCTAGATTTACATGTTTGTTTTGGTTGCATTTACCCATGATGCCCTGCGCTACAGCTAACTTCCTGATTTGGGAGGCGGCCAGAGTGTTATGAATTCACGCTTCCCGAAACAAACCGGACTTTCTAGAGAAACGACGTCGAGTTCATGTCATGTGTTTAGAGTTTAAATCAAATCAGACGTTTTTTGTGACTTAAATTTGACCTGAGTCCCCAGTAAAACAAAGAAATTCACCCCAAAAAACAGAAAACCACAAAACCAAGACGTACTCGCCAACCTTTTTTTTGTTTTTCGTCATCTAACACACCAGCTGCACCAAATATTTAAGCTATTAAAGCCACAGGCGATATATCCGTCATTTCTAACCACATTGTCTTCAAAGCCCTCTAGTTATGAGACGCCAGCTGAAAAATAAAACCGTCTTCATGATGCCGGAGTTCGCCTGCCGACTGTTCATCAGGAAAAATGGAGACGCCTGCGAGGCCGAGGTGGAAACAGAAAACAAGCCGAGCCTCGAATCGTTCAGCTTTCCCACGGTGGTCCGTCATCTCCCGGACCTTTGATGATGATGAGGATGTTCTCCCTGTTCAATGTTTCTGTTTTATCTCCCTGGCCTTCGCGCAGCAGAGCACGCAGCGCTGCGGGGTTTTAATGGCTTTTTCATTTTGACGAGGCTGAAGGGTTTATCCTGGGGAACGGTTCGGGTTTTCAGGCCCCTAACCTCTCCGTATGTCTGTAGTTCAACATTGTTCAGAACCGTTTGGGCCCGGTCTGAATCCTCTGAATGTTACGCTCCTTTTGTTGTTTTATAACCACCATTAATAATTTAGTTATTGGTTAATTGCTTGAAGTTTATTTTTTTTAAATTGGAAATTACATATTAATTAAGATTTACATGCAAATGCATGAGATTATGCCGGAATGGCAGTATCGCCCCGAAGATCTAGTCAGTCTAATTCTATGCTTTCTGCTCTTAGTGACGTCAGGCTTTATTATTTATTTCACATTATTTAGAAGTCCTAATTTCACTTTCTGAAACTTTTGAAAGGTTTGTCAGCCTATTAGGTTTCGTTAGTTTCAGTTTTTTTCATTATTTATTTCATTTGAACAAATTAAAGTTGTGTTGTTTTAAATGCTTCACTAAACTAAATTTAAGCGTGTTGTACTGGTGCAGACTATCAAATATATTTATAATTAAGCACATTGAGATCTGTGTTTAAAGAAAAAGAAACATTTTAAGTCAGTTCAGCATTGGCTTTTTGTATCGTATCGGTATTGGACGATACTAAACGTTAGTTATCTGTATCGGTATCAGAGGTGAAAAATCCCTGATTTCCATTCCTATATGAATTGGCAGACTGGTGTATGTGATATTTAAGAATAGTAAGAAGGAAACGCAGCAACATAAAGGAGAAAAGGGAGGTGTTAAACAATTGTTTTCAATTTGTAGTCTATGACAATTATAGTACACTCCAATCTGATGTTGAAAATTAGTAACAATGCCAAAGCTAGCTAAAATGCATTCAATAGCATGTTGACTAACACTGACACCATTCAGTATACAAACATTAGTGTAAAAGCTAATATAGCTATTTTAGTAGCATGTAGGTAGCATGTGGGCTAACATTGAAAATGAGCTAAAATGTCTATTTTAGCTATAAGGCTAACATTAGCATGATGGCTACATGCTACCTTTCTACAAATTTTGCCCCCCTTAAGAAAAATTGTAGACACGCCCCTGTCTGTTTTGGATGTATAAATCTGCTCACATGTTTTTATGGCATGAAAATAATGCATTCTGCATTTGAACAACTTTTGATCAGAGATAAACGGCTGCGTGATCCGAAACCGTTTGGATGTTTTAGCTTTTCGTTCCTGGTGTTTATGAGCAAAGACTGGACCAAACTGCACAGCAACGTCTCAGTCCTGGTTTCAACACGGGAGGTTTGATTTCCTCTCATGTCACCGAAACATGAGGGAGCGTAAACAAGATGAGCCATCAAGTTGCTGTTTTACTTTAGGGAGCTAATCCCACACAGATTCCTGCAGAGTGACTCAGACCAGTCGTTCGTCATCATCTCAGATATCACACAAAAATTACATTTCCTGTATATTCAGGAAAACATCTTTTGAACTCATTCAGCCTGGGTTCATATTTTATTTTCCCTTTAATATTTTCATCTATTTCTGTACAAATAATCCCAGTTAATCTCCTGATAAACACACCCTGTTGATGCAGATTCATCCAGGTAAATATTTTGAAGCATTAAAAGCCAGAGTTAGGTAGTAACTACTTACATTTATTTACTCAATTACATTTACTTGAGTAACTTTATTTATTATGAAGTAGAGTACAATTTCTGGATTCTCTACCCACTAAATGAAAACAAAATTTTTTTAAATTTAACTAAAGATTCTGGTGAATTTTTGGTAAAATGTAAAAACATTTCAATCTGGAGAGACTCAGACGGAGATGAGAAGACAATTAGAAGAGTTTATTGACAAACAGAATTTAAAGTCTTTGGCGCTCGGGCCCCGGCTGGGGATAACGGTTATCGCAGCGTTAGCGATAGGCTTCAGATGAGCATCCCCGATGCTGTTAGGAACGTCATCCCCCAAAAAGAGGCCGAGGCCGGGGCCGAGGCCGTGAATATAAGGCAGAAAGTAAAAAGGGGGAAAGAAGTTGCGCTGACTTTGGCTACCGAGTTAATAACGTAAAGGACGTGACATGACAGTTAAAGGAGAGGGAGAGTAGGACGGGAAGTGAAGACCAGCTGGGAATGCTGCAGGGCAAGAGGCGGTAGAATACACAAAACACAGGGCATAGGGACGTGGTGTGAGAGCCGGCTGGGGATACGGCAGGACAAGGGAGGAAGGGATGTTGGGAGGTGACGGCCGGCTGAGGACACAACGGGGCATGGGGTAGCAGAACGCAGGGCATAGGGATGCTGAAGGATGAGCCGGCTGGAAATGCTGCGGGACTAGTGGGATGGACGTGGGCTGGCGATAGTTGGCAGAGGACACGGCAGGGCATGATGATAGGAAAGCCGGCGGGGAATGCGTGGGGTGAGAATGAAGGGATAGAAGCAGGGCTTAGAAGAGGGGATGCTGGTTTAAAAAACGCCAGCATTAACTAAAGAGGGTTGTAGGATGAGGGGAGCAGGGCATAAGACAGGGGATGCTGGTTGAAAAACGCCAGCATTAACTAAAGGAGGGTGTAGGATGAGGGGAGCAGGGCATAAGACAGGGGATGCTGGTTGAAAAACGCCAGCATTAACTAAAGAGGGGTGTAGGATAGAGGGAGCAGGGCATATGATGGGGGGATGCTGGTTAAAAAACGCCAGCATTAACTAAAGCAGGGTATAGGATAGAGGGAGCAGGGCTTAAGATAAAGGGACGCATTGAATAGAGGAGATGGAGCGGGGAAAAGGATACGGGGCAGCTGGCTAGAAAAAGAAGCCAGCTGGTAGCGGCAGGGCTTAGGAGGTAACGAAGACATGGAAGGGACCAGCAGAGGAAGGAACAGGACAAGGGATGAGGGGCAGCTGGTTAGAAAAGAAGCAAGCTGGAAGCGCAGCGAGGCATTATAGGAGAGAGGCAGATCGCTGAAGGACAGCTGGGAATGGTTCGAGGCATAGGGAGAAGTGCCGCTGGGAGAAGAGTGATCACTATGGGTGAGCGGGGACACAGCGGGGCAAGAGAAGGTGGAATGCTGATGGGTGAAGGCCAGTAGAGGTGAAATAATGATACTATGGAGTGATATTACTGATAGAGAATGAAATCCCCCCAAAAAGAGCTGAGGCCAGGGCCGAAGCTCAGAATTAGAGGCAGAAGGAGCTAGGCTAACTAGGGGCTTACGGGCTATGTCTCGAGGAGTAATTAGAAGATGATTGAGCTCGGCTGGAGAGCGAAGGACGCCATGAATGAAGGTCCTTATCAGCTGGGACTTGGTCGGTGATTGGACGTGACGTGGCTTGGTCCGGCGTTGATAGGTCGACGATTGTGGGCAGGTCGCTTCAATTAACGGGTCCCGGTGGGGATAAAAGAGTCTTCCAGTTTGAATTTGCGCCTAGGCTTCATTTTCTAGAAATCTTTTTTTTAACTTTTTCAAACTCAGAAATGTTCTTGTTTTTTCTAGAACATTTCAAGATTTAACATTATTTCTAGATTTATTTTTACTTTTCAAGCTTTGAAATTTTTGTTGTTTTTTCTAGAAAATTGTAATGATTAATATAATTTTTTTTCTAGAACATCTTGTCTTTTCAAATTTAGAAATGTCCTTGTCTTTCTAGAAAGTTTCTGAGTTTATTTCAAAATTTCTGGATTTTTTTTCCAGTAAATTTTGGACTTTTGAAAATTAGAAATGTACAAGTTTCTTTCTAGAAAATTTCAGCGATCAACCTCAAAATTTCAGATTTTTAAAAAGAAAAGTTTGTAACTATTGAAACCCAGAAATGTCCTTGATTTTCTAGAAAAATTCAGTGATTAATCTCAAAATTTGTAACTTTTTTCTAAAAGTTTTGCCTGTTCAAACTTAGTAATTTCCTTGTTTTTTCTAAAAAATATCAATTATTAACCTCAAAATTTCAGATTATTTTCTAGAGAATTTTCGACTGTTCAAACTTAGAGAGTTCTAGTTTTTTTTTCTATAAATTTTAATTATCTAAAAATTTCAAATTTTTGTGGATACCCTTCCTTTGTTCATCTAAACTGGTGATGTTGAAGAGTCTCTGAGGTTTCCAAGAATATTTGATGTTTAAATGTAGCTCATTCCTCATCAACTCCAACCGAAGTACATCTGATATGGATAATGATTGTCAGATTAGAAATGTGAACCATAAACCAGAACGTTTAGATTGTCTGGATGCCAAGCAGGAGGATCACATTAATCTGAAGTTATGAAACAGTTTCAGTTCGGCTCTGCTGATGGTGAAAACGTTCCCACACGTGAACCTTTGGGTGTCGACATCCTGCAGAGGAATGTGAACGCAGCCAACACCTTCAGCTCGTTAGAAAGCGGCCCAATCAGAACAGACTCTGTGGAAATGTGTTTCATTCACAGCCGGGCTCCCCGGCTGCTCCACGCCTTCCTTTGATGAAGAGAGGAGGAACAAAAGTATCAGGTTTAAAAGTGTTTAATCCGACTGGCTTTGCTGCATTTCCGCTAAAGTTTGATTATTCATCAGCAAAGCCGTTTATTTTTCTGTGCGTCACTCGTTACCGTATGTAAAAGTTTGCCAAGAGACTCTGGTTATTCCACACACCCACACAGGTTTCTGTCAGGGTGATAACTGCTTATAATTCGTCCTTCTATAGATCAATATTTGACAGGATTGGGATTCTTCCTCCAGGCGAACACATTTAAATTCAAACGGAAACTTTACATCGACAAAATGAGCCACATTTTCACTTAAAAAAGATGTTGAAGTCGTCTGTGCTGCTGCTACGTGTTAGCATTGGTATGCTAAACATGCTAACTACTTTTAGCACAACTTGAACTCAACATTTATCTTTTCCAGCGTCCAATCGGATTGTGTTTTGAAGCAGAAATTTAACCCTTAGTGGGCCGAGAGGAGCGGCTTTGTCACCCATTGCTGCTGTTTCTCACTTCCTAAAGTTGAACAGTTGTATTAAGAAACAAATTTTTTTTAGATTAAACTCAGAAATTGCACAAAAGAAGCAAAAAAGTAAAAAAATTTAAAGAAAATCTCAGAAATTTTGAAACAAATCTCTAAGTTTTTCTAGGAACATCAAGAAAGTTTCTCACTTCCAAAAGTTGAAATTTAAAAAAACAAAAGAACAAAAAGCCCCAGAAAATGTAAAATTGATCTCAGAAAATGACTAGAAAATTAAAATAAATATGCGAGCTCCAAAAGTCAAAAAAGCACAATCCACACTCAGATTTAGTTTAATAAACTGTGACGATTGTTGACTTTATTCTTGGCTACATTGTAGTCAAGTCAACATGATTTATCAATCAAGATGATTGATTGATAAATAAACCTGAATCAGAGCTGCAGTTATTCCCCCAGCATGGCGACATTTTCACCATCAGAGGGGAAACCGACACGTTGGAGCCATTTCTCCACAAAACGAAAAACTACAGTCAATACTTCCCATCCAACCTTTTTCTATCTTAATGTTTTCTGTTGGAAAATTAACATAAATCTCAGCGTGATTTCCATTGTCTCAGTGGCAGAGTGACGGGGGTTTAGCATACATAAATATAAATGGCTGAATTAGCTGCTGGCTGAAAGGGGAAATCATCGGCGGCAGGTTCGGCCCATTGTGGTGGAGAAACAAACAGGAAGTCCAGAAACAAAAGCCTGTTATTTTCTCCCACCTTCGTCTCTGGATAATCTCCACTGATCCGTGTGATTAGGCGATGATGAGGCGGCGGGACGCGGCAAGGAAGGCGACAGACGCTCGGAGGATCCGTGGAAAAATGTCTGGTAAAAATGAAAGAGGCAGGAAAAACATAGAAAAAGAAATTACAGTAAAAATCCTAGAAGTTTTCAGATTAATCTCAGACATCTAGAAAATAAAAATCTTTCTAGAAATTTTTATGAAGATTTTATGAGTTTTTCCAAGAACATTTCTGAATTTTCTTATTTTTTGCATTCAAACTCAGCGATTTAAAAGTTTTTTCTGGAAAATTTCTCACATTAATCTCAAAATTTCAGAGTTTTTTTCCTGCTAATCTTTTTACTTTTTGAACCCATCAACGTCCATGTTTTTTCCAAGAAATTTCTGAGATGAATTTCTAAATTTCAGAGTATTTTCTCACATTTTCTTTAGATTTTAACTGAGAGATTTTTTTCTAGAACATTTCTGAGATAATCATAAAATGTAAGACTTTTTTTCTCACAATTTTTTTTGACATTTTGAACTCAGAAATGCCCTTAATTTTTCTAGATTTCTGAGATTAATCTCAAAATTGCAGATTTTTTTGGTAAAAATGTATCTTTCCTTTTTTCTATTTACCCAGTGACAGGAAACAGACTGTATAAAGTTTGAAGGAAAAATAAAACATAGAAACTGATTTAATGTAATCCACATTTTTCTGTGTACAGTTCAGAGGAGTCAGTCTAATAATTCAGGATACAAAGAACTCCCTTGTCTGTTCAGCATTAAATCCCCAGTAATTCAGGCTGAAACTGGCTCTAAAACATTAATCCTGGCAGTAAACAGCATCCAGAGTTCGTCCACGTTCAAACTAAGAGATAAAATGTTTAACGGCTCCCAGGAGCATCACTTGGAGTCAAACAGACCTGATCTTATACCAAAGATGATGGAGTTTGTTTTGACTTTACCACACCCTGAAGTCAGGAAATCTGCCACAGCTTTTAAATTGGCCAATTAAAAGGACGGCACAGGTCCAGTGAGTCAGAGAAAACAGATGATGGATGGGTGAAAGTCACTGAACTCGGCATCAAAACGCCGTCAAACGTTTCACAATCCAGAAGATATGCGAGGAAACAGGCATGACAAAATAAGCCGGACTAATTTCATAAAGTAAAGTAATCAAGACGAGAGGTTAAAAGCATGTTTCCACTTTCTCCAGGGCGCTTTCAGACTAAATAGGCTTTATTTTAACAACTGCCTTAACTGGACAAAAAGCAGGAATCGACCACTTTGTTTACATGACTGTCAGGTTTTAGAGCAGGATCCATTTTCACGTCCAAATCTGTGATAATGGTTTTCTCATATGAGGCCAGGGAGGAAAGATCAATACAGGAGGTTCTGATGGTGATGTCAGGTCCAAGCAAAAGGCTTTATAAATTCTGCAATTTTAGATCCATTCATCTCCTAGTGTAGTCAAAGTAAGACCAGACAGAAGCTGGACACTTTCACCAAGATGCTGCAATGAATGGAAATAAGCCCAACAGTCATCAGCATATAGAGTGATACTGTTATTTGAAGATGTCTGTTGGTGAACAAATCCCAATTTTTTACTAAAATTAATTTGTTTTTAGGCAGAAATATGGCTACCAAAAGTCTTATAAATTTATTGTCAACATCGGTGAAAAACTTAAACCTTGTTTAGACGAATTAACGTCTAAAAATGTTTGCAGCAACTTAAATATGAAAAGCAGAGATCTGAGAATGGAGCCCTGTGGTTCCCCCTCACGAGAAATTAATCATTTTCTTATTCATGGATTTCTTCGTAGAGCATATCTACCATTTTTTAACTGAAATATCTAGGCGTAATGCTACTTGACCCGCTATTGGCTGGCATATTGGAAGCAGCCAATCCAGGAGCTCGATTCATTTTCCTTGGTGCTAATTGGCTGAAACCAAAAAAAGTGGAGATAAGGAAAGCCGTAAATGTTAGCTTCTGTCTTAGATTGTATATTAAAGTATATTAAGGTATATGTGGTGTTTAGAAATGTTTTCAAAGTATAAGTATAAAAAATAAGTATTCACGTATTTTAGCTAGTCGCTATCCCTGTTTAATATTAGGGATCCACTGTAACGATAGCCATTAGCTTCAGTTTACCACCAATCAAGGTGCCGGATGTTTGATAATTATTTGTTCACATGTGATTTTAATTGTGCTTCTTATTTAATGGAATATCAACAAAATTTTGAGCACATTTGTAATTGAATTTAAGCAACAAATGTGGCAGAAGAAACCAAAAATCATAGAGTAACATTGTTTAAAATTTAAAGCTCAACTAGGTCTATATAAAATAAAAGTACTTAGTTTTATATATGCTGGGCACATATGCACACATCACGTTTGATTTATTGTTTTTAATAAAAATGTTGTGTGAATTGAAAGTACAGGAAAGATGAGTTTATAAAAGTGATGAATAAATTCCCCGTTTCCTGCTGTGGTGGATGTTTCCTCTGTTTCTTCTTCTCCTTTGTTGCTTTTCATGTTTTTCTCCAATTGTTGTTTGTTAAAGATGATTTTTTCCACCAGGTCTGCATGCACATTAGCCATATTTGGAGTTGCTTTTTACAGTTTCATCAAAGCAGAGTGGCTTCAAATAGCTGAAACCACAAGTTTGTCCGAAGTGACAGAACAAAAGTTCCTATTAGGTTTCCCGCTGTGACCTGTTGGAAAGTTTATTTGACTTTTCCAGAAGCTCCCACGTCTAACTCGGCACAAACACTGTAAAAAGAGACTCTTTGTCTTATCGTCTATATTCTCCGACTTCCCGGGAGAGTTTCTGAAAACTGTTGATTTTCTCTGTCTTGATTTACGCCTCTCATCGTTCAGAGATTCCACGAGCAACGGGAAACCTGGAGAGAGAGACGCAGCCAAAGCGGAGGAGAGGCGGCGAAGAAGACAAAGCCAAGTCTGTGCAGCGAGCGGCGATAGCATCGCTGCCGAAGTCAAAGAGCCAGTCTGTCTCCGACGACTCTCAGAAGCTCAGCCAGCAAAGAGACGCGATGCACACACAGCGAAGAACACTCACAAAGAAAGACAAAACAGAGAAACGACACACAGGGCGTCCACACTGACGACCTCATTAAATATCAGTTCATTTGGAAACTTTTTGGCTCCACTGTTGATAAATCATCTTTTTAGTTTATGAGCTAGAAGTTGGAAATTAAGCCTGAAAGCATCAACAGAATAAAGATGTTTCTTTTTGACTTGATGCTGTTTGTGGGTAAACTAAGACTGCATTCACACCAGCCATGTTTAATCCAGTTCACTCTTTAAAAAAAAAAGTCTGGTTTGTTTGTAGAAGTGGGAATGCGTAATCAAACTCAGACGCCAGCTAAAATAATTCAACTAAAAACGACTAAAAACCCAAACTCTGCTCCGCCTACAAACCTCGGTCTTGGTTGAAGTGAACTCTGGAAGCGAATGCATATGTGAACGCGAAGCAAACTGGAGACCGCTCCGAAAGCAGGAAGTGGACATCAAAACAAGGCATTATGGGTAAATACAACCAAAACAAACATGTTAGCTTAATGCTAGCGGCAGAAAGACAACAGAAACATCTTACAACCACTAAAATCTGACGCTACCTCATTTTCATTTTGTAAAGGAAGTTGCGATCAGTTTCTTCTTCAGAGGTTTGTGTGTCGTTTCCTTCAGTGGTTCTTGGTGCGGCGCCCCTGCAGGTGAGGAGGGGAACAGCTTCCTTAATAAGACAGGTTCGTTTGACTCAGTGCAGTGTGAAAGAGAACCACAGCAGCTGAAAATGTAACAAATGTTGCCATTTTTGTCCCCATTCTAACCGAGTCTGCCAGACTAACGTTTTCTTAATAAACAGTTTTTGAAATTGTGCATACAGTGGGCTATATCGGCAGTTGCCCAGGGCAGCATCAGGAAGGGGGATCTTCTCTGTCAGTCGTCCACTAAACAACTTGCTACAACTTGTAAGAGTAAGTAGTGGCGTAAGTTTCCCTTAGCTACAACAAATCAGATAATTTCTTGCATTTTTAGGCATCGGGATTAATCTGATTAAATGCTTTTATCCTATTGACAGCATTGTTTTAATAATAAGAACTTTTCGGTGAGTCTTTATATCAGTGTCTGCTGTTGCACCTGGATTTGCCCTTTGCAGAACAAATTTTCACACTTGAGGTCAGATTTGAATTATTTTAGCAAAATTTTAAATTATTTGCTAGTTTCTTTATGCACTAAACTTTTGTATATTTTACATTCAGTATAAACATTTTATTTATCCTAATTTTTAATAATCTTGTTATCACAGAAAATGATGATTTTTTGTGTTTTTCATGCTTGAGCTTAGATTTAGATTATTTTGAGTCAAATCTAAAACTATTTTCCATTTTCTTTAAACCCTGTAAACTTCTACATATTTTTGCATTTAGTATAAAAATTTAATTTATCTTAATTGTTAATCATCTCATCATAAAAGATCATGAATTTTTGTGTGTTTTTTCACACTTGAGGTTAGATTAAAATTATTTTAATAACATTTCAAAAGATTTGCCACTTTCATTAATCACTAAACTTTTGTATATTTTGCATTTGGTATAAAAATTAAATGAATCTTAGTTTTCAATAATTTCCCTTTGTGATTTTTTTATGCTCTCCTAATTTTAATTGCTTTAGTAAAATGTTCAAATATTTTCCATTTTCTTTAAACTCTGTAAGCTTCTTCATATTTTGCATTCACTATAAAAATCTAATTTATTAACATTTTTAGTCATCACTTCCATATTTCCTTGTTTTTCTGTACAGCTTTTATGCTTTCAGCACAAATCGAATAATTTTAGTGACAAATTAACTGTTACAACTAACTGCATTGTTTTGTGTGAGTCACTTAATTACAAACCAGTGGAGATCCATTTAAAAATCTCATCCTTACTGCTGCGCAGACAAAGAAATCTGTTTATCGCCATCAAAATCTGGGCTCTGCACTAAACCAATTACATCTTAAATCTCTTATTTGCTCCAACAATGTGAGTCTGTTCACACTGCGCTCATAAAACTTCAGTCCTTTGTGTCAGACGGCGACCATTTCCCATCTGGAGTCGCATTTAAATAAAATAAAATAAAGTATTTCAGCTCAGGATGGGGATTTCCATCCACCATTTAATTATTTGTGGCCACTTCACCCAAACCAAGCTGGAGTCTGACAGATTAAAACAAAGGTGGGTAAAATACCCAGAAATTGGAGTCAAGTAAGAGTAGAAATACTTTTACATATTTTTACTAAAGTAAAGGTAAAAAAGTAGCCAGTCAGGAAATTGTTTAGGTAAGAATAACAAAAATAAGTATTTGTTTAAAAGTCGACTCTAATACTGAGTAGCTGATCAAATTATTAATCATTCACTATTTAAAAATTACATCATCAGACGGTTCAAAATATAAAGTTAAGTGGAAATGTTGGTATTTTAATGACCAAAATGACAATAATTTTTAAAAGTAACCAAAAAAATAATAAAAAATCAGGCAAAACAAAATGTTTCCAAATGACTTTATTTCAATGAAAAACTGATGAAACTTTATAAAAACTGCAGTTGTTTTGGTGGATTTTTATTTAAAACATGTTTGTTTTTCATTCAGTAGGAAATCCAAAACTTTTCCTCAAGTAAGAGCAGAAATGAAAATAAAATTACTCAAGAGTAAAGTGTAGTAAAAATACTCCTAAAAGTAATTTTTTTTTTTCACATTACTGAAGTAAATGTAGCTGTGCTTAAAACCTCCATGAAACTTTGAATATTTGCATTTTTTGTAACCGGAGCTGGAAGAGGAATCCGCCTGATGACACCTGAACACATTTTTTCCAGTCGGACTCTTCCTGATCCGTTTTGGCCGCAGCGTTCGCCACTTGATCCGCCGTCCGTGTTCCTGTGTGGCTCCGCGCCGCGCCGCGCACACGGACAATGAGCAGAAGAATAATCCCTGTAATTAACTCTAAGCTGAGAGAAACTGCAGCTCCCACCGTCGCTCTGTTTTCTAATGCTTTATCAGATGACTTCAGGGAGCCCTTCTGTTCAACAGATTTATTAGAATTATTGTTTTTTTAGTAAATATTTATCTTTCATCACAAAAACTTGAACATTTTCTGTATCTTTAGAAATATGGTGGGAAAAACATGAATTGATGTTAAAGACGTTCTGCTCTGAATATGCAAAAGTATTTATGCCACAAGGAAACAGATTTATGCATTTATGAGGAAAAGTCTGAAAAGTGTGGGGTGCATTTGAATTTTCATATCTTAACCTGGCAGTATCATGTGTTTTCCAGTCACATAGAATCATTTTATATAACTTAAAAGAAATTTGACATCTTCAAATTGGGCCTCTGTCTCTTTAAGAAGCTCCTGCTCTTCCTGAAAGTCATCACAACATGGCTCCTCTATTAACCCTTTAGCAACGTTTTTGCCAGAGTTTCACTGAGAAGAAGCTAGTATGAGAAACAGGTGTTTGCTAATTACTGCTGGCTAGTCTGAAGGAGCTGAGTAAGGAGGAGCTGCGTCTGGAAGGCGGAGCTAGGTCCGCCCAGGCGTTTTGCACAGCTGAGTGGTTGCCATGGAGATTAAAGGATTTCTCTAACATGCATGAAAGAATCAAATCAACACCCCAGGTTTGTTTTAGATGAGAGAATAACACTATGTAAAGCTAAAAAAAGTTTATTTTACATAACACTGCCCCTTTAAATCATGTTTTTATAGAAGACTGGTAAGAAAAACGACATTATGGTTGGAAGTTATCCTTAGGAAGTCTGGTTTCAAGACTCATGAAGAGAAGATGAGACCAAAGATTTAGCCAAAACATTACATTTTCCCAAGTATTTTTATCTATTTTCAAATGGAAATATCTTTGTGCATCTTGAAATAATAAAAAAACAACTTAAGAGTAATTATTCAGCCAGATACAAGAGCTTGTTTTAAATCAATAATTCCTTAATTGTGATGAAAAAAAAGTCAGATTATTTCACTCATTGGGAAAACTGTCTTGTTATAAAATAAAATAATCTACCTGTGGAAGTAGAACTTTTTAAATCAACATTCAAGAATTATTTACATACACAAGTTGTTATATATTACTGAAAAGTTCCTTCTAAATTAGTTTTCTCTCTTGTTTCAAGTGAACCAAAATGTTTGTACTAGAAATTAGATCAATAATATTTGGTATTGATCTTATTGCTTTTACTCAGTGAGGCTGAGCATACATGTAAGTTTTAGGATTTTTATCTATAAAACTACAAACATGGCGTCCTTCTCCTCTCACATCAGCTATGCATCACGTTGTGTTGATATACATATAAAATCCTCATAAAGTAATTTAGTTTTCTGGTTTTAATGGAAGGAAATGTGAAAACTTTTGCAGAGTGTCTGTAATCAGAGCCTCAGTGAGACTCGGTAAATCATTACCGAGTCGTCCAGCCTCCAGGTTGTGACTCATTATATTTTCCAGGGATGAGGATCCTCTGCTGCTGCTGCTGCTGCTGATGTTTTTCTCTTTGGCTCTGAGGATCATGTGCGGCAGGTTGAATGTTTTATGCGAGGTTAACTTCCCCGCCCACTCCGTGTTTAAGCCTCTTCCCTGAGTTTTTCTGAGCCCCTCTCAGCCGCTGCGTGGGCAGGAAGAGTTTAATGGCACCAGGTTCTGGCGCAGCGCGTCGTCAGATGCTGCAGGGATTCAGAACCGAGACGCTTTTTAACACAATGCATCAACTGAAGCCACTGGTATTACTGGTTTCGTGCTTCTCTGAATATTATAAACTGTGTTTGCAAATTCAGCTAGGATTCACTGAACATTTGGTAGAGATGCTAAACTGCAGGATTTGGGAGTTTTGTCTATAAAACTCAGATCAAACACGATCTCTCTCTCTATATATATATATATTATGTATTATGGTCATTGTAAATAAAGAAATAAAGGAGTAAATTTCCGCCAGGAAACTCAGAAATTTTCCAGAAAAATCAAGGAAATTTCTGAGCTACAAAACTTGAACATTTTGCATAAAAACACAGAAAGTTTCAGATTAATCTCACAATGTTCCTAGAAAAAATTGGAAATTTAAAACATAAAATTTTTAAGAAGGTTAAAAAAAATTCAACTTTTCAAACTCAGAAATGTCCTTGTTTCTTCTGAAAATGTTTTCAGATTAATCTCAAAATATCAGATTTTTTAGGCAGAAATGTAAGAACAATTTTCTCAATTTTGTTATTAAAAAATAAAACCAATTTTTGAAAGATAAATATTCAGAATTTAGGACTCTATTTTAGTAATAATTTTAAAATATTGCGGAGCTGGGCTCTTATTTTGAAGAGCACTTGTTAAACTTTTCTTACTTTAACAAAAAAGTTTCTTTATTATGAGAAAATGTCTGATTCTAACGAGTTTCACATCTAATAATGAGGTTTTCTTGTTTTAATGAGAAAGTTTCTCATTTTAAAAAGATAAAACTTCTCGTGTTATAATGAAAAACTAATTTTAACAGTTTGAGTTTTGTTATAACAAGAAGGTTTTATTGTTTCAACAGGAGAGATTTAAAACCTGCCTCATTATGATGAGAAACTTTCTCATTTTAACAACTTTAACTAGGTTTTCTTGTTATAACTAGTTTCAAACTAGTTATAACAAGAAACTTTCTCGTTAAAAGACGAAAAGCTTCCCGTTATAACGAGATTCAAACTCGTTAAATGAGTTTCTCGTTATAACCGGAAAGGTTTGATATGAAGAGATATAAAACTAATCTCATTACGAGAAACTTTCTCGTTATAACAAGTTTAACGACGTTTTCTTGTTTTAACTCGTTTCGAGTTATAAAACTAGTTTCTTTATGACGGGAAACTCTTGTTAAATAGAGCCTGCTCTTAAATTTATTTCCGATCTCTGTCGGCTAAACACTTCCGGATTTACATCACCTTTGACAAAAAGTATACTAACTCATGAAAATGCATGAGAAGAAGAAACTATTAGAGAACTTTTTTTCTCCAGGCTTTGTAGGCTGCAGCCCTGATCAAACAAAGTTAAAGTTGAAATATAAGCTGCATATTGATGCATATTCACAGCAATCAGCAGAGATGTTAATTGCTGAGGGATGATGTAGCGGCAGCGTGGGCGGATGGAAATGTGTGCTTGCAGCTGAACCTCTGAATAGATCTGCTCTGTGTGACCATATGCCTTCCTATATTTTATGAATATGATCTCCAGAGCCGCAGCTCTTATTTACACCTCTGTTATTATTAATACGGTCCTTATGTGTGCATGAAATCACACCCACACACACAGCGTACTCCACATTTAAATAAAAGCAGGACGTATTTCAGTGCGGATGTGATTCATGAGTTTTACTGTCTGTGCGCCATCTGCGCACATTTCCCGCTGATTGTGTGCGGTCGGAGCGAAAGCGGGGTTTTATGCGAGCGCCTCGGAGCCGGAGGAGTAAGTTGATGCTGCGGGACAGATAAGGGTCTCTTCAGACAAAGGCAACCTTTGTGAAGGAGGACCGCTGCAACACGATCTGCTGCAGCGTTTGCCCCCCGGCGGCATGAAAAGCCCACCGTGTCGCGGACCGACTGGAACAAAGTGGGTCCAGAACTTCAGATGGGAGTCAGGAGGAACCGGTTCTGTAGGAACCGGACGTTCTCAGACTGGAGGGGAACAAACTAAATCAATCAATCAATCAATCAATAAGTGAAGTTTATTTGTAGCACATTTCAGCATCAAAGTAGTTCACAGTGCTTTACATCATAAAAACACTCAAATGAAAAATTAAAACATCACATTTTGCATCAAAACGTTGGTCAATGTTTCACTTATTATGGTTCAAAAGCAACTCCAGCCAGCTGGGTTTTAAAGGAACTCAGTGTTTCAGCCGTTTTGCATTTTTCTACAAGTTTCTTCCAGATTTGTGGTGCATAGAAGCTGAATGAAGAACGACATAGAATCACAGCTCCTGGGTGAGGCGGTGTGCTAGGGTCAAAACAGTCATAAAATTAAGAGAATAAAGTCATAATACTAAAAGATTGTACGGGAATAAAGTCAGTAATAAAGTCAAAATCAGCCATATACCTGGTAAAATGAGGAATGTTGAGCATCTTGGATGGTATTGGTAATATTTAATCTATTAACACATCATGATGTTTACTGCAACTTTAACCTAATAATTAGATTTTTCTTTCTTAGCCTGGAAGTAATTCTCATTATAATGTTGTTTTTGTATTTTTATGTTTGTGTTTACATGTATTTAAGTATTCTTGTTTTGTTTTTTATTAATTTGGTTTAAATAAAGAATATTTATATCAATGAAACTCATTGTATGTGATGAAGTGTTAAAGTTTCTTCTATTTGACATTTATCAGCGATATCTGACACGTTATGATGATTTACTTCTGTCTTTGTCAGAGATTATCTGAAACTAAAGAAACTGTTTATTTAAATATTAATGCTTTCTTTCCACTCCATTTAATTTTGACATTAAATGGTAAAAAAGAAGTTATTCAGCTTTACATTAACTCAAGAAAAACAAGCCAGTTGACATAAAATCCGCGGATCCTCCTGCTGTTCGTTTGGACTTTGTCTGATTTTTTAACCATTTCATAAAGAAAATAAAAATAAAAAATTCCAACATTTAGGCAAACATGCCTAAACGTCTAAAAGTACATTACAGTAAGCTAATTGTGTTGGCTTAAAGCACAAACACAGATTTTTCGATGGAATTTCAACAGGCACATACAGTAGAGCCCTTATTTAGGTTCACAAAGGCATTAAGTCTTGAATAAACACGCTCACCCTCACTAATGCTCACTAATGCACAGATGAAAGCTGCTACAAAGAAGATAGCCTGGTGGAGAAGCAGACTTGCATGGATTGCAATCTGATGTATTGTCATAGCAAAACAGTAACTGAAGGCAACAGAAACACGTTAGGACACATTGCAGCATTTAGTCGCGTCCATATGAGGCTGTAAAAGGTTTAGTGAGTTTGTTTGTGTGGAACTGGAGTCTCACTTTGAACTCTACATCCTCTCTGCAAAACACCAGCGTGACTTTGGTTTTTAAGCAAAGGAAAAGACAAAAATAGATTAAAAAGAGAACGAACACAAAGAGAGACTGAGACAGGGAGAAAGAAGAATGTTATTCAGCAAGTTTGTAGAAGCTCTTGAAGAGTTATGTTACAGTGTGCATGTGGGTGGGAATGTGTGGCGTCTTAACTGCAAAACATATTTCAGGTGAAAGTGCATAAATCAAAATTAAAATTGTTTTCTCCACTTTGAGTGGGTTAGTGTGAAACAGAAGCAAACTCGCAGGGAAGATTGAAATTGGAAGACAAACGTTAGATGTAGATTTAGAAAAAAGTTTTTGATAACTTTTAATCCACTTAAATGAGCCATTACAGCCAATGAAATACCTTCCAAACATTTTTGAACATTTGTAACTGTATGGTGACTTTTATAGAAGGGCATTGAGTATTATGTATTTTTCTGTCACAATCAAGTTAACTTTAGTCATTATGAAAATGCTATAACAAAATAACTTGCTAACCAAAGAAATTTTCCTCTGTCTCTTTAAGAAGCTCCTGCTCCTCCATGATGGCATTTTCAACCATTCTTAGGAGCGTTGGACTGAGAAGTAATTCCTACGGTGAGCTCAACAGGTGTTCAGTTTCATCACGTGTTTGCTAATTGCTGCTGCCGCTAGTCTTGAGGAACTGTGTGGGTAAAGGTGCATCAATATTCACAGTGGAAACCTTCTTGGCACTACCACAGAAGCTAAAATATAACATCTAACAACGACTTTCTTATCTCCGCTCTACAGGTTAATCAGTGCGAAGATAAACGAGTGGCACTCATTGAATGGCTGTTAAGTAAATGGCAGCCAATAGCATGTCAGGTAGCAATGGCAACTTCTCAAATTATATTTTGAGAAGCTAAATACAGTTTGAATATTCTAGATTTGTCCATGTAGAAACTAGAATAGGCTGATATGTTTGTGATGTAGAATGGCTGTAAGTCCACTCACTCCAGAATTAGTAACGATGTACCTCAGGGTTCGGTTCTTCAACCAGAACGTTTTACTTTATGTTTTCCTTCGGTAGTTATCTTGCTCGACTAATTAAAACTAATACATGTGTCATGAATGTGCAAGCTTTGATGCTAAACTGTTTTTCTTAAAACAAATACAAATAAAGGTTCCAAAAAGCAAATTTCCCAAGTTATAAGTGAAATAATCTGCCAATGGAACTAGTATTATTGTAGTATTTTATGAATATTAAGGAATTATTTACTCAAAACAAGCTCCCATATCTTGCTGAAAAATTACTCTTGTTAGTTTTTTCTTATTTCATGTGTATTCAGATATTGGACCAAAGACAATGTGGTCATGTTTTGTGTTTTTACAGTGTAGTGCTGAATTTATATCCTTACCCTGACAGACTTACTTGTTCTTCCTGGATGTTTTGAAAGTGGAAGGAGATGCGTAGCCTTCAGCGATCCGGCTGTTTCCCCGTGGAACCGGCTCTCGGTTTGCTTTCCACAGGCAAACACCCACTCCACTTTTTACATTAGATTTAAAAAAACTTTCCCTGTTTGACCCTGAAGCATCTCTTAGTTTTGTTGTTTGCCCTGGGCTTTCCATGGCTGCTCCACGATGCTCTGCGGTCTTCACCTCTACCCTCCACTGTCTCACACAGAAAATGTGTAAGTCTTTCCTGCAGTTTGGGCTTTTTCTCATGCAGAACTTTTAGAGCAATCCATGTTTGTTGGTAGAATTAAATCCTAAGTTAAGTGTGTTCTCATTAACATCCACACATTTCCCATTTTACCTGAGTTTGAAGCGTTAGCATTCCCAGGGTCTGTAGCTGCTGTCAGGAAAACTGTAATATATTTAAGTCATTATTTTAATGTTCAGTTAAAGATTACCGTAGTAGTATTTAATATGAAACATTAAGTAATAAATAAGTAATAACCTTAAGTAAATTCATGTGATTAATGTTCATTTATTTGGTTTAGAGCACATTAAAATGTAAAGGGGAACTTATCTTTTGTTCCGCATTACATGTTGCCCATGGGGAAACATTAACTGGCGCACTTAGAGAGCCACATGGAGAGAAATTTCACCAGAAAAAAAAGTTAATGCGGCCAATGAGGTAGAGTTTTGTTATTTATTTATGTAAATCTTCTGTATTTTCTGTGAGTTAATTTAGGTTTTTGTTTCTGTTTTTAGTTCTCACTGCATTTTTTCGGGGGCAATATTAAGACTTGTTGTCTACAATAAATGTCTGTTGAACCCCAACAACAACATTGAGCCCTGATTGAAGTCGAGAGGAGTAACAAGCTCATTTTGGGTGAATCTGAGTTTGTGAGAAATAAATATTTCTGGAAAGATCTGCGTGTTTTTTGAGGCTTCGTCCCACTGCGGTTACGTTCAAATAACCGACATCCACGACTGGCTTCTCCTGATGTGGGAAAGCAACAACTCTACCCTGAGCTTTTCAGAAATTACTTAGCTCCCAATCTTTTTTTAATTCTTTGTCTGTATTTTCCTAATTTCAGAAAACCCCATTGTTTAGCAAATGTTGTTTCCGTTAAATAAGACACACAATTAAAATCACACGTGATTAACTTTGTTCATGCAGGATCATCCTCCTACCACTTCTTGTAATTTTTCCGTCTTTTCCTTCAGTAGTAACATCCGATCCCAGGACTTGTGTGATGCAAAAAAAGTGTTTCCTTTGAAGTTTTGTGAAAAAATTAAACAATTTATAAAATAAAATTTAAAAAAAATTAATTGATGTGTTTTCATCAAGCAGATTCATTTTTTAAATATCAAATTGCGCCACTAGATGGTCAGTGGAAATGCATAGATGGTTTTTTGGCGGACTCGACTCGGTGTCGTCAAACCACCTTTTTGTGCTCCTATCACCTGCAGGAAAAGCTGTATCGTACCGTCGTGCTGACTGGGCGGCCAAGTTAGAAACTCGAGTCAGCATGGCAAAGGAAAACTCAGCTGAAATAATTGAAATGCCCTTTAAAATCTCTTGGTACCACATCAATAACCAGGCCACAAATGAGACTAAAATCTGTTGAAACTCAAAGCAGAGTGAAGTGGTGGATCTTAATACATCTTACATTTTACACATTAACCAAACTTTAGCAGCAGGATTTCAATAGGACAATATATTTAGCATTCATTCCATTTTTTAATCAGATCATGTTCATTCAATTGTGAAAAACATGCAAAATAAAAATAAAAAAAACTAGTAGGCCTGTTGCAATAAGCAATAAATCAATCGCATGACAAATTAAAACGAGCTTGGTAATTTCCATTTGCATGATTATTTATTTTTCTCATGTGGTCTCTTAATTTTTTCAGAGCCGTATGGTAAATGGAAATGCAACTACTGTCCAACATTGAGATTTATTTTGACCAAATTATCAAAGGAAGCAGGTTTTTAGAGGTCTGGGACCAAACAAAGCCAGGAGAGCAGCCGATTAGCGCTCTGGTACCAGAGAAGAATGATCCAAAATCTCCAGAAATGTCCCAGCCCAACACACACCTACACACACATTCTTGCCCCGTAGTAACTGCAGCGATTGGTTTCCATGGGGACCGGTCACGGCTGCAGCTCACTCCATCGGGGGGCGATGGGTCTGACTGAGATCACAGAGTCCTATGGTCGTTATTTAGGATCAATAAGCTCACCAAACTCCAGCCGCACACACACACACACACACACACACACACACACACACACACGCACACACACACACACACGCACACACACACACACACACACACACACACACACACACACACACACACACACACACACACACACACTTCCTTTAATGGCCACCCAACCGTGAGTCCTCACACCACCACTTCATCTGCTAATGAATTAATTCATGGTGAGCTCATCTTTAGATCTGAAGAGTCGTATCGGTGAAGACGGTTACCCAACTTCTGATTGCAAGATCAAGATGACTACCCAAGTTCTACTAACCTTCACTGAGACGTCTCTGCCAAAGAGACAAAAACAGAAAGCAGATTAAACAGACCCATTAAGGTTAGAGATTAAGTCTGTGACTTCAGATTACAGCTCATTATCGCCTCTCATAGACAGACAGTATAGAAACATCATACATTTTCTGAATCCTTAGAGTCTGTTGAGTATTTTAGTTGTTAACTCTTGTGTCCCTGATGTCCATCTATACCACTGGGATAAATTACATGTATCTAATTTAGTCAAAAAATATGGAAAAATGTCTGTTATTTTTAGCTTAACATCCAAAGCCACATAAGGACAGTTATAAAATCAGCCTTCTATCAACTGAAGAACATTTCCATAATCAAACAAATAATGTCCCAATAAGATCTAGAGAAACTCGTCCATGCGTTTATCTTTAGTCGCATCGATTATTGCAACAACATCTTCACAGATCTGCCTAAAAAGTCAATCATTCAGCTGAAGCTGATCCAGAACGCTGCTGCTGGCGTTCTGACTAAAACCAGGAAGATAAAGTAATTCACTGGGAGAATAGACTTTAAAATAAATCACTGAACAGCTTACCACCACAAAACATTAAAGATCTGCTGTTGTTGGATCAACCTTCCAGAACCTCTCAGGTCTTTTGGTTCTGGTCCTGCTCTGCATCCCCGGAACCAAACATGGAGAAGCAGGATTCAGTTTTTATCCTAAACTTTTACACCCACCAGGATCAAGGAGTTCCTGAAGCTCTTCCACATGTGAAAGCTGTAATTTGGTGGGGGAGTTAAAATATCTCAGACTTGGTGCTTGAGTGACGCTTACAGAGAGAAGAACGGGTTGGGGCTGAAGATCAAGGAAAAAGAGGGGAAGATTTTGATTTACTGCTCCATCATCATTATGTCTTTATGTTTTTAAAACTCAGAGTGAGCTAGCATCTGTGTCTTAATGTTGTTCTCTTTCCTTGTACCTGTGATGTTTTTATCTCTATTTTCTTATAGTTTTTATGTCCTGTTTTGTTTACTGTATATCAATATGCAGATGATACTCAGATATTTCAGTCATCATATCAGGTGATCAGCTCTACAATGCCATTGATGCATGTGTAAATTTACTTTGACTGAACCCCTGTCACCAATAGCTGAGCGATGTAGAGACAGCAGGAGGCCTTCTGAAAGTAAAACTAAAGGTTTGATGACTACTCAGTGATAGGTTTGCATAGCGCCTCGTCAGAATCTCTTTTCCTTTTATGTCCATACAAGGTTGTGTTTATTGATTCGCACAGACTTCAATGTGCATCCATCACCCAGCAAGTAACATCTGCAACCTGCAAGCACAGCTATTTAGTTTGGGTGTGTCAAAACATAAAACGAGAAGAGGAAGAAACAAAAGAAGAGTTCTGAGTCCTGATGCATTAAATGAGAGGTTAAAGGCAGACAGAATCTGAACCCTCTGACTACACCACATGGTGATGTGGTCAATATGCAGTCCCAGTTGAGGCAAAAGCTAAAGCACACATTCCACTCCGCCTAAAACCCACCAACACACACCCCCACAGTCACATATATTAGCAAACAAAAAGATCCAGCAGGAGTCGAGAAGCAGAATGAAAAGAAAAAAGGGAAGACACCAATGAAATAATAAGAAAAGACTGTGAGAAAAAGAGGGCTGTAATTGCAATTCATTTCCAGCCCGGGCCCCTGGGGTACTGTGAGTGCGTTTGATCCCAAAGGCGAGCAAGAATGGAAATGCAGGGATTCAGTCATATGTATGCAGAGAGAGAAAGGCATGGGGGAGCGTGCGGGGGAGTCGGGGAGAAGCAGAAAGCCTTTTAATATTCTGGGCCATGAGTTGAGATGAGAGACTGCTCTCATACCTTCAGGTTCATGAGCATAATGAGATTTTTATTTTGCTGAGTGCAGCCTGTGAGCGAGACCGTGTGTCGACCCATCACGCACAAAATGCCTTCAGATCAGCTGTGTGTGCACAAAGCGCTCAGTGTGTGTGTTTTACAATTGTTAAAAGTCATTTGTGAGTGTGAGGAAGGGATACATGTCAGTTGGAGTCAGGGTCATTTCTCTCAGCGTCTCTGCTCGCCACAACCCCCCTGATCTCACATGACTTTCATTAGCTTCATTAGTTTACGTTGACCATTACAAAAATTAGAATAAAACTCTAAATTTTCAACAAAACGTTTAGCTAATAGGATATACTGGAACGACTTTATCCTGCAAAACTGCAATCCAAACAGTTTTTTGCATGACACGAGTCACATAATCAACAACAGGATGTTGCTAGTTGCTACTGGCAGAAACGTCAAAGAAGACGACAGGAAGTGGTAGGAGGATAATGGCGCAATCTAGTTTTTTTTTAGCATATTCACGTGTGATTTTAATTGAGTTTCTTATCTAATTGTATCACAAAATTGTGTGTTTGTCTACATTAGCAGAATGTCAATAATGTTTTGTGTATTTTGTAATGAAAACGCAGCTAACCACTTTAAGATCACTAGCAGTGTTTCCATTGATTGAGCAAACTGGAATTACAAAACTAAATTTGCTCAGGGGATATTGAGCAAATTTCCACTGAGCATAAAATAAAGCTAATTTTTTGTTCAAACTTTTGGCAGTAGGATGAGATGACTCACATGATCGACAGCAGGATGTTACTACCGGCAGAAATGACAAAGAATACGACAGGAAGTGTCAGGGTCCCTGTGTGTGTGTGTGAGTGCGAGTGATGCATCTTTTCCAGTGAAGATCTTGGTGGAGAGCCTGGGCAGCCTACGCAGGTGGAGCTCATCAGACTCATCATAGTGCTGGGAATAAAAGAGCGGCAGAGCCTTCGCTCAGGTGATTAACTGTTACAAGCATTTGACTCGTCTCCTGTGCATTTGCCATAGATTTTGTAGTCCTTGTGTTTGCTGGCTCTAGGTTTGCCTCATTGGATTTTCAGCTGTTTCTCCTCCTGTGGATCCTACCTGCACGTTACCTGCCTGCCTGCTCTGCCGTTCCTCATTTCTCCACCCTGCTCCATCAGACCCCGGGCCCTCTGTGTCACCACCCTCCTCTCACTCGTCTAAGGAATCACCATCAATCATTCTCCACACTGGACCCTGGCCATATTTTCCTCCACGTCTCACTCTGAATCATCCTAAAGTAAGCTCTCTCTTATTTAATCTCTGATCAACTCGTTTCAGGCCACCATTAACTCCTCTCTGATTCCAGACGCCACCGATCACGTGACCCTTTACACCCTCCAGAAAGATCAAGATCTGTCAATTGTTTATTTCTTTGAAAATAAAACCAATTCCTTATTTGGACTCTGATTCTGCTGGTCAGAAGGTTAAATCCAAACATGTCAGGAAGTGGTATGAGGATGATAATGAGTGTTTTTTAAGTTATTCATGTGTGATCTTAATTGACTTTCTTATCTAATGGAAACACAACAATTGCAAAATTGTGTTTTTTCAATGTTAGCGGAATCTTGACAATGTTTTGTGTTCATTTGTAATGAAAACGCAGCTAATGACTTTAAGATCACTAGCGGCGTTTCCATTGGCCTCAGAATTACGGAAATTGGAATTACGAAAATAAATTTGCTCAACTGAAGCAGACAAATAAAAAAAAAAAAATTTTTTTTGCTAAAAAGGTTTGGTGGTTTGTTGTGCAGAAATGCCATGAAACACTTTTTTCGCATGATCAACACCCAGATGTTGATTCTGGTACAAACCACGAAGAAGAAAGTGACAGGAAGTAGCTGGAGGATGACTTTTAATTACTTGTTCTGTGAACAAACTTGACAACGCAATTGCAAATGTGTGTTTCTTTGACTTTAGCAGAATATTAAAGTTTTGCACACATTTGTAATGGAAAACCAGCTATTGACTACAGCTGACTTTTACACTAAAAGCACTCATAACATTAACACACTTCTGTTTATTCTCTCAAATGGTGGTTTCCCAAAACATTTAGTCCTACAACTGACAGACTCCTAGGGGCTGAAAAATGATCAGAGCCACACGTCTCCTGTAGCCCTGATTTGTGTGTGTGTGTGTGTGTGTGTGTGACATGCATCACCTGAAAAACAACTTTGCTCCCACCCAGTATGTGCTGTGGGTGCACGCGCACACACACACACACACACACACACACACACACACCTACTTGTGTTCTTTTTGTTTTGAATCGCCTGTTGAGCTCTTTTTCAGGAGGAATGAAAATCCAGACTGGAGTTGTGTTTCCGTGTTGCGGTGTACGCCACAGTGGAGCTTTTGTTCAATGAATGCACAGCGTAGTGGTAGCAGGACTTTTGTTGTGTGGGAGATTTTCTCAAAAAATAAGATTTATGTGGGAGTTCAACAGCAATGAACCAGAATTTCCGTTTAACAAAAAGTTCATTTTTGTTTCTTTTTGTGTTTTGCTCTTTTATTTTCCCAGTGGTGTAGAGTGTTATTATTCAGCTGACCAGTCAATCTCAGAGTACATTCATGCCAAGCGTACCCAAATTCTACATTCAAGAAAGAGTAGCTCTACTTCAAAATATTTTTACTAAAGTAAAAAGTGGGCTCCCAAGAAATTACCCCAGTAACAGGTCCAATAAATGTAAACGTAACTAGTTATTACCCAACTCTGGCTTTAATCTAACTCCAGTCCATTTGTCCAGAAAGTCCAGGTAGTTTTTAAGGTGTGAATTTGTAATCAAACTCTAATGCGGTCTGCCTACAAACCTCAGTTTGAAGTTAATTCTGATGCGGTTCGAATGTGTATGTGAACGCCAAGTGAATTGGAGACCGCTCCAAAAGCAGGAAGTGGACTACAGCAGATAGCATTCTGGGTAAATACAACCAAAACAAATACGCGGTTCTAATGCTAGCAGGAGAAATGTTTTTTTTGCCAAAGTCTAAACAGAAATCCTAAAACTGCTAAAATCGCCTCTCCATTTTCTGTGATGCTGCAGGTTTGCTTTGTTTCTGGACAAATACGCATCTCTTACTTACACCAAGGAACAAAAACACATAGTTCAGAAATTCAGCTTTAACCTGCAACCAACGGAGTATGAATAAACTTGAATTATATTTTCTTTCAAACTTTGCATATCACATTATTAATGTCTTTGTTTGGCAGTTCTGAACCGGAATATTGTTTTTTTATTTGTGTGTAAATCTTTGATGCGAAGGTGACGGCGTCTCAACACCTGGCTGTGTTTTAAATAATGAAAAAGCAGATCCCTCTCTATCTCTCCTCTTTATTGTTTCTCACCACAGCGCTCCTTCTCCTCCTCTCTGAGTGACACTTATTTTCATTTTAACCTCCAGTTCTTTCGTCCAAATCCACTCTCAATCTGAAATCTTTTTGTTTTTTTCCTCTGCGCCCCCAGCCTTCCAGTCACCTCCCTAAGTTTTTCACTCCTCCGCTCCTGCTTGTTTTTCTCTCCGGAGGTGGTGTGTGATCTCGACGTGTCATCAATTCTCTGCAAGACTTTGAATAATTAGGATCTGCATGCATTCCCTGAATAAGCGAAGCCTCTAATCCCCTGGAATTGTGCAAAGTAAACCATCACCTCACAGCCCTCTGGTGACCCCTTACCTCCCCCTTAAACTCCGTTTGGTGCGCCAAACGTGTCCTTTTCAACCCACTTCCACACCCACGAATCAACAGTCACCTCATTGCAACGCTGGCAGTACTGCAGAGGTGCAGTGTGTAAATTAAAAATTCAGTTTGAACAGTTAATCCCCAAAGGAAAGTACTTTCCATCATAATAAATCAATTGAAAATATCCCTAAATCAAGCTTAAGTGTGAAGAATGTCCAGAGTTACATTTTGGGAAATTAACTTTCCCTCCTGCTCTGCTTTCTGATTAGATTCCTGCTTCTCATCTTCTCAAAACTCCCTGCAAGTAAATGGGAAATGAAAGTGATAATAAAAATTTATTTTTCTCCCCCACTTGACTCCCTCTCACAATCTACATGATATAGGAGCTTGTTTGTGAAAACATATTCAAATATTACCTTAGCACTCCATTAAAAAAACTCTTTTAGGGAGTTTTCACCTCAGTCTGGGAGATTCAGTTCAAAATTACATTTGTTACATTTTTAGCTGCTGCGGTTCACTTTTACACTGAACTGTGTCAAACGAACTGAACTCCTTTGAAAAAACTGTTCCCCCCATCGCCTGTGATGTAAAACAAAATGTAAAAAATTGAGGTTTCAGGATTTCTCATTTGCTTTTGGTAAAAGATGATTCATGAGCCATTTCTCCCGCTAGCATTAGTGTTTGTTTTGGTTGTATTTACCCAGAATGCCCTGCGCTGTAGTTCGGTTCCCGCTTTTGAGCCGTCTCTGATCACACATGCAGTAGGAATGCAACAGAGTTCACTTAAACCAAACCAAAACTGAGGTTTTTGCACCTAAAATCAATTGAAAATGTTGCTAAATTGAACTGAAGTGTGAGTAAAATAAACTTCCTCTTGCTCTCCCGTCGTCTTAAAGCGCCTTTTAAAAATATCAATAAAAATATTTTTTTCTGCCTCACTTGACTCCCTCTCACAGTCTCCATGATATAGAAACTTGTATGTGAGAACATATTCAAATATTATCTTAACACGCCATTAAAACCAATCTGAAACCCTTTTTTAATCTCAGAATGTCCACTTCGCCCTCCATCTTCCCACTCTTAGCTCTCCTCTGCTTGTTTTCTCAGTTTCTCCCTGCCATCTCATCATCTCACTCTTTCACCAAGTCCCCCCCTCTGGTTTTAGTTTATTTTCACATTTCTTCCATCTCTCCTTCCCACAGTGACACAAACGAATGGAGCGGTTGTCGGCTGACCCGCTGGGCGCTGCGGCCCTCCCTGGGCGCTCCATCACTGCTCTCTGGAATCATCAGAATGAATGGCTGTTGTTAAGCAAACAGTGAAGTTACAGCTGAGGTGAGCACAGGCTGATATTAATGGAGTGCCTGCTCGCACTCTGCCTCCTTAGTCAATCGGCGGCTTGCTGTGTGCTAATTTAATCAATGGCGGCAATGAGGGATAAACTGTGGGCCTTTTCTCTGTCACCTGCCTATAGTAATAGTTTCTCACTAACTATTTTATTTCACAGTCATAGTTACTTTCAAATCTGACCTACCTAATTAAACAAATCAGACTTTAGTCTAAATGAAACCATTTCAATGGCAAAATCGGTTTCACATCTGATTGATCTCAGTTTAAAGTCTGTAGAAGGCTCATTGGCTGATGCCACTTGGAAGCAGCCAATGAGCTGCTTCCAAGTGGCGCATTATCCCGCCCACCACAGCCTTCTCAGAGGAATCCTGCTCTGAGCAGCTAACTGAATGAAGGAAGCGGAGATTCATGGAAAACGGGTACAAAAAAAGATTTAAAATAAGTAGTTGGCAAACGTTGCTAATGCTTAACAAGATTTTATGCATGTTTCCGGCTAGTACAACGAGACAAGTTCACCATTAACTAGTTTGTTTCTCTCCGTACTTCAGGAGTAGGAAAGAAGTATTGTTAAGTAAAATGTTTCGTCCAGCCAATGAGCGGCTTCCAAATGGCGCATTGTCCCACCCACCACCTCAGATGGTGGTGGCTGAGCAGCTAACTGAATGAAGAGGAGTACAAAAACGATATAAAATTAATAGTTAGCAAAGGTTGCTAATGTGTAGCATGTTTTATGGCTAGAACAATGAGCTAAGTTCACCGTTATTAACTAGTTCGGCTCACTATGTACTTCCGGAGTTTACTGTTAAGTCACGTTTCATCTAACCAATGAGCTGCTTCCAAATGGCGCATTGTCCCGCCCATCACCTCCATCTCAGACGGAGATGGCCAACTGAATGCTAGTACATATTCAGCTAACGGAAAGAAGGAGATGGAGATTCATGGTAAACAGGAATAAAACCAATATGAAACTGATGGTTAGCAATCATTGCAGATGCCTAGAATAATTTTATGCATGTTTACTGCTAGAGCGATGGGTTTAGTTCACCAATATTAACAAGTTTGCTTTTCCCTGTTCTGGTTGTAGAGTATTTGGTCAGAGGCGGCGCCATTTTGTGTGGTTGTGCTCCCTCTTCTGAAATCGGTGAGCAATGTTTTTTTTTTATTTAGTTGAATTTGCAAATATTTAAGCCATTTTAAACCCATGCTTACAGACTTAAATTTTTCAGCAATAATTTTAAGAGCTAGCAAGTTGTGAAGTAAGATTATTTAAACATGCGTTGTATTTTAAGATACATTTGTGGTTCACAAGAAACTATAAACAAGTAGGTTTTTAGTCTAGATTTAAAGTAACCTTTATGTTCTTCAGGTGACAGAAGGCTGACTTTGTAACTGCCTTTATGTGGCTCTGAAGGTTTAGGTTTGAGTCCATCACTACACCCAGATTTCAACCTGATTGCCTGTTCCTAGCTGTAGTAACTGAAGCTGTGTGCTTCAGTTACTACTCTTCCTCTTTAGACCCCAAGATAATATGTTTAGTTTTGTTTCTGCTCAGCTGGAGATAATTATTGCACATCCACACATTATATGAAACAATCACCTATCAAAACGGCACACTTATTTATAAATAGCCATCAAAACTATGGCATAGGCACGTGGAAATGAGTCACAGAGCTGCGTCCGAACACTGCAATATTTTCTCTTCCAAATTAGCATAAACACAGATCTGTGAAGTCTCGGCGTACAGCAGAGTCACAGCAAGCAAACACACAACACCTGTTTGTGTTTACTCAACCAGTTATCTCCCAACATACAGCCATGCTAATAAACAGGTGCGACCTGTTTAACCTAACATGGTTTCTAGTTACGCCTTCGCCGGCGGAGGTTAATTCAGTAACAAGCAATCAGGATATGTTCTGCTTATTTAGTTTCTGTTTTATTTTAAAAATGAATGGAAATTTCCTATGGAAATGAGGAAATGTCTGAGTGTATTTTAGAGTGTCTTCAGCTTCCTCAGCCTTTAAATCTCTCAGTAATCCGATCATGTCTGTATGGTTGTTACTTGACAGAACCACCTTAGTTATACAACAGCTGCATCTTAATTTCCATCCTGCTACAATTCAACATCATGTTGTGTTTCGTGGACTGTAGGAAAAGGGATGCTTGTCAAAATTGTAATGAAGTTAAAAGTACATTAGATTATAGTAATGGTCCTAAACTGATCAGTCTCATAACATATTAAAATCAGTCTAAAATGTGAATACTTGTCTTTTAGCTAAAAGCTACTGAATGTCCATCAGGCTAAAAGAGAGCAAACGCAGATTTCTGTAGATTTCCCAGGATTAAAAGCTGAATTTAAAGATGTAATTTGAAACGGACCAAAACTGGACGTTATCTTTTTAGTTTGTTTTCATACTGTGCTTTTTTGTAAGCAAACGGCAAAGCCAAATGTTTATGCAATATTGAAGCTACTTGGATGATTTGAGTTATGGCAACATTTAATTTTCCTTAGGAAATAATGTATTTTTGAATTTAATTTAAATCAAAATTAAGCTCAGATTAGACCTTTATGTTAATATTCTTAAGATGAAGGCATGTTTTTACAGTTCATTGTTCTTTCTTCTCGCTAATAAAATCAATAATTCCCTTGGGATTACGTTGATCACAGGATTAGCAGGACACTCAGCGAGTTTTCTTTGCTGTTTAATGTTTGTTTTGATTGCTTAAAACTCTCCTCTTGTAACTGAATAAGTGAGAACATGCAACACTTAACTGGTCTTGCTGGTTAGAATAATATGAAGGAAGCTCATGTTATCCAGCTAAGCTAATTTTTATTGAATTGTCTATTTATAAATAACAGAAAGGGTTTTTTAAAATTTAGGCTCAACAATTACAGTCAGGAGCAGAATTAGTCATGAGTCACTTTATTCAACCCATAAGAATGAAATTTGTTAGATTCTCCAAATATTTGTGGATTAATTTAGTGTCCAGTCATGATTACCACTCCTTCATTGCTTTATTTTATAACAAGTTAAAGTTCATGAGGATTAAACAGTAACTTGATATGAGGCTCATTTTTGCTTCACTAGTAATCATATCCAACAGGGGTGTGTCTGAAAGGCCTTGTGTAACAAATCTGGTGCATGTTACTGAGTTAGAAAACTGGAAATATTTTTTCCTTTGGGGATGTTCCTCCTTTGTCTGATTTTTAAAGAACGTTTATTGAAATCTTGTTTGAAAATGTAGATGTACCAAACCTCTCCTAAGGACTTTCTGCTTATTTTGAACTGTTTTAGGGCCTTTGGCACTTTAAATCCAAAGAAGCTTCTGCTGGCTACTCTCCCAAAAGTCAACGTTTACACTCACACATAAAAATGGCTGGAAACAGAAGCGCCATTATGCAACCATACATCTTTGAAAAGCAGAAGTGGAGTCTCCTGCACAGTCAACGAGAATGCAGCAAGTGGTTTCTGGATGGTAAGTCAACAACAAAACGCTTGCCTTTTCCAGCAGCCATTGTACAGCAGTAATAAAACTAGGTGACCAAATGTGCTAGAGCTACTCTGGGCTTGCTAGGCAAGGGGGGAACTCTGTTGGGGCTGCTAGGTAACGGTGCAGTGCCTTTTGTATGGGACTTAATCGGGAGGTTTTTGAAATGGCTCGTTTTCTAGACACCAGAAAACAACTGTTTTTTGTTGCTTTTTTTAAGTGCTTGAACTGTTTTAGAAGCAGTCAAAACGAAAATGGAAGTTCAATAATGTGCAAAATTGGATGGATGAATGGATGTATCTAAGTCTAACCAAAGACTTCAACCGTTTTTGCTCACTAACAGTGTGTGTTTTTTGTTAAAAAATAAGTTTCATCTGTGCCGGAATCTGCTAATGTGACCATTTCCTAACAAAGTGACCCAAATGACTCAAGATTAACACACCTGCGTTTTATTAAAGTCAACCGTAAATGGATCGAATCCAGAAAGTGTGAATCACTGTTTCTAGTAGGATTTCAAAGGAAAATCACAGAGAAGCAACAGAAAACACGCTCTGCCCTGTGGGGAAACATCTGATGCTTATCTGAAGATACATCCTGAGCCTGCAGCAGCGATGAGACAACATTTTAACACTTTTCACTCTTTATTAAAAGAGCTACTTCTGGTGTGTTTGGCAGCAGTCATGCAGGTGTTGATATGAGGGCAATGTGGGTGAAATATTTCCATGATGGTGACACGAGATAACCCCAAACTGTATTCTTGCCACAGGCAGTGTTCGTGGAATTTCCCCTTTAATCTCTGAAACAACACTTCTTCCATTGACACGTATGACCTGGTTTTCTCAATTTACCACCAAAACCTTGATTTAAATGGAAAGTGGCAGCTTATGACTAACAATTTAGACATTTCATATTTATAAATAATTAGATATATATTGCAACATCTTCAAAAACAACTGGAATGTTTTTTTGTGTGTGTAGGTGTTCAAATGTTTGTTGTTGGTGCGTGTATTTTAACTTTAACTGTGCAGTGGTTCTTTGTAGAAATGGTTCTGAAAAGGTATCTGCTCTCACTGTATTCATAAAACAAATAACTCCCATGATATGCAGGTGAAAATACCCATCAGGGTCAGCAGTAATCAGCAATTAACAGCATCAGACTTCAACTGTTCTCGCCAAAACATCAGTTTCGGTCAAAAAATACAGTCGGTGCATCAATGATTAAAAGGATATAGAAAGATCAATATTCAACTCCAAACACAAAGTAAAGAGGGCAATTTATCCAAAATATTGCTAGTATTGATGCAAAGTCGGAATCTGTTTTGAATCGATTAATACTTTAGTTACCTCTTGAAATTTTATTTCATTTTTGTATATGAAATAGTTTTTCAACTCTAAAAACATGTGATTTGCTCTTCAGTGATTTAAAAAAAAATTATTTAGAAAAAAAACCACATCTCTTCTTCTTTCCTTGGTTTCTGTTTATTGTGATAAAGTGTTACGAAAGCATTTTGTAGATACCTATAAACTTTAGCCAAATGCGTCTGTTCTTGGTTTTAATTCAATAATTCAGACAAAAAAAATCATCAAAACACCTCAAGGTCAGAGGTTGAATGATTCATCAAACTTAAATAATAAAAAAGTATCACTATCACACACCGCTGATAAAAAGCCCTGACTTTAAGTCAAAAAAATGCCTTTTTTTCCAATATCAGGAGTTTAGCAGGTCACTTTTTTAATTTTCTTCTACATCAAAATTACAGCCATCTTGCAGGAGTTGCTAAATGTTTCCAGCTAAAAAACAACTTTTTGCTGTGATTTACATAAATAACGAGTCATTTAAGAAACTGTGCCAGGATTAAGTTTGGATAAAATCTTAAATAATTATTATTTTTGCAGTGCAACATGCAAACACTAGCTTTCATGTTTTCTAATAGCTGAACTCCTAAATAAAGTAAATTTCTTAGCTGGGGTTTAGTCTGAAATGTTGGAGCTGCTCGGTCTGACCCCTCTGCAGGGCCCCTGGGGTTGGCGTGACCCTTTCCTGGGACGCAGACGTACCTATATACCGACTTGAATTTCACGACCGGCGTTAGTGGCAACGTCACCGTGTCTGAGATCGTGAGGCAATGAATAAGGCAATCAAACCTGCCATTTGCACCTGTAAAAACACGAAAAAATGTTTCCTCTTTATAAATGAAGGGGTTCTCACAGTTTCATGGTTATGAACGCAGTATGAAAAATAAAAAGGAAACTCTGTCGCCATGGAAACCCAGCAGTCTGTCCTCAGCCGCGAGCGTTTCCTTTCTGTACGGCTCCTTTTCGCCTCTCCACCCTCTTATCTCAGCCATAGTTGCCAATCGTCCATATTTCCTGTAGTTTCTGCTCTCACTCCTCCTTCCTGCCACCTCTTCCTGCTGGATCTGTTTATTCAGGCCTCATCCATGTTCAGTGCTGTCGTTTCCTGAATTAAAACCCCCCAAAATGCCTGCGTTTCATCAAACTGTGTGGAGCAAATGTGGTCAGCTATCATTTAGGGACAGGAATTAACTGCTGAATATAACAGAAAGCTCAATCTTCATATCTCTGCTGCAACACAAAACAAAAACTGAAATTGAGAAAACATTTTTTAATTTAAATAAATAAAAACAGCAGTTATTTGGAAAAAACCATAAAGGGAACTACAGTATGTCTAAAACATAAATTAGACATAAAATCATTTGTTTTTTGTGTTTATGAATCTGTTTGTTAGCCTTTTAAGCTGATTTAAAATAGATTTTTTTCCCCCACACAAGCAGTTTGTCATTTATCAGGAAGTTACGGCACTTCATTTTCCTCGCTACGCTAGGCTAGATAAATGTTTTGAAAATTATGTCTTCTGTTGAGTATTCATTACTCAATCACAATGCAATACTTTAAACTTTTTGAATTCTGCACCTAAAAATCCAAACTGAAATATTTGGCTAATAAAGACTAATAAAAACTAGCAAACACACTCAAACTGAATTAGACAAACAAAAGTCACAACAAACTAAAACTGAACTCTTATAATTTCTAACCCTGTCCTCCTGAATCGGTCTGTGGGTTTTTGCAGCGGTGTTACCTGGTGGGTCATTCAGGGTCAGGAAGATACAATAGTGTGTCAGCAGCTTATGGGGCCCCTGCAGACAAGCAGAAAAATGGGCCCCAGCAGCGCGCGGCATTCAGGCGGTCCAGATAATGGATCCAGCCATGGGGCCGGGGCCAGGCGGGCCGACGTACTGGCTTGTAGCTCGCTGCCGGAGGTCTGCAGCGGAGGGGGCACGTAATCCAGAGAGGGGTTTACTACTGATGTAGAAAATGCTTTTTATTTTATTTCCCTTTAAATATGAACTTAAATTAAACACAAGATGGACTCCACTTATTACTGAATGTAACTAATTGCTTTGCATTTAATTTAGGGGTATCAGCATCAAGTAAGGTGAATTATTGTATTATTTATTTTGATTTAATGCGTTTTATCATTCTGTCGAGATGATTAGGACTATGAATAGAAACCAGTCTGACTTTAAAGCTGCAGTATGATGTCACTTACAAAAATAGGGAAATAACACAAATTGAGTTTTTTTTTCCTTCCTTTCCTCTGTTTTACTATTAACATTATGAGGTCATTATTGTTGTACTATCATTATTGTCTACGGTTTTATCTCAGTTTTTATTGTTTGTTCATTGTTATATAACACAGATTAAATAGAATTGATGTCCAGTTGTTATTTACTGTTGTCTTGATTATTATTATTATGATTTTTAGATTTTTATTATTATAAGAGTTAGTTTTTAATAATTTTGTCTATGTAATTTATTTGTTGGGTCTTTAGCACAGTATGTTGAACAGAAACATGTACATTATAATATGGTTTTAATTACAAAGTTTTGTCGGTAAGTAACATATTTTATTAAATTGAGATAAGGGGTGAAATTAAATCAGTGTTCACTTCTTCCTACTCCTTTTCAAACAGAAAAGTACAAATTATTTTGTTCTTGGTTATGTATTCACATGTTTTATTTCTGTCCTACTGGTTGCTTGTTTTCCTGTTTTTAAAAATCAGTTTGAAATACATAAATTTAAAAAATCACAAATGTTTTTTCCATATTTGTTACAACTGTCCTCATGTCATGACAGTATAATGTGACGCAAAAATGCACCGCTTCCGCTTTGTATCTGGGGTTCATAACATCAACTCATGTTCACGTTGACATGCAATAATTTTCTGTTTTAATATTGCAAAAGCTCAATATTCCTAGTGAATAATAACTGTCCCTCTTTCTATCTGACACGCGCCATAGAGAACATAAATTTGTTCCATTTACGTCTGTTCAGAAGACGATCAAACAGTTTGAAACTGTACAGTTTGTTAATGTAGTCAGTTTTAATCAGTTTCTCACTGTGATGCTGTGAATTTTCTACTGATTTCATTGATATTTTTATCCTCATTTCAGAGTCATGAATCAAAGAGCAGACTGCGAGAACGCAGACTGTCAAACTGTCTTCTAGTGACAGAAAAAAAATCCTAATTTGAATAAAACCAATTGAAGATGGAATAAAGCAGCCAAGAAAAAAGAAAAGGAAGCCAACACAACTTTTAATAAACACGTCTGATTGAGTTTGAGATTTTATCACTCTTGGGTATTGTTGCATTCTCAGTGAAATGATGAACATTTTATAGCTTTCACAGCTGTCGTCATACTGCACTGGTTTCTATTCTTTAGCAAGCACTTTCTCCATAATGGGAGTACTGGTCCGTAGCAGAACAGTTGCATTTAACAGTTCCAGTTTCAATACATCGATAAAGGCTGGAGTGCTATGATAGCTTGTCATTTTATATAAAAATGAAAAAGAGAGTAAATATCTGCAAAAAAAACTTCTGAAATGTTTTGATTAATCTCAGAAATTTTCTGAGAAAAAACAAGGCAATTTCTGAGTTTCAAAAGTTGAAAATATGGCAGAAAAAAAAATTGAGATGTAAAAAAAAAATTCTAGAAAGAAACCTGAAACTTTTTAGGTCGACCTTAAACATTTTCTAGAAAAACATTGACATTTATGAGTCACAAAAATTCCCTAAAAAAAGAAGTGGGTATTTCTGAATTTCAAAAGTTAAAAGTTTGCTAGAAGAAAAGTGTTGATTATTGGAAATTTACTGAGTTTCAAAGTTGAAAAGGTTTGACTTTTGAAACTCAAATTTCCTTGTTTTTTGTAGAAAATTTCTGAAATTCATCTCAAAATTCCTGGGCTTTTTAGCTGAAATTTTCTCAGTATGCCATCATAGACAATAAACCCATACAGTCTCTGTTTTTCAAAACTCCTGGCCTCCCAAAGACTCGACTCACACCCCCACAGTGTGTCTTTAACTCCACAAAACAGAAAAACAAAGCTAGGGACAGAACGAGATAAAGACCGATCATCTGATCTCCATCTGTCAGCCCCGTTAGGGAACAAGCAGAGAGAAATGGCTTTGCGTCTCAGCTGCTGCCACCCACCTCCTGTCTCACACTCTCAAACGAGATGCGTTCCTACAGATCGCATTGATTTGAAGTGTTTGTTTCTGCTGTTTCTGTGTTCTGCAGAGACTCTGCAAGACCAGTCAGGACCCTCGTCCTCACAACCAGCAGAGAAAAGAGAGGAAGGCAGAGAGGAGGAGGTGTATGAGGATTGACCAGCACAGATATTACTTAATAAATGAGAACATCATCCAAAAGGTAATTTATTTCACTGATTCGCCTTTCGGAAAGATAAATTATACTAATAGACCCTTTTCACATGACGTCACACAACTTCCGTTTTGGCTCGAAGCTGTGTATCCTTAGTTCCGGTGTACATAGTAAGTAATGATAAAGTTGTCTATTTCATATATATATATATATATATATATATATATATATATATATAGAGAGAGAGAGAGATGTATAAATCTGACAGCATATGTTGATCAGACAGATCACCGGAGCATGGAGTTTACACAGTCTCTAAAACATTTGCCTAAAATAAGATTTGAAGATATATCACGATTTGCAAACCAGTTCTCTCTGACAAAAAAATCTAAATTAGACAAAGGCTACAAATTCTTCACCGAACAATACCTGTTTGACTATGAAGGTAGGTATTTTTGTTTTGCGTAACCGTTAGCTTAGCATTAGTGAATTTTGTTAGCTAGCTAACTACGTGACATAACTGTTCCTTAACCAGAACTTTTTACTGTTTTTGAACTATAACGTTTTAGGCTCTAATCTTGATCAGATTATTAAATTATAGACTGGAGTTGCCACTCATCCCATAAAATAGGGATTTGTTTGTTATAAGCAGAGATGTCCGGTGCCGCCGCTGCTTTGTAATGTCTTTAATCGGACCACTTTTTCGGTAACGAATAATCTAACGAGTTCGTATTTCAAATCCAGTAATCAGATTAAAGTTATTTATCCAAATCATTGCACATTAATATTTTCTTGTGTATTTATTTTTATTCCTTCTTTGCGTCTTTGGGAGAGACTCTGTGACAGTTAGCAGTGACAGAAACATGAACAGTGCATGGAGATGCGCATTTTGTTGCTGGAAAAACAGAAATATCGTCAAGCCCAACTGTTATTTGTGGCTTTTGTCTTGTTTTTATTTTCCATTAATACAGAAAACGAACCTCTAAACGTTACATCACTGACAGGCGGCGGTGTATATGTTTCCTAACTGTGGCTAAAGCTGCTGCTAGCTGGTTTACTCATGATCGGAAGCTGGTTCCTTTGAATACAGTTGGAGAATGGTAAATTGACAATGACTTATAACGGTTATCTAGCACGTAAACACTGTTTTATAAAACACAGAAAGTGAACCTCTAAACGTTACAGCGCTGACAGAGAGTATATTTTTCCTAAATGTGGCTAAAGCTGCTGCTAGGTGGTTTACTCTCCGATCGGAGGCTGTTTATTTTATACACAGATAGAGAATGGTGAATTTACAATGATTAGTAACAGCTATCTAACACTTAAATGCTGTTATTATTAAACTTACCTTTTATTATATCCTTAAGATTATGAGAATGCGGGAAGTTTTCAGCTTGGTTCCCAAGGCAAAATCACACCGGAAGTAAAGATACCCAGTTTTGAGTTATGGCGGCCATTGTCTGACGTCACTGTGAAAAGGGTCTATTCATTGCCGACAAATTTAATGGATATTCCATTTGGAGGGTTTTATTTGCAACAATAAAACCCCCCGAAAAAGACTTTTTTTTTTTTGAGAATTTTAATATAAAATAAGAACAATGAAAAAATCTTTTGGAGAAGACTGCTGATGGAAAATTTGTCTGAGTTTCATTAGGTTTGTAACTTTTTTTTTACATTTTCAGTTTGTTCTGTCTTTGAACTGTCTTCTCTTTGTCAGACAGTTCAAAATTAATTTAAAAAACTGTTCACCTCCTCGCCTGTGGTGGCGCTGCACCAAGAACCACTGAAGGAAATGACACTAAGTGCAACTTTCTTCTTCGCAAAATGAAAACAATAATGGAGTAGTGTCATAATTTTAGCGGTTGTAGGATTTCTGTTTTGACTTTGGCAAAATCCCACGAGTAATTTCTTCTGCTAGCGCCAGGCTAGCGTCTTTGTTTGGGTTGTATTTGCCCAGATTGATATTAGGTGTGACACAAAGTATTTTTATTTTATCATTTATGTTTTTTGGCATTTCATATCCTATTAAGTTGGGCCACAGATATAAACAGGAACCAGGACTCCTTTCTGACCTTTCGGACCTTAAATCAGTGGTAAATAGTGTACTCAAGTACTGAGTAAGTGATCAATTTATTGGTTATTTAATATTAAAAGTTATATAATCAGATGGAACAAAATACAAAGTTAAGTGGAAATTTTGGTATTTTAAGAACCAAAATGGCAATAATTCATATAAGTAACGAACAATAATAAAATCCTGCAAAAGAAAATGTTTCCAAATCAGTTTCTTTCAGTATAAAACTTAAGAAACTTTATTAAAAACTGCAGGTGTGTGTCTGGTTAAAACATTTTGTTTTTCATTCAGTGGTTAGAAAATCTAGAAATTTTACTCAAGTAAGACTTAATAATAAAATTACTTAAGTAAAATAAAAGGTACAAGTAGTAAAAATACTCCTAACAGTATTTCTTTCAATAGTTACAAAAGTAAATGTAACTAGTTGCTACACAACTCTACCTAAAATACTCTCTTGTTTTTACTTTGTTTCATTAAAATACTGAATATTTGATTAATTTCTGAGCACAAAGAAGAAAAATGTTCACAATAAGAAGATTTTACTTTAAGTACGACCCCTGAATGATTTCACTTTTGCGAATTTGGCCCAGAAGTTTGGACAGCAGTGTTACCGTGGTAACAGGTCCAGGACTGAAGAAACCAAGATATCTTTCTCACAAGCTTCCCAAGACGGACTGGAGTGAACACAGATTGACCCTTAGGTTGTGGTGATGTTGAAAGAAACCTATATTTGTAGGGCAAAGTTGATAAATTTATGTATTATGAAACTTTATTAAAAGCTTCATAATACATAGTAGAAAATGGAGATAATTGTCACTGCTAATTAATCAACTGGTTTAAATTCTTGCATGTTTTCTTAAAGTGGTGAAGTCAAAGTGAAACACACAGACGTCATCCAGCAGAAGAGCTCTGTTCTCCTCTCTGGCTTCTGCTCGGCTCACTGGTGCAATAATTTTACCGCCTTCGCCTCCTTTATCTCCGTGTCCCAGGCTCATCATGGCCGTCAGGGGTGAAGTGGCATAAAGAGGCAAAGAGGAGATGGGATCAGGCGTGGTGAAGCCTTTGGAATGTTAATCCGTCGTGGCTCAGTGGAATCGTCTGGTCAAGGCCTTGATTAAGGATTCATGGAGTATTAGAATGTTATCATCATGGCTATACATCATCTTACTGCTTTATCAACAAGTTGTCTTGGGTTAAGCCAGCAGCTAAATCCCTTTTACGTAGGTAAGGCTGCCATTGTGGAGGATGTGTGGGATTTTTTTCCAACACATATCGTGCAGGTTTGTGTAAAATAGAAAGTGGTTTCCTAGTATCTTCAGTGATTGATGGTTGGTGGGATGTTAGTTAGTTTGGCTGGGATGTTTTCTCTGTTGAGGAATATCTGTCTTGTGTTTTCTAAACTCTTTTGGTGCATTCACACCAGCCATGTTCAGTCCAGTTTAATCCAACTCCAGTATGTTTGCCTACAAGGTCTGTGTGCCAGTTTGGTTGAAGTGAACTCTGGTGTGGTTTGAATGCATATGTGAACACCGAGCGGTGTAGACCGCTCCAAAAGCAGGAAGTGGACTATGGGCATTATGGGTCAATACAACCAAAAACAAACACACTAGTCTAGCATTAGCGGGGAAAATGGCTTGTTGTCTTTTACTAAACACAGAAAATAAATCTACAACAACTAAAATTTGGAGAAAAATCTGTACTCTGGTCTCACCTATCTAAAGAACGTAGTTCTAGGAGGACTTAGAATAATTTAGATTCAACTTTGCACACCTACATCATCCTGCTCTGTTCTTTCTTCAAGAGATTTTTTCTTCCAAACAAACCGACCCGTTTAGTCTTTTTTCAAACTATCTTGTCATGGACTAAACTCTTAACTCAGAGTCGTAGAGTCTGATTAGGTTCTTCATTTTTTTTGCTATTTCTTTGAACATTGCACTTTAAGTTAAAACCATAAGTTTACATACACCAATTAAAAGACATTAAATGTTTTTTGTCTGTGAACTAAAATGAGACCAAATTTCTCTAGTTTTAGGTTAGCTAGATCTACCAGAATTATTTATATTTACTAAATAGTAGAAAATTTAGCAATAACGTTTTTTGTCTTTGACTTATCTTATTGCCTATATTTCTGGGCAGATAATTAAAATCTTTCCACTTGTGAACACTCTCTCTCTTTCTGCAGAGTAATGAATCTCAAAGTTTTGAAAAGTAGTCCCCAAATCTTTCCCAGATTGATGGGAGGCAACAATTGTTTTCTTTAGTGTCATTTTGTGTGCCTTTCCACCCTGCCATTGTACTAATACACCTGTATAATCTAGACCAACAAGCTGTCAACTTTCAACTGATTAATCAGTTAATCAGTGCATTAATTAGCAGCATCTGGGTTCTTTATTTCCTCCTAAGTTGTGGGAGCACCATGTTTTAGCTGGAGTGTATGACTCTCAGAGCAAACCGTAAAGTATTTGTGACTGGCTGAGTGAGAGAATAAGAGAGGGAGCTTTGCTGTCACTGCTAGTCCCTGATGTTGGTTTCTTGCAAAAGAGCTGAGGGAGATGGGAGCCAGAAAACTCGTTTTAATTTCTGCATACATCAAAGGATGATTTTCCTCCACAGTTTTGAATGTTTAAGGGAAGTTAGCTGACAAGTAAAACTTTAGCAGCAACTTCTCTGAGATTTCTGAACTCTGTAACCTTTTTGCTTCGTTATCATGCCTCTTCCCTTTGCTCTGCTTCCTTAATCCATTGATTGCACATTATCAGCTTTTTCTATTTATTATGAGCAGCGACGTTAACATAAGCAGACTCATTAGCACATGTAGTTGATTTGATGGATTTTAAAAGGTTTGAGATTGATGACAGTGGATGCGTTTCCATTACAAATGTGAACAAAACTTTGTCAATATTCACTAATGTCAGTAATCACAATTTCACAAACCTAGTGTTTTCATTAAATAAAAAATGCAATTAAAATCACATGTGGATAAGTTTGTTCATGTGATAAATCATTAAAAAACATGCTGCACCATCATCTTCCCACTACTTCCTGTCGTCTTCTTTGCCGTTTCTTCCAGTAGTAACATCCAGTTGTTGATGACTCGTGTTTCCATTACAGTTTTGCAAAATACACAAATGTTGACACAGCCGAAAAACCACCTCATTCCAAAATATTGTTGCTAACCAGGAGAAATAAGGGCTCAGCTTTTTATTTTGCACAAGAAAAAACACAAAATTGATACTTTTGAGTGTTAGAAATATGAGTGCAATTATTTTAAAAAGAAATTGTTGATGTGGACAAATGGCGCAAAAGCATGTTAGGATCAGGGCAAAAAAAAATATTCCACTTTTAAGAGTAATTTCCTGTCGTTCTCCTGCAAGCTGTTTCCTGAATGAAAGCCTTATTTCTCAAGACAGAATGTTTTGGATGATGGCTCCATTAAGAAGACAAATTAATAATGTCCAGATGGTTGAGACATTAATTACTGGCTGGAAATATTACAGTTTTCCCTTCAGAAATGTTATCACTAAAATTGGCTGCGAAAACTACATATTTCAGTGCTTGGATGGTTGAAGGTTTATTATTTTTCTTTCTACATAAAACGCCATCGAAAAGACATTATAAATAAACACTGGAATTAACAACACCTGCAACTAAGCCTCTATTGGAGACTAAGATATGCCTGTAATTATAGATATAATGTGCTTCACTGTTCAAACAATCCAGAATGTGCAATCTTTGGTAAAATTGACAAAAAAAAAATCCTCAATCCAGAACATTTAATGCTGTCTCTCTGAGGGAGTGTGTCCATAAATCTGAGGTGTGGATTTAAGTGAAAGGAAAATAGGAGGAAGGTTTAGGTTACGAGGGTTAGGTGCTGATTGTTTGGTAATAAGAGCTAAGTCTCCCTCACAGAGTGACAGATTCCCACACCCCCACATTAATTCACCCTGACTTTCCTGCTCAGGTATCACACCTGCGGAGTGTTGCCAAAACCTCCTCTACAATCAGATCTTAGAAAGTTTATGGTTATCCATTAACATGAGAAGTCAACAAAATGCATCACCTTAGCATCAACACTGTTCCTGTTTCTGCTGCGTGTGCACTGCCCTAATTTCACGTTACTCTTAAATTACACGCATGGCTTGTTGGGAGGGAAAGTGAGTGGACTTGATTACTTCTCGTCCTTGCCAGAGGCGGGTTGGTGAAACACGGTCCAGAACACAATCCTCATTGTCCTTTGTTGTTACCATACCCAAGAAAAGTAGGACTCCTCATCAGCAGAGGTGAAAACGCACACTGGGTGTGCTATATTTGGGGTTCAAGCATGAATATAGAACATTTTGGGCTTAAAAATGTTTTTTGACGCAAATAATACCAAATATGTTTAGAACAGAGGTGGATAAAGTACCCAAAACTTGTACTAAAGTGAGAGTAGTACTGCTTCAACATCTTTATACTCAAGTAAAATACTTTACTTTATACTCTTTAAAATGGATGTTGGTACTCCTGCTTCCAAAGACCTCAGAGATTTACAATCCAGCCATTAAATGTTCTATTGATCCAAAATCCTGCATACACAGGATTGATGGGTAAGTCGAACAGAGACAATCTTTCTGCTTTGATAGCTTTCCTACAATGGCTATGCTAGGATACAGGTAAAAACAAATCTCATCATGAATCATAAAGACATCAATACTGTTGCTCAATCTTACACTAGATTGCGTCTCTGCTTGATATCTGCATGAATACAGTTAGAGAGATTCTCTACCAACTTCAAAATCTAAAATTCAATTTTCTATCCATCTACGATAGTTACCTAGGTGGTTACCTGCTGTTATTTTTATCTAGCTAGATAGCTATCTAAGTAGCTAGCTAGCTAGAAAGCTAGTTAGATGGTGGTTACCTGATGTTATTTTTATCTTGCTTGCTTTAAGTAAGGAAATATGTGTTCAAAACGAGCTATCTAGCCAGCTAGATGATGGTTATCTTCTGATATTTTTAGATAGATAGATAGAAACATATTACCATTCAAAGGAAGCTCATTTCAGATTCTTTTACACTGTTCTTTTGGTCATGGTCCTTATCTTATAACCATAGGCGAAGGCTGGAACAAACCCCAGTAAATTAAGAGATTCTTCTTCACCACAACAAACTGGAGGATGTATTTTATTATTGTAGATAAAGCTGAGATTAGAGTGACAGTGGGTTTATTTTGGTTGGAGTACAGAATTCATGATAGGGTTCCCTCAGGCAAACTGGGCTCAGTCAAACTATGACTATAAGAAAGATTTCAAAGTCTTGTGAATGTAATTGATAAGGTTGTGGTTACCTGATGTTATTTTTAGACTCTGCTCAGAGCATTTAGAGAAAACCCCACAATAAAGTCTCTTCAGATCAGCAGGAACTACACCAAACCCATGACAGTTTTTATTTGTGGGACGGCTGCAGGCCAAACTCTGAACATGAATGCTTTACGCTACAGTTCAGATAGTCATGTGACTCTGTTGGTATGTCACCCTGGGGTCACACGGTTCAGCAGAAAGATCACACAGAGAAACAGCTGGGGGATGCACCCACTGCCCACTGTGACCTGACCTCATCACGTCCTTATGTAATACACTCTGCTGTGACCTTTGCCTTTACCACTGTCTGCCTTGCTATCGTCTGCAGAGTCCTCCTTGTAACGTTATGTCAGCCAGAGTGTCTCAAATTTATCTAACAAAAAAATTCTGCTGAAAAAATTCCTCTGGCAGAGGTTAAGTTTGACTCTTTCACTGCAAAAACACAAAATCTTAAGAGTACTTTTGTCTGGTTTCTAGTACAAATATTTTATCTATATAGAAAAAATTATTTACTTAAACTATTTAGTTATCAAACAAAACAGACAAAAATATTTGGTAAGATTTTGTGTTTTTGCAGAGTTCATTGTCATTTTGACCGATGCAGTCAAAAATGTTCAAACTCTTTAAAATGATAGTATTGACGTTTAATTGCATGTCATTCAGTTCAATTCATATTTAACAGGCTGAACAGAGAATTCATGTTGTGCAATAACACATCAAGCAGATGAATACATGTAACGTTTTGGATGCAGTGACAAAAACCCCACTGACTTTGGGTTCAGTAGCTACAGATAAACAATGAAATTAAACAATCACACTTAAATTATGACCATGTACTTGAATTACACACATGTTGCGTGTAATAAAATGTGGTTTTGATGTCGATCTGGAGGATAAATCTGCGATTTGCTGCTGCACTTTGAACATGAATTACAAACGCCACTTGAGCCAAAGTTTTGAAATCGGGAAACATTTCCCACAGAATGCGCTCCTGCACGGGTCGCACTCCAAACCATCCTGTCATAACGCTTCGGCTTCAGCTCCCAAATGTCAAGATGCAATGTGCGTGAAGTTGAAAATGTTTGCATGTCTGCACAAAGTGGACAAGTGTGTAAATTGTACTCTGTCAAAGTGATGTATGCCCATTGGATTTTCCGTCACCGTTTTAAAAACGGTCAAAGATGGAACGAAACTAGTGATATGCGGATCAGTCTTGAAATAATAATACCTCCAATTCTAAATCTTTATGGTTTAAAATCAATTCTCAAATCAAAATATTCACACTTTTGATACTTCGACTATTTGAGGTAACATATAAAATTAATATACAGTGGAAAGAAACTGAACCATTGAGAGCTTGTCTAAATTCGTTGGTTGGTGGAGAACTACTTTTACTTCTGCCTGGTGTAGACCATAATTTGTAAGAGCAGTGTGCTGCTCTTACCCACATTTTAAATTAAAACTTTTGAAATGTAAACATTGACAGACTTGTGCAATGAATATTTCACTGCCAATTTCAACTTTATTTATCCCGTTTAATAAAACAGCAACACTTTCTTTGGATTTACTAGACTTTATCTGGATTTGCTTTGGTCGTATAAGTATTGGATCGGTATTACTGATACCAGCCTGAATTTGACTAAGTATTGGATCGGACAGAAAACTGGTGATATTGAACATCACTAACCTCTGCTTTCTGTAATTTGTAATCTGTCTGCATTTTGGGATGTACAGGAATGAAAGAATGCCAGCTGACTGGTAGCCAGAAATAATGTAACATGAATAGGTCGGTCTGGAACAGAATGAAGAAAGTTGAGTTTAAACAACTTTTAAAATGTATGTAAGCAGGAACTCTGCTGGTGTGAGTCCAAAGACTCGGCCAGCAATCAGTGTGGATTTCAACCCAGGCCTGTTTCTGCAGAGGTGTTTTCATGTATGCAGGTCCTTGACTGATGCTTGACTCGTAAATCTTTCATGGCGTTTTTATTGATTGGTCAGCTGAGACTGAATGCATGTTGGCGTGTAAGTACATCTTGCACACTCACAAACTCTCTTCACTCTGCAGATTTGCTACTGTAGATGCATGCCAACACTCATCCAGAATTATTAAGCTGCAGTTCCTGCTGTCCCTCAGTGCTCCGTGTTTATTCTGTGTTGTGAATGAAGGAAGCAGAACCAGATCAGTAATGGTCAGCTCCATCAGCCCCGTGTGGGTTTATGGTCAGCATACATTCATTCCTACATCCTACAATCTACCCAAACAGTACGTTGCTCCGATTTGAAGCTTTAGAGTTACTTGTTGATCTACATCCAGGTCAGTTTTTTTAAGTCAATTCCACAGTTACTATTTTGGCATCATACATAGCAAAAACACTAATTCTTACCAGTTTGTCCAGTTTCTATTGGTAAATATTGTCATGGTCCTAAAATAATGGCCTAAAACATCATTGGGAAAGAAAGAGATGCTGATGTTTTTTCACATTAGGCCATTATTTTAGGAAGGTGACGATAACTTGGCACACTTGAAATAAGACAAAACTAACTTACAAGTAACATTTGAGGAAGATATGTAGAAACTTGTTTTATGTCAATAATTTCTTAATATTGATGAAAAAGTTCAAGATCTTCTAGCAGATTATTTCACATATAGCAAGACATTTTCCCATGTTGTAAGTGAACAAATCTAAAGTAAAAGTAGTAGGTTTTTGTCAATATTAAGGATTTATTGACTTAAAACAAGCTCCTATATCTTGCAGAAAAGTTACTTGTAAGTTAGTTTTGTCTTATTTTTAATGTAATAAGATGTTTGCACAAGAAACGATACAAAATATCCATGGTAATTCTGAGTTTTTGCAATAATATCTACTTTTTAGACAACAAACAACTTCTGATGTCCTCTCTACATGTAATCATCATTCTAATAGCAATTATCACTTCCTTAAAGCTCTATCATTGCACAAACCCAAACTGCTGCCATTTTCTCTTCTAACCAAGCTTTCATAGGATTGTTTATCAACTCCATATAAAGTAATAGAAATAGCACAAAGTCTGAAAAAACCTGAATCAACTCTCTCTGGATGAATTACTGTTGGAAAACAAGAAAAATTAGACAAAATGTGTTTTATCTTTACTTTGAAATGGAAAAAAATGGCTAATTCAAATTTTTTTCCAAGACCATTGTAGATTATTTTTGTTAGATAACTTGTTTTGTGTTTAAACTTGCTATCACCAGTGAGGTTTGCAACTCTTAAAGATAGAATGATGTAAAATCAGACCGAAAAACGTCTCTATAGTCAGAAAATATCGCTTTATGTTTCCTTGTACACTTTATGTAATCACCAAATTTATTCCAAATTGTATCCTAAAGCTAGGAATGAAGGGACTAGCTGTGCATTTAGCTGGGAAAGCCTTGTAATTCAACCTGAGACTTGACCACATTTCAAAGGTGAACAGTTGTTCTCTTTTTCCTTCTCAACCCATTCTCATGTTAATGAAATGGCACAACTTCAAGCTGCTCATGGAGCCTCACAGCTCTACTTCACTCCACAGAGAGGAGCTGAGTATCTCCTGAGCACTCGACACCCTACTTAGCCTAAAGTGTGACCAAAAGTTCTGAAATGGAGTCTGCTGGCTCTTAGCTGTGTTGTAAAACAAAACATCCACCACTTCTAATGCTCCCATTGCCCTTAAATCCATGATAAATAGTTGGAACGCTTTGTTAAATAATAATTTCTTTCAAAGAAAATGTTCAAATTGTGATTAAAGGTGGTTGAGTTTAAACAATTACTCTGAGATCAGTCACTTTCTGATAGGTGTTGAATTTCTTCAATAATAATCCATGAAAAAATTTATCTTTGCACAGATTTTATAAAAGTTACATACTGCAGCTTTAAACAGTCGAACTAAATATTGTCCAAACTTTTTGGCATGAAGCACACAATATTTTAATGAAATATACAAAGCAGTCAGATATCTGTAGCTCTTTATAGATTTAAAATTAAAAAAAGGTCTTGCAGCTTTGCCAGATAAAAAAATAAGATAAAATAGTAAATCATGTGCCAATTTTTACATATTTTTCTAGATTTTTTGTATCTTTTTAGCCACATGAACAGCCTCTGGCTCACTCTTGTTCTATATTTCTAAGTTTAATAAATGGTCGTACCCAAGTCTGCATTTTAGTAAAATACACTGGATGCTTTGGGTCTCTTTTACTAATAAATTAAATTAAAAGCAGAATCCTGGATGAATTAAGATTTTCCATTTTAAGATTTTAATTGACCGTGTCTTTTTAAACATCCTGGAATCAGTGAAAATTTCACTAATATTGATTTTGCCTGAACCGGCAACCCAATTTCCGAGGGCCACAAATGGCTCCCGGGCCGCACTTTGGACACCCCTGGTCTATATGCTGATTTATGCTCTTGAAAACACCTTTGATGCCTGTGTTTTGATTTTTTTCTCACCATTTCAGATGGGAATAAGTATGGGGGGTATCTTAAATTACTCCTCACCAGAAATTGTATTTTACATTTCATTTTTTTTCTTCAGTTTTATGCCCAAATATGCCAGAGAAAAACACTGTAAGATGTTAGCTGGTGACGGTGTGCTCTCCCCGAAATGATCGACATCTGTAATTGTGGTACCAGGAAATCATGTGGGCAATCGTGTGAATTTGAGAGCTGTTCAATTATAGAAGGACTTAAGAGTTGCAAAACACTGGAGCCTTCCCTAAAAAGCATAGCCTCTGCCTCTTTTGCTATCTTTCTTAGTCATAAAATATAGATGGAGGTGTTGTGTTTTCTCCAAATGGGTAGATGTAATCTGTTTTTTAATGCATTGCAAGGGTCAAATGAGACACTTTGAGTTTGCAGAGAAATGTAGAGGTTTTGCTCCACCAGTTTTATTACATAATCCCTCAGAATACTTAAAAAAAAATCCATTTAGCTCCTACATTCAGCATGGATATACCGCTGCAGCTTTTCTGCTGAGCTGTTGCTGAACTTAAAGAAAAACTGTTTAAAGATGTAGATGTAGCACTGCAAAAGAGAGCAAACGACGAGGCGAAGCTGTTTAAATATGAATGAATGTTGTGCGAATGACTCTGCTGTAATGCTTAGACGAGAACAGATCCCAGTTTTATTTAGCATGGACTCCAGGGAACGCTGGTGATGTTATGGTACATTCACTGGGTGGAATCTCTAAAATGTTTATGCTGAACCCTCCTTAGGGAAGTCTGCATCTTCATCTTTAACATTAAACTTTAACAGTTGGGACTTTCCTTGCAACATGCCTGTAACCAAATAGTTTACGGTAAAGCACATTAACAAAATCAGAGATAATTAGATCAATATGGAAGCACTGAGAAGGAAAAATGTTTTCATATACTTTATGGGTCAAAAGTAGCGTATGTGGTTGGAGGATTGAAATAAGAGGAACATGTTGTGAGGAGTGCTGGACCCAAATTCAGCAGGCTAAGACGTTGAAATTGTAGACTTAATGAAAAGCAAAAACTTACAAAAGTCACATGGAACACAGGGAGCTAAAGAAGAACAAAAACACATAAACCAGGAACCAAAAAGTCAGCAGAGAGAACTAAGAATTGACAGAAAATGATTAGATGAGAGGAAACAGCAAAGAGGAACTGAGAATGATGTTTCCATTAAATAAGAAACACAATTAAAATCCCATGTGAAAAAGTTTGTTCATGCTATAAGTTATAAAAAAAACCCTGTAAATGTAATGGTACTTGACCCTGGCTAGCATATTGGCTAGCATTTCAAAAGCAGCCAATTTTGGAGCACTCAAGTCACTGATTGGCTGAACCCTGAAGAGTGGAGATTAGCTTCTGTCTTAGTGCTAAGACAGTTTCCATGGTGCATGCTAATCATATTAAGGTGTTTATGGTGTTTGAACTATTAAAACAGGCAGATATAAGTGTTTTATGTCTATTAGCATTTTGTAAGCAGTTATGATCCATTTTGGTGAGCATTTACTGTCATCTTTTGGGCTAGCAACCTCAGAGTCACAGACTAAAAGAAAGTTCAACCAAAGATTCATCATAAAATCAAAAACACCACAGACAACCATGAGTATTCTCCTTCCAACAAATCTACGGAAACGACTCCAACACTGACCGCTACAGTAGATCCCTACTTACCACAGCTTAAGCCATTCCTGGTTACATGAGTTACTTCAACTATTTTCCCCACAGGATTAATAAAGTACTATTACATTCAAATGCTTCACAAATATTCTCCAGATCCACAAAACATGTGGACTGGATTATCCAACAGTGTGAAAAAAATAAAAAATACCAACACGATTTACAAATTAAAGAAATCCAGAAGAGGAAATAGTTTGAATACAGAGTAGTAGACTGAAGACCTGAGACTAAAGTCTAAAGTATCCACATCTGTCAACAACATTAGCTTTCCAACAATGTGTGGGTCAGGCAGCCGAGCCAAAACATTATGCAGGATCACTGCCCTGAAATGATAAAATCTATCCCGGGATCCATGAGCTCAGGGTGAGTTCATGTTCCTAATTTGCTCCAGAAGCAAAGCAAATGTAACCCTCATCTTTATGCATCAAACTGATTTCCTCCTGACATCGACTTTGTCAGGCCAATCAGCAAGATTTGTCAGGTTTTGAGCCTAGCTGAAGAGCTAACGTCCAGAGAAAAACTTCGAGGGACCTGCAAAAAAAACTGTAGATCGAGATCTCTTGTAAAGATGACAGAGAAATCTGGAAGGAATGAAGAAAAACGAGAGCCATATCAAGTGTTTGGTTCAAGACTGTGAACCTAAAAAAAGTTCCCTCAGTGAACATTTCAGGGGAAGGAAACAAGTCCAATTCATAGCAGTTCATTTAACGTTTCCAGAGTTGGGTAGTAACTAGTTGCATTTACTAAATGTATGAAAAAAGCTACTTTGAGAAGTATTTTTACTATTTTAGTATTTAACTATGTTTTACTTTTACTTATGGGGTTTGGCTACTCTTACTTTTTGAGTGCTAGAATTCTGGAGTTCTTCTTCCGTTGCTAGGTAACGGGCGGTGCCCAGCTGGGGTTGCTAGGTAACTGTTTTCAGTGCCTGCTGATTTGTGACGTTGCATTCCAGGGGTTTTTGGACAAAAAACATTAATTTATTGCCAAAAACTGACTGGGTGTTTTTTTTAAGTGCTTGGGTTGTTTTTAGAAGTAGAAAAACAAATGGAAGTAAAAAAATTTGTAAAATGCAAATTTTGCACAATATGTCCTCTTCAAGTATTAGGCCATTGATGTTTTGATCAGTTACTAGGTATCTGAGTTGCCCTTTTACCAAATAAATTTTTACTCTTAAGTAATTTATTGTACATTTTACTTTTACTTGAATACAAATATGTTGAGGAAATGCTACTCTTGAATACAATTTTTGGGTACTTTACCCATCTCCGAACATTTCTGAGGGAAGATCTGTATTATAAAGTGGTAAAGAAGCAGAAAATGATGCTGAACTCTGATTAAAACATTTTCCTACCATTCCTCTCTTCCTCCTTCCTTTTCCTCCGAGGCAACATCGGCTTGGCCTTCTTACCACACCATTAAAAATACAACACACGCAAAACATTCAAAATTTTCCTGCCAAAAAAGCTGATGTATTATTAATTTTTACAAATCATGCGACCTAAACTCAGGAGCAACAATATTAAATGAGCCTGGTGTGACAGTGATTAAACTTGTCGCTTGATGATAATTGTCCTGACCTACTCTGAGAGGATAATTAAAATATTAGGGACAGTTTAATACTGACAAAATGTCAGAGACATAATGAAAAATGAGGTTAAATAAAGAAACTTAGTTCCACTTCGTCTGCCAGAGATTAATCAGAGAACTGCCAAAAACACATTTTTTTAAAAACTGGTTTCCATTGGTAGATTTGTTTGTTGTTGTGAAGATGCTCGTTTGAAGATATTTTGTGTTCAACGAATGCTCTGAATATTTCTGGTTCACAGAAACAGTCTAACAGCTGCTTGCTTTAAAACTGGAACAACATCAGAGGCAAAAGCCTTTTTCAACAAACCGGAGCCACTGATAACTGGAACAATTAAACAGACTGGAACAGAGCTAGAGTTTTTAGAAGTCGAGGAAAATTATCCAGGATTATCGGACATTTTTCTTATCGGCAACCACCAAGATGAAAAAGCTAAATTTAAACCATTTTGATTTACAACCTTCCTGCTGAGACTGATTGAGATCAGCTGAGTCAACTGTCCATTGGGAAACTGATTTTCCTTTTCCAGATAAGGCATCTGGTTTTCTGAGGTATTTCTGCAAAGAGTTTTGGTCCAAAATCTCTTCTAAGGCAAATTTTCTTGGCCAGTCATTGAGATACTGAACTATGAGAGTCAGATTCTGGTCATAGTTCTCCATTTAAGGGATTGTAAGGTACGATGGATAAACTGATCTGGTATTCTTCTGAAGTAATGAGTGTTTTTCCAGTCTCTTATTTGGATCAGTACTGAAAAATTGGGATCAGATACAAGCTTCTTAAATGGGTTTTCTCCTTATGGGATGATCATAATCGGCTGGAGAGTCTCGGTGTTGAGCCATTTCTTCTTTACATTGAAAGGAATCAGTTACGTTGATTCAGGGATGTAATCTGGATGCTTTCTGGAGGTTTCCCTTTGGAGGGTCTTAAGTTATTTGCTGAACAGACCCAGAACTGTCTCAAGAGACTGTCTGGCTTCTTGGGATCCAACAGAACCAGTGAAGTTTGTTAATCTGTCCAGGAGTTATAATCGCCACATCCTGATCTCTGAAAATCAGAGGATGATGGGTGAATGAAGACAGGAAACCTTTGTAGACTTAAAATTTCCCATGTTAGACAGATAATTATGTCCAAATAAGTAAATCCTGGTTTTTTATCCCTAAAAGGACATTAGAAGCAAGAAACGGCTTGCAAATTGTGTTTTTCAGGCACATAGTTCCAGTTTATAGCACAATCATGTAATTATGTTACCTTCAGTTGTTGCTATATCTATCAAATATGATTTAAAAAATTGGACTTCCTAATTTAACAACTTGAAATTAGATCTCTGTCTCTTTAAGAACTCCTGCTCTTTCTGAAACTCCTTCAGGAAGTCATCACTACGTGGTTCTTCTATTAATCCTCCTATAGCTCCTATAATGAACTCAGCACATGTGCAGTTCCAACAGATATTTGCTAATTTCTTCTGGCTAGTCTGAAGGAGCTGAGTGGGGGAGGAGCTGCGACTCAAAGGCGGAGCTAGGTCCAACCAGGCGTTTTGCACAGCTGATTGGTTGGAATGGAGATTAAAGGGTTTTTCAAACATGCATGACGGAATCAAAGCAACACTTCAGGTGAGGGAATAACATTATAACATGATGGAAAGCACAAAAAAGTTACATTTACATATCGCTCTCTACTTTAAGAAAAGTAGAAGACATTGTTCCAGCAGTAATGAAGAACATCTAAAGATCCGGTTTATTGTCTTCTCTCAGAAACTCTTTAAAGCGAAGCCTGCTAGTTTCTCCGTTTACTGAGAAACCGCTCCCGGCCTGTTTGACGTTTGGTTTTAGCAGTTAGACTTTGGTCTCCTGCCTCCTGACTGATCCTCCAACATGGCGCCCGCTGCCGCTGCTGTTTGTTCCTCCTGTCGTAGCTTCTGAATACGACTCGGCCTTTCTCAGCTTGGCAGTCGCTGCTGACAGGCCTGCAGCTCTGAGGAGAGCGGCCCTCCACCGTGGAGGCCGTTTGATGTCTGCAGACTGCCTGGCACTGTGCTGGTTCTCTGTGTTGTCAGGTAGTTAGCCAGAGGAGACGCATGCTGTCTGCACAACTGGACACATCGTGGCAGAAAAATGGGTCCATGAGACAGAGATCCCTGCTTTCTTCCCCTAACGCTGCTCTGACACCTTCTAACAACTTCACGTTTTCATCTAATCTTGATCTTTATTCTGGTTTTTGTTATCTGGCTCTTTGATGCTGCAGTATTGCCAGAAAATCTTGTTTTCATTTCTCTCTCTCTCTTTTGCATTAAAACTGTTGCTTCATGTTTTTGTCATGCATGAACCTCAGTGGCAGAAATATGACACTCCACAGAGAACCTGTCATTAAAAACTTAAAATTTATGTTAAAATGAGGTTGTAAAGAGTGCTAGTATAAATCTATTGCTAATAAAATCATTTATGAGTTTCCTTTTTACCCAGAAAGTCTCTTTTTTTTAAAAACAAAACTGGGTTTATTACTAGAGAAATCTTTCCAGATCCAGGACAAACATGAATATGATTTTCAAATCTGCCTTTAGCCAGTTAGAGAGAGAACCTCAAGGTCCTGGTTTTCATGAACTCAAATAAACCAGAGATGTAATTTTGTCTTATATAAATTCATTTCTGGCCCAAACGTGATGAAAACAATTCACCTAATAGTGAATTAGTTTGCTATGCGTACAAATCTATTTATATTGTAAACATATGCAATATAAGTGAACATAAAAAGATGTGCGCCAATATCCACACTGCAAAAACACAAAATCAAGTGTTTTTGATTTAGTTTCTCGTTCAAATATTTTTGGAAATAAGACCAAACTAACTTTTCAGCAAGACCTAGGAGCTTGTTTTAAGCCAATAATGCCTTAATATTTATGAAAAAGTCCTACTTCCACTGGCAGATTATGTCACCTGTAAAATCGGAAAAATAGCTTGTTAAACATGGAACAATCTGCCAGTTTGTCTTTATTCAAGAATTATTGACTTTAAACAAGCTCCTGTATTTTGCTAAAAAGTTATTTGTAAGTTAGGTTAATGTTATTTGAGGCATAGTAATCTGTTTCCACCAGAAACCAGGCCGAAAATATTTAATTTGGTGTTTCTGCAATGCACACAAACAGAAAAAAAATCCACATCATGCCAAACAAATGTCATGTAGATCCAATATTTCAGACTGACAGAACGCTAACCAGAAAGTTTTGGCTGCTTCTTGATTCTTCATTGTGCCGTTCTCTCCAGAGACGTTCTGCTTGCAGGGCTGGTTAATCACAATCTTTCTGATTCAAAAGTTGACGCAAATGTTCCTGGCGCTGCTCAGTATTAAACTCATGATTACTCATGATGCTCAGTTTGGATGTAACACGGCGAATTTGGGTCGCTATGTGTTCTTCCCTCCCCATCAATAAGAATAACTCGACTGGTTAAATAAAGGATAAACATTATAGAAAGAAAAAAGGAGTTGTACATTTCCACCAAAAAACATTGACATTTTCTAAGTTTGTAAAGTCGAAAATTTGCGAAAAAAAAAAAGAGAGAAACATTTGTATTTCAAAAGTTTAAAATGTTCAACTTTACATGCTCAGATTAGACTAGAACATTTCTGAGATCAATCTCAAAATTTTGGAGTTATTGTCTTGCAAATTTGTAACTTTTGGAGCGCAGAAATTTCCTTGTTTTTCTAGAAAGTTTCTGGAGATGTTTCCTCCTTTTTTTTTTATTTACAATGGCCAAACTATCCCTAAAAACAATAGTTGGTGTAACTATTGGCTTTAGGGAGAGGTGTCTGAACACTGCAAAAACAAAATCTATTTTTTGTCTGCCTTCAAGTGCAAATAATTTAGTTCATTTGAAATAAGGCAAAACCAACTTATAAGTAAAGCTTGTTTTAATAATGATTTGGAAAAGGTACTAGTTCCGCTGGCAGATTATTTCATGTATAACAAGACATTTTTTTTACGTTACAAGTGAAATAATCTGCCAATAAAACTTGAAATTCTTACTTTTTATCAGTACTAAGAAATTATTGACTAAAAACAAGTTCCTGTATCTTGTGCAGAAAAGTTTCTTGAAAGTTATTTTTGTCTTATTTCAAGTGTACAAAGATATTTACATTTGAAAATAATCAATTCTTACCAAATGCTTTAAGATTTTGTGTTTTTGCAGAAGAGATCTTCTGCAAAAAGTATGTGGATTCATGCACATATTTCTGTGCATGAATCCACCCACTGAGAACAAACTAATCAGACAGCAGTAAGAATTTGTTAAAGTTTTTAATTACAGATTTTCTGGCATAACTATTTTACTAAATCTTCGTCCCTCCTACTAGACAGCTAGACAGTTAATGATGCTCCTCATGATTAAGGCAAATGCTTCACAATTGTTTTAGAAAAGCGATTTAGGTTTTTATTTCAGCCCTGGCCGCGATGATCACGGGAACTAATGCTGATTGATGTCGGATCTGAACCCTTCCAGCCAGGTCCTGACCTCATATTTCTGCCTGTTTTCAAGCTTCAGTTGCATGTTTATTACATTGTACCCCAATTTAAAGTTCAGCCTGTCTTTTACCTTCACAATAAATTCCAACAAAACCAAATGGAAAGCTCTAATTCTGCATTAGTGATTTATATCATTAATATCAGCCAGTGAGTCATCGTTGTGAAAGTTGTGTGAAAGCGGAGGATGTGGTGTTTTTCCTGGCCAGCGGGGTTGTGCTGCGCGCTTTGTGGGCTGCCTGCTGGGCCTCTTTGGTTTGCCTTGAAGGTTTTATGACTCGTGGATCGTTAGCAGGTATTTAAGAACAGCCTGCACGCATGGAAATATGCTGTATCCTTCAGACACACACGGATCCTAATTGTTTTGCACATTTATACAACACTGATCAGGGTTAAGCTGCATCACAGCAGACGTGGATGTGTGTTAATTGGTCAATTCACTGTTGCATGTCAGATCGTAAAAAAAATCTACACAGATGAAAATTATACATGTACATGCTCTCATTAAATATTCAGGAGAAAACTTTGTATGACTATCCCAATTATGTATTTTTTCCCCCGCAGAACTGGAAAGTATTACGCCTTAAAGACTTAATGAGTAAATGATTATGAGCAGAGCCTTAGTTGGAAAATATTACAGTTATGATCTCAAACTAGGTGACTAAAAGTGCATGCAGAACTGCAACCCGTCTCAAGACTTTGGTTCACATTGAGTTACTTTTAGCTGAGCCGTTGTAACACATAAATATGCTTTGATCTACATCGTTTCATTGCAGCTCTGACTGTGTTCAGGGTCATGATCATGCAGCCAAGTCTCAACGGTTTGCAGCCTGTTAAATGTTTTCTTCCAAAAACTGTTCTGTATTTAGATCTGCTCAACTTTCCATCAACTGTGACCAGCTTCCTTCTGTCTGCTGGAGAAATGTAATTTTGGTCAAGTTTCTAGAACAAATATACACTTGACTTAAGGTCAAACTAATTTAGAAGCAACTTTTTAGCAACATACATGAGTTTACTGAGTCAATAATTCATTTACATTGATAAAAATACTAGTTTCATTGGCAGATTGTTTCTTTTATTACATGGGAAAATGTAGTGAAATAAATCTGGCTGTGGAACCAGTAATTTTTTATGTATATTAAATAATTATTTACTTTATATCTAGCTGAAAAGTTACTTGAAAGCTAGTTTTGCCTTATTTTAAGTGTTCTAAGATATTTCCACTAGAAGCCAGACCAAAGTACTTGATCATATTTGATGTTTTCTCAGTGCTCTGTGTTGTTTTGGGGCAGAAAGTCTGTTCCAGTAGTTTTCCTTCATATGTCAGCAAATTCTCTTACCTGAGCTGCGAATCTTGGAAACTAGAGACTTTTTATATCCATTTCCAGAATTATTAAAGGGACGGATTGTGCAAAATTCCTATTTTGCACATTTTTGTTTTTACATTTGAGTTTCTACTACTTGTAAAAAATAGTCCAAGTGCTTAAAAAAATCACTTGGACTAGTGTTTTTTTGGCAGTAGGTCCATGTTTTTTGGTGTCTGGAAAATGAGCCATTAAAAATTTTTTTTTAAAAATCAGAATCTAACTTTACAAATCAGCAGGCACTTCTCGTCACCTAGCAACCCAGGCTGAGCTCCAGTTGACTTGCCATCCAGAAGCCACTTGCCGCGATGTTGTTGGTTGTGCAAAAGGCTCAAAAAATGTATTTTTCTACCAAACATTTTTTATTATTCATGAATTTTCCACAAATAATGTGGATTTACGTTGCAGATAAATATTAGCAAATACTAAACCGTGAATAGGTGGGAAGTTCACTATATTTTAAACAATGCAAAGAAACTCTTTTGCTGACTTTTTGTTCAGAAGAAATGACTTTTAGTTTGCTCATTGTGAGGGATAGCTACAAAGCTAGCGACCATCCACGGTGGCTACAAGCTTGTCAAAGTGTATGACTCTTGTTTAATAACTTGGAGCAAATTGTAACTGAAGTTGTTGACTTTGAATTGGACTAAAAAATGCCTTGAGACGCCTTTTGTGAATTGGGGCCATATAAATAAGTTGAAAAGAGCTGAAATGAGTTGAGTTGAAAGATATTTTGAGGACTTTGAGGAGCACATTTAAGGAGGTTCTGACCACATTTACATCTCTGGAAGAGCCATCTCTTAAACAGAAATGATCAGAAATGTTCTCCAGTCACATTTCATCATGGTGTTTATGATGCGTTACCACAGTAATGGCTCCCTCACAGCTGCAGGTCTGTACATGGAGCTGCATGACTGCAGATGCATGCTTGAGGGAAGCTGGAGCATAGATTGATGTGAGCAGCCTGCTGTTTGCTGCTCATGCTGAGCAGCGCTCCCTGCTGAGTTCAGTGGGAGCTGGCTGCAGAGTTGGATTCAGTCATTTTATTGCTGGTTCTTACTCAGTTTATGAGTTCTAAGATCAATCTAATAAGGAACATATATTAAAAAAAACAGTCCTTATGGTGGTGGCACAGATGTTTTGTATTGTTGTTTTTATTACCAAAAACATTAAACTGTTATGTTGAGTAACTTTTTCCAGTGTTGTCTTTTCTTTACAACTCTCTCTGCCACACCGGAAACGAAGATCTGGATCAAAACCTGAGTGATATTGATCCATCCTGGTGCTATTAGTGATTGGAGTTACCTGAACACTAGTCCTCAGTTTGTGTGTTTCCACCAAAAGAACTCTTTTTTTGTCATTTCTGCCAGTAGTAACAGCTGGAAAAAGTGTTTTTCGGACGTATGAAAATACACTAGTTTTGGTACGTCTGAAAAACTACCTCATACCCAAAGACATTTTATCGAAAAACTGGAGTTTTTTTCAAAATCGGCTTGTTTCCATTAAGCAAATTTATTTTTGTAACTTCAAATTTGTTCAATTCTACAGTGAATGGAAGAGGTTTATTGAGAGCTGACGGCCAATTTCCATCAGTTTGTGAAACCAAGCTTGTGCTGTTAGCACTGAGCGCTACACAACGAGACAGGAGAGCGTAGCAGCAAGATGGCGGAGCTGGCTGATCTTTGTGTTATGACTTTGTTTACATATCTTTTAATTTAACAATCCACAGACCTTTCAGCTGACCAACATTACTACATTCACTCCTATTGCATCCAAATAATATCTTAGAGGCTGAACTGTGAGTTTTTGTGCAACGATAAATAAAAGAAAAAAACAGAAATGAAGATGGGAAAAACTAGGGCTGTCAAAATGAATGCGTTAATTCGCATTCTTTTAACGGCGTAAATGTTTTGAACATGTTTCTGTACTTTTTGGACATCATCTGTTCTGCAGTTTGAGTGTAATTTCCTTTTCTGTTTCAGCTGTTTCTCTATGGAGCCAATCTTCTGTTTCTTAAACCGTAATCTCTGAAAACATCTCCACTCTCTCCTCCACAGGAAGAACACAAGAATTTATTTACTGTTGTAGACAAAACAACGTAGCAAAGCATAATTTTACACGCAGCAATTCATGACTGAAGCAACACTAAACTGTGAACATAAAAAACATCCATCCATCCATCCATCTTCTTCCGCTTATCCGAGGTCGGGTCGCGGGGGTAGCAGCTTCAGAAGGGAGGCCCAGACTTCCCTCTCCCCAGCCACTTCTTCCAGCTCTTCCAGGGGAATCCCGAGGCGTTCCCAGGCCAGCCGAGAGACATAGTCTCTCCAGCGTGTCCTGGGTCTTCCCCGGGGCCTCCTCCCGGTGGGACGTGCCCGGAACACCTCACCAGGGAGGCGTCCAGGAGGCATCCTGACCAGATGCCCAAGCCACCTCAACTGGCTCCTCTCGATGTGAAGGAGCAGCGGCTCTACTCTGAGTCCCTCCCGGATGACTGAGCTTCTCACCCTATCTCTAAGGGAGAGCCCAGCCACCCTACGGAGAAAACCCATTTCGATCGCTTGTATCCGCGATCTCGTTCGCGATCTCGTTCATAAAAAACATAAACAACGATAAACACATAATCTAAGACAATTGATTTGTAATAAAAACATTTAACAATTAATTAGTCTTGATTAGTTGACAGCAACCTTGTGGTTAATCAGATTAAAATGTTATTATTGAACTACAAGCAGGAATGCAGAGGCCTGTTTTAACCTTCTCTGGCCACAACTAGTAGTTCCAACTGAAGCCCCTATGGTGATAAAAGTCCTTCATGTCAAATGTGGTAACTTTAGAGTTCATCACAGACGAGAAGCTGCAGTAAAGTCACCATGCAACACGAGAAATCTGTCAGAAGCATCAACTCTGACTGTATGATGTGCTTTTGTCTGCAGATGTGAGATAAACGACCTTCATGCATAAAAGTTTATCCAGAGGCTGGCAGCCGAGGAGAATCCTGGGAAAGGTCAGAGATCTTGGCGTTGTAGTCCCTGCGGCGGGGGTTTGGGGCATGGAGGGGGCAGTAGCTCCTTGAGCTTGGCGGTTTGTGAGTGGGTGGGAGAAAAGCCCGAGGAGCTGGATGGAGTCTTCAGAAAGATGATGGAGAACAGGTATGACAGCAGCTCAGGCGAGAGAGCTGGGCGAACTGTTGACAAAACAAAACCGACCGATGACTTGGACACGAGGAATGCTGGGATCAGTGTCGAGTGTTGGGAGTGTGTGTTGGCTGTGAGGGATCTGTCAGCGAGTCTCTCATCACGCCAGAAGGACAGAAATGTTAAGAGCTGGTTAAGAGAGTTTCCTGCCCTTCAAACACTGGAAAGCAGGAAAAGTAACATCCAGTTCTGGTCAGGAGTTATGTTTAGTCACAATCAGGGAGTTTTCAGTTCCTCAAAAAATGAAATTTTTATCAGGCGTTCCTTTCACCTCATTTACTTTTGAGGAAACCAATTATAAAACCAGAGAGACATTTTTTACAAACCCTCATCATTCATTGACCGTGATTGGGACAAACTCCAAAGTGTTCTGATGAATAAAGGTCTGGTAGGAGTAAATAAAAAGCCTCAGACTTTATGAGAAAATCTGGCAGCTAAAATTTCTTGTTAAATCTGCTATTGAGATGAAAGAAGTTGATTAACACTATTACAGCTGGCTGGAGTTATTGCTTTAGTCAGTCAGCCTGCAAAAGGGCAGACCTCTGGGAGTAAATGCGATAAGCTACTGGACACAGAGTGCTAACTGAACATTGAATGGGCTCAGTGACATGAAGTCGAAAGGCAATGTTGCCCTATCGCTTGGTCCTTATGGGAAACATGGTAACATTGATTAAAAATACCACATTTTCATAGTATTTACATAAAAAACTACCAGGACAAATCCTTGTTGCAAAGAATCTGTTGATTTTATATCAATATGCGCTTGTGTATATCAGATGTTCTCGAGTTTACACCATAGTTTCTTCAAAAGAAACTTTTCAGTCAACCACTAATGGTGCATTCACACCAACCCTGTTTAGTCTGCATTAATCAAACTCCAGTCCGTTTGCCTGGAAAGTCCGGTTCGTTTGGGGAGGTGTGAACGCGTAATCGTACTCCACAAAGCGAACTTTGATCTGTCTACAAACTTCTGTCTTGTTTCGGTTAAAATGAACTCTGGAGCAGTTTGAATGCATATGTGAACGCCAAGCAGACTGGAGACCGCTCCAAAAGCAGGAAGCAGGGAATTCTGGGTAAATGCAACCAAAACAAACGCATGATTCCAGCGCTAGTGGGAGAAATGGTTTGCGGTCTTTTGTCAAAGACAAAAGAAAAATCCTGATGATACTCCATTTTTGTTTACATTTTGTGAAGAAGGAAGTTGTGCTCAGTGTCTTCAGAGATTTTTGCGTTATTTCCTTTGTTGGTTCTTGCTGCAGCGCTCCCACAGGCGAGGAGGGGAATAAGTTGCTCAAAAGATTTGGGCCAATAGCGTGTCGGTAAGCATCGTGCCTTGGTACTGCCGCTTCTCCAGGAGAAAATCCATAAACAGACGAGTTATGTGAAAATAATTAATAGCTTTGTTCCATAGAGAAATGTGCAAATAGTTAAATCTTTGAATACTGAACCACAATAATATTTTTAAGGGTCTTTGTCTGAACTATGATTACATCTGGAAATTATTTTACTGCAGAATATGAAATGTGAAGTTTTAAAAAATGTTTATTTAATTTACTAAAATTCCTCCTTAAGTTCAGTTCATTCTGCAGTAAAGCTGAAATATGTTTATCTCCCACACATCTCGTAAATTTTTGCCGAAACGGCAAAATCTTCCCATGTATTTCATGCGTTTACTTCTCTATGATGCATCTAGAAGTTACTGAAAGAGACCTAACTGCCTGTTTTTTGCTGAAGTTTTCAAATCAGACATTCTGTCGACAACCACAAATTCACTGCCTGTAAAAAGTTAGAGCGTACACTCTGGCATGTCCACTCACATTAAGAAAATCCCCCTTGTTTTTTCCCCGGGTCAAATCATAAAATCCCCATTCTTTCCTGACACATACCTCCTCCTGACTGCTCACACAATGATTCACACAGTCATTCTGTTTTACTGCGACCTGTCTGGAGCCTCACGTTTCCAAGGTGGTTAAAACATGCAGAAAAGCAATATATTTGCAAACATGAACTAACCCAGGGCTGACAAACCAGAAGGCGGAACAATGGAAGGAGAGAAAGGAGAAGAAATGCCGTTCACACGTCCCCAACTGTTCACAGATGCAACAATCTGCCAGTTTCACACATTCCTCTGGCCTGAGCGAACACTGCGCCGGTTCATAGCTGTGAAAACCATCAGAGCTTCCCATTATCCGACGGTAGAGAAACCCCTCTGTGAGGTCCACAATGAACAACCTGTGTCACCAGATTCCTAACATTTATTGCGACTTCCTAAATTTCTGCTGAGGACAGAATTCGTATCGTTTCCATAGAGACGGAAGTGAAGATCAATAGATCTGCTGGAGTTGATGATCAATGATGAAGTCAGGATCATTTAAAGGGGATCTATCATGCAAAATTTGCATTTAGCATGTTCTTGTTCTTCCATTTGGATTTCTACTTCTTTTAAAAACACCCAGATGATTTTTGGCAATAGATCAAGGGTTTTTGGTGTCTGGAAAATGAGCAGTTTCAAAAACCTTCAGAATTTAATGTCACAAATCTGCAGGCACTCCTCCTCACCTAGCAACCCCAGCAAACCCCAGCCCATTACCTAGCAACCCAGGCAGAGTTCGAACCATTACCTAGGAAACCAAACTGAGCCCCAGCATGTTTGGTTAGCTGGTTTTACCGCTGTATGCGCTGTGCAATGGCTGCTGGAAAAGACAAGTGTTTTGTTGTTGATAGGCCTGTCACGATAGCAAATTTTGCTGAGCGATTAATTGTCTCAAAAAACTATTGCGATAAACGATAATATTGTCTGAAGACCTTTTTACACTGATTTAATGGAAATGACGTAATAATGCATGTGATTTCCTGCCAAAGATAGATGCACTTTATATTCAAAAGAATATTTAACACTGGAGCTGATAAACAAAACAACCAAAAACAAAATGGATTCTCAGTCTCCATTAACAAAAAATGTACTTGATAAAAACTAAACAACATAAAGCCAAAGTGTAAATAAATACTGCATTCAACCAAAAGAGTGCAGATTATGAAGTCTGTATATTATGTTGCCCTTCAGTAATAATTAGATTTAAATAGAGAAGATGGGCACATCGACTACCTGATGCAATAGTTCACACTACATGATTTTTTGCTCCTATTTTCCCCTTACAACAATCTTAAAACGTTGGTCTTTCTAAGATTGTGTGGTGTGTTACGGTAGATCGTCGTTGCCGCTCGGATCTAAATCAGGGGTTTTCCCCGACTGGGATCGTTAACGCAGCCTGTTGAATGTGACAGGTAGCCAATCAGAAAGCGCGGATTCTCCTCCGTGTTTTCTGAGGGGAAATTACGTCGGGGAATCCCAAACAGCTGACACGGCGCAACCAGAGGTCCAGCGAACATTGGAGATGATACGTGGAAACAACATTAATGTTTATTCAACATGCAAAGAATATAGAAATGACAAGAGGAGGAGTTGGAGCGAAATTGCTGCCGCAGTTGATAAACCCGGTAACTTTTCAGCTGTTCTTCGTTAACGTGACGTAAACAGGTTCTAATGATTTTCATTCAGTCAGGACTTTACTCTGACACTAGCCACATGCATTGCAGGTAGATTGTAGTAAAGCATTGATTAATGCCTGGTTTTAAAATTAGTTCACTGGACTTGTAGCCATTATTTTGTGCCCATTGTTGGACACCACACGGCAGGAACCCGATCGAACTGTTATACCTAGGATTTCTGTCGGCTAATGTGTGGTCTGTCAGGTTTTGAAAATGGGCCGACAATCGGCCGACAGCTCTAAGATCGTGTCGTGTGTGCTGGACTTTACACTAAGTAAATGAGGAAGGGAGGGTCAGTGGAGAGCACCGGAGTTGAGCCTTTTTTCATTCGGTGTCATCAACAGAAAGAGAAAAACGGTGGAAGAGACGATAGTGGCGATAATTGAAATGACGTCGATAGTTTTAATTTATCGTACGATTAATCGATTTATCGTTTATCGCGACAGGCCTAGTTGTTGACTTATTCTTTAGTTTGAGTTTCTGATTAGTCAGTAAATCCTGAGATTGCTTTTGCTATGAACAGAAAAAAATCACAGAAAATGGACATTTTTATTTTATTTTTCCAGTGAGTTCGGTATTTGTTTTAAAGTTGACCTATTATGCTTCCTTGAACAAGTTAGGATAAGTCTATCAGCGATTCAAAACACATTCATCACATTTTTTTGCACAGAATCATTCTTAGGTCAACGAGGTTTTAGCTGTTTTAGGGTCTCTTGTCACTTTAAATCCAAATAGACTGAGTGTAAACTAAATTTTTGCATTTGCATGAGAAAATGGGGGCAAAAGGTGCAGAAGGAAGAACAAAATCTGATTTCAACAAGATGAGCTCCTTTATTTTAAAGTTTTTGTGATAATTATCTGTAGATTTAGAAACAAATAGCAGAATATGGATATAATAAATGTAAAACTGCTACAGTAGAAGACAAAGCTTTCTTTATTCATCATAGTTTCATTGAGTTGTAGCGTTTTCTGCTGCTCTTCTGCTAAAAGGTCAGAGGTCGTCCCCTGCATCTTCCCTTCTGCAGTTGTATTTTCATATTGGTTCTTGTTCAGATCTTTTAAATGTGTTTATAATTAATTTCCTCCCCATGTCTCTCATAAAGACATAAAGTTTGTCATGGGATCTCGAAGCGTGCTGCAGAAAACATCTGAAGTATTTCTGCCGCTGATAATTCCTGAACTGATTTACTGTCAGTGCGCGGGACTCAAAGTGCGGTTAACGTGAAAGCAATAAACTACAGTGAGCGAGGAGGAGCAGTTAGACCAGCAGAAAAACACCCCGAGGTGTTGGAGCTGCAGACGGAGCGAGCATGCCGCCATCCCGCCACTTAGAGTCCAGAAATCCTCCTTTTGGATTTAATTAAATCCTGATTCTGGTCTGGAAACGTCTCCCTCAGCAACAGATGAATCAACATGTCAGCGCAGGGACTGAGTCAGTGTATATGATGTGGGACAACTTGGTCCCATTTCTCACATTCTAACGCAGCCAGCGTGACTAAACGCCATTTACTGTACAGTTTAAATAGAGTGCAGGAAGACGAAGGCTTTATGAAGTGAAAGCTTGTTAATGCTCCTCTGAGCAGCGCTGCTGTCCAGCATCAATCAACAGTGTACAGTTTATAACCACAATTACAGCTCTGCCTTAAATCTGCCTGGTGATCCGCAGAGCCGTAGCATCCTGATAAAAAACGGTTTTCCCTTTTGAAAACTTTCCCTAAAATATGTTTGGCCAGAAAAAAAAAGTGTTCCCGTACATTTCTTTATCATCATTCCCAACAATCCAGCAGCTGTTTCTAATCTTTTCTGCACTCTATCTTATCAGACCAGTTTTTATCTGTCAAGTGAGAAAACTGCTACTCTTCCATGGATTGGGAGGATGCACTAATCAGAAATTAGTGACTGATTTCAGATGTTATTTAACTTTATCGTTCCATTTTAAAGGATTTTGGTTCAGAAAGGATTTATGATTGTATTTTAAAGGTCAGTTTAAGTCCAGACTGAAAACACATCCATTTCCCATGGGCTTCAACACTAGTTACAAAAAAGGGCGATATTAGTACTTTATTGAATCAAGATTTCTTTTGGGAAATCGCTGCAGCTAAAATTAAGTATTTCTTGGTTTTTATTCATATTATTAGCTTTTAGTATTTTCTGCCTTTTTCGTAGTTGTCTTGTTATTTTTGCCAAATTTAGTCAACTGAGGTTGTTGTTTAAGGATCTGTTCATTTAGTCCAGGTTCGACTCATCAAAAATATTTTTAACTTTTATCTCGAGCTGATCATCTGCCCTTCATTTTATTTATTTGTTTTATTTATTTTTAAGAATTTTTAAATAGCCGTTTAGCGTAGTGCCTCCCCCAACTCATCGTTTACACTCGCATGTGGAAATTTCTGCCAACAGATGCACAAGTATACAAACATACATCTTTGAAAAGCAGAACTGGAACCTCCTGCACAACCACAAAACAAAACACAAAACACTCGTCTTTTCCAGCAGCGCACCACAGCGATAACAACAGCTGACCAAATGTGCTGGAGCTCATTGCTAGGTAATGTACAGAACTCTACTGGGGTTGCTAGGTAGCGGGAAGTGCCGACTGAGTTGTGACTTTACGTTAAAAAAACAATAACTTGTTGCCAAAAGAATTGCTAGGTGTTTTTTTTAGCACTTTGATTGTTTTTAGATGTAGTTGGAAACCAAATGGAAGCACAAAAATGTGCAAAATGTGAATTTTGCTTAATAGGTCCTCTTTAAATTAGTACTTGGAAAAATAATGCTCAGAAAGGTTCCCGCGTATGTACAAGAGGTATGTTTCTTTGATCCAATGAAGTTTAAAATAAAACCCACATTTTTTGAGTATATGTGACTGATATTCACTTTATTATTATTGTTATCCTCTCTTGTTAGCACACCTCATGGTTTTTTCTTTGTTGTTTCCAGAAAACCAGCGTAATCCTGACATCACATCGATGCCTTCAGCTGTCGTTAATCCCTGCGTGACAGCAACCTACCAAAGTTCATCTTTCAACGCCGTCTGCTCCTCAAAAATCACACAAATCACACCTTCGCACACAACCGTGGAGGAGGAAGACACAGAGTGTGGGAGAACTGGAGCCTGAGCACCCAGGGGGCCCTTTGACGACGACGATGGAGTCAGTTTATGGAGGAGCGGCGCGGGATAACTAGGACAGCTAAAGAGGAGCGGCCTGGACAGGCAGGTGAGGCAGATTGGTGTGATATCAGAGGAATGCCTCTGGGGCTGGAAGTGTGTTTGAGGAATGAAGACTTGCACAGCGAACAGATCCTTTCTTCTTCAAAGACTTCTGTTAACACAGCTACTCTCTCACACACACACACACTCGGGAGCGAGAACACACACCTCACAGTGGCATCCTCCAACTTTCTGCTCTTGATTCGAACACACAGTTTCCATGTAAACGCTCAGAGAATGTGTGTTTGTCAGGAGTCTTTGGAGAGAAGCTCTTCATCAAAAAAAACACAAGAACAAACAAGTTTCTGGAGAAGAACCACATCAGTCATTAAATTCTGAGAAACCTTTTTAAATAAACATGCTTTTTATGCTATTTAATATTAAAACTCTTTAAAGTTTTAGCTTGATACAATCTTTGAATACTCTTGATATCTGAATGCATGTTAACTTTATTTTTTCTTTACATATTAATCCAACAGAATCAATCTACTGTGACTTCTAAAAGTATTTATACGCCTCTGTCGTTCTCTCACCCTCCAAACAAAAATTTCAAAGGTATTTTATTGGGATTTTATGCAACAAACCAACACAAAGTGGCACATAATCGTCAAGTAGAAGGAAATTTACATGTCGTTTGTTTGTATTCAAGTTTCTTACATCAGTACAACCAACAACCTTTCCATTCTTCTTTACAAAATGACCAAAATTCAGTCGAATAGGTTGGAAAAAGTCTGTTTTCATCTCGTACCAATTCAATGCAGATATGGACTTTGACTGGGCCATTCAAACACATGAAAAGGTTTTGTTTTAAACCATTTCTTCTGTTCCAGTCTCACACCTTTTGCAACTTCTAAGAGGTTTTCCCTCCCATTCCTGTAGGGAAAAAAGTCATGCTGCCACCACCGTGTCTTACAATTAGCCTTCAGGGTGCAATAAGCGTGATTTTTTTATTTATTTTTATTTTACTATATACAATGATCGTAGATCCAGAACATCGAATGGTTTTTCCACATTCTTAAATAAGTCTTCCAGTTTGTTTTTTATTTTGGACTCGATTTTAAAAAAGGAGAGAAAATATATAAAATATTTAACTTTCTTGCCAGACAGAAAACTTTACATCGACACACAATAAATATTTATATGTAACATGAGTCAAAATGGCCGGGTGCTCAATACTTCAAAAATATTAAAAACCATAAAAACAGTAAAATAATAATAAAATAAAAATTAAAGGAAAAGATAAAAAAATAAAATAAAACTATGCCAAATCAAATTTTGGACTCTTAAGGCAACAAGAACAAAAGAAAACAGAGAAACCAGAAAGCTTGGAAAAGATCTAACTTTCTTGTAAACAGATTTTAATTTAAAAGCTGTAGTTTTGTTTTAGTTTATTTAATTCATTCTTAAATTGTGGACACACAAAATCAGTCCAGGGGCCCAAAACGACCCCTGCACCCCGTTTTGAACACCCGTGGTTTTTACAAGATGAATATTGTCACGTTGCTGAAATAATGGCCTAAGACATTTTTTGCAAAAAGTGATTTTGTTTTCTTTCTTTTTTGCCTAAATCATCTTTTGGCAAAAAAATAAGTACTGCATTATAATATTGTACAAACATTGAGTATCAGTATGGTAAAGTTTTGAAGCTACAGGATTCTGTCGCTCTGTTTCCTCAGTTTGGTGATGCCGAGTCCTTCACTGCTTTAAATTTAGCTTCCTGTGATATTCCTGCTAGCTCTCTTGACGGACTTGTTTTTGTTCTCGGCGCTCGCGGACGGCCCGATTAATTTGCATCGAGAGCTTCTCAGCAGCTTGTTGTCGGTTCATAACAGCTGCTTCTTTTTTTAGGAATAATTAGGCGTCTGCTGCTCAGGAGATACGGCAGCGGCGCGCCCGTCAAAAGGTCGGTGAAGGACGTGTCAGCGTACGGCTGGAAAAAGGTTCGGATTCATCACCGAGTGTGAGAGCGAAGAACTGCAAAAACACAAAATCTTACCAAGTACTTTGGTCTAGTTTCTAGTGCAAATATACTACTACATTTGAATGTTTCAGCAAGAAACAGAAGCCTGTTTTAAATAATTCCTCAATAATCTGGCAGATTATTTTACTTACACATAAGAACAATTTTATTGTTAAAAGTGAAATAATCTGCCAGTGGGCCTATGACTTCTATCATCAATATTAAGAAATAATTGACTTAAAACAAGTTCCAATATCTTCTTAAAAGTTATTCTAAGTTAGTTTTGTCTTATTTCAAGTATGCTAAGATATTTGGACGTAAATACTTGGTAAGGTTTTGTGTTTTTGCAGTGTAAAAGTCTTGATCTTACCAATGGAGAATTATCCACTAGTCCTGTGAATATTAAAAGGTGAATTCACAAACAGAGCATGTTCTCACATGTCTGAGCTGCAACAGGACATGTCTGTGGGTTTAGGATTATTTAACAGATTAAAAAAATAAAAGAAATGTAGCTGAACTGCTACACTGCAAAAAACACAAAATCTTACAAAGTATGTTGGTCTAGTTTCTTGTGCGAATGTCTTAGTATCATTGAAAAAAGACTAAACTAATTTACAAGTAAGTTTTCCACAATATAAAGGAGCTTGTTTTAGGTAAATAATTACTTAATATTGTTGTCAAAGCACTAGTTCCACTGGCAACGTGGTAATTTCTCAGGAATTAATTGACTTAAAACAAGCTCCTATATCTTGATAAGAAGTTGCTTCTAAGTTCATTTTTTCTTATTTTAAGTGTATTAAGATATTTGCAGTAGAAAATAGACCAAGATTTTGTGTTTTTGCAGTGAATTGATGCAGCTCTTCATGGTGAGATCTGCTGTCTGTCCAACCTGCATATAAACACATGGCTGTGAAGTCGGTGTGAGGGTTTTTTGGGGGAGAGGATTTGCAAATGACTCAAGCTTCATGGAAAACCAGTGACTTATGGCGGGACGTTAACTCTGCTGATTGGCTGAGGAACACGGAAAAGCTCCAGGTTCGAGCATTAGAGGTGGATGATAAATACACCGCATGAAAAAAGAAGTTTTTTAATGTTTACCTTCATCTGTGGATTCCTGGTGAATAATCTTGTAGAAGCTTCTTTTTGCAGGACTTTTTGACGTTCTTGATTTTTACCTTCTTAAGTAAATCCTGTAATGGAGTTTTTAAGCCTTGGCTTTTGGCTGCAGGATCATGTGATCTCATGATTTTGGGATGTCTGTCATGTAATTTATTGTTTTTGTTGATTCATACATCTCATTGTGCTGAATTCAGCTTCCTTTAAACTTACATTTTCAAAATGTAATTTACTTTTTGCACACTGTTTATGGTGCAGTTTGCTGCACCGCAGTACAAACAAAGCAACATAAAAATCTTGCCCTGATTATTTCAGTCTTGGATTTATGAACGTCTGAATGTGGATATTAACAACTGTTTGCTGTGTTTTTTAAAGTGAACAGTGTGACTCATTATGTTGGCGCTGAAGCAGGCAGAAAACGAGGACAGACGAAGCAGACGGGTCAGCAGAAACTCAGAACGAGGAAGTTTTTCATTTAATCAGCTCTGGATCATCCCTGCAAACGGGATTTGGTTGTTTCCTGTTTGGTATGATATTTCACATTTCCAATCTCGTTTGTCTTTTGTAATCTGGCAGTAAAGATAAGCATTGAGGGATTTATAAAGACACACAAAGACAAACCCTTTATTGGTCTATGCTCTGCTACTGGCTGTGTTTCCATTACAAATGTGTGCAAAATTTTCTGATATCCTACAAACATCAAAAAAGACAGTCTTTAAATTGCTGCGTTTCCATTAAATGAAAACCGTGAATATGTTTGTCCACACGCCCATTTAAAAACAAGCAGCGCCATTTTCCTCCTACCACTTCCTGTTTTCTACTTAATCATTTCTGCCAGTAGTAACATCTGATTGTTGGTCTGGTGACTCGTGTGATGAGAAAAGAGTGTTTCCATTGAAGTTTTGCAAATTTTGATACAACTGGAAAACCAACCCAGCCTAGAACAAAAACTTTTTTATCAAAGAGTTTCCTCTAAACTGACGTGTTTCCTGTAGGTGAATTTATTTTCATAATTCCAATTTGCTGCCATTTCCTCAAAGAGCCCTCTCTGTGAATAACTCACTCCTTCAGACTAGCCAGCAGCAATTAGCAAACACCTGGTGGAGCTTTGCATCTGCTGAGCTCATTATAGCAGCTACTTCTTAGTGAGACGCTGATAAAAATGTTCTTAAAGGGTTAATAGAGGAGCCATGTTGTGATGACTTCCTGAAGATGGAGTTTCAGAAAGAGCGGGATGTTCTTAAAGAGACAGAGGCCCAATTTACAAAGTCAAATTTCTTTTAAGTCATATTTGATATCCATATATAGATATCCCTTTAAAGGAACTCAGTGTTTCAGCATCTTAGCAGTTTTTTGGTGCTTAGCGACTGAATGCTGCTTCTCCATATTTGGTCTACTGGTTCACTTCGATTTTAACCTTTATTTAGTTATTTTAACCTGATGTCACAAATCTTTACCTCGCGGCTGTTTCACCCCCACGTTCCTCTTCTCCACCCTTGTCGCTCGGTGTTTTTAGCAAACATGTTCCGTGGGTGTGTGTGTGTGTGCGTGTGTGGGTGTGCGTGTGTGTGTGCAGTTCGATTTCAGCTTCGATTGACTTTCTTCTGCGCTTGTTTACCCAAACATGAACTGTAACGACGCGACGCAGCGGCCGGGTGAGCACAAAGGCTGACCTATGCGGACTGAATGCTAACGCGGGCGAAGGAACGCGCTCCGCCGGGGCAAACGCGACGACGGATACCCGGGAAGCACTTAAAAACGCAGCCAGAGCTGTTGACTCGCTGGTCCGTCTGGGATGAGAGCCGGAGGGACGGGGGTGAAAACGAAGCGCTCCGCCGCCGACCGCCTCGATCAATGAAGGGCACTTATGAGAAGAATGCGCGCTGCTTGGAGGGTCTGGCATGAATGCCCCAGCATTATTTTATTTTTAATCCAGCGTGTTTTCCCATGGCGTCTTCCCTTCCAGGAGAGGAGTCTCGCTGGAATGTCCCTCCGCTTGACTTTTTTGCAAACAAGCTGCACAAACTGAGTTATTGAAATCCGCTGCAAGTGAAATGTTTCTTCCAATGGTTTGTTGTGGAGCTCTGAAGGTGATGCTCAGGCTGTAATCAAAGAAGCATTGATGTTCTGCTCCAACACCTTGACGGGGAAAATGGAGCCTTTGTCCGAACCTCTTTGATTATTTCTCCTGCTAATGGCTGCACTTGTGTCAATAAAGTCTGATTATGGGTGTGTGGGTTTTTTTTTTTAGTTTTGTTTACTGAGCTGCACTTTCAGCAGTTGCCACCCATGACTATATTTGACTTCAGCTGAACAAAAATGTAACTGCCCACAAGATTCCCAGATAGTCTGGCAGCATTTAAGTTTGACCTCTGACCTCTGAGGGAGTGTTGGTAGGCTGTGGGAACAGAGGAGATGGTAAATTAGGGGTCTACCCCTTTATCTGCAGGACTGGGCTTTCAGTGAGGGGGCGGCGGAGGAAGAAAAGTGTTAACAGGAAGATGAGGGACGGAAAGGAGAAAATAAACAAGAATTTGTCATTTATTTTGGTTTTTCTCTAATATGCACAGAGCCAGAACTATTCATACACAGTCAACTATACACCACATTTATTTTTAGTTCATAAGCGAGTTGAACCTCGACTCCGTACTTTTTATAGCCATCAGGAAACTGAAATAATCTGCAGAATTGGTTCATTTCAAATAAAGTTTATGCTTTTCATTAGGATTGGGGCTTGGAGAGGAATGAATGCTTAAGTTTTAGCTAAATTTCACGACCCCAGAATGAGTTCGGATGTGTTTTGTCCTGTGGACATGTTTCAGTAAAACTATGTAAGTTTGAGGTTTTTCCACCTTCACTATCTGGAGAACAATAACTGTTTTCCTTTATAAATCGAATAAAGTCTGTCCAGGGGTTTTGTTTTTGTTTATTTTTGTACTCGATATTTCTGAAATTAAGATGCTTTTTGCACTTTTTAACTAAATCTGATTTTCCCTACATTTTTTGAATAGTTTTATGCTTCCAAGCAAATGTCATGATAAACTGTAACTTATCTGGCAGGTCGTGACTTTCAGATTTCTGCCACCTTCTCTGAAGCTAAAAGAAAGCAAAATGTACAATGTTTCATATTAAGCAAAACAAAATGCTATGTGTAGGCATTATTCATGGTTATCTTTTATATAAATGTACAGATAAGTTTATAGGGCTCTATATAGATTAAAATCAAATATAATCTCGTCACTGGACTCAGAAGTTAAAGTCAAGTCGATGTGTGTTTGGGATCAGAACCTGTGTTTCAATTGACTGTAAAATTGCACAAATTGGAATTAAAAAAGTTTTTTTTTTTTTTGCTTAATAAAAACACAGTATTTTTTTAAGGGGGAAAAAACAATTAGTTTTTCTCCCAAAACTGGAAAAACTTTTTTTTGTTTTTTGCATCAAACCAATTCTTATACAGCAGCATTGTTGCATAATTATATATATTTTTTGCAGATGGGTGAAAAACAGTAAAACATTGTAGCCACTGGCCTCCTGGTTCCACCAGAGATCAGAGTCATTGTCAAAGTTTGTCATTTGAAAATGTTGAATCTGTAGCTTTTCATGTAAAAACGCAGCAGAAACTCCCCAGAGGCTCCAACACACAACAGAGACGTTAGCATCTCCTCTGATGATGAAATATTAGAACATCTCCTGTGTTTACATCAGTCACTACAATGACTTTTAATGATTTATCTCATTCACATGTGATTTTAATTGCATCTCTTATTTAATGGAATCACCGCATTTGTAAAATTATGTTTTTTTCACACATTTATATTAGAATTGTGACTAAAAATCCAAAGATTTGTTTTTTGGCTATAATGAAACGGAGAATATTTGTTGCTGTCTGTATGAGGCTTTCAACCCAAACCTAGCAAAGCGTAACCAGCTGTGAAGCATGGGAGTGGCGGAATCATGCTGTGGGAGATGAAAACACAGTATTTGTTCTTAACTCTGTTCCAGTCGGTTGAATCTGCTGGCAGTGAATAGCTTTATTGTCAATAAAGGCGGCAAAAAAGAATCAGTAGCACTTAGTGAGAGATAAGTTATCTGTAAACATTCAGATTAAGAGTCGCTTTAGTTCAAATATGATCAGATGAGTGAAGCAAACTGACACCTCAGTGTAGCTCTCTTTCTGTCTAATCACTCATCTGTGAACCCTCTGTAACCCCCCGCTGTGACCTTTGCCCCCCACAGCCATCTGCCTGCTGACAGGTGAGGCGCCCCAACAGAAACAAACTGTGACGACAGCGAAGTGGCCGCTGCCACTGTTTACACCAGGAGTGTAAGGTAAAGAGCGTGTGTGTTCGCGAGCTTTTTGCGTTGACCTCCCACAGGGATTCCCACACCAAATCCACCTGAAAAAATAAAAAAAGGTAGAAAAACAATCAGCCAGAGTCTGTTAAAACACCAACACAAACACTCCCAAACAGAGATTCTGCTGATTCTGATGCCTTGGAGTCGACACCAGCTCAGATAAACACACACACACACCAACGGGACGTTAAGTCAGTCTGTGAAAAGAAGGACTTTTGTTTCCTAAGTGTAGATCTTTCCTCCACCTCTTTTAATCACTTACAAAACACACAGAAGCAATGAAAAATTTCACAATGCTAATCGATGCTCAACAAATCTAATGTCTGAGTAAACAGAGTTGTTGGAAGCACAAGTAGAGATTTATTTGATAATAACTAGAACTAGCTGTGACTCTTTACGAGGGGCGCCTTTTCTTACAACGTAAAATAAGGTCAAAGGTGTCAGGATTTGTTTTAACAACATTATAAATGTTAAGTTTATCAAAATTAGTTTATTTATTATTTGAATGTATTTTGTTTGGTCAAAAAGTTGTTTCTCCAAACATTTGTTGTTCTGACGCTTTTGGCAGTTGCTGGTTGCCGTAGCAACCACTGTCCGTCAGCTCCGCCCCCTTTTTCTCTGCTGCCATTTGAAACTGTGGTTTGTATCAGAATCAGCTCTGTGTTTTCTTTACAAAAGTTATATTTTAACATATATTTTAGACAGATTTAATCATATACAGTGTTCATGAGTAATTTTGCTATGTTTTGTATATGTTATTAACAGTTATAGTTATTAATGTTATCCATTTTAGCTATATTTAAATTTACAACTCCTGACTGCTGCCAACTGCTCATTGGTAGATATTGCTTTGCAGTTTGTTGAGGGTCATTTATTATATTTTATTTAATGTATAGGAGCAGAATCTGCTGGACTGATGTTAACCACCAGCTTTATTTCCTCTATTGTTAGAATAAATTCGGTGAACCTGAATGTTTCTGTCGTGAAATCAACCTACCGGACCTGAGACGAACATAGAAGGGTTACAAGAGGTAACACACATAATGGTAAACACCACATTACACACTGCAAAAAATAAATCTTGGAAGGTTTTTTGGTCTAGTTTCCAGTGCAAATATCTTAGTACACTTGAAATAAGAAAAGTAACTTAACAGTACATTTTCAGCAGGTAAATCAATTTTGATTATTCACCTAAAACAACAATCAATTCTAATAATAATAATAATTGAATTGGCAGATTTTTTTTTAACTTAAAGCAGGAAAAAAACAACTGTAAAAATGTTCCAGTTCCAATTCGCCAATTTGTCTCGTTTGAAGTGTACTATGACATTTGCACTAGACAGTAAACCAAAATACTTGGCAAGATTTTGTGTTTTGCAGTGCAGTTATCAAACTACCAGCCAACAAAGCACAGCAATGCGCAGTAAACTGACTGTTCCTGAACTTTCCTTTAATTTAATCAGAAAAGTTCTGGTGTTTTGTCCAAGGATCGTAAAAGTAACAAGTAATGGTTGTACTTTTTAAATAGGTCCTTTGAGCTTTGAACGATTTGAAGGTGACCAGAAGAAACTAACTTTGACAAGAACAGAGGTAGAAAATGTTTTTGGCATTCTCTGTTTGACTTTTTATGATTGGTAATTTTCTACTGTAGGGCTGAACATGCACTACTGAGTCATTACTGATCATAAAAATGATGAAAGTGCATACTTTTTATTTCTCAGACCTATTTTCATTCCAAAACTACAGTACTCTCAGTCCTGCGTATTCTGTAGGGAAGCCGATGTTTCTTCTTTGGTGGTTTGTTGTAACTGGGAAAGGATTTCATTTCTCCATGAAGAAGAAATATAACCTTACACTGCAAAAACATAAAATCCCACCAAATATGCTTGCTCTAGTTTCATGTGGAACATCTTAATAAACCTCAAATATAACAAAACTAACTTGCAACTAACTTTTTAGCAAGATATAATACTTTGTTTTAAGTCAATGATTCTTGAATTTTGATGGAAAGTTCTCATTCCACTGGCAGATTATTTCACTTATAAAATTGGAAAAAAAAATTTATAAGTGAAACAATCTGCCGTTGGAACTAGTACATTTTTTAAATTAATATTAAGGAAATATTCACTTAAAACAGGCTTATATAGCTTTCTGAAAAACTACTGATAAGTTAGTTTTGTCGTATTTTGAGTGTATTAAGATAACCGCACAAGATACTAGACCAAAACACTTGGTAAGATTTTGTGTTGCACTACAAAAACACCAAATTTTACCAATTATTTTCATCTAGTTTCTAGTGCCAACACCCTAGTTCAACTGAAATAAGACAAAACTAACTTATCGGTAACTTTTCTTCAAGGTATGGGGACATATTTAAAGTCAACAATCCCTCACTATTCATGAAATAATCTGCTAATTTCATTGGCAGATTATTTAACTTATAATAAGACATTTTCCCCATATTATAAGTGAAATAATCTGCCAATGAAATTAGAACTTTTCCATCAATAGAAATGAATTGTTGACTTTAAATAAGTTCCTGCATCTTGTTGGAAAGTTCCTTGTAAGTTAGTTTTGTATCATTTCAAGTGCATTAAGACATTTGCACTAGAAACTAGATGAAAATACTTGGTAAGATTGTGTTTTTTTCACTGTAACCACATATTCTAATATAAATATCATTACACCCCAAAACAAACTGCTTTACTGTAGTTTCTGCCGTCATATAGGAAGTTGCAAACATCAGTTGTATTTTCTGTACTTGTAGAAATAAGTTAGACTCTCCATGACTGCAGATTAGCTACGCAAGCATTGAGAGATTATCACTTTAGAGATTAAAATGAACGATGCGATCAAGGCTAGTCCTTCCAAATGGACGTTTTTATTTCTTCTACATTTACAGCGTACCTGCTCTGGATTCCCCACTGTGCATCTTTTGTATATGCCCAGTATATGTATATAGAAACGTTATGTTTTATTGAACAGTGCTGTTGCAGTAAACACAGCAGGGGTCATGATCTGTGGCTCGGAGCGGAGCGAGTTTCTGACCCACTCGCCGTCCATGCATGGCAACAACATGAACAATCCAAACGAAGCAGAATTCATATTCAGGACTTATCGATCTGTTGTTTCTTCCTGTGGTACAAACTCAGATTTTCCACATTTTATTGACATGGGAAGGGATGAACCCTGACGGATCTAGTTAGACTTTTGTTGAAAGGGAATCTAAATAAGTCAATGTTTATATAGAATATTTATAACAACTTCACAACATCAAAATTAATTAAAATTATGTTTGTTAAAAGTAATAAAACAATTAATACCAAAAAAACAGACTTATTTTCAGCTACAGTGATTTCCCAAAGACTCGAATCATTGAAATGCTAATATCCACCTATTTTTCCTTTTTTTATTATTTATTAAAAATGTTGCGCATATGACTTAACAATGGCAGACAGTTTCCTAATTTTTGGGGTTGATGTTTTTATTTTATTTTATTTTTTTATTGATGATCTTCAAAAAGTAATTTTTATGCAATAATCATCAAGAAAAGCAGGATATGTTCCCTCTTCTAAAAAAAAAAGCTTCAATTAGCCAAGTTAGAAATAAAAGGTGCGTCCAAGTCTTCGTTTGAGTTCCACCTAAACTAAACTAAAAGCAAAAAAGACGGAAATAAAAAGACAAATGCTTTGAGTTGCTTGTATTTTAGGATGACTTTAATTTTTGAGTGAAAATGTTTCCCTGAAACCACAAAACTCACACAACGCCACATCAATTTACATCAAATCATATTTATGTATTAGAAAGGCCTAGTCAAAGTCTAAATGTATGTTAATCTAATAAAATTGGTGTTAAATTTCAGACTTTTTCTGTCACTTCACACTAATTGGCTTAAATAAAAATGATTGTAATGAGACAAAACGTGTAATATTTAAAAGCAGTTTGAGTATTTTTTGAAAATCGCTGCACCAGACTTTATATTTAGTTTCTAAAATGTAGTACATCTCTCCTGCTCATGTCTCCTGGCTTCATCTCGTCGTTTCACTACATCAGTAAAACGGTAAACCTGCCCATCTGTCATGCTGACCTGAATTATGGATGAATTTTGGGAATTCTGTCCTGATCAGTATGCCAAACACAATCACAGCCATCACCGCTGAAACAATAAAAACCACCTGATTTCTTCTCTGGAGGACATTCCTCTCACACAGTGAAACATCCTGCACTTCTAAAAAACACCAACCATCAAGCCCGTTCGCTCCCTGCTGCGGGTTTCATGAGATTCTTCCGATAAATTAAGATTTTCATCGTTTCTTGGAGCTTGGTCAAGGATGCTGGGAGTTTTTTCTGTTCTTTTTTTTGCCTTTCAGATGTACTGTACTTGTTTTCTGTTCAGACACATTTAAAATACTTTTTTTGAAGCCTCTAACCAAGGGCTCTCCTTCTCGCTGATGACTAGTTTGGGCTCCTGTCTGCTGGATTTATTTCTTTCTAACTCCTTAGAGAGCGGCGTGGAGAGGAAGGGTGGAGTAAGGGGGACTGGATGACTGGATTACAAGAACACAAAACATACTGTTAGCGTATTCTAGAGAGAAACCATTGTGCAAACAAGTGATGCACTGCAAAAACACCAAATCTTACCAGATAGTTTTGCTTTAGTTTCTGGTGGAAACATCTCAGTTTACTGAAATAATAAAAAATTGATTTTCAGCTATTTGAAGGAGCTTGTTTCAAATAATTGCTTAATATTGATGAAAACGTTCTTGTTCCACTGGCAGATGTGTTTACTTGAAATAACCTCAGTGCAACCTGTAGTTTTTTTTATTGATATTCAAGAATTATTGATTTAAACTCCTTTTTTACTGAAAAGTTACTCGTAAGTTAGTTTTGTTTCATTTCAACTGTATTAAGATGTTTTCACCAGAGACTAGATCAACAATATTTGGTAAGATTTGGTGTTTTTGCAGGGAAAAAAAACACTAAATCTTCATTCCACACTGCAAAAACACAAAATCTTACAAAGTATTTCTGGTCTAGTTTCTGGTGGAGACATCTTAGTTCACTTGAAATAAGACAAACTGAACTAAGAAGCAACTTTCAGCAAATATATGAGCTTGTTTAAAGTAACTAATTCCTTAAAATTGATTTTAAAAAAGAACTTGTTCCACTTGCAGATTATTTCACTTATAACAAGATATTTTCCTCATGTTACAAATTCAATAATCTGCCAGTGGAACTAGAACTTTTTTAATCAATATTAAGGAATTATTGACTTAAAATAAGCTCATATATTTGCTGAACATCTTAAGTAAGACGTCTCCCCTAGAAAATAGACCAAACTTACTTGGTAGCATTTTGTGTTTTTGCAGTGTGCATTTATGCATTTAAAAAATAATAATAATAATTCGTATATAAATTAAGGTTCCCCCCCTTCATGTAACAACATCCAGCCAGGATTTTGCATCATCAGCACGTCTCGCTAAATTGTGCGTCACTTAATAATTTTTCTATTCTATTTTAATGCTGCAAGTTGTTTTACATAAATGTTGGACGAGCAAGGAAACTCTTACTTGCTTATCTAAGTACAAATACAAACATTTCTCCAAATTTGTTAAAATTTAAGATACAATACAGTTGTGAACTAAACATTTTAGTAGTTTAATCTTGCTATTTCAACATGCTGTAGCATAGTAACAAAATTAAACATTCATAAGCAGCTTAATAGCTTAAGTTTGCAAAAAAAGGAAAATGAAAGAACTGCTATTTGCCCCTCGGAGTAGTGAATTAGTGAACTGCACTGACCTCTGACCTTCTGGCGTCTAAAGGCCAGCAGCAAACATCAGGTCTCTCTGGGGAGCTAATTAGGAGTCATATGTTACCATTACTTATGACTGAGCAGAGCAGCTCTGCTTCTGAAAACAGAAATAAATTTGATTAAAAACATGACATTTTTAAAGTGCACTCTAAACGAGCACACCTGCATTTTCAAACGTTTAACGTTAAAATGCAAAACGGTCGTTTGATTTTCTCATGAATTCTTCCTCTTGGTCTTCAGGCTCTTCCCATCATTCCCAGTGGACCCACTGGTGAAGAAGTAAAGACACTTACAGCTTCGTTACAAAAGCTGTTTGGTAAGTTTGGAAAGTTTCACATTTTGGACAATTTCATGAGGCACAGCTGTTTAAAATGCACAGTGAGGAAGGTGGTGGACGTGGATTCTCACTTAATTTCATCCCTACACTCAGAAACCAGTAGAATGCCTCGCCAATTAAACCACAAACCAGTGGATGGTGTTACTGGGACGACGTCCATTTGCTGTTAAACAGTTTGGATCTAAAGCCAGTTTCGCTCAGAGATCTTGTTTAATTCTGGAAATAAATAGAACCATTTATTTCTTGGAAATAAACTGAATTTTTTTTATTTTCTTAAAAAATATATATTTAAAATTTTCTTTTTTCTTAGAAATAAACAGAAATAAATGGTTCTGTTTATTTTAGTTCCTGTTTTCCTGTGGAGCAGCTGATACAGGCTCTAGTCAGACTCTAATTGAACCAGAATCAATCAAGCAATCAAACTTACTAGCATAAAGCAGCCTTCATTATAAAATCAGATCAAATTATTACATAGAATTACAAACAACAAAGACAAAAAAAAATCTTTAAAGAATAAAAAGTTTCCCTCAACCTGGAAAAACACAGAAATGCATGGAAAGTGTAAGTATTAAAAAGATGATGCAGTCGAGAAAATGCAGATAAAAAGAAGATAAAAACTCTAAGCAACCTCTGGATGGTAGTTGTGTACCTAATTCATGACAACACTTTTATTTACATTGAATTTCAAGCAGAATTTAGAAAATAATTCATAAAAGTGGATGCAAAATGTGTCAATGGTGGATCAACCAACGGTTGTTTGGTACAAAACTCCCTGTGAAGGCCCGCTCCGGTCCAAATCAGGTCTGAAATGACAAAAACTGCTAAAGTACAAAGTGACTGAGTGTCCAAACCAGATGCCCTCCTCTACCACCAAGATCCTGTCCTCAAATCTGATTGGATGTTTCCTAGTGAAGGAACAGCTTTTACTCCGATGACACCAGAACCCGATAGCCTCTGAAAGCAGCCCCCACTCCCACAGCATCCCCTTACAGGTTGCCTCGAGGTCCCAAACCTAAGCCTGGTCCAGATCCACAACACACTGCTGGACCAGAAAACCCAACTCCCACGACCCGCTCAGCAGTCCACAGATCTGGTCCTCCTTAATCCAAGACGTGACAGTTGATCTCTTGTCCAGAACCTGAGAATAAAGTTTCCCATGGAGGTCGAAGGTCCCTTTCTGCCCTCTTTCTTTCTACCCCGGTGTCGTTCCCGTCATTTATGCAACATGGAAGAGACATCTGTACCATGAGCGTCCCACAATGCCCACAGTCTTCAGCCCGCTTTAATCAAACTCTAGTTCTGTTTGTTTAAAAGGTCCGGTTGGTTTTGGGAGGCGTGAACGTGTAATCGACCAAAAAAAACAAACTCTGGCCGTACCAGAACCGAACAGAACCTCGGTCTCGATTTGGTTGAAGTTTCGAAGTTTTGGATGTTTCGAATGCATATGTGGACAGCAAGTGGACCGGAGACTGCTGTAGTACACTGTCCTCACAGTTACAAAGTCCGGGAACTTTGTATCTGACAGCCATCTTGGCAGGCGGTTGCTATGACAACAAGCCACAAGCTTAGAAGTAGCTCTCGCCTTGTTTCTATCCAACTTATAAAAAGTATAAGTACATTATAACTGTTACTTAATCACAATTTTAGAGTACTCTACCCAAATATTTGTAATACTAAGATAAATAGCATTATTTTGCTAGTTTTACAATAGCCTTAGCTTAGCTAATGTAGCTGTTTCTGCTAGCTAAGACGGACAAGTAGCACCAGAACCTTTTTATTCATACAAAGAGTTTGTACATTGTACGTAGTGAAGAGCATTCTGGGTAAATACAACTAAAGCAAACATGCTAGCCTAGCACCAGCAGGAGAAATGGCTTATGATTTTTACAATAGGCAAAAACGAAATCTTACAACCGCTAAAATCTGACCCCAGTCCATTTTATTTACATTGTACGAAGGAGAAAGTTTGGGCTCCCGTCATGTTTGAAGGTTTTCGTGTCATTTCCTTCAGTGGTTGTTGGTGCAGCGCCCCCATAGGTGAGGAGGGAAACAGGTTTTTCAGTTAGTTTTGATTGTTTGGGGGCCAAATTTGCAACATTTATTGAGTCAATCGAACTGAATCTAACAGACCATCAGATGGGAAAACAGCGTAGGAAGAGCTCAGCCGCTCTTGGTGCCCTGGCTCTGGCGACCTTTCGAACGATGCCAGTGACCTCCACTCAAATCCTCAGACTTTGCTGCTTCCTGGGAAGACATTCAGTTCAGATTTGCCCCTAGTCTTGGTCTGCAGTACTCTGTATATCGTCACTCATAAATCCTTTAATAATTAAAGACATCTGGTTTTATTTCTCCAATAAGCAAGATACAAATTGTTCCATAAAGATCCACACACCGAACAGCCAGACCCATCAATCCACCTTGTTGTTCCCAGTATGACTATTTTCTTTAAGCTCCTCATTGCACATGGTTTAATTTAGCAGTTTGTTGGTCTCATTGTAGAAAACAAATGTCTCCTCAAGAAACGTAACACTAAAAAATGCAACGATCCGCAGTACATATGCTTCATGATTTGTTTTATTATTTTAGATATGATTTCATAAACACAGTGACAAAAAGCAGTTTTGTGTGTAAGAGGAAAAGTGGCTCAGAGAACTAATGAGGAAGAGTGGCTCAATTATAGAAAATAAACACAAGAATAAAGAAAGAAAAGCTAAGTAGGAAGCTATAAGGAATTATAATAAAGAACGAAATGTGACAGCAAATCAAAATGCTGTTTAACCATTTATTAGAACAGAAGAGACATTTATTAAGTGGGGAAAATCCACTTGTTGCAGCAGCACAGTAACAAACTGAATAAAAAAATATCTAAAATAATGTAATTGTATATCAATGAAATATAAAATCAAACTTCTATATTTATTTATTTTAAATATTTGTTTTTAGTTTTGCTATTACAGCAGCAAGCCCCAAGTTTATTAAATGTAAGTTTTATTAAAAATGTTTTATTTTTTTACATATTTGTTTGAATTGTCACCATGTCAAGACAGATAATCTGTGAAAAAGATTGTTTTGTTTTTTTAAGCGCCGTCTGAAGAAATGCGCCGGTCCAGACTAAAAACAACCAATCACAGACAGGGGCGGGGCTTATCGCTGTCAATCAACTTCATGTACAAGCTGCTAAATGTGTTAACAGAGTAGCATTTATTTCATTTTACTTAATTTTTTTAATAACAGAAGAAGATTTGACTGTTTACAGGAAAACCGTTTATCTACCGTCATCGGTGGCTATGCTAACTAAATTCAGAAGAGTGTGATTGACAGCGCTAAGACCCGCCTCCTGGCTCTGATTGGTCGTTTCTAGTTGGGACTTGGAGAAGACAGAGCAGCTAGATCTTTTCTCTTACTATTATGACACAGTGACAATTTCAACAAATATGTAAAAAATATATTTTGTAAAACTTAAATACTGCTGAATAACAGCCATCCTGTTTTTGGCTAAACTTTTAAAGAAGCTAAATTTATACAAACATTGAAAACATAATATTTATTCCTGCATCATTATTGACTGACATTTAATCCTTAACAACCAAAACATGGCAACCTTTGCTCTGCTGATCCCGGCCCTGAGTTATTGTAGAGAAGCCAGGCTGCAGAACGGGAGTATTTTTGTTTAGCAGGGCAGGGCAGTTCATGCTCTCAGAGGCAGACAGACAGGCCGGGCCAGTATATATTTACCCAAACGGAGGGGAGAGGAAGAGAGGGTTTGGTTACAACAACACACTGAGCTGCAGGAAAAGGGGCATCACACATCCAGGACGAGCCTGCAAGGCAGGGAGGAACGTCTGCTTTAAGGTGCAGGATGTTTCCATTAGTGCTAAATGTGTCTCTTTCTAAAAGGAACCCAAAGTTTTGCTGTTCTTTTGTATTCATCTTGACTTTTGGTTCAAAAAAGAACATTTTATGTGCTTTTAGTTTACTCACAACGCGGAAAATTGACACTGCAGCATTAAAGAGGTTTTTAAAGCAGTCAGCAGAAAGAAATAATGAAATAAAGACCTAATGGAAAACTGCTGGTTCATTTATTTACAGTGTGACACCAGATTTATTTCCCATGCTAAGCTAATTGTAGCGCTGTTTACATTTGTCGAAGGTTTTCAGTGTACAGGTGTAACCTTTACTGTCGTTGATGCGGCTGAGCCTCTGGGACAAACATCAGCACAAAGTGGGATAAAAAGAAAAAGAAAACTCTTAAAACTTTGACACGCCGTTTTTATTTTTTATCTAAAATGAATTTTCTTTTACTCAACAATGAACTAAACATGACGTACTTTAACTAAACATGTAAAGTTGTCAGATTTCTTGTTTGAAATGAATGTGTAAATGATTACAGATCCAAACTTATAAAGGGTTTTTGTGAGTTTGCTTTTTTAAAATAAATTTAGCAAATTTTCTAGGTGTGAATTAGAAAAAAAAAAATCTAACAAAATTGTGTAAATTCTGAGCAAAGAAATCATGATTTAGGTCCTACTTATTAATTTAGTTGAGTTTAATAAATTAACTAAAAGTAAGAATTTGACTAAAAGGCACTTGTTGGATAGAAGAGAATAGAAAAGGCGTGTTTATAAGATGAATCAATAGTTTTGTTGATAAAATTTTCTATTGTAAGAATATTTTACTTTGTTTATGATAGTTTTATCCTGGTTAAAAATAGAAACTCTCCACTATGTGACCAACAACTAGATGCTACTACTGGCAGAAATGATGAAGAAGACAACAGGACGCACTGGATCAGTCAGTAGCTGCGTTTCCATTACAAATGTGCGGAAAACTTTGTCAATATATAAACTTTAAATAAGAAACCCAGTTAAAATCACATGTGAATAACATCATTCTCAAATTCAAATATACTTTATTGATCCCAAAGGAAAATTAAATGTTGTAATTCATATTAATTCAGATTCTTCAAAGTTGTTATAACTTTTTGAAAATCATGGCGTCTAACTACTTCCTGTCTTCTTCTTCTTCATGGTTTCCAACAGTAGTAACATCCTGTTGATCATGTGACTTGTGTAATGCGGAAAAATTGTTTCCACTGCAGTTTTGCAAAAATAAACTAATTTCAATACGACCAAATCTAATTTTTTTTTCAGTAAATTTATTTTCAAGATGTAAAATTGAGCAATAGAAACGCGGCTAGTGACTGTAGGTCTGTGTTGAGAAATAAGAAATTAAATCTGTACGTTGCTTCTCTGCCGTTCTAACGAATCAACAAACCGGCGTTCCGATTGAACGGAGGTCACTGTAAAACGAATGAAAAGCAGCAGCAGAAGCAGCTTTAGGTTTCAGATAAAGGACCCTGCGGCTCCAGTACCGCACACAAACAATGTCCTGAAGATAAACGAACATTTGGCCTCCGTGACCCCGAATGTCAGAAATACAATAAGCGTATTATTCCTGCAACACAGTGAACATACTCACACATGCTCATGTGAAATCTCAGGCGTGAAAGCACATGTGCATATGCAGTATCGTATGCACACATCACGCTGTGGGGTGTAATGTGCAGGAACAGGTACTCACCCACACACGCTGCCGCGCCGCTCGGTGGAAATGAGCTGAGACAATGTTTGTTAGTGTTTCTGATGAGGAAAATGAAAAATAATGAGCCCACCGCCTCGTCTTTGTTTCTCAGACTTCGACTGGTTTCCCTTTTCTCCTCATTAGTAAAGAATGCGTTCCAGACGACTCCGTTTTTCCGTGTTCGCTTTTGGACCTGGGAGTGTTTCTGGACAGTAGACGTCTGCTGCCAGGAGAAGCTTTACAGATCGACCAACAGATAGATCATCTCTCATGAGGTCAAAGGTCAGGTGCATGTAAAGAGCTGCAGACGCATCAATAATCTTGAAGCGAATCATGTATTTTACAACAGTATGTGTAGTGTGCTCTTTGAACGTGACTTTTTGCGTCAGTTTGCTGGTTTTTTAGGCTCAGGAGCGTCGGGCTGTTTCTTTTGTGTTGAGCAGATAAATAAAACCCTTTTGTGCACAAAGACGACTCCAGGCATCATCTGCGCCTGATCCCAGCAACACATGCTTTAAAAAACATGTTTTAGTTTTGATCGTTTCATACCGAGATCGTTCCACAAGACGTTAAATATTCGTTTTATCTTTTTGTTTTTTTAATCATGATAAAATGTTTTAAATTTTTATAGACTCAGATGGTTATGGCTTATGAATTATGACCAAAAGAACAAGATTCGGGAAGCAAGCGGCCAAGATGAGCTTCCTTATTTACACAGATTCTGTGCTAAAATGTGATTTTTTTTTTTGCACAGTTGTTACTAATTAAATTCGACCCCAATTAGACTGATGTGTGAACGTTTTATGACCTCAGAGTGTTAAGAGAAGTAATAATGTCTTGTTTGTGGATTTTAAAGTTATTGAGCAGTGAAAGCCGATCGTCACTAAATCATATGACAAAGAAAGATGAGAGAAAAGATTAAAAAGTGTCGGCACTACTCACCTCAGTCAATAAGCAATCAAGAAACTGAGCAAAAAAAGAAAAGAGTTCCAGACAAAAACACACAGAGCTTTTTCTCTGTCTTACATTTGACCCCCACTGCCCAAAAAAAGCAACATCCTGCTGATCGTTGCTTATCTTTTGGAAACATAAGCAATAAAGTAGCAAGATGAGATAAAGAAGATCATAGCAACCAAACATTGTGGTGGAAGTGTGATGCTTTTGAACATTTTCTTCAGCCTTAACGATGGGTGGTCTAGTCAAAGTAGAGCCATAAATCCCATTTAGATGCTGTGGCATAATCTTTATAGCTTGTTTTTGCTTAAAAATACTAAAGTATGACTGAATTTCAAATCAGTTCTGCAAAGAAGAGCAGGCCAAAAGTACAGAACACCCAATAAATGATCTTTCATTAACTTTGTTTTGTATGTACAAAATAAAGTTAATCTCTCTGAAACCAAAAAAGTAAAGAATCTAGACCAAATATAAAGAAAGGTCAGAGGACAGGACCTGAAACGGACATTATATTTTTGATCTTCCCGTGTCGCGCTGCTGTAGCCGCGGTTATCTGCAGCTCCATTCGTCGGGCCGTCAGCGGCCCCTCTCATCGCTCTCCAAGCTCTCCATATGGCTCTTGTTATGTCGAATCCTGGAATGCGAGGTGCATGCTTGGCGAAAGACTCCCTCATCGCTGAGATTAGACATATGGGAACGTGTGTGTGTATGTGTGTGTGTGTGTATCAACAAGAGTTTGATGCGTTCAACATGATTAGAAAATAGTTTCCTCGTGCACAGATCCTAATCTCTCCTGCCAACACCAACAGCTTGAGTGCTGTGTGATTGCTTGGGACACTTGAGTGCAGTGAAAACATTGTGATATGATAAAAATCAAAATGCATGCTCTGCTTTAAGCTTTAAGTTCACCCGTTATTCTTTTTTTTTCTTTTTTCCACTAATCGTCTTATTTGTCCAAACGTTTCCCTTAAAGCTCAGAAACAGTTCCAGGGTGGAGCGCTGATGTTCACACTTGGAACACAGTAGCTAATAAGTGCGTATAATTACCGAAAGGCCCGGGGTTATTTCGGATTCCTGTGTGGGGGTTTAATAAGTTGTCAGGTGATGTGCTGACGCTCCGCATTTGTGCAGCCATCATTCAGTCTGCTTGTGCGCTGCGGGGCGGGGGGTGTGGCTCAGTGTGACGGCATGTGTCACATGGAGGTAATTTTAGCTGGCAGATGACTGAGGTGAGAGGTGGTGAAAGCGCCGCTAAAGGAAGGCGAGGGGTGACAAGTTTGTTGCTGACATAAACAGAGTTGAGCGTTAATGACTGTAACGCTAAAGCACACAAAGCAGCTGCTGTCTCTTTATGTAGCGGATTATTTTAAGGAGTTTGGTTAAATGGGGACGATTATGTTTCCTTGAACAAGTCAGGGTAGATTTATGGGCGATACGAAACATGGTCATTACATTTTGTTTGCTCAAAATCATTCTTAGATGATGAGATTTTACCTGTTTAGGGGCCTCCTGTCACTTTAAATCCAAATAAGCTGCCCCAACTCAACGTTTACTCTCGCACATAAAAATGGCTGCAAACAGATGGGTAGTTATACAACCGTACACCTTTGAAAAGCATAAGTGGAGCCTTCTGCACAACTACCATGAATGCAGCAAGTGATTTCTGAATGATAAGTCAGCAGCAAAACTCTTGTCTTTTCCAGCAGCCATTGTACAGCACAAAACCAGCAGACCAAACATGCTGGAACTCAACAAATGTGAGGTTTCTGAAACAACTCATTTTCCAGACACCAAATAAATTAAAATACTGCTAAACTTATTGTTTTTTTAAGCACTGGTCCTGTTTTTAGAGGCAAAAAAGACTCAAATAGAAGTAAAAAAAAAACGTGACAAATGTGAATTTCACATAAGAGATCCTCTTTAAAATATGGAGGAACTTTATTCCAAAGATTTTCATCTTTGACATTATTTGCATATTTTATGTTTTACAGTAATTACAAGATATGAGAATTGTCTTGTCACATCACAAAATTGTTAAAGTATTCCTTCGCAAAACGCAACAATGCGGCTTGTATTTATGCTAATGTCATGTGAGTCGTTACTGTGTGCAACCATCGTCTTTTAGGATGTTTTCACTGCAGCTGATTCATCGTTACCATGGAGACCTATGACTGCTTCTCTAAATAACGCTTTTCCCAGTTTAAGGAGGTAATCATCGAGCTCTATTGGTTTTCATGTGCATTATTTCTGATATGTAGCTCAGGTTTCAGCAGAGTGGAAACCTTTCACCGTACGCTGTGTGTAGTGAAATGTTTAAAATGCAAAATGTGATGTAATCAGGCTGAACAGGCTTTTGCGTGTTTTCAGAGGATTTGTTTTACTTTCAGGCGAGCGTGGCTTCATGTAAGTTGCATTAAGCGTCCCTGAGGCTGGAGTTCAGCGGTTCAGGACGCCGTTCAAACGTTTTCCGGGGAAGGATGCGCAGCGCGATGACTAAAGCTTTCCTGGCAGCAGGCAGGGATGGATGTCTCGGCGCCGATCGTCAGGGCAAATAGTTTCGGTTGGTTTTAGAAGTTCCTGGGTTACGGTGAACAAGTTCCCAGGATTTCAGTCTGAGAACTTTAAAACATTTAAACATCTCATTTTTGTTTCCCTTTGTTACATTTTTCTGTGACAGAACAAAACATGCAGGTTGGTGCTGTGAAGTCTGGCTGCAACATACAGTGTTTATAAATTATGCAATAAACTTATTTGTTTTTTAACAGACATAAAATAGATTTTTGATGAAGGGTTGAGAGAAAACAGGCTCAGTTGTGTTTTGTTGCACAAACTCATGTAAAGGCTAAAAAAACAGAGAAATTAATTTATCTGACTAAATTTGATATTTAATTCCTTTTTCACATTTTCTGTAGTCAACTTTTTATTATTATTATTTATTACAAAACATACGGCTCAGAGTGATGATGTCACACATATTAAGTTATGGACATTTTTTGTTTTGAACTACTTCCATGTGAAAAAAGAGGAGTACATTTCCAAAAAAACACTCAAAGTTTTTAGAAAAAAAACAAAACAGGTAAATTTGTGACTTTGAAAAGTTCAAAATTTGCTGGAAAAATGAGAGAAACATTTGAGGTGAATTTGAACAAAGTTCTAGAAGAAACAAGAACATTTCTGACTTTGAAAAGTTAAACATTTTCTAGAAAAAAAAACATCAAAGTTTTAAATGAAAAATTTTGTGACTTTTTCTGCGAGTTTTTTTCTCGCAAATGTTTGACTATTGGAGCTCAAACACTTTGGGAATTGAAATAATTTCTTAGATTAATTTAAAGATTTCTGAGATTTTGGGCAGAAATTTAGTTTTTTCTACATAAAATGGCCCTGATGTCACTTTTAGGATTTTTTCTGGATGAACTTAATAAAAGAAGCACAATTTACTTTCAATTTGGGCTTTTAAACAGTTATTTTAACTGTTTTAAAGTCTTTGAATTTTTCTTTACTGCAATTTATTATTTTAAGTGCCTGAAATTCATGTTTATCTCAGACCGAACTGAGATCATTTTACATTTTCCTCAGTCAAGTCTCAAGGTTCAGTGTCTCTCTTTTACTCTGATGCCGTCATTGAAACTTATCTTGAACTCGACAATTTCTCCGAAGGACAGAAAAGCGCTTTAATCCCACACAAACAGCTATTAGGCTCAAATTATCCATAAAAACGGTAAACATGAGGTCACATTCCAGCCGGCTGCAGTCATCCCAAACATCGGCGTTCTTCCTTCACTCCTGCTTTGCCTCGTCGTCACACCTCATTCGTCCCCGACCCCGCGGGGCAGCGCTCCAAATTGGCAGGTCAGAGGTCGGCCGTTCAGCTTTCAATGAGGCCATGTTGGAGTTTTACTGTCATGAAAGCGAGGCGGTCCAAGGCGAACGCGGCGGGAGCGTTCAGGGAGGCGAAGCTAATTCTGTTTCATGATGAACTGCTGGTCTTCACAAATACAGCAGCAGTTTGGTTCCTTTTTACTGGGATCACTGGGAAAATAAACCACACTGGGCTGAGCTTCATCTCCACTCAGATCGATTATGATGTAAATTCAACATCGTTTCAACTTTCTAAATATTCATTTCCCAATGCAGGTTTCCTTGTTTAAGGCATTTTTCTGTTTCATCTCTTTTAGTGTTGGGTAGTCTAGTTACATCTAGTTACATTTACTCAATTACATTTATTTTGGTAACTTCCAAGAGTATATTTACGCTGTACTTTTTACTTTTGCTTGAGTAATTTCATTATGAAGTATTTCTGCTCTTTAGTAACGTTTCTGGATTTTCTACCCACTGAATGAAAACAAACATGTTTTAACCAAAAATCCACCAGAAACAAACTCACTTGCAGTTTTTGTTAAAGTTTCATACAATTTTTATTGAATGAAACTGATTTGGGAAAAAAATTGTTTTGTTAATTATATAAATTATTGTGATTTTTCTACAAAATTTCTACTTAACTTTATATTATTATTATAGTTTTTACTCTTACTTGAGTCATTTCTTGAACGGCCACTTTTTACTTTTACCTGAATAGAAAAATATGTTCAAGTAGTTGTAGTCTTACTTCAGTACAACCACCACTGGTGTGTTCACATGAACAACTGCTCCATGAACAACTGCTCCAAAAGCAGGAAGTGGACTACAAATCAGGGCATTCTGGGTAAACACAACCAAAAGAAACGGATCAGAGGGAGAAAAGGCTCATCATCTGTTAGCAAAGACAAAAGAGAAATTGCTCAAATTTGGCACAGCTTAACATCTTCTTCAGTGGTTTTTGTGTCGTTCTTGGTGCAGCGCCCCCACAGGCGAGGAGGGGAGCAGTTTTTTTTGTGTAAGTGAACATCAGCAGCTGAAAATGTAACAAATGTTTCAGCTTTGGTTCCCAGCCGGACTATCAGGTGTGAAAACACCCTGAGAAGGCCTTCCTTCTTAGAGCACGGTTTACCGTTATCGTGATTGATTGATAAAAGAAAACACTGCGAGCAGAGAGCCTGTTAGTCATTTGCTTTAATTAAAAATGAGAAATGCACGAATGCGTTCTCCTCCAGAGGGAACCCAGCCCTTCCCCTCAGGGTGGTTGGAGGCAGATCAACCCCCCACACACACTCACAAACACCAAAACCACTGCTGGTGCAACAAGTTCCTTCTTTATTACTCATTTACTAAAGCTGACTCACTTCAGTCCCACGTTTAAAACCCACTTAAGCAACAGAGAGGGGAGCATTATCCTTTTTTTATTGTGAAGAACCCATCCCATACAAACCTCTAATCCCTTCTGGAAGCTAACTGTCTAAATTTCTCTCCAAACAGTCAGAAAGACTGACGCTAAATCTCCCTTTTGCCCCTTAAACATCATTTTTGACCCTCAGTCTTATGAACGTTAGTGTCCCAGTTGCTACAGTGGACTTGGGGGAAACTGCAGGGGCACCTGCTGTGTTTCCAGCTCCTCAAAATGGAGAAAATCTCATTACAAGTATGAACTTGCCTTACTTAAAATGGCACAATAAACACAAAACTGTCTGGAGTGAACTTTACTTGAGTATCTTTCTGACAACTTCTTACTTTTACTCTTAATGTTGCAAAAGAAGTATTTGTACTTTCTACTCCTTACATTTTCACATATGACTCTTTACTTGCATGATGGAAGAAATTCACCACTCACACAAAAAAGTGTGTGGTGGAAATTCACTGTTTAGCTGGATGCAGCTAAAGCAAAGCAGAAGAAGGAGAACACACTGCAGCATGAGAAAAACAACATGGCCGCAGACATTACCCTGAGTAACATTTCCCCCGTCTGCAGCCTTAATTTTAAAATCCTTCCATGTTTTTGGCTCAAAGAAGGATTAGTGACAAAAGCTTTGTGTTTTGTGCAATCTAAATTATCCTGAGATTTGGTTTGAAGAAAAATTAGACTGTATCAGTATTTTTCTTAAATTTTTATACCAACACAGAGCAAAAGAAAAAAAAGAAGAATTTTATGTGATTAGAACTTTTTAAATATTTTAAACTTATCAAGTCATTTTGTATTCTTGAAGCTGAAGATGACGTTTTACTTTCTGAAAGAGTCCAGCCTGTACTTTTACTTTCTCTAGAGTATTTTCTCATACAAGTATCTGTACTTCTACTTTAGTAGAGAATGTGTTGACTTTTGACAGCGCTGATGAAAACCTCAGCAGGAAATTTGCTAGAAGTTGAGTTGGAAAGACCAGAAGCGTAAAAGTTTACAAGGTAAAACCGATATTGCAGCTGTCTAGTAAATTTTTATGATTTTATCCCCGTTTGAAGATGTAAAAATATAGTTTTAGTGAAAGAAATCCTCTTTATTTGGTGTTTTACATCCTCTCACCTGGCTCACCTGCGTCTCTGTGGCTCCAGTCTGACGGATGGAGGGACAGAAACACGAAAAGCGGCCAAACTCGTTTAGTTTACATGGCTCCGCTGGACTCGAGCTGACGTGTTGCATCCATCTTCAGGTTGCTCCTGAAAGGCCTGGATTGTCTCCCGACCCCGCAGCTGCAGAAAGCAGACGTTTAATTGACAAGTAGTAAAGGTGAGACTTCGGCGTGGCCGAAAGCCTGCAGCAAATCAAGCCGGGGAGTGGCAGGAGCCGCCGACGCCGGAGACCATAAAGCCGAGAGCGGCTGCTCAGTGTCAGCGGATGGGAACCGATGAAACAAATTCACAGGTGCGGAAATGAGACTACATGTTAGGTGAGACGCAGCAGAACCGACAGCCGAGGAATGTCGTATTTATCTCGATGCTCTCACAGCGGGGAGACGTTTTTCTGGGGAGCTCCTGGCAACAAGTCGTCACATTTGTTTTAGTTGCCGTTTGTTTCTTGTTCTATGTCGTTTTCTTATTTTTCCCTTTTCAGTCACGTCTGACGGTGTTTAAATTTGACATGTCGGACATGTCTGCACTCACTCCTCTCGGCAAACAGGAAAAAAGTGGTACAGTAGCTAAATGATTTTTAATGACTGTGGTTCGCATAAAGGAGGGTGGAGTTAACAGCAGCAGCTCAGTTCTGTAAATAGAAAGTCTCGTCCAAAGACGATTAAAATGTGACTAAGAGACAAACAATGTGTTTCTGACAGACCTGGAGGTTGAGGTTAGGTTACGATCCCAAACTTAAGATTAAATATGTGGTTCTCATAAAGGTCTTAAACCAATCAATCAAGTTTATTTGTCTAGCACATTTTGCCAACAAGGCAGTTCAAAGTGCTTTGCATCTCAAAAACACAAGAATAAGGAGACCTGTTATACAAAATTCACATTTTGGACATTTTTCACTTTAATTTGGGTTTCTACTGATTCTTAAAACAGCCCAGACGATTTTTGGCAATAAGTTTATGTTTTTTGGTGTCTGGAAAATGAGCCGTTTCAAAAACCTCCAGAATGTAACATCACAAATCAGCAGGCACTGCCTGTTACCTAGCAACCCCACCTGAGTTCTGCCCCGTTACCTAGCAACCCAAGCTGAGCTCCAGCATGTTTGGTCAGCTAGTTTTACTGCTGCATGCTCTGTACAATGGCTGCTGGAAAAGACAAGTGTTTAGTTGTTGCCTTACCATCCAGAAACCACTTGCTGAGCAGGAGGCTCTACTAACGCTTTTCAAAGATTGATGGTTCTTTGAAAAGCAATCTGTTTGCAGTCATTTTCACATGTGAGTGTAAACATTGAGTTGGGGGCGTGGTCAGCAGCAGCTTATTTGGATTTAAAGTAACAAGAGGCCCTAAAACAGCTCAAATCTCCTTATCTAAGAATGAGTTTTGTGCAAAAACTCTAATGAATTTGTTTTGCGTCGCCCATAGACTTATGCTAATCTGTTCAAGGAAGCATCATAGGTCACTTTTAAAATCGAAAGCCAAACTCAGTCAAACTAAAGTCAAAGCAAGATGAATATTTTAGATATTTCACTGCTGACATCGACGTCCTCCTTTATGCTCTTTGCAGTGGAGGGTGGTTGTTTATAGCTCGCCTAATTCCCGGTAAGCTTCATAGCGAAGCTTCCGTCACGTTTGGTGCATTACGTCACGGCCAGACGTTAGCGACGGGGTAAAATCAGATCCGGTCACTGAAAGCTTCAACACAGTGCAGCAGGTTTCTCAGTCGTCGAGGGTCCAGACTGAACAGAGCAAAATATAGAACAAGGAATGTCTGGGTTTCCTTTCTGGACTTATTTATCCATACGACCCAAACGTGGATAAGTGAGAAAAGGTTGTATTATAATCAGCTGCCCAAAGGACATTTCTGGAACCAATGTTCCAATCCCAAATCTTGAAAAAGTTTTGTTCGTTAACTCTTCCTAACTAGCTTCACTGGTTCAGTCTTTCTGAATTTTGTTCTGCTATGAACATTAATTAGCATTTAGCATGTTGGTCTGCAGAGTCCAGAGTTTGTTGGATTCCCATCTTCTCTCAAATTCTTGCTGTGTTTGGAATTCATTTCTTGACATTCGTGAATCCTGCAGGACAGCAAAACGACATTTATAGCGTGTTGCTTGACAATATAACCATGTAACATCATTTGTTGATGTTCATCCAATGTTGCTTTTCTTTCTGTTCCACTCAATCTTTCATTTCTACGACTTCCTGACTCTTAAAATGTAAATTTGAAGGAGGACGTTCATGTGCACCAATCCGTCCACCTGTCTGCCTGCTTCCTGCTCAGCCTGGAGTTTTTCTGCACACTTCACCTCACATGAACTCTTTAATGCAACGTCCCAACTGACAGACAAATCAAAACAACTCCTGCTAGGCTGAAAAAACACATTTCTCCAACAATGCGGGTAATCAGATCTGCTTTGCTTCATTTCTATCATGAACTGTCAAAAGAAAAAACAGAAATATGTCCTCTAAGTCGGTAACATATGTAGTTTTTGCAAAAACAAAAAATCTTTAGATATATTCTTTAAAGGTACTAATGCAACAACAGTCCTAAAAACTTTTTTCTTTTCACGTTTTTAATCATTTGGAAATTAGAAAAACAGGAACCTGCCCAATGAACGCCTCCAATAATTCTGGGTCACTGGTTGCCATGGCGACTTCCCTTGTTGTTTTTTCTTTGTTTAGCAAGCAGGAGGGTGAGCCCACAGCACCACTGTTTTCCCCAGACAGGCAGACAGAAACACAGACAGGAACTTAATCCTTAAATAAACAGCCAGTGTACAAAAACCAGCCAGAAAAATTCATTTCAAAACAGTTTCTTAAGTCCGAGTGGCTGCCACAGGTGGTACAGCACCAAACACTGCACTCAGGTAAGAGTACTACTTACACCTGTTTATTAAAGGTAAAAAGTAAACATCCAGGAAATTACTCAGAAAAGTATTTGGTGAAAGGTACTGAGTAACTGATCAAATTATCAATCATTTAATATTTAAAAATGGCATCAAAGATACAAAGTTAAGTGGAAATCTTGGTATTTTAAAGAAAACAATTCATATAAATAGCAAAGAAATAAAATCAGGCAAAAGAAAAAGTTTCCAAATCAATTTCTTTCAATAAAAAACTGCAGGTCTGTGTCTGGTGAATTTTTGGTTAAAACATGTTTGTTCTTCATTCAGTGGGTAAAAATTCTGACATTTTACTCAAATAAGAGAAAAGACTCACGTAAAGGTAACTGGGTACATGTAACTAGTTACTCAACTCTGGTGGACATTTCTGTTTTTCTGACCTACAACAAGGTAAAGAGACAATTTAGTTACAACTTTGAAAAGAAACAGAAGCTTAAATATGTTGGTAGTGAATTAGAGACTGAAATAACTGATGAATAATAATAAATAACGAGCCAACAGCACTTTGTTTCCAAGTTTAACTGCTGATCCTAAAACCTCCTCGGTGTGGAAACGTTGGTTCAGAGCTAAGACACGCCGGGCCGATCCGACCCGAACATTCCTGGGAAAACTCTCAAAAATGATAATCAAACATAAATTATGATCACTATAAAACCGTTAAAGGCATCAACACGCAGGTAAAGACGAGACGCCTGGACCTGTCAGAACCGCGTGACTGATCCTCGGAGCTTTTTCTGATCCGTTTCACCAGATTCATAGGAAATCCTGTTTGTTTTATGTTTCAACTACCAGAGATATGCTTCAACCCTCACTAACTTATAACCAGCTTTTTCTTCACATTTTAAATAAACAGAATACATTTAAACAAAATGAGCGTTGCAGAAACACAAACTCTCTCCCAGTGCAAATATCTAAGATCACTTGAAATACGACAAAACTAACCTGTAAGTAACTTTTTAACAAGAACTAGGATCTTGTTTCAAGTCAATATTTCTTAAAATTGATGAAAAAGTAACAAGACATTTTTCCTATAAATAATTTTACATTTTAACATTTAAAAAAACATTTTTATTTTTTTATTACTTAAAGCAAGTTTTGAAATCTTGCTGCAAAGTCACTTCCAAGTCAGTTTTGTCTTATTTCTAGTGTATTAAGACGTTTCCATTAGGAACTAAACCAAACTAGTGTAAGATTTTGTTCATAGTACAAATACTTGTGTTTCTTTTTGTTTTTGCAGTCAGAAGTTATAAAGTTGTTTAAAAACTGTTGTGGCAGTTCTGTAAGGTTCTGTTTGCCTTTTTAACTCTCGGGTTGATCTAAGCTTTTGGTTAAAAAGTTATTTCCACATTAATTATAGGTTCCAAACCAAATCAGAGGTTAACTGCAGTTATTTCAGTGTGTAAACTTCGCACTCAGGAGACTTGCACTTAAATATAAGCTGGCCTGATTAGTTTTACTGTCTGACCTCGCGCTGACCTGAGTCGAACTCTGACAGTTTGTACATAAATGGTACCAGCGATCTGCAGGACAGAGCTTTGCTAATCAGCCTGATCTTTACAGTCATTATCTGAATTCCCAGATTCATGTAGTGAGTCAGATAAGGAGACGAAGCGGTTCCTGGCTGTTCTTAGCGCCGCTTTCTGATCCTCCAAACCGCCGTTTGTTTGCATGAGAAAGTGCGGATTACATTTATGTTTTTACTTGTTTAAGTCAAACAAGGAAGGAGAGAAAAAGGCGGTCCCTCAAAGCGAAGCGCTGAGACAGGACCAGAAGAGAAAATGCCCCTGGAGGTTCGGTGTCGGGAGGTTTTTATGGCTCCAATCATGCAAACCATAATTGGTTCAAACTGAGGAGCAATCATTTTACACTTGCAGTCGAATGTGTCTTTGAAGAGCGAGGCGTGTGCTGACGTGAGTGCATTCTTCCCTTTCTGTTCGCTCAAGCTTCTGCAGAGCGTGGAAAGTCCCGTGGCTTAAAGAAGCACAATGACAGAGTCTCATTAAGCGAGTCGGATGCGAGATAAGGCGCCTGACGTCGGAGCCAACCTGAAAGCACCACCGTTTCTGCCGTACGTCAGCACATGTTACTAATCTGACTCCTGTGTCAAGAAAAAAGAAAGAGGAAAACTTATGTAAAATGGTAATTAAAATCAAAATGAAAAGATATATCACTGTCAGGCTAACAATTACTGCCAAATATATGGCCTCTGTAAATTTTCTACCTTCACAGTTGTGCCAGAAATGTCGGCGTGTTTATTACTAATTTGCAACCTCAGCTCCTCCTTTGCTAAATGTTTTTAGTCCATCCAACAGCTCCTGCTGCAAAACCTCAAAGATTTCTCTGTTTGTGTATTTATGATGTTTATTAGACAAATTGATATTTGAAGATGAGATAAGAAAAGATAAATCTTTAATGTCATTGTCACAAGAACAACGAAATTTAAAAAATTACCCTAACCCTGAGACCGGCTCAAATGTTAAAAATCTCTTATTGGAATTTATCTTAATCATTTATGTTCACTTTATTTGGGCTTGTTAATCCTTCTAGTTTATATGAAGAGTCAGATTATACTTTTCCTGCTTACTAATTTCCACTTTTGGCGGGAAAAACTTTTTTGTTGTTGAAAAACAGACAAAACATTTTCCGTTGTGCTAAGTTGCAATTTTCCGGCTTGAATTTGACACTTTAAACAGTTTAATTCTTCAAGAACCAATTTAATTTAAATCCGATTTGAAAGACAAAGAATAAATAATAAGGCTCTTTTATTTCAACGTTTCTCCTAAATGAATCCACCTGACTTTATTTTAGATTATCTGTCAAAGCTCCTTAAAAAGACTAAAGGAAAAGATTATTTCTAAAACAATGATTTTAAAAGAGATTTTTCAAACTCAATCTAAACTATAAACATGTAGGATGTGAGTGGTTGGAACTTGGATTAAATATGAATCTGTTTTAGCCAGAAATAAATATTGAAATAGTGGGAAAGTCATGGATCTTACTCAGCAACAATATGTTTGTCATTAAGCCTTAAGCTGCATAATCATAAAACACAACTCTGCTATGACTCAGCTTCATAATCCACACTGGATTTTATTCATTTTCCTCCAAATAATCTCCATAATCTCAGACCATGTCGAACCGTTTTCCATAGTGGTTTCCTGGAGGCGTTTTCTTTGACAATCTAAATCTTGTACATTTCTCTGTTTACATGCTGTTTTGTTTTTCTGTCTGCCTGCACAATAACAATTCAAACAGGACAGTTTTTACTTTTATTGTCTTTTTTCCGTTTTCTCCTAAACAAGAACAACGTAAATTCAAATGATTGTAATACAATATCTGAAAAAAGGTGAAAATATTTGCGATTTAGTTCACAAATCCACGTTTCAGTTCTCATTTTAAAAACAGCTTGCAAAAAAAACTGCATGTTTTCCATCAATAAATTTCTTCCTCCAGTGTTTACATCCCACATTAACAATATTTACTATAATTCAATGTAAAGTAAATGTACTTGATATTAACAATGTAATTTATGCTGTTACTGTGAACTAAATGTACATTTTGTAACTTTATAATGTAACATGTTTACAATAAACTTCACAGTGTAAAGTTTGTGTAATTTACATGAACTTAAAGTTAGGTTAACTTTACATGGTAAAGTTTACTGCACATTAACATTGTACAATGTAAAGTACATTAACTACATATTGTAAAGTTGATTTACTTTCCAGCTCAGCTCCATTCTTCTTATGAAGTTTAACTGGATGAACCTTTGCATCAAACTCTTTTAGCTCTTTGTTCAAATCTAAAAATAAAAAACACTGTAATCATTTTGTCTTTATAGAAAAACTATTTTCCTTTGTTGCATAAAACCGATTGGCTTCCTACTGTTTCACAAGTTTACAGGACAGAAAACTAAAAGCAGAGGAAATTCAAATTAATTAAATTTTTTTTAAAAAGCCAGCCTGGATGCTACTGGTAGAGATTTAAGTGAGTTAAACGTTAAAGAAATGTTTGATAAGGTAGAAATTCACAGGAACCAGAAAAACGTCCCCTTTTAAAAAATCCCATCATGCAAAAACATTTTGTGTTTGTTTAGCTTTTGCTTCCACTCAGTCATGACATTAAGCCCAGGAGGAACCGGACGGGTCGGATCATCTGGCCGAGCGTCGCGCTCCACATCGCCCCCCGACCGTCACGCCGCCTACCTGCAAGTCACAAACAATAACACCTCTTATCTCTGCTGCGCTCTTATTGAAAACCTCATTTTATATTAATTACACGAAAACAATGATTTTAGCCAAAGATGGGCTCCCAGTGGGTTGGGAACCACTTAACCCGTTTTATAATCTGTCTTATGATGGCAGAACAATGCAGCCATTGTGCTGCGGCAGAGAGAGAGAGAGAAATGAAAGCATTAATATGACACCCAGATAATAGGCTGGCGTTGGCTCATGCACATATCTAAAATCTTGAATAAATGTATTAGGAGTCTTTATTGTGTAGAAAGCGGTCTGCTGTGTCAGCGGATCAGCCGGTGTGTGTGTGTGTGTGTGTGTGTGTGTGTTGTTTTGGTGTGTTACTGTTTGTGAGTCTGCATGGCGAACGGCTCGTTATCCCGGATGATTCCTGTAGCCTTTCCTCTCAGCTGTTTGCTGCTCCCTCCTTTGTATTAAAGACAGAAAGTGAGATAAGCGTCGCATCAGGGCACCTATCCACACATTACCTAAAGAGGAAACGTTTGGCGTTTACTACTGACTGAAACATTCATGCAGTTTTGTTTGTTTGAAGGTTTTCGGTTGTGTTTTTTTCTTCCCATTTGTTCTTATTTGGTCAGTTGCCAGTTTCCTCATTTAGAGGCAACAGAGGATTTTAATGGCCCACCAACCAAACAACCCAGTCACCTGAACAGCAAAAACTCTCTTCTTTTAAAAACATCCTGAATGTGTTTATGTATTTTAAAGTTGTCTAAGATCCCAGAGGATTAATCTGCTGAGTTGCTAATGATTGAGTCCGACGTTCTTTCCTGGTCGTGTTGTTGTAGGATTGAATAAATTGTGGTTGTAAATAAATTTGTTCAGATGTCAGAAATTGTAACAAGATGTTCTCTTAAGAAACTCATTAACAGTATAACTGATTTTTTTCTACTTAGTTACAAGCAAACATGAGAGGACAGAATCCTGTGATGCTGAACCAGTTTGGTTTGAACCTGGACCCAAAGTAAATCAGAATATTTCACTGTTTCAGTTTTCATCTACAGCAGAGAAAACAGGATGAATATGGTGAAATAATTAAAATTGTTTCAATAGAATTTGTTTGTTTTAAACACTGCTGCATAATCTGTGAGATTATGAACCATAAAGCTTCTGGATTCATATTTCTAATATTGCACTACCAGGTTTAAATGTTTGAACAATTTCATTCAAACATTAATGCATAACTTTCCATTTTAAATGGATTTTCTTCCTAAATTGACAGTTTTTGTTAACTAGCCTTTGGTGTAACGAGGCTAGAGTTTAACGAAGTTCATGAGTGTTTAATGTCGATACGCAGCGGCCATTTTTCATACATGAATAGATTTGTAACTTCAGTTATTTAAATTTAATAATTGTTTATTCCCTTCACATTAACATCAGTTTCTAGTTTTGTCCTCTAACCCTGAAAATGACCTTCAGGTGATAGAAGGCCGACTTTGTAACTGTCTTTATGTGACTCTGAAGGTTCAGCCAGATTTCAGGTCTGATCTTTAGTTTCCAGCTGTATTTACTGAGACTGATTTAAGAATATTATGTTTTATGTACAGTCCATTACACACTGACGTTTTGTTTAAAACTCTCATGATTTTAATACATTTAAAATCATTTCCTAATTGTAATTTCCTGATTCTCGCACATGTTTATGTCTGTTGTGTCCAGAGTCTGGAAGCTGTTCATTAAGCAGCAGACGGTGATAATTTATGAATTTATTCCTCTATTTACACTGTAAAACATGACGTTTAGCGCTGAGCGAAATTTCCAATCTGGACACGACAAGTGGAGTTATCCGATGGAAAATGTGCGCTCTGCTCCTCCCTGGGATATTATCCTGTAAGGCCTGCTGCTCCTCAGAAAATGCTGATGCGCTCTAATTTAAAAATAAAACATGTCAGCCTGTCTGTGCCACATCGGGTCCAAACCCAGGCGCTGTGAGTCAGCAGATTAAGGAAGTTTCTAAGCTTCCAGAAACTCCTGCAAACACCCCAAACAGAGTTTTACAAGCGGCTGTGTGTACACAACTGCGGCTTTGCTTTCAATAAAGTTTCCAACTGCTTCTGCATGAACGATGTGGCGTGTTTACTCCTCGCCCTCCCTCATGGTGACACATGGCTACAAACCCACAGCTCCACCTTATTAGACAGGAATCCAGCTGCACAGAGGAAAAAACAAACAAAACAAAAACAATATTCCTCTTCGGTTTGATCAAATATGAGCGAGGCGGAGCCGGCTTTAGTAGCTGCAGGGGAGTAATAAAAGTAAAAATGTCTGGGGAGATTGATTCCTGTGTACAGGGTGGTGTGTGTATGTTTGTGCCAACTGGAGGTGGTAGTGGTGGGGGGTTGACTCAGAAAAATCCCACTCTGCGGTTTCCTGGTGTTTAGTCTCAGAGGAAGGAGGAAAAGGATCCATTCACTCCTACCGTTCTGCTGTTGGAATAACTCGGAGCGGGCCAGAACCTCTGAACGGTGTGAAGACGCTTGTTCTCACTGTGATGGAAGCAGTGATAAAAGGTTGATGGAGTCACTCGCTGCTTTATTTATTGCAACAAACACTGGAGGAAACAGTTTATAAGTTTTTACCTCAGAAAAATAAAATCTCGCCGCCATCTGGCTGCATTTCCCGTCTGCTGCTGTCGACCCACTGCAACGGGCCGGTTGGTGCTGGGATTGCTCTCCTTCGATACTCTTACCGAGTTCTGGACTGATCACCTTTCTCAAGATCAGCTACCTGCGTTTTCATTACAAATATATGAACAGTTTTGTCTATACTCTAAAGATATAATGTAAAGAACCCTATAATTTTGCAATTGGAAATTAAATTAAAATCATGTGTGGTTCTACTTGTTCTCACAATAGGTTATTAAAAATCATGGCAGCGACAGATGCAAACAGACGCAAACAAGATTTTCATGCCGATTTGTCCCGTAAGGAGCCTCAGTTATCAGGATGACTCTTCGGGTCGTTTTAAGAGATATTCCTGCCACGTCGGCGTGTTTAGAGCTGGAAGAACGTCTGGACCTCTCCGATCTCACATCTGGGATATTCATCCCAGTGTGCGGTTTTCCCAGAGGAGAATGAGAAAAGATAGTCCGGTGGATTCAGTTTGATTGGGGAACAAAGTTGCAACATTTGTTACATTTTCAGCTGCTTTGGTTCGCTTTCACACTGCACTGTGTGAAATGATCCAAACCCTTTGGAAGAGCTGTTCCCCTCCTCACCTGTGGGGGCGCTGCACCAAGAACCATTGAAGACACTGAGCTCAACTTCCTTCTTCACAAAATGTAGACAAAAATGAAGTGGCGTCAGATTTTAGCGATTGTAGGATTCCTCCTTCGTCGGTAAAAGACGACAAACCATTGCTCCCGCTAGCGCTATGCTAACCCATTTGTTTTGGTTGTATTTACCCAGAATTCCCTACGCAGTAGTCCGCTTCCCGCTCATTTTAATTGAAAAGTTCACTTTATTTGAACAGAGGCCGAGGTTTTTAGGCGAACCAGAGTTTGATTACTCATTTTCACCTCCCCAAACAAACTGGACTTTTGAAATCATCGCCATGGCTTCCTCCCAGTCGGCCATGTTTGTTTACTCTGAACTTTGGTCTTGATAGATTTGAATGTTGGTGAATGAAACCAGGTCGTGTGTGTTGCTCCTGCCACACACTGTACAACCAAACCTGTTGTACCAGAGGTTTGTGTGTGATCTCCAGTTAGGTAGTAACTAGTTACTTTTACTCAATTACATTTACTTGAGTAACTTTTGTGAAAAACTTTACTTCTAGGAGTCTTTTTACCGCATCGTGCTTTGAGTAATTTATAAATTATGAAGCATCTCTGCTCTTATTTGAGTAAAATTTCTGGATTTTCTACCCATTGAATAAAAACATATTTTAACCAAACATTCACCAGACACAGACGTTTTTGTTAAAGTTTCATAAATCTTTTATTGGAAGAAACTGAAAAATGTTCTTTTGCCTGATTTTGTTATTTTTGTTACTTATATGAATCTTTGTCATTTTGGTCTTTAAAACACCAAAATTTCCACTTAACTTTATATTTTGATCAGTCTGATGATGTAATTTTTAAATAGTAAATGATTGATAATTTGTTACTCAGTAGACTTTTTACCAAATACTTTTTTACCTTTAATTGAGTAAAAATATGTTGAAGTTGTGCTGCTGGTTCTCCACCCTCCTCTGGTGATCGCTCAGGTTTTTCAGAATTGGACGACATGAAACTCAATCTTTCAAGTTCTGGTTCTGACACTGACGATCCAAATCTCCTGGCCTCTCATGTTAATAAATATAAGGTAAAAATTAACCCTAAACACCAAATTTTACATAAAAATCAGCAACAACTTGGCAATTGAACAAAACCAGTCAATAATATTCAGATTATTTCTAGTGAATCTTCCTCTCCTTCAGTGTTAATTCTCTATTAACCTCAATTGGAGCCAATGATAATAATGAATTTGGTTCATTAATTAGTGTGGCTGTAGCCTGATGTGTATCCATGTGGGGGCCTATTCATAGAAACTCCATCTCCACAGATTTGGAGCGTAATAACTCACCTCATTTCACAGGTAGGGAAGATATTTTCAGAGTTTTCCTGCTTAACGTTCGTGTGGCAATCTGTCTGTCGTCTTCCTCATTACTTATCAAAGTCGTCTGTGACCTAGTTAAAGTTTCCACTTGGAAGTCTCTGGTGTTTTTATGCGACTAGGTTTTATACTGTTGACTGTTAAACTGGATTTGAAATGTTTTTCCAGGTTAGAAGAATCTTTAAAAGCAAGAATTGGATGTACGACATCAAATTATTTTCTCTTTTTTTAAAATTGTCACAAGGAATCAATCTGAGAAAATGAACCTCAGGTTGGAACTGTTTTCCAAACACAGTTGAGAGTTTTGTATTCTTGTAACAGAATCATGATTTCTCCGTTTAACTTCATCAATCAGGATTTTAACCGGTGCTTGAAATCCTTGAAAATCTTGAATTTGGATTACATGTCCTCAAGGTTTGGAAAGAGCTTGACATTCAAACTGCACAGATTTTTGGTAACGTAAAATCGATCGTTTGATTAGAAGCCTAAATTTGGAAAAAGTTATTTACAGTTGGGATCAGATATTTACAGACAAAAATACAGAACATTTTTTTACCTCACTGTCTGAATGTAAATCAGACAAAATGTTTCTTATTTTCAGTCGTTTCTGTTTGCTAAATGCTAAAAAAGTTAGCAAAAATATTTTTCGTTTTATTTTTGAATATTTATTATTCCTACTTTCTCACTAACTTATTAATATGTGTAATTAAAATAAAGGTTGATTATGTTTTATACGTTAAACTTTATTGAAATTGGGGATTTTATTTGTGTTAAATTAGTGTAGATGGTGAGTGAGACTTGAAAATGAAATGTTGTATTTTATTTAACCTTATCCCTGCTGCAGAATATACATAGGCATTATTAACAACAGTAATAAATTGTATAATAGTGAATTTAAACTGTCTTTTTTTGGTTAATTTGTATCGTTTTAATCTCCAAAGTTTGAAAGGCGCTTGAAATTTACTGTGAAGAAGATTATGCAAACCCAGACTGATGACATTTATGCCTCCAGCTGTTGGATTTAACAAATTATAAGAGGAACTAAAAGATCCAGATCCTCCACTTTATTTCTCTTCATTTCCATCAATCGTTGGAGCAACAACGCGCTTTCATGGGCGAATAACAGGAATATGAAGATGGATTCTGCTAACTGGAGGTAAACAGAAAAGCTTTCACTGCAGGGTTTGAACCTCTGTTGTTTCCGTACGAAGCGCGCCGTCTGCTGGAGCGGCGATTTGTCTCATTTCTGTGAACATTCAGTCTGCAGATCAACAGAAACGTTAAACCGCAGCAGAAAAGTTACATAACGCCAGCAGTCGGTTTCACTTCACTGCAACTCTGGTTTCCCCCTTTACACCATGATGTGGTTTATTATTTCCATCCTTTTTATTTTATTTTATATGTTATTTTTGTTTTTCACAGACAAAACTGTCACAAAACTCTACATGGAAAAGTAATGAAATAACTAATAAAATAAAGTCTCAATACAGCTAAAAAAAACCAGAGGATTAAAATAAACATTCAACAGAAAAGCTGTTTATATTTTTTGTCTTTTGTTTAATTAAAAATAATTATCTTAATCTCGTCAATTATTAATGTTGAGTTTCTAATTGAAAAAAGCTCAACTTTTGAGTTTCTTCCTTTTCATTATGAAGAAACTTAAATAATTTGTTTAAATTACTTAATTTATTTATTATTACTTTATTTTTATTTACCTTTGATTGCAGATGAAAATGCCATAATATTTTGTTTTTGTTAATTTTGAGTTTCCTTTTATTATTATTATTAAACTTAAATAATTCTTATTTTCATTTTATTACTTAAATTAATTATTTTATTTTTGCTTTGACTGCACATGAAAATATAGTATTTAATGTTTTTACTCATTTTACTTTCATTTTTGTCATAAACAAACTCAAATAATTTGTTTAAATTACTTAAATATTTGACCTATTAATATTTTATATCTTTGTTTAATAATTTTTACTTTGGCTGCACATAGAAACTGTCTGGAAACCCCAGCAGAGGCAGGAGGTTGAAATGCAGACGAGATGTTTATAGACCGTAACAAAACTGTCATCTATAATTGATCAAGTATTGATTTGTGAAAGTCCTTGATGAATCTGCTGATTTCATCTCAGAGGATTTAAAAACCTCATGAACATTTTAGACGTTTAAGATGTGAAGGAGAGTAAAAAGCAACATTTTCTGAACACTGCAGTAACTTCGTGCACTTTGAGGTAAACTGAATGATTACTAAGAATTATTTTATTTTATTTTTTTATGATGTGTGCCGTTAACCTGTTGTGGAAACTTCCTGTTTCCACAACAGGTTCACTTTTGTTTTCAGCCTCTCTGGGTTCAGCAGAAAAACAGAAAACCTCCCTGCCTGTCTTGCCGTCTGTTTGCGTCCCTGTCGCTGTCCTTCAGGTCCAGCTGACGCCCAGGAGCCGCCGCTTTGGCCCCCGCCGCTCCTCCTCAGCAGCCAGCCGCCGACTGACGGCTGCCTGGCGTGTTTTAGGTGGCCGCTCACGTGCCTGCTGGGCGAACGAGGCGAGTCGACGGCGAGTGTTAACAAGCTGGAAACAGACACCGAGTGAAGTCTGACTGCAGAGAGAAGAGAAACATAAACAGAGAAATCAATACAGTCAGGACAAATACGCAAAGAAAATGTTTTTAACATCTAAGGACTGAAACGTTTGGAGTTTGAAGCTGAAGTTTCTTTGAAGGAAGGAATTAGTTTGTTTTGGGTTTTCTGCATTCTTCAGGTAACCTGAAAATATTTTAATCTGAGGAAGAATCTGTTCACAGAAACCAAAGACAGTAGATCAATTTTTACTTTTAATAAAATAAAATATATTTTTCTATCAAGGTCTAATGAAGTATTGAGTCAGTAAATTAGTAATACACGTTTTTTATTTGTTATTACCTTTATATATATTTGCCTGTTTTGTGTTTAAAGATGCTTGACTGACGTTTAGTTGCTTAAAGTGAATTGAGTTTTGCTCTTCAAACTGATTTTTTCATAAAATATTTGTGATTGTCAAAACTTTACATGTTAATTTTAAACTAAATTACTGCAGCAAACAAACAAATAATTAATAAATAAAATGTTTTTTGTTACTTGTTTTGTAGTCATTTTATCCAATTCTGTCTTTTTTCTGTTTTTACAGAAAATAAGGGCTATTTTAGAATTTATTTTTTAAAAATATGCTAACACATTTTCAATAAGTTTAACTTTTTATGATTTTGTAATAGATTTTCAAGGCTTGAATTCTTCCAAATCATTTCCCTCTTTTTAATTTCTTACCTTTTCTGCATTATTAAGAAACCGTTTAAAGAAAATTTTAGAAATCAAACAGAGTCTGTAGTGAAATCATTTGTAAAAGGGGTGAATTAATTTTTTTTATTAATTAAATAGAGTTTTTGTTTACTTGCTCCAATAGGTTGGATGATTTATTAATAATAATAATAATAATAATAATAATAATAATAATAATAATAATAATAATAATAATAATAATTTAAAAAACCGTAACAAGCCTGCAGAAGAAAACATGACTTTTTGTCAGGATCAGGTGAAATCCTTTGGTTGTGGAAGGATGAGGAGATCTGGAGTTACAGAATCCTGAACATATTTAGTCATTATCTCTCTCATTCATTGACCAGATGGGAATACTGGGAACACTGGGCGGCCAGGTGGAGGTAAACAAAGGGAAGTAGGAACATTGTTTGGCTCCTGATCTTATTTGATGGTTCTCGTCTTTAAAGCGTAATAATGTGAGTCATTATCTCGTCTAACTGAACAGTATCTGCTTGTACTTGCCCAAACCTCAGAGCTGTTGACACCATTTAAACTGCAGTAATCATGAGAAAACATAAACCTCATTTACAGCTTATCACACAGATGTGTGTTTTCTGCTGATTTACTGCGCCACTTTTAGCTTTTGTTTATGTTGGACCATAAAAAGGATCGCAGTGATTTACCAACCACTTTCATAGACCTTCAGCCTCTGCTGTTACATATCGGTATAAACTATTAACATATTCGTATTGGAAGGCCTGATGTGGCTGCGTAACAATGGTGACACTTACAGTTGGTGTGTGTGTGTGTGTGTGTGTGTGAATAATCTGTTGTGCCTTCTTGTCGGGGCTTGCAGGAGAATGAATGATTAATCTGAACCACTTTGTGGGTAATTTAGATGTCAGCCTCTCATCCTGTGCTAACTGAATTGTGTGAAAAAGCAGCCGTTCTCCCGCCTTTCGTCTTTAATGTGGACCGGTACCGCCAGCAGTATCACTCTGATGCGTTTCTCAGCGCCTGTGCTGTGATTTATTGGCAACGTGCGTGGAGCAACGGGGAAGAGAGGCAACCTGCACGGGAGTCAACATCCACACTTCTGTAAAAAAAAAAAAAAAAAAAATTTTAATCCTGAATATTAAAACCTGGAAAACTGACAATCTTCAGACATGTTTGGTTTAAGATAATAAAACATTTTTTTGAAAATGAGCATGATATGGGCAGTTACCCAGGGCGGTATCAGGAAGAGGGAAAAAATCTGATCATTGTCTGCATTTTAATGGCACCATTTCTGCAAAAACCACAACTGAGTGCATGTTTATATTTCAAGCTTTCCAAGTTAGGCATAGTGATTAATTGTGATTAATCTGATTATTTTTTTAGCAGGCCTTTCCAAACAAATTATTAACAGAAACATGCATAAACCTGGTCGGCATTTAAGGTTCCGATAGAAACATTTTCCACTGAATACTGAAGTTATAAAGAATCTCTACTATGATTATTTTTACATTAAGTAGGAAATTAAAGACAGAAATGATTTATAAATAATTATTTCAAGCTTTTTCTGCATCATATCACTGCTTTTGAGAAACCATTGTTTGATGTCTTATGAAGAATAAACTTTTAAATAAAATATCTACCTATCAATCAATCAATCAAATTTTATTTCTATAGCACATTTCAAAGCGCTTTACATCATGTCAAACACAGAAACACAATGGAACATAGAATCAATAATCAAAAAACGACATTAAGTTCAGGATCAATACCTATCCATCTCTAAAGGTAGATGGATAGGTAACAGGCAAGCTAACTAGCTACAGTATGTATCTATCTAAGTAGATACATACTGTAGCTAGTCTCTAGCCATGAGTTAGCTAGCTAGACAGCTAAGAAGCCATCTATTAATCGATTGATTGATCGATCGATCTATCTATCAAGGTAGATAGATAACAAGCTAGCTAACTAGCTTGTTATCAGAGTTATTCATGTATCTCGCCTTAGTTTTTATTATAAATAAAGTGAAGCACTCAACTTCTGTATAAATAAACCAAAAAATATCTATCTATCTATCTATCTATCTATCTATCTATCTATCTATCTATCTATCTGCCCGTCTGTTTGTCTATTACACAACAAAAACACAAAATCTTTATTTTTGTCTACTTCTCAAAGCAAATATCTTAGTACACTTCAAATAAGTCAAAGCTGACATATAAGTAACTTTTTAGTAAGAAATTGAGCTTTTATTAAGTAGAAATATGTTTTCATATTGATGGAAAGTTTCATTTTCAACTTAAAGCACCTTTAGATGTTTTACAAATATTAAATTGGAGTGTTAATTTCCTGAGTGTTGTGACGGTGAAGGACGTTTGCCTCAGTATAAGCAAAATGTTGTTTTGCTTAATGATCTTCTGAGTTGAGGTGAAAGCTGATGGCGCGGCCGGACTGAGGAGTAAACCTTTTCATTTCAGCTCCACACCAGGCACCGATCTCTCTTATCGATCTGCTGCTCTGTGCTTTCACAGTTATGAACAAGAGTCCTTGATAAACTCCCTCACTTGGGACAGTCTGTCTTCCCCAACCCGACGGTGGCAGGATTGACTCCATCTGGGATTGCATAATGCGGAGCGGAGAGGAAGATCATTTTCGAACACGCCTCGGTGGAGATCGGACTTAAACGTCAATGAGGGTCTCTGGGATGTAATGAAGTTTTCCGAGAATCGATACGAGATAAGAAAAATGACGCGACTGAAGATGGAAATAAAACTTCAATTGCATAAGTTATTCAAAAAAAATGTCTTAAAAAAAAATCAGAGCAGCTCTACAAAATACTCAAAGTAGAAAAGTTTTTCGTTTTTCTCGTTTTTCACTTGACAAGATCTCCAATGCAGCAGAAGGTAAACATGGAGAACTCTGCAAAAACACAAAATGTTACCAAGTATTTATGTTCATTTTCCGGTGCAAATATCTAAATAAAATAAGACAAAACTAACTTAGAAGTAACTTTTCAGAAATATGAGCTTGTTTTAAGCCAAACAGTCTGACAATTTTTTTTTCTATGAAAAATGCCTCAATAATCAATTAATCACAGGACTCAGTAATTTCCATTCTGATGATTAATATTTTTTTAAGGGTCATTTTGGTTACAGAAACTTCATCATCTGTTTAATTATTGGTTGTTTGTGCTTTTTATCCCTGTTTTATTTATTGTTTTTGGTCTTTTTGTTTTTTAAATGTCTTCCAGTTCCAATGCTAAGCGTTTTTTACAAAATTTAAGTTTATGTATCTTTCAGAGTAACTTAACATTATTATACCATGAAAATTGTCTCAAAACAATATTATTGTTTATCACAACCATTTCTGGGATGATTTATTGTCCAGAGGAATAATCATGACAGGACTACATTGTTTTTCTCCATTTTATGAGTGAGATAATCTGTAAGTGGAACTAGACCACAAAACCTTACCAAGTCATTTAGGTCTGGTTTATACTGCAAATATCGACTGAATTAAAACAAAAATAGCTTAGAAATAATGTAGAAGTTTGTTTTAAGTAAATAATTCCTTAATTTTGATGAAAAAATTCTATTTACATTAGCAGATTATTTGAATTACGAGAATTTTTTTTCCATATTATAAATGAAATAATGTGCCAATGTAACCAGAACTTTTTCATCAATATTATTAACTTAAAACAAGCTGCTGTGTCTCGAGGAAAAGTTACTTGTAAGTGAGTTTGCTCTTATTTCACTATTTTAAAATATTTCCACCAGAAAATTCTTGGTAATATTTTGTATTTTTGCAGGAGAAGACAGACGGACAGGGTCAGGAGTGCTTTCTGTGTAAAAAGTGAAAAGATGAGAAACAATCTACATTCATATGAACATTATTTTACTGCACAGTTTAAATAAAAAGGTATTTCTTCCCTTTCTGAAAGTAAGTTACTTCAAGTCTATTTCATATTTGCACTAGAAACTCGGTAATGTTTGGTGTTTTTGCAGTTTTGAAGAATTATTGACTTAAAAACAAGCTTTTATATCTTCCTTAAAAGTTACAAGTCAGTTAGTTTTGTCTTGTTTCATATTTCCGCTAGAAAGTCAAGAAAAACTTGCTAAGATTTGATTGTTTTTGCAGTGTAGTATGCCAAGCTCCCACACATGAATCTTTAAAGTTATTTTATTTTATTTTTTTTTACTGACACACAGCCGGTGGCTGCCTGGCTGTTTTCCTTCGGGGTGTCTGTTATCTGCCCCGCTGCGCCGCCGCTCCGACCAGAGAGCCGGAAACGTTCCTCACCTCCTGCCCCGTGAATCTCTATCTACCCCGGCTCAGAGCTGGTGTGAAAATATTTTAACCTGCGCGAGAAAACAAGGTTACAGAAAGGCGGGCTGCGGGATGGGCCCCAGTTATTCTTCAGGCCCAGAAGAACAATGTGGCTGTGGCCTCGTGTGAAAACGGATCTGCCTGCAGGACTGGGGAGCAGAAGGACAATGTGTTTGGTGGCTGCATGTGTGCGTGCTTGTTGTGCAGTATTAGATTAAACTAGGCGAGCGAGAGACAAGATAAGGCAGAGTCAGAAAACATCAGGAAGCAGCGACACTGACTGGCCCTGACAGCACAGAGAGAGCAGAATAAAATAAGCTGGAGTAGGAGAGAGGAGAGAGGTTATTTTATCTGTCAGACAGACAGAAATGTCAAACCGTCGGGGAGAGCGGGGAAGGGAAAAAAGAGCCAGAGACGGGTTGAAGTTAGAGATAAGTGCAATGCTGAAGTGACGTGCTGAGGGGGAAAGGGCAGAGGAGAAAATGAAGCGATACCTGGATCTGACAGCAGCAGCGCAGATGAAGCTGCTGCACAAACAGATGCAGGTGTGGAGTCACTTCACATCACGTTACCGGAAAGTTTGGATCGACTTTTCAGAAGCAACCCCCCGCAATGTAGATGGAACTAGAAAGAACGTTCAGGATGTTGTATAATTTGATTGGCGCAGTGAGGACTGAAGGATTAAAGGGAACATTTTACGCAAAAATAACTTTTTGCCTATTTCTGTGCAAAAAACGTGCAAATATTTCAATTTTTGGCTAAATGGCTTTGGTGCTTTTTGGTGTCTGGAAAATAAACCATTTCAAAAACGTCTTGATTGTAAAGTCACAACAGACACGCACTCCACCGTTACCTAGCAACCAAAGTGGAACTCCAGCACAATTGGTCAGCTGGTTTTACCGCTGTATTTTTATGTTTTTATTTTTTGCCGCTGTATGCGCTGCAGAGGGATTATCAGGTGACGACGCGTTGCGTCAGCGGCCGCTGTACTGCGCGTGTCGCCTTCAGAACGCGGGCAGGAACACATTATTCTAACTATTTAAACTATTTACAATGAGACTAATAAAATAATTTAGAACTCGCAGCCCAGGCTGATCGCCTCTCTTCGGCCGGCGTAACTCCCGCATGAAGCTTTGACTTCAGCAGGCAGAGGTTTTATTTTTAGCACATCGTCTCTGTACTTCACACTGCCTTGTGTTCAACCTGCTCCATTTTTAATTTCTGAAGGATTAGCTTATTATCTGCCCTGATGGATGCAGCTACATGTTCATTTTCCTTCTGATTGAGACCAAAGTAGGAAGAAATTATTTAATTTTATTTGTGCTGTGTATGCTAAATATGGATTCTGTTTTTTCTATCCAACGTTTGGGCCATTTTCTCTCGTCGTTTATCGACTCATCTACATTCAATGCTTCGGGTCGCTAAAAATATCAATTTAGTAGCTTAATTTTTTTATCACATGGTGATAAACAGTTGTAGCATGCTAACAACATGCTAGCTAATGTTAAAACATCAAGATAAATTTAGGCAACTACGTCGTTTAAAGGCCATCCGTCTCTTTCTGAAGTCAAGCACATCCGCTGTGTCTACAAACAAATAACCACTCTGTACAATGGCTGCTGGAATAAACACGAGAATCTTCAGGAGCTGTTTTGGAATCTCGTGTTTTGAAAACATCGACTTAATCAGATGTCTGAATCCCCTCTACAATCACAAGGGATCAATGGTTCCACTTTAAGCTCCTCCTCTATGATGGAGGTCTTCACTTTCAGCAGCTTGTGTTTGAGATCTTGTTCTTTTGGAGATGTTCAGGGTCTCATGACCATTAGTGAAGGTTTCAGCGCAGATGGTTCAGGAAATCAAAAGTGTTTCCTTTCTCCTTCGCCAGAGCAGACTGGAGCAGCTTCCTCATTACTGCAGATGAAACCTTGATTCGTCTGGCTTCGCCGTATCACAACACAAGATACTTGAACTCATCAGCCACAGGCAATGGTTTTCATTTGAGCAAAGCAAAACTCTTGGCACATGAATGATGCTCACTGTAAACTGACAGTCCTTTCAAATTTAAAAGTAAGATTTGGTTTTAAAGTAAGATTCTGAATCAGTTTTGTCTATTTTCACCAAAACCCAAGACAATGGTTTAAGTCTAACAAATTGTTGTTGTTTTTTCACTTCACAAAACTAAGTGCTTTTTTTTTTTTTGCTCTTTTTGTCTTCACTTTAGTTGAGAATTTATTTAAAACACTGAAATACTGTAAAGAATCTCTTCATATGTTATGTTTTACTCTATCAAATTTTGTTTAACTCACCATCACAAACTGTAAACAAAGCAGAGAGTATTTTTCCAAGATGTAGGTGTGAAGTTTCAAAACAGTTTCCGGAAGAGAGAAGAGCCGGTATGCAGCTCATTTGTCATCGTCAGACACCAACAGACACTGTTTCCATAAGGATAGACAAAAGAATTCCTCCCTAAGATCATTATAAAGCCATTGAGGGAAACCTGGTGACGATGTGTTGCAACATGTGCGCCTCTCTTCCTGCCTCCTGGACAGAACCAGAGCTGGGAACCAGGAAATCGGGCCGGTCAGCACTTCTGTCAGTGGAAAAAGAGACAACAGGCGTGCCAATCATTTGGTCATTAAGGCCAAGCTGTGGGAAAGACGTGTTTCTGAGGCCTTACGCTAACGCTGCACATGTTTCTGAGGCCTTACGCTAACGCTGCACATGTTTCTGAGGCCTTACGCTAACGCTGCACATGTTTCTGAGGCCTTACGTTAACGCTGCACATGTGTTTCTGAGGCCTTACGCTAACGCTGCACATGTTTCTGAGGCCTTACATTAACGCTGCACATGTGTTTCTGAGGCCTTACTTTAATGCTGCACATGTGTTTCTGAGGCCTTACGCTAACGCTGCACACGTGTTTCTGAGGCCTTACGCTAACGCTGCACATGTGTTTCTGAGGCCTTACGCTAACGCTGCACATGTGTTTCTGAGGCCTTACGCTAACGCTGCACATGTTTCTGAGGCCTTACGCTAATGCTGCACATGTTTCTGAGGCCTTACGTTAATGCTGCACATGTGTTTCTTACATTAATGCTGCACATGTGTTTCTTACATTAATGCTGCACATGTGTTTCTTACATTAATGCTGCACATGTGTTTCTTACATTAATGCTGCACATGTGCTGCTATTGTTTAACCATCACAATCCCCAATTGTTTAAAACAGTTTGGCAAAGCTGGATTATAACTTCTTTTTTTAACTTGGACATTAAAATAAGTTAATGGAGGAATCCAGGACTTCATTTAACTCTGACAAAATAAGTAATTTTCAGCTGTAAGACGGAGAAAAACGAAAAGGTCGCATCGGTTTGGTTGTGGGTTTAAAAACGAGGCTCAGTTTGTTAAACTTCATTATGCTTCAAACTGTCTCAGTTTGGTGGATTTTTAGGCATAAAATGTCCTCAAAACAAACAATCCTACATGCATCTGAACATCCTCAAATCCTACTGCTGACTAGTGTCTAACAATTACATTTTTTAACACATAATCCAAATTCTTGCTTGCATTTTCCATTCTGTGTAGCATCGCTAAAATCACAAGCTATAAATTTACCAAAACAAATCTTGAAAACATGCAGTATGTCTGAAATTTCTTCAGTTAGCTTTGCTGAAATGTTTAAATTATTCACAAGGAAACAAGGTAAACTCTCAACCAACCAGCCGCTGTTAAAAACTTACAAACTGCTTTTTGAGTGGCAGAAGCGTCAGGAAGCCACGTAAATGTTCATAAATCTACAGTATTTTACGGAGATTTGACTCTTCATTGCTACCCAACTACAGTCGACTCTCACCTATTTGTGGATTCACAGATTCCTGAATTTCTCTGCAGTTCATATAAAAAAATATTTGAAATAAATCTCATTATTTATTATTTAGTTTGGAAGCTGAAATTCTTACTGGCTAACATTTGAAAAACAGCCAATCCAGGAGAAGTATTCAACTTTTCTCACCTGTGATTTTTCACTTGTTGGTTGTCGGATCAAAAAGTGATGAAGACGACGGATGTTAGCTTCTGCGGTAGTGCCAACGTTTCATTTAAAGGTTTATTTCCTGTTAAAACTATTAAAATACTAAGTTATCAGTGTACTTTGTTACTGTAGATTTTTCAGGTATCTGCACCTTACTTGAGTATTTATATTTCTGGTGACTTTTTACTTTTATTCTCTGCATTTTAAGAAAAATAGCTGTACTTTCTAATCCTTATATTTTCATGTATGTATCGTGAATAACAGTAAAAACCCACAGGTTGCACAAAAAACATGTAATAGTGTCAGTAATTCTCCATTCAGCTGAACGCAACTGGACCTTATCAGTGTTTTTTTATTTCTATACCAACACAGAGCATGTTCTCAGCTAAAGAAAAACATAATGTGTTTTGTATGACTAGAACTTTAAGTATTTCAATCATTTTGTATTCTTGAAGGTGGAAATTAGTTCAAAGTTTGTACATTTTTACTTTTACTTGATTAAAACAGTTCATCTTGTACTTTTACTGGACCAGTTTTTCATAAAAGTATCTGTACTTCTACTTAAGCAGAGAATGTAAGAAGGTGAGAAAACATGAAAACTTTGTTCAGAATGGAAAACTGGAGTCAAATGGAGTTCGCTTGTGTTCAGTCAGCCTTTTAAAATGGTTTGTAAGAAAACTGTAGGTGTTTTAGCAGAGAAAGGAAAAAGGAGGGCAGAGTGTGAAATTGGTTTTCATGTATGACATGTAAATGTAAAAATGAAACTGTTGGCGCTTAAATGAAAAAGTTTTTAATTATGTTGTTTTTTGTTCCTCTGAATAATTTGTGTGACTGAAATTTAAGAATGTGGCAGTTCATCAAATGGAGCTGATGCAGATGGAAACGTTTCATAATGTGTTTAGATCTTCCTAAATGCAAAACATTAGAAACACAAAGAACTTTCCTTTTTATTAGCCATCTTTTTGTTTCGTTTTATTTTAAATCCAAAACATCTAGTGTCTTTTTACCCTAAAACTGCCTTGGTCGCAGCCATTTATTGGACTTGATTAAACACAAAGATGGTTTCTGAAGGACATGATTGTTTTTGCTGATGAGAAAAGACCAAAACATGTTGACTGGAGCAGAGAACTGAAAACCAGAGCAAATAAAAGCTAGAAACGTGCCAAAGTGGGCTTTGGGTAACAGTCATCGGGTCCTAATGTGAGTCAGTTTATTTTGTAAACAGCAGAAACTACAAAAACTACAACTGAGAAGGTTTGGGGGATTTTATCAAAAAATATGTTTGCTGGAGAAAAAGTTAACTCCTTTTAGCTCCTTATTATTTTAAATGCCAGGACATTTTTAGTTTTGGTTGAAGGCAGAGTAACCAAAAGTTATACTTTAGTAAAACTAGCACTACTTCAACATATTTTTACTCAAGTAAAAGTACCAAGAAATTACTCAAAAAATCTACTCTGGTACTGAGTAACTGATGAAATGATCAGTCATTTAATATTTAAAAATTACATCATTAACACAAAGTTAAGTGGAAATTTTGGTATTTTAAGGATGGAAATGACTAATTCAAAAAACATTAAAATCAGGCAAATCAAACCAGTTTCTTTCAATAAAAAGCTTATGAAACTTTAACCAAGCTGCAGGTGTGTGTGTCTGGTGAATTTTTGGTAAAAACATGTTTCTTTTTCATTCAGTCAGTAGAAAATCCAGATATTTTACTCTATTAAGAGTGCAGATACTTAAAAATATGTCTAAAATACTCCTAAAAGTAAATTTTTTCAAGTAAATGTAATCGAGTAAATGTAACTAGTTACTACCCAGCTGTGGCTGAAGGAATGTTTTACGTTTGCTATAAAAATCTAATTTCTCCAACATACACAGTTATTTTTGATCTCAAGCTTCATGACACATAATTAACGTTTCCTTGACGCCTCAGGATGGAAACGGTTTTACTTTTGTTCTGAATAAATAAAGTCTGCTGGTGGCGGCGTGCGACAGAGTCGCATGTTTCTGTTCCTGAACACCTGAGCCAAGTTGAAAGCCAACCTTTCTGTTTACACCACCAGTTTGACGGCACTGAACAAAGAACAATGCTCAGCCCTGTGCGCGACACAAAGCACCTTTAATGTGCTTTGACTAGGCCTGAGTGGAACAGGGATGGCTGAGCATCTGGGCTGTCACTGACGTTATTTATGACACTTGTGTGTAATTGTTTTGGTCTCACTCTTTGTTTGGTAGCTCGTTGTGTTGCGTTGTGTTCATGCCTGCACACCGGAGGGTTTCCTGAACCAACCTGAGCGGGTCGAAGGTCAGAGACGCCTCAGAGTTTTTCTCACAGCGGATAAACGAGGAGCTTACCGCTAAAACCGGGCTGCATTAAAGGATCAAAGTCCAACATTTCACAGCGGCGTGTCGCGCTGTACATGAGAAATTCTCATCCCTCAGGTACATGTCGACAATACATTATGGGCTCATGTAAACAGACCACACACAGCTGCACGGCGCCTAATTACCATGTTGTAGATGTTCTGTCCTTATTATGTCTGAGAGGAGCTGAGTCAACACAGTGCATGAAATATTTCAGCAGAAGGCAGGAAAACTCTGATTTCATCAGGTTTATGCTGCCAGTATAAACCTAAAACATTTAGATTTATTATTTCTATCAAATAAATGAACAGCAAGCTTGATGCTAAAAGCTCCTCCAGAAAGGAATTTCATTTTACTATTTATTTATTTTTAATCTGGAAAAATGAACATAACTGTGTCGTATTATCAAATTGCTCAAATTGTAATATATGTATTTAAATGAATTTTGTTTACATAATTAGCCTGATCTTATTATAGATATATCTTTGTGTATATAAATCTGAGCTGTGAGTCTTGTAAAGTGACTGGAGATAACATTTGCTGCATGTTGGTGCAACATAAATAAACTGGATTTATTCTAAACCTGGAGTTGTGTTTTAAAGTATATTTCCCATTCTAAAAAACAGGCTTTTTAAATATTTATACTCCTTTATACATTTCATAAAACATCTAAAATGCGAGGCCTTCAGCGATGTGATTGCTTTATTTGTTTATAACTAAACTTGAAGTACTCTTAAAGAATAGATTACAGGGTGGGAACAACATATTCAGCTTTTGTTGCTGTTCTGCTGTTTTTTGTTTTGAAAATCATAAACTGAAGAAGAGGATTTGCGAATTACAAACTTATATTTTAAATGTTCTTATCTTTTCACGCTTGTATCGGTCTACATGCAGGTTGGTCCTTCTGCCAAAGAAGCATTAAAAATGGTCTTTTGCGTTTGCATGAATAAAATAAACTCATTTTAACCTTTGACAACCTTTTCAGTGCGCAATTAAACATCTCAACCAATCAAATATTTAGCTAGCGTGTATAAAATGTACTCCAGCTTTCTAAAAACAGTGAAATAGTCCTTTAAATTAAACTATGCAACCAGCCAGCTGAAATATTTTCAGCTTTAAAATAAATAATTTGTCATCTATAACTCTTTCTATTTTCTACTGGGAACTCAAAATCCTGCAACACAAATGATTTAAAATGTTGGAGTGTTGCCCAACCAGCTTTATTAACCTACTCCATAATAAGAGCCTCAGACACATAAATATGTCAAGCTTCATCTCCAATATTTATATCACCAAGCAGTAACAAGCTAACCCATTGAGAGACAGCCTGTATTTGACAAGAACCAGTCTTATGTTTTAATATTACAGTATTTCTCATTAGGTCATTTATGAAATGCTGTCCAAACAAATGAAGACGCCTCAGAGTTAAGACGTGTCCACCTGGAGAAACAGAAACATTCACCGTCATGTTGGAACCGTTAACCACAGACGTAAATGCAAAGTCCACCTGGAAGTCTATAAACTATTTAGTGATGTGAAAACCAGAGTAGAAATCAAGCTGCCTGGATGTTGCGGGAAGATAGAACAGGAAGTCTGCAGCGCTATGCTGCTGTCAGAACCATCTTTATTTTACCTTTTGGGTCTGAAATGAGGCTATAGACTAAGGATGGGCCTGTGACTGTAGACTAGAAACACTCACTGGGGAATAACGTTGCTCAAACTGGAAGGATAGTAACTTTTATATTCTGGAGCTCATAAAGAATCCTGAGAGTCTGAAGGATGTGGATATACTGGAGGCGCCATGACGGAAGTGAGGGACGGGAATGTTAAACAGAGAGACTGAAATTGTTTCCCAAAGTTGTTTTTGCCAGTTTATTCTTGGCTTTTACTTGTTCGAGTCGAAGCTAATGTGTCTGTGAACGTAGCAGGCCTGGTTGGGGCTCACAGAGGGCGGTATTTAGGAAACAGCTAGCTTAGAGACCGAACCAGACCTCCTCCCTCCTGACCTTTCGATTAAATTGCCGACTTTGCCTGAATTCACACCACATGATTCATAAACGGCGTTTCCGTTACACCGCAGCAGCCTTAAACACGTACGGAAGACGAGATGCTAACCAGTTTTTTCCGTACATGCTAGGCTACATGACGGTGCGGCACTGTCTCCATGGTTACCAATAGTTAATCGCAGCTTACCTTCTCCATAACGCTATATTGATAGCTTTAATCATACTTACATATAAAGTATATGAACGTTAATTGTCTTACCTTGTAAAAAAGTGCGAATCCCTGATTTCACCGAGGGCTGCCACCGGCTGTATCTTCCTCATTAAGAGTTATAAAATAAATTGACACGTTTGGTTTACATCCCGGCCTGTTTCTGACCGCGCAGCATCCGGTGACCATTTTTAAAGTGAAATCAACTAACTAGAAGCGATAAATAATGTCTAAAGGAGCGCAGTGGTTGTTTTGACGTCCATCATCGCGGAGTGGGCGGAGTTCTGGAGAGCGTGACGTCACGTGCAAAGGGTCATACTGAACCGGCCAGGCTTGTTTCCATGGTGACAGGCCTAAACAGTCGTAGGTCGCTTCTGAGAGAAAGAGTAAACAGGAAAACAAGCCTTTTATGTTTTATGACTTGTAAACGTAGTTTATGATTAGGGTTAGGATTAGGGATTATGGTATGAAGAGCGGCGCCTGGGAGCCGGAGACGGATCCGCTCTTTAGCGGTCCGCCGGCTTTAGACACGAAACATTTTTGTCTTAAGTGGAGGGGAAAGTGTTTGGTGAATAAATTCCAATCAGAAATTATACACGACCCATTTCTTGATCCTCTTTGTTGACGCGGTGTGGTGTGGATGTTTTGTTGCCGCTGAAGTGGGGTGTGGCCCACAAACACGGAGAACCACTGGAGTCGGGCCACATGTCTGTGGTTGAGTTTCGAACTATACAAAAGAAAATGAGCTCCACTAAATGGACTATTTCTACATGCATATTTCTTTTTCACCTCAGACGGCTTCAGCAGCCATTTTTTCTCTAAAAGCTTCGATGACATTCAGTCCAGTTCCATCAAAAACAGCACTATTCTTTTCAAAACCTCCCTTGTGAGACGTCAGCTTCAGTTTCTTGGCTTGCTGTGTGTGTGACAAAAGACAGAACGATCATCACAGTGATTCTGTCTGCCTGTCTGTAAAGCTTCTGACTCTTCTTCTTCATTTTTTGCATACCTTGCTACCATTCCCTGCAGTAAATAATCACCCAAACAGCACAAGCGGCTCCCGCCGTTGCACACGCCCTGCTCGGCTACAATGTTTGCCAGAAGGCCTTTTTTTTTTCTTTCCCCGTCTTCTGTCATGTACGCCGTCACCCGACCCTATTATTACTTCTGACTGTAATAGGCACCTCTGTTCCCAATCAAGTTTTTACTTTCTGGCAGACAAAGAAAACAGTTTTGCAGCAGACACGTTTTATGCCGTGCGCAGCGTCTGCCGTGTCATCGGCGCTGGCCGCCGGCCCAGCTCGCCCAGATCGTTCACACAGCACTTGAACCGCTCATAAAGTCCAGAACGCCGCCTGCTTCACTAGGTGGTCTGTCTTCACCTTGCATCCAAAAGCTCCTGATCTCCACACAGTGACAATAAGCACTCCAACACCGACAGAAGCAGGAGAGAAAAAGTGAAAAGAAATAAATTGAATGTGCAATATTCTGCAGGTTTGTTTCTGTCACACCTCCACGTCTGAATTATGTGCTTCAGCCTGCCTTTTCCTTTTACCTCGCCCCGCTTTCCTCTGTCCCTCTCCACCATGTCGAGGTGTTAGATGTTGTTTACATAAATCTTTCCATCTCTCATCTGGGCTCAGGGAGGCTTTGCGAGATGATGCTGTTTGACAATGTGCACAGGAATAAAGAGAAAAACAGAGCAGGCCGAGGTAATCACCGGGGACAGGCAGGAAATAGGAGCCAAGTCACCCAGCAATTGTCTATCAGTTTCCTCGCCCTGTTATCTTTGTCACTTTCTGGAGACTCACTCACCCACGCTGCCACATTCATGAATACAAACACTCATGATATGTGCTCTTTTTTAATTTATTTATTTCCCTGCCCTTCCAGAAATCACACACTGCTGTCTTTCTGGAGAGAAACTGAAAGTTCATTTTCATCCGGTCTGCAGCGGCCTGCTTTCCGCTGGGCCAAATTTACCGGCAGCTTGGAGAGTTTAATGTGGAGAAAAACGGCAACTTCCCACTGAGAAGCAGAATTTATTTCAACGCTGAATCGGTGCTTCGGCTTCTCGGATTCTCTCGGCCCGGTAGGAAATATAAACTGTCGTTTTTTTAAATAGCACGAGTAAAGATAAGGTGTGTTGATTGAAAAAGAAAAAAGAATCTCAGTTTCCCTGTGAAAAAAATAATTTAAAAATCACCTTTAACACTAACAAATACAAGGCCTTTAAAAAAACAAGTTTTATTGATTTGAATTTTTCCTCAGCTATAAACCATAATTCCTTTAATTTATCCTGATTTATTGCACCACACTGAATCCTGCTAGTAATTTGAAGTTTAGTGGTGAATTGAACATTAGAGTTAGGATTAACCTAACCTCAACCCTCTTGTCAAACCACTAATAAAACAATAAAACAGAACAATCTTAGACACGTATTTCAGAATTACAAGCCGATCTCCAACCTTCATTTATCAGTAAACTGATTGAAAAAGCTGCTTCAGCAATTGAATCTTAGCGACGGCCGACCGACGCCTTTCAGTTTGGTTTCCGAACTGAGAAAAGTTTTGACTGTGTGGATGAGCCACAACTCTCTCCAGCTGAACAGAAACTACATTTAAATGATTATCTTTAGACCTGAAGAGTAACGATCCAGAACCTGAACCTTCAGAGACACAAAAAGACGGTTACAAAGTCGGCCTGGAAAGGTCTGCTGTTGCTGTTTCTGGTTCTGGTTCTGGTCGGCTCTGAATCCCCAGAACCAGATTATTTTTGATTATATTGATGATTGCATTTGACAAGATATAATGTTGTTACTTGTTGGATTTCGCTTTTTCATGTCCTCACAGGACTTGTTCTAAAATCAGCTATTTAAGTTAATGTCTATAATACCATCATTATCTGTAGACGAAGCTACAAGATTGTGATGTTTTGTTTTCTTGTAGCCACACACACACTGTGGTAAGAAAACCAGCCAACAGACAGCAGACAAATTTAGCTGTAGTTCTAAATTGAAAGTACTTGTTGTGCAGAAAATTATCCCTTTTCTGACGTTCTGCTCTTTGTAAAATAGCATGTTGATGTCGAGCTAATTAATTAGACAGATTAACTGCCTCAGCAGTGAGCCTGCATGTGGCTGCCTGTTTTTTTTTAAACCAGCATTGTTGCCAAAAAGCTGAAAATAGCAAAAGCTTTAATTGTTAAAACCCTGGAAACTTTCCATAAACCGAAAGGTAAAGCCATTTTTTAAATAGTTTATTCATACCAGTTTTTTTTTCCTCCTATTTCAAAAAGCAAACTACTTAAAACTTTTATTAAATGTGACAGTAAATTTAAAATTTTTCTAATTAAGCTGAGATATTTATGGTTAGAAAGAAGAAAACAATAATTTGTATCATCATAATTCAACAGAACTTTGTCAGTTTGAAAACAAGAGCAGACATTTTAAATGCCAGATGCTACTATTGAATGCAGGATATGTAATTAGGTCGGTAATGTGTCTAATTGGAACCAGTTATGTTGCGTTATGATAATTTACAGAAGAAAAAGGTTAGAAAATATGGAAGTTGCTGAATCTCTCTTATTTAATACATAAGAAACATAATAACATTTTCACATCCTGAACACTTAGCTGTAAGGTCACAATTTGAAAACCTTTGTGGCATTTTAGACTTTTGTCTTTTGTAAAAAGGTTTTTGCCAGAAACTTCTACAGTTTTCTCAAAACTACTGTAGCAGCCCATGTATAGAGGACCTCCACAGATTTTATTCCCCATGCTGAGTTTACAAATAATGGAAAATTTACTGTTGAATATGACTGACTGTTGGATGCTGCTGTACCTGCGTTTTTATTACAAATGTGCACAAAACGTTGTAGGCACTCATGTAAAAAAAAAAAACACAGAATTTTGCAATTGCTGTGTTTTTGTTAAATAACAAATGCAAATAAAAATCACATGTGAATAAGTTTGTTCACGCAAAAAGTTATTAAAAACATGCAGGATCATCACTTTCCCACCACTTCCTGTCGTCTTCTTCGTCTTTTCCGGCAGTAGTAACATCCGGTTGTTGAACATGTGACCAAAAAAGTGTTTCCATTGCAGTTTTATGAAATAAACTACAGCTAAAAATATGCATTTTTTTAAAATTGGCGTGTTTCCATTAAGTAAATCAAATTTTGTAATTAGAATTTGAGCAATTTTAAGGTAAATGGAAACAAAGCTGGTGACTGTCTGATGACTCAATATCTACAGTTGATGTTCAACTTTTATTTTCATTGATTGAAAATTTATATGATGATGGATGATGGAAATACCCTCTCTAAAATCTTTACTCTACAACCTATTTTATGACAACAACTGATCATTTTATTGTAAGTTAAAAATAAAACTGTCACTTTCTGCGTGCCCTAATTACTGTGTTTAGTGAAATATTAAAGAAATGAGCATCATGTTTACACTGGGCTGTTGTTGCCAAATCAAGTTCTTCCTGCAGGGCTAATTTGTGTGATGCAGGGCTTTAAGAACAGCTGTAATAAACTCACAGTACACTGGCCTCAAAGCACCGAACAGCAACACAGCTAACGAGCAGCTGGTCAACTTAGTGGAGCGTTTAGCAGCTAAACGCGAAAATATATCCTCCATGAGCTGGTGCTGATAAAAATTAGTCATTTTTTCCACGGACTGGACTTAAATTCAAATTGGCATTAACATGAGTTCCTGTTACAGTTAATCACAGGAAAAGGTGTATTTGAAATGAGGTTTGTCACTTTTGCTAAACCGGTAATGATTTGCTATTGATAGCAACAGTTGTGGAGACTTTTTTATTTCTCCACAACCTTCAGGGTTCTACACAAATATTCACGTAAATCTCACCTTCTGTCACATTACAACCACAAACTTCCAAATTTCAGTAGGACTATGTTTCATGCTGTCAAAGTCTGTTGAATCAAGCAGAACAATAATCAAAGATGAAGGAAAACACAAGTGGAACCAAAAAACAAAAAGAGAACAGAATAGATATTCATGAAAGAGTTTAAAAATATAAAAATTGAGGATGGATGATGGATTTAAAGCTTCACAAGGTGCATCTTCATTCACCATATAATTCTGCAATTTGACATTTAAACAAATAATTTTGCTTATTAATTTTAAATGGAACACAGCAATAAAAAATATTTTTGATAGATTTTGGAGCAAGGATGATTTTTTTTTTTTTTTGGCCATATCGAATCTGTAATGGAAATTTTTTTTTTCACAAGTTAAATGATCAGCAACCGGATGTTGCTACTGGAGAAAACCACGAAGAAGAAAATGACAGGAAGTGGTAAGGAGATTATGGTGCTGCATGTTTTTAATGACTTATCCACGTGTGATTAGTTTTATATTTCCTTTAGTATTTGCAGAGTGGATCAATGAGCAGATTAAATATAATGTAGAAAATCTCTGTATCTCTCCAGAAGCTGTTTTGAATAAAGATTATAATGACTATAGAGGTATTATGGTGGAGATAAGAGAACATTCAAATTAAATTTCATGAAATAAACTAAATATAAAGAGCATAAATACAGTATAAGTATAAACTGATATGTATGGTTGTTAAATATTTAGCAAGATACAGATAACCCCAAATCTGAAGTCTGAATCAAAATGTAGCAGTTTGTGATTAAATTATTGATTTAATTTTATGCATCTCTTAAAGTGGCCTGTGCATAAAATTAGCAAATATTAAGCACAATATTAAAAGGTTAGCTACCACAGAGACCCTGGAAAAGAAGCACAATGAAGCGTAAGATTTAAAAACCCAACTAATCAAGCATTATTTTTTGCTGCAGTGGAGCAGAAAAAGCAAACTGAGGCTTTTCATTTGAGCTGTGGTCAACAGGAAGTTTAGAAACTGTTTGAATCTGAAAAACAACACAGACGAACACCTCTCTGCTGTGATGGTGAGAAACGAGCCTCTTGAGAATATAAATAGGTTGCTGGGCCTCATTTGCAGAAAAACATTGTTTTGCATAAACACTTCAGCGTTTTATGTCTGTATCAGAGGTCTGATCGCTGGAATCACCTGCTGCTCAATTCCTCCCTAAAGCTGTGCTTTACGCTGACTTTACTTTATTAAGCAGCTGAATAGATCTTTATGTTGTCATTATTATAAACCAACTCTTAAGAAACTACTAAACATGAAGCAGATGAGCTGATTGGTAGCATTCATCGCCGTCTTTAGCATCTTTTGTTTTTTTCTCAAAGGTTTTTTGCTGCATCGGTTTCTGTGAAAACCTGGTTTCCCACAGATAGTTAATCTGAGACATTTTTAATCTAAATGTCTGAAAAGCACAAGCAAAAGGCTGGTACCGATTGTTTCATTTTTTCTGTGTCTCAGCACCATGAATCTTTACATATAAATAAACCAACAGATTGTAGTTTGGCTTTAACGTGACAAGCCCCTGCATCTGCTTGTTTCTTGCATCGTTTTACAGTCTTTGTTTATTAAAAGTGAAACTTGACTCTCTGTTGAGGGAACACAAAGCTGACATTTGCTTCAAGCCAACTTATTTATTTCTCCTCTTACATGTGCAGTGAGCATTTATTCTGTCAGCACTCATAAAGAGTAGCTTTAATTTGTCCCACACTTGCAGTGTTTATCTTTCATGACCTGAATCTTGGAGAAATAAAAGGCGAGTTAAAACGGGTTTTTCTTCCTTGTGACATTAGCAGAAAGCTTTCTATTGACAAAACAATCATTGCTGATAGTGTTACATCTTTCTTTAAAATTTAAATATAGCATTTTTGCACTAGGATGAGATGGTTTTTAGGCTGTGCTAAAGTTAGTGTGCTTTGCAAAACTGCAATCAGTCAATCCAGTTTATTCTTATTTATTTCAGCAACAAGGCCGTTCAAAGTGTCATAAACACGTCACAGTCAACATTTGAAGTTTAACATTTTGTGCTGTTGTTACACATTAAAATGTTGATTAATGGAAACACTTTTTTCATATAGAATAGAATAGAATAAAATAGAATAGAACAGAAGTACTTTATTCATCCCAGCAGGGAAATTACTTCGCAGTTACAGCATAGAGACAAGACACAATAACAACCACCACTGAGTAGTAGTTGTAGATAAAATAAAAAATAAAAATAAAATATAAAATGCTATAAATTGTAAAATATAAAATGCTGTAAAATTCATTACATGAGTCATGTGACCAACAACAGGACGTTACTGCTGTCGGAAACAACAAAGAAGAAAGCAGGAAGTCACTAGAGGATGAATGCATGGCATGTTTTTAAGTGTCTTATAGCCTGAACAAACTTATTTATGATTTTAATTTCTTAATTAATGGAAACCCCTCAATTACAAAACAGAGTGTTTTAGACAACGTTTTGTGTACATTTGTAATGGAAACGATGCTACTGCGTCTTCTCTCCTCTAAACACATGAGATGCAGCTGTGAAGCAGAGCTCACCGCTTTCCGCTGCTTTTGGTCTAAATACCACATCAGAGATAAGGTGAGGATCTGTGTCATGCAGACAGAACGCAGAGCAAAGCCACAGCTGACGTGGCGTTGGCATCTGATTTGGACGCCTCCCTTTGAAGGTTTTCTTGGTATTTCACGCTGAGGGAAGACCCTGGGGCAAACGCAGAACCTGGTGGATAGACTACATATCCCCTGTGGGCTGGGAGCATTTAGGGCTGCCCCAGAACGAACTGGTAAGAGTCACAGGTTCAGAAAATATCAGGCATTTCCTAAATGGACCTTTTATCTTTAGGATCTGATTTGGAATAAAGACAACGATGAATTAATTTGTAAAGACTTATTTTATATTTCTTGCACAAAAACACAATAAATCTCTTTCTTGGAGAAGGGGTGTTGAACCATTGGTAACCATGGAGACACTGCCTCACCATCATGTAGCCAAGCATGTATGGAAACAACTGGTCAGCATCTCGTCTTCTGTAAGTTTTTATTGCTGCTCCGTTTTAAGGGAAACTGTTTATAACAATGATATAAATCATGTGGTGTGAATTCAGGCAATGTGGTAATTTGATCAACAGGTCAGGAGGGAGGAGGAATGAGTCGGTTTCTAAACTAGCTGTTTCAAATTTAAGTGATGTGGTTGAAAAGGGTCAATGCAGCAGGTAAAAAAAACAAAACTAGAATAATATGCTGCTAAATACATAAATATCTTTGCATTTCTGACAGTATAAGTGGGCAGATGATTGGAGTTAAGTAACCTGATGGCAAACAGGAGGTAACTTTTTCTGTGTGTGATTAATTTCTATACATTTTTATTAATTTCTAGATTATTTTTTTATCAGGTTATGCATTAATACGCTCAATTATTTGCATCAAAGGATGCATCTGCATCTACTTTGATGTCTAATAACCTGTTGATTATTTTTTAGATGAATGCACTGTAAAAGAAAAAAGAACATCTTTAATTTATGGTAAAATACCAGCAGCTGTGGTTAAGCAGAAATGTTTAAGTGTTTATACGGCATACACAAATTTTTTTCTACAGTGTGGATGACAAAATTTAATAGAAGTTATTTTTGTTTTTGTTTTTAAACAGGTGAGGCTAAATCTGCCATTACAGATTTAGTAGCTCAAATATATTTGCAGAAAAATAATGATTTTCATCTTACATGCAAAATGTATATATTTTTCTACAGTTTTGGCTTTATTACTGCTCTGAATATGTTGTTTTTTCAGTAAATAGCCTTTATTTGATATTGTTTGATTTTATTCCTCTTTCTGGTCGAATATTTTCAAAATGATTTTCGTTCCTATTGAAGGTGATAATTTCTCACAGCGTACACTGAAGCAAATCAACATGGACCACCTACAGCATCTCAGAGAAGTTTCTGGAACAGGTCCGATTCCAGCTGGCTAAGCTCACGGGAATGAAATGATCTTCTGCTGCAGTTTTGGTGCCAAATCACATTAACTGGATTTTACTGTTCCTGGACTTCATCAAGGAGGAATTTTGTGCTTGGGTGATAAATTTAGGAAGTGTGTAATTAATCCCGGCATTGTTTTGGATGCTTGGATTCGAACTGCTTTTACCAATAAGTGTCTGCTCTGATAACGAGTGCTTCCCCCAGTGAGAAGTCTTAATTTATTCTAACTCTTGTGAGATTAAACCAATGCTTTAAAAATCAGCATGGGATCAAATCTCTGAAGCTACCTTTTCCCCTTCAGGGGCTAATTACTCCCCTGTAATGAAAGTAATCAGCACTTGAAGTGATGTTGTGTGGGGAGTGCTTGTTTTATGATTGCCAGTATCTTTCTTTGCATCTTTAAGCTCTCAGTAACAGGCTTAAAGAAATAAACTGCTCCACCAGAGCAATCAGATAAGAAACGCCGTATCCTGAATATTTATGAGGCACGACTGCTGCATCTGGGAGCAGGTTAGACATGCTGTTGTATGAAAATCTGAGCCTGCGTCTTACGGCTGATCATTGAACGGCAGGATGAATTATGTGACATTTGGTTCTATGTCGTTTCTATTGGGACCACAGACTAGAAATGCCAGATAAAGTCCCAACTGTTGAGTTTATGTCATTATCTTGCTGGGGGACAATAACAAGATCCGGTTTAAATAGTTTGACTGAAACTCAAACTGAACAAGGAACCAGGAACTTCAACATGCAAAACTGAGATAACACAATACTCATGTTTCGTTATTGTGGATAACATCTATTTTCACAATTTCCTGCACACGTTATCTGTGCACACAGATAATGTTACTATCAACACGTGTTGATAGTAACATTATCTCAATGTGATCACTACAGATACTCTTTACCAAGTGTTTTTGGTCTAGTTCCTAAAGACAATATCTTTGTACAGTTGAAATAAGTCAAAACTAACTAACAAGTAACTTTCAGGAATATATAGGAGCTTGTTTTAAGTCAATAATTTCTCAATATTGATGAAAAATTACTAGTTGTGCTGGCAGATTATTTCACTTATAACAAGACATTTTTCCCAAGTGAAATGATCTGCCAATGGAACTAGAACTTTTTCATCGATATAAAATACATATTAACTTTAAAAAGCGACTTTTTATTGCTAAAACATTATTTACAAGTCAGTTTTGTCGTATTTCAAGTTTGTATTAGGAACAACAAAAATACTTGATAAGCTTCAGTATTTTTGAAGTGCAGGAATGGTTCAACATAAATGTATGTTGTTTTACTTGCAGACCGGTATATATGATTTTATATTTAATCAGATCATAAAATCAAATATCTTATTTTCAAGGATCCAGTGTGTCAGGAATGAGGTTATTAGGCATTTACATGAGCATCTGATGGTCTGATGGCAGCAAACTGAAACAGTTGCTGTGTTTCCTTTGCAAATGTGTGCAAATCTGTGTCTATGTTTTGCTAACGTAAAAAAATAATTGAAATTGTGGTGTTTCTTCCTGTCGACGTTTTTTATAATTTCCACCAGTAGTAACATCAAGCTTGCTTATCATTATTTTTAATGATAAGTCATTAAAAATAATGGGAGTGACGGATATAAACAGTTACATGAGATACATTCAAAATTCAGCCATCAGAGAAGACGTCGGCATCTTGTTCAGGTATTGGAACAACAAATCGCTTAAACTTGGAGCAACTACGTATACAGCATTATAGGAAAATTGTAATCAGCCATTTTACAGAAGAGCTGTGGATTGAACACAACTGTGAGAGCTCTGGTGGAGCCAGCTGCTCATCGTCCAGAAAAACATCAACTACCACTTCCTGTTGTCTTCTGTGTCGTTTCTGCCAGTAGTAACAGCAAGGATTTGATCATGTGACTCAATGGATGTGAAAAAAGTGTTTCCATTGCAGTTTTGTGAAATACATTTATGTCGATATGGACAAAAAAAACAAACAAAAACACCAAATTCAAGCGTAGAAACGTTTTATTGAAAAATTTGAGTTTTATGTAGAAAGTACTGTGTTCCCATTAGGCAAATTTATTTTTGTAATTTCAATTTGCGCAGATTTATCGTTAATGGAAACACACTGCTGTCTTGTAGATGCATTAGATAGGAAACTTGGCAACACCAGGCGTAGCTTCAAATTGTAGAGTAGCAGAAGAAGAAAGGGAAGAAAAAGTGGCAGCATAAGTACAGAAATGGGTCAGGATGAACGTTTTCAGTCTAGTTTTAAAAGTAGACAGGGTGTCTGCCTTACAGACCAAAACTAGGATCTGTTTCCACTTAATCATCCTGGAGCAGCTCCCTGGTTCGTTCTTAATGGGATAAAACCCACCGACATGTGTGTTGATAAACCCTTAGCACAGGGGTGGGCAACTCCAGGCCTCCAGGGCCGGTCTCCTGCAACTTTTAGATGTGTCTCTACTTCAACACACCTGAGTCAAATAATGAGGTCATTAGCAGGACTCTGGAGAACTTGGCTGGAGGTGATTAGGATTAGGAGGTGATTCAGCTGTTGGATTCAAGTGTGTTGGACCAGGGACCAGATTGCTCACCCCTGCCTTAGCATCATGCTAAAACTAGCTTAGCCTCCATCATTTCCCAATCAAACATGTCAATTTTGAAACTCTCTACTCGATCTTGAGACCCAGTTCTGCTGCGATAGTTGGACGTATCGCAGCAGAGAATGTGTTGCTCAACGTGTGGATGAGAAATGAAGGAGTGAAATGAAAGAGTGAGTGGGTTGAACGAGTGAGACATTCGGTAGTGAAAGAGATTGCCACGTATAAAAATACTGGTGGGTAATTAGCGGTGTTGTTGAGGCCTGGCCTGATGCTAACCCTACGTTGACATGCTCTCTCCAAAGGTTACACGAAATGGCTCTAACTAAACTGATCAAGTGAGCAGCATTTTCCAGTACTTAAATTCCTCTGGCTTCCAGTAAAACTGGGAAACCTTGCATAAGTAAACAAAGCTAATGAGAATTAAAGGTCATGAGTCCCAACTGGAGGGCCAGTGAACACAGCCTGAGATAAAGGTAGAGTTACTGTAGGTGGAGAAGAATGGAGCGAATGATTTATTCTGAGCTGGTACTTCCACATAACCAGAGCCTGCAAATATGAACAAGATGTTTTCAGACCTGAGTGACTTGAACATAATGACAGGACTCTCTTCAGGTTCTTCTCAGAAACTGTGGAAGATGGAAAATATCTTCCCTTTAATGTTTCAGATGTGTCTTTTCCCCCACATTGGTTGTGAAGACAAACTGTAAAACTGTTTTTTTTGTTTTGTATTTTTACTGCAGTGATTAAAGACGACTAATGTAAACTGCACATGTTTACATGTTGGGACTTTGCTTTGCACAAAATGACTGGGTGTTGTCTGATTGGCTTCTGAAGAGTAAATCTTACCTTCTGTCATGTTTAGTCTTCCTTTAGCTTTGAGTAGGAGGTAAGTGGTGTTTGGTGGGACATGAAAATGGGTAAAATAGATGCTTTGTGACTCTGAGTGCCCACGCCTTACAGGATACGGTTACCAATTCATTTACCTTGGATTTTAGGAAACTCATCTGTTTTAAGATTATGTACAACATATAGATGATAAAGCAATATAAAAGTCCTAGTTCCACTGGCAGATTATTTCATGGGAAAAATGTGAAATAATCTTTCAGTGCAACTAGTAATTTTTGCATCTATATTCAAGAGTTAATGACTTAAAAAAACTCCTGTATATTTTCCCGAACAGTTACTTGTTCATTAGTTTAGTCTTATTTCCAGTGTAGTAAGATGTTTCCACTAGAAATACTTTATAAAATTTGGTGTTTTTGCAGCGTAGCACCAGAAAAAACTAAAATATTGTTTGCACGTCCAACTAATTAGAATAAAAAATTGCTAAATATTTACAGTAAATCTCCAATGTAGACCCAAACATGTGCTTTGTAGTTTCCCACACAGGCATACAAATAAACGTGAAGTGAAGAGGCGACGGTAAGAGAGCCGTAGATGTTTGTCTCGTGTGGTAATGGGGCAGGGTGGGGGTACTTGTGTTTTATCTGCCCCCATCTGTTACAGGGGAATACAGGATCCCAGTTCTCAGCAGCCTGCTGACACATACTGTCTGCGCTGGACGTTGACTGGCATCCAGACACTGAGGTGAAGAAAGAGGATTGAATAGAAACCACTTTAAAAGCTCAGATAGATTACATGATAAGAAAACAGCAACATTGGGGCAACTCTGAAATCATTGGCGGGCCTCTCGACTCTCCTTGGCAGTTCCTTTTAGGAAACCTTTCTCGTTATTTGACAACTTTCCACCAGAGGTTTCAGTATCTCAGCTTGGCTTTGGAGCAATCTAATGCTTTTAGTGGAGCTCTTCTTTTAGGACAAACTTTTAACTTAGTTTTAAGGTCTAAAAAGTGCTTTAGATTTACTTTCATACCTTACATTCTGTATGTGCCGTTGTTTATGCTTCTGCGATCCCTCTGAGCATTTCTGCATTAATGTGCTGTTCATTGTCTTGCCCAAGGACATTTTGACAAGAGAACAGGTTGGTTATTAGGTTGCTGAGCCAGGCCTGTGCTGTAAGGCGTTACTGTCATGTTTCAGGCTTTACTGGTCTGAAACATCATTTAGACACAGATTCCCTTTGTGTTAATGCAGCTAAAGGCTTTAAGATCCTCACGAAGTGACAGCTTTTATTCATCCACGTTGAATTCTGCAGGACAGGAGAAATATTCCATACCTGCTGAATCCTAAGAAAGTCAAACTGGGATTTTAGTTGTTTAATTGAGGCGACATATAAAACCTATAAAACACTAAACCTTTGTGACACAGAAGAAAGCTATGATAATTGTATATAAAGTTAATGCTAAAGATCATACAAATACATTGTTTATTAAATCAAATATCGAAACTAAGGGATTTGGTTAAAAAATTATTATTTTTCTTAAATAATACAAATTCAGCAAAATATTTTTTTTACATAAAAAATGCATTAATTAAAATTTTTTAACTAAATAATAAAAAAAAACATTTAATTTAATTATAATTAATTAAAGCTCTGGTATTTAATTTAAATATAGTTAAATAAAATTTCAGTTAATTAAAATGTAATTAAATTAATTACATGAAATTCTTTTAAAATAAATGAAACTAAATATTTTTTAAGTAAAAAAATGCATTTAATTAATTTTTTCAAATTTAATAAAAAAATTACTTAAGTTTTTTTTTTTACATTTAATTTTTTTAAATGTAAAAATATTTTAATTATTAAAAGTGATTTTTTACATCGGCAGTAATGACGTCATTATTGCCGATGTCTTACTTGGCAATAAACTGCCAATTATTTTTTGACTTTTTGATCTTGGCTGGAGAAAGTTTGGGCAGCTCTGGTATTTATTTATTTAAAATTCGAAAGTGTCAAAGGTTTTCTTTCCACACTGAATTTGACCAAATAAAACTTTAAAGCGTTTATCCGTGACCAGCCCACCTGTCTTCCTCAGGTGGGGTTGTTTTCCTTAAAAATCTCGCCGTCTTTTCTGCTTCCCAAGCACTTTGACGAAGTGCAGAAAAAGTGTGAAAACGACGGAGGGGAACGGCCTTCAGAGGCGTTAGCTAAATAGAGGAACCATTTTACCTGCATTTCTGATGGCATGCTCTGTGTTACAGCCCCATTCTCCATTTTTCTTTTCTCTTCAGCCGTCTTTATATGTCAGAGAATAATGGCGGCGGCGCATTCAGGTGAATCTGTGAACTAAATGCACGGCTCCACACAGAGGAACAGAGGATGGGCTTTAAGAAGGACTGCTGTGACTTATTCATCAGTTCCTGACACTTCACAGCCGCGGCAGGACTGATGCACAAACGCACCAAGCGTTTATGATGAATGGCGCCTCGAGTCCGAATGTTTCTCTTCACAGTTTGGGGTGATGTGGAACTATTTTTACTCAACCTTTAAGTGGGGCGCATTTCATCTAAAGGTTTTTTTTTATTGTTGTTTTTTTCCCTCTTTTCTCAGAAACACAAAAATAAAGATCTTAGAGTCATTTTTGCTTTAATAAAAAATGGCTTTTATGTGAAAATCAACACAGTTGAAGACACTACCTCTAAAATCACCTTCCTTTATATTTGATTTGTTTCTGTTGGAAGAAAATATATCTTTTAACTTCAGTAGACTATGTTTACTGTTATTTTCCTTCTGCCCACAAAGTGAGTTTTTGCAGGACTTTTGCTATGTGTGGTTTTTATTATTAGTCATGTTTAAAGGCACAGTGTGTGGCGTACCGGCCTGCGTGTTTCAGAGTGTAAGGTTTGAAGAAAACTGAGAAAATAAAGTGTAGAAGAATGGATTCATGGCATACAGAAAGGAGATTAGCTAATGGATCAACTCAGTTACTGAGCTTTTGGGAAACAAACCCCACTTTTTCCACCCAAGCCATGAAACCTATGCTGTGGGCTGCAGGTTTAGGCGGATTGATGGAAGTGCTGTATCTGTCAGAGCTTGGTAAAAAGGCGAAACTCTTGGTTTAGCGGCAAATCTGTTCCAGTTAACATTTACGGTCAAGAGGTCTGGATGGAGGCCAGAAGAATCAGTTCTCTCCACAGGGTGTCTGCCTTAAAGCTGCAGTATGTAACTTTTTTACAAAATAGTTTTTTTCCATCTTTATTACAAATGTCATGCTGTCTGAGTGATATATGAGACAGATAATCTGTGGAAACATTTAGCTCCTCCGCCTCCTCGCAGTGCTACATTTGCTATCCGGGTCAAAAACATCCAATCAGAGCCAGGAGGAGGGTTTTAGCGCTGTCAATCAAACTCCTGTACGCTGCTCAATGTGCTAATTGTGGAGAAAAAACTCACCGTTCCAGTAAAACTGTTTATCCGCCCGTCGTTGGTGACTATGCTAACTAGCATTAGCATTCATGGCAGGCTACGTTTTGGTGAATCAGCTGTGGCTCAGTAAAAAGCAACCAGCATGGGAGGAGCATGAGAGTGATTGATGGCGCTAAGACCCGCCTCCTGGTTCCGATTGGTTGTTTCTGACCGAGTTTGTATTTCTGCAGTTAGCTCTGGGAGAAGGCAGAGGAGCTCGATGTCTTTTCACAGATAATCTGCTTTATACCGTCACAATGTAATAATAATCTTAATAAATATGTAAAAAAATATTATTTTTATAAAAGTTACACACTGCACCTTTAATCCTCAGAAGCAGCATGGAAAATGTAACGGTTGGGACGTGGGGAGGTTGTGCAGTCCGACTGTCGGTTTACAAAACCACACACACACAAACTAGCGCACACTGGGTCAGTGCGACTCCACCGGACCGAGCACAGAGTAAAAATCCTGTGGGGTCTGAATGACTCGGTCTGCTAAGACCGTGGGAGGGTTAAGGTCTGAAAGTTGCAAGGACAGACCTCCGTGGATTAGTCCTGTTTGTCCAGAACATCCCACGGATGTTTGATCGGACTGAAATCCTGCAGAATTTGGTTTCTGTCAGGAGGAACACTGAAAGAAGCCACAGCCGTTTCCATAAACGGTCTGCAATGGCTGGAAAATGTCTTAGGTCAGTGTTACGTGTCAAGGTAATGTTCACCTTGATGGCACAAACCAAAGCTTCCCATGCGGATAGATAAGATTATGAGACACTCATTTACATAAATATGTCATTTACTGGAATACAAACATGAAAGATATTGCCAACATGCGCACATTTAAAGCATCTGACTGTATTAAACCACACAGGCTCCACTTCTCTTCACTCCTCGGTATAATTGCCTGTTAGGCAGCGCTGCACCTGAAAGCACACATATTCCTAATGGGCCCCAATGCGACTTAATGTATGCACGCTCAGTCACATCTGCGCCGGCTGATCAAAGGGAAACCTGGCCTTCCTGCAGAAAAGCCATGTTCTGGAGCACGGGCTAGCAGCGCCGCGGCGGACCTCCTTAATGGAGCTGACAAACCCACATAAGCATGCTAAAGCACCACTCTCACCTCTTCAACACAGTTACTTCATTTATCCAGACAAATGCTGTTAAAACTGGTATTGAGTTTTTAGAACAACGTGTGTTCATATTGTGTATTTTTTATAATTGTGAGGATACGCTTGATTTAATTAAGGCAACATTTTGTTCTCAGAGAGCCATTTGGCTGTAATTTAATGGCGAAACAATGAATTGGAAGAAATGTTCTTCCAGGGGCATATTTGGAAAAGTCTCAGGGTTTTTTAATTCTTCCGTTTCCAGTGAGATTTCTAATATAGTTAACATGTTTAGTTCCAAGATGTTTTGCTAAAACTCCCACAGTCTTAGCGCAACGCTCAGGAGGATTCAGAGTCAGATTTATTCAAGTCTCAAATGGGCAGTTAATGTGACAGCAGGTGTATATGTACATAAAAAAGACATAAAAACTATGAAACAAACTATGAAAAATTTTTTAAAAAGTCACGGCAGAGGTCGGACACTGGGGAAGCAGGGCACTGTATCCCGTCAGACCGTCAGTTCCCTAAACGACACACACGCACACACACACCCACACACACACACACACACACACACACACAAAGACTTAGACAAGTGCAGCACACATTCAAGGTGAAAAGCTTGCAGGGTCCTATAGACCAATGAACCTCTGTTTTTGTGTAAAGAAAAAAATTTAACTTTGCAAAACAAATAAATAAAATTTTTATGTAAATGAAGTGAAAAAAAAAACAAACACAATTCCAACCAAAAGACAAAAAAAAATTATTCTGGAAATTCAATGCAATTACTCCATGACAAAAAAACAAACAACTTAAAACCTGCCTTTGTTGTTGTACCTATGATTAAGAACATTACTTGGTGTCTTCAGTCAGAGGCTTCTTCAAATTCATTGCAATACAAACTGCTACAGGAGCGCTTTCCTGCCCATCTTTGATTAATTAGTTACAACTACATTTATTTTCCTTTTGGGGACCAATAAAGTAATTTCAAATAGAATTGAATCATTTTTAGTTTTTCCGAGCCACTTGTGGCTCCGGAGCCTCAGGTTTTGGACCGCTGTGCTAGACAGACCGCCACCAGGAGTTATCATCGCCGAAACCCCAAATCTGCACCTGGCTGGAAGCAGGTTTGGAACTATTTAAAACACCTATCTGTCCTACTCTCTCGATGACAGGAATTTCCAGAAGTGCTGTTTACAGCAGCCTGGTTAATGCCAGCTCTGGCGGCAGCAGCAGCATACCAGAGCTGGCTCTGTTTGTACTGGTGCCATATCTGGGAGGCACGGACTGAAAATGAGTGGGGCTTTATCACTAATGTTCATCTTGACATCATTGTGTCGGGAACCGTGGAATCTGATACTATGTTTGGTCATGTTACTGGTGAATCACAGTGTGAAATATCGCCAGATCTAATTTACACCCAACAGACAGATAGATGGATAAAACTTTGAAAACATTTGTTCTACCAACAAACAAAACAAAACAAACATCCAAACATGTTTTGGGCTGGATAATGTTAAACCCATTGAAAACGTATGAAATATGCTTGAAAGTGAGATCTTTGAGCTAAACTAATTTAACAAAACCTTGTGTAATTCTGCCACTTATTAAAGGAAATATTGCCAAATATCAGTGGATGTGTATACATGTACATTTGAGGCTGCATTTATATTTTTGACCCTGCTTGGAGTGGAGATAATTCACAATACACTGCAAAAACACCAAATCTTACCAAGTATTGTTGGTCTAGTTTCTAGTGGAAACATCTAAATACACCTGAAATAACTCAAAACTGAATTACAAGTAACTTTTCAGTGAGATATAGAAGCTTATTATAAGTGAATAATTCCTTAATATAATTGAAAAAGTACTCATTCCACTGGCAGATTATTTCACTCATAAATGGGGAAAAATGTCTTGCTGTAATTTAAACAATCTGTATTTAAAATCTATATTAAATCATTATTGACCTGAAACAAGCTCCTCTGTCTTGCTGAAAGGTTAGTTTTGTCTAATGTCAAGTCTTATAAGACGTTTCCACTAGAACTAGACCAAAAATACTGGGTAAGATTTGGTGCAATTATTTTTTAAACATTTTCTTTGTAAGTGTTGTAAAATCAAACCACCAGACAGGCAGCAGTTCAAACCCACCAAATCTTATATTTATGCTAATGATGAGCGCATTTAATCCTCTGACCGGGACTGTATGAGCCCTCGGAGCGTTAGAAATAAAAAGGTTGAGACAAATAAGATGAAGACTTTTCGACAGGACGGATAATTAAAGGAAAAAGACAGAAGGGGAGACAGACAGGGTGGGAATCACAGAGAGGAGGTAGACTTGAAGGATCCAAGAGGGAAGAGAGGCCATTGGAGACAAGAGCGAGGGGGGCGGAGGGCGGGAGAGAGGGATGGATGAGAAGATGAAAGATTAAGTTGCATGGAGGAATGTTAAGTGTAGCTTAAGTGTGTGTACAGAAATGGGGATTTATGGGTGCACGCTCAGGGCAAAATAGCTTCAGAATTATTAAACAACTTCAATTAAAGTAATATAAGGGAAGGAAGGCAGTGTGGGTGGGTGCAGCGGATTCTTACACACCCCCATCAATGCTGATTTATGAATAACATCTTTTCTTCTTCTCTGTCTCCTGCAGAGCATTGATCAGGACTCCTCCTCCTCCCCTCTTGGCGTCAGTTTATATCTGTTTTTTTTTTGTCCTCTGAAAAGTTCCACTTTTATTAACCTTAAAGAGTCTTTCATGTTTTTGAAATGTCAGTTCACCGATTTCTGAGTTTCACATGAAAAGAGGTTTACGTTAAGACAATTAATAGCCCTACACAAAATGATTAATGAGGATATAAACTCACCTCGGGGTTGTAGGAGTATCCAAACCAGACAAGTTAGAGTTTACGTTCATTTTTTATTACTTAAATTGGATTTTGCAGATTGCTGAGCCAGGGGTGAAAGGGCATGCTGAGGAGACGGTGCAGCTCACTGCAGCTAAACTTTTATCTGTGTTGTACAGTGACTGGGAAAAACAGCTCAGCGCTCAGACAGAATGGGCTGACGCAGCGATAATTTGCTCTGCATGTAGACGGTCGATAAGGAGGAAAATGATCTGATTTGCAACCAGCTGGAGTTATGATGCCAAGAGTCAAATCTCAGCATCATAAGGTGTGACCCTCAGACACCAAACGGCAAAATGAACCCCAAGTCTGGTTCCATAAGAAGGGACTAGATCTGGAATAAGTGTAAGACAACTGGTAGACAAAATGTCTGGTCAACTGGATCACTGCAAAATACACAGATTGGAGATTTTGTGCTTGACTCCTTCTGAATGTGTCCAAGGTACGATGAAAAAGTCCTGCACCGAGGTTACAATACGCTTAACCTGTAGGCACAGATTAAAAACCAGTTGACGTGGCATATTTGTTAGCATGTCCACTGCAATTCTGCTTGATTCTCATCTCTCTTCACTGCTCAGTCTGGGATTTCTCCCATTGAGTTTGATTTCTCTGGTAAAATGTCTACCGAGTCGATCAGTGAACAGAAGAAGTTGTGAACAATAATGTTGATTTTGTGCATTGTTAGTAGCGGAGGAAGCTGCTCCTCTGGTCAGTCCGTGTTCGCCACGCTTCCAAATACATTAACAGCCATCTTGTTCGACGTAGCACTTCCTTCTCATTTCTGATAAGCTTCAAAGCATCGAACTGGCGCATTATGTACGTCACTCTAATGATTTAAAAGTTGCTTAATAGTTTTGAAAAAACATTAATGTCGATAAATTTCAGGTCACTTGCAGCATTTTTTTCAAACCTTATAAAACAAAAGTGTTTGCATTGTGCAGCGGAGGAAGAAAAAACAAAACTAACACTGCAATAACACAAAATCTCACAAAAACGTATTGTCTAGTTTATAGTGCAAATGTCTTAGTACAGTTGAAATAAGACGAAAGTCTTACTTTCCAGCAAGAAATGTGTTTATTTTAAGCCAATAATTTCTTAATATTTATCAAACAGTCCCGGTTCCACTGGCAGATTATTTCACTTATAGTATAGAAACATGTCTTGTTGTGAGATAATCTGCTAGTGGAACGAGTACTTTATCTTTTTTTAAGGAATTTAGTTAAACATTTTTATCTTTCAAAGTTACTTGTAAATGAGTCTTGTTTTATTTCAAGTGTATTTAGATGTTTCCACCAGAAATTGGACCTAAAATACTTGGTAAGATTTTGTGTTTTTGCAGTGAACTCAAAAAACTGCAGGTAAAGTTGTGACTGAGGTGGTTTGACGGTGATTTATCATCGTCTGTTTGCATTAGGACTGTAAATAACAATGTCATTGCCTGATAATAAGGAAAGGGAGTGAAATACATCAGTTTGTTTTAGTCTTTTAAAGCTGCACCAGTTTCAGAAAGAGGCCAGAGGGGACAGCTGTTTAGAGCTGCACCTAAACATCTGTAAAAGGTTTAGCTTCAGGGATCTCTGCTGTAAATTTATCAAATTTCCTCCTGCTTTATTAAAGTATCCCTCGAAGTGAATCATCCATCCTCCAAGGCAGCGACTCGTAATTTCTGTGAAATGTTGAACGAGACAAATTTGATAAATGGTTTTGACGGTGGGGTAAGTAACGGTGATTTTCCAGAGATGAAAGCCCCCGATGCTGTTTTAGTCTCAACAGAAGACTGAGTGAAACACCCAACGATTGCATGCAACAGGTAAGGTGTGACAAGCCCAGGCGAAACCTCTGCTATCCCACCGTCTTCCAGACATCTGTATCCTACAGAAAAAGTGTCATGAAAGGTGATATGTCCATGGATTCTACCGGAGGGGATTTAAAACAAAGGGTTTCCACCATGTCTTGTCTGGATGATTGTCCAGGAAACAAGTGAAATTGATACTTATACCCACGATGAATTCTCTTGGATTAAAGTCAAAGTTTTGACATTAACCAATCAAGTATGTTTGTATATCACATTTCAGCAACAGGGCAGTTTGAACTCCTTTATATCATGAAAACATAAAAACATTAGACAATGTATTTTGTCAAGTTCCATCACTAAATCCATCAATAAATATCAAATATGTTGGTCAACATTTCATTTATTATGAATCAAAAGCAACTCTAAACAGGTGCGTTTTAGGTTTTAAATGAACTCAGTGTTTCGGCTGTTTTGCAGTTTTCTAGAGGTTTGTTCCAGATTTGTGATGCATAGAAGCTAAATACTGTTTCTCCATGTTGGGTTCTGGTTCTGATGCCTGACCTGAGAGGTTCTGGAAGGTTGATACAACAGCAGCAGATCTTTAATGTATTGTGGTGCTAAGCCGTTCAGTGATTCGTAAACTAACAACAGTATTTTAAAGTCTATTCTCTGAGCTACAGGGAGCCAGTGGAGGGACTTTAGAACCGGGTTGATGTGCTCTGTCTTCCTGGTTTTAGTCAGAACACCAGCAGCAGCGATCTGGATCAGCTTCAGCTGGAGGACTGATTAGGCAGACCTGTGAAGACGCTGCAGTAATCAATGCGACTCAAGTTAAACACATGGATGAGTTTCTCTAGATCTTGTTGCAATGTTCGTCCTCTCATCTGGAAATGTTCTTCAGAAGGCCGACTTTGTAACTGTCTTTATGTGTCTCTGAATGTTCGGGCCTGAGTCCATCACTGGCAAAGGTTAAGCCACGGTAACCATGTCTGCCTGTAATCTTGTAAAAATGAACTCAACTCATCTTTGCGAGGAAAGCAGAAATATGGACATATTTGCATAATTACTGAACTTCTCAGACCCTTGATCACATGCGAGGGCGTCTGAGCATGAAGTCCTTCTCTCCCAGACACAAACACTTTGCACCAGCTTGGCGTGCGAAGCACCATGTTCACCCCAGACTTCCTGTTAGGCTGCGACCAGCCAGTTAACGGCATCTGACAATTGCATGTCCAATCCCCTCGACACGTGTAGGGGCCAGACTTGAACAATGTTGGCTGTTGGATCAAAGTACGGGTGGGGAAATGCCACTGAGGCTAAACGGTATCATCAGCATCTCAGCCCCAGCTGGGGCGAAGTGGGAGGGGCTGATTACCAGGATAAAGCAGCTAAATGCTGGGTTGGGGCATGAAATGCAATGATACGGCATTCAGAGTTTTGATTTCCACATATTGGCATGGATAACAGCCGTGAACAAATAGTATGGACTAATCTATTGCTGATAATCTCCAATTTATATCTGGTGGGATTTTACTGTCACAGCACATTACTGAGGAATGGAGTGACTGACAAGAACATGCAGACGAAAGGATTTGTGCTCCAGGTTTAGCTTGTTCTGCATTTTGGTGTAATTTTTTTTTCTGCTTTTTGCATTCAGTTAATGTTTGACTCTAACACAGGGCGTGAACACGCGTCTGTGTTTTTCAGAGGTTATTGACATTCTTCTTGCACAAACGACCCATTGCTTTGATTTTAAAGGCCTTTTGGAAGCAGAGATTTTTCACAATGTCATTTCCTTTGAGAGGCTGGAAGCTTGGATTTTTAATCACTTGCACAGGGTGAATCTGTCTGCAGAACAGGACAATGGGAAAAGAAAAGAAAAGTCTGACCTTTTTCTCTGAATGTTGACTTTACTCTTGGAATTCTTCTTTTTTCCAAAATTCTGACATTTTCCCAGAATTCTGATTTTTTTCCCCTCAGAATTTTGACATTTTTCTCATAAATCTGACTGTTTTTGTCTCAGAATTCTGACTTTAATCTCAGAATTTAAACTTTTTTCTTCCGAATTTTGACTACAATTCCAAAATTCAGATTTTTTTTCTCAGAATTCAGAATTTTGAATTTAATCCCAGAATTTAAACTTTTTTCTTTTTTTTCCTGCAAATTTTGGCTGTAATTTCAACATTCTTTTTTTCTTCAGAATTACAAATGTAATCCTACACAATTTTGACTGTAATCTCAGAATTCTAACTTTTTTCCTCAGAATTCTGACTTTAATATTAGAATTTTGAATTTAATCTCCAAATTTTGAATTTAATATTAGAATTTTGAATTTAATCTCCAAATTCTGACTTTAATTTCATAATTTAGATTTTGTTTTCTCAAAATTAAGAATTTTTTCTTTGATAAACTTGAATTGAGCATCTTATTTTGAAAATTCATGGTCACAGAGTAGCAGAATGAGGTTGATATCCTGCCAGGCTCTTTCTCTCTGGAGTTTACATGTTTTGTGTGACAGTTTACTTATATTTGACTTTTTTTTCTTTTTTGTTTTTTACTGTATTGCATTTAGTCAATTTGTCAAAACACAAATTGTACTGATTGCAACATCAAAAGTAGCTGGAGACATTTGTTTTCACCACATTTAGTCACTAAAACAGCTTGAAGTGCATATTTTTCACATCATTTGATCAAATCACTGAGCTGTTCATCATCACTTGTTTTTTTTCCTCTGTCTTGTTTATGCAGAAACCAGAGCAGATGGCTGGATAATGCGGCTCTCTCACCACCTTTGACATATTGGTCTTTGCATAAGGAGAATATAAATTAGGATTTTCTCAGCTTTTTTGTTTTAAAACGTCTTGAGTCTTGTTTGCTTCAAGTTAACATCTTACTCTGAATATCACTCCAAGCGCCGACACAAAGCTCTGCAAATATTCTAAGGCCCACTTTGACACTTTGACATACCTTTGGCCAACATGCAAAGTCCACTGCAGCTGTGAGTACACACGACAGAGTTTTTGTATAAATCCATCATCTGGATACATCAGGCAGGCAGACATTTCTTTTGTAGGAAGTTTCTCGAAAGGATATGACATCAGCAGGTCCTTTTGTTGGACTGACCCAGGGTTCACACGTCCTTTATGTTCATGTGAGAATTTATATGTTTAGGTTATCATTTTTTCACCAGCCTTTCCCTCCCTCTGTCACTGAGTCATTCATAATCCTCACCTAAACATTTGAACTCCAGCTTCAGAGCGAAGGAATGGCGCCAGAGTGACTCGATTTGTTTTATTGGTGTGTCAAAACTCGTATCGATTGGACGCGTGATTGAAAGCTTTGTATACAGCCTCAGAAACCCAGGCACACCAACGTTTCTGCAGTGGGACTGTGTGATAAAAAAAGCGAGCGTGTTTTTTTTCATGGGCACATTAGATATTTGGGAACATTAATAAACAGAAAGTTCACGGCTTGGAAATAAGAAAAGCCACAGCAGAACAAATCCCAGTGGGGAAAGAAATGACTCCCAGAGACAAACACATACTTCTTTATTTATAACCCACAGAGTGACATTTTCACAGCGCCGCCACCAACCATGAAATTTTCTCTCTCTATTTTTCAAAGAAATGGTTAGCCGCAGAGATTAGAGGGGTGGTGGGAGTGGGAGCGGAGGGGCCGTGAATTGAAAGAAGGAGTTGATTGATAACCCTAAAAGTTCACGAGAACACAAACATTTGTCGTGTTCACAAAGGCGGCGTGTGGTTTAAGGTTCTCTTGTAGCTTGCTGTCCTTTAGAGGCTAGCAGCAGGTTCTGGGTTGCACAGGATGGAGGAAGAAGCAAAGTTTGCAAACTCACACTAGAGTGCAACTCCGTTTTATTTCTTTAAAAATATCAGCAGCAAACAGGTGGAGCACCTGCTAGTTCAACTCTGTCACAATGTTTTCATGTTTCTACTGCAAACGTGTTTTAGTGGCATTTCATGCGACACAAATGAGAAAAAAAAAACTCTAAAAAGTTTATAACTGCACCAAATATGACTTAATATTCATTAATACAGTATAACATCTGCAGGCTTCCTCATCTCTAATCCTGTTGTCACAATAAGCAGGTAACCAACTAATCAATTAATCACACAAACAATTTTAAAACTGTTCTGATTATCAATATTTCTTACAGGGCAAAAATGTTTACATACAGAGACTTCATAATCCATTTCATTTATGGTTTTTATTTCTGTTTTAGAGCTTTTATTTATTTTTTGGTTGTTTTTTATTTTGGATATTTAACCTCCTGAGACCCGGGCTTTTGTTTGATGTGCATTTTTTATGTCTCCTTACTATTTGGGATTAGTATGACCTAATTTTAGTTGAAATTAAATTTTAGCTTTCTATGTGCTCTTGAACTATGTCAAAACCAATGCCCTCATATGAGGACAATGGGTCTGTTTTTGCATATACATTTCTCCTTGTCATTTGGGATCATAAGGACCCAATTGGCCTAAAAATGAAATTTCAGCTTTCTACAATAAGTGGTTTTCTCAAAACCCAATGTCCTCAGACGAGGACATTGGGTCTATCTGTGTGACGATAAGACCATTCAATCAATGTTATTATTTACATCTGTGTTTACAAAAATGTAATGTCCTCATATGAGGATGCAGGGTCTCAGGAGGTTAAAATGTCTTCCAGAAGGCTGCACAGTGGTGCAGCGGCTAGAGCTGTTGCCTTGCAGCAAGAAGGTCCTGGGTTCGATTCCCAGCCCGGAGTTTGCATGTTCTCCCTGTGCATGCTTGGGTTCTCTCTGGGTACTCCGCCTTCCTCCCACAGTCCAAAAACATGACTGTCAGGTTAATTGGTCTCTCTAAATTCTCCCTAGGTGTGAGTGTCCCGTCTGTTTCTGTGTTGCCCTGCGACACACTGGCGACCCGTCCAGGGTGTTTTAACGTGAACCCCGCCTCTCGCCCGAAACGTTAGCTGGCACCAGCACCTCCCGACCCCACTAAGGGATGGAAAATGTCTTCCAGTTTATTTATTTTCAACACACTTGCATTTAGGGCTGGTTACTCGCGATGAAGTGATTTTTTAAATACTCATCATCTAATTGTTTCATATGAGAATGATCTTCCAATAGAACAATAACGTTTTCATCAATAGTAATGAATTATTCACCTAAAACAAGCTCCAGTATCTTGCTGAGAAGTCATTTGTAAGTTAGTTTTGTCTTGTTTAAAGTGTACTGAGATGTTTGCACCTGAAACTAGACCGAAATGCTTGGTAAGATTTTGTGTTTTTGCAGTGAGACTGTATTAGAAAACCTCTGTGCTGCCTGGGAGAGCGTGGAAAGTCACATGGGTCTTACTGTGCAAACCACAAATTACGCAAGAGCAGCCATGCGTTGTGCCATCGCTCTCTGGATGGACAATATCAGCTCCTGACCTCATTTAAACCAAAAAATATGCAGAAAACGCTTCCAGTTCATAAGATGACTCTCTATAAATTGAGGTTTCAGTTTTTATTTTAATATTTGCACCTCATTCATTGTGTTCAAGCAGTAAAACTGAATCCTTTCTATATTCATGAACATGTTTTGCTTCACTACAATATTTAAATTGTACTCATTCCCCTGCATGCGCCTTTCAATGTGATGAGCTAAAAGATAATATCCATATTTCTTTCATTTTAATAAACCTAATTAGTTCACATCACAATCTGAATGCAATCTAACTGGCTTAAATGTTTCTTTTGAATTTCAAAACCCTTTTTGCGCTTAAAATCTTGCAAAAAAAAAAAAAAAAACCCTAACAAAAACATACCAAATATAAAATTTTAAATGATTTAAATAATAAACCACTAATTAGCCAAACGACTGTGTCTGCTGCAGAAGATATCTTTCCTCAGTGACCTCCTTATGCAGCAATAATTAGAACAAATGAAACTTTCTGAGCTGCATTTTAATTGCACCCCACACATTAGTTCCACATCTTTAGCCGCATGGGTGGAAAATATTGCTCTTGTCTACCATCCCAACTGCGACTAATGCAGTTTTAATGAAAGTTTTTCTTTCCACAGAGCCGGTGTGCTTTGTTTGTGGAGGTAACAGGTTCAGGCCCGTCCTGACGGTGTGGCGCGAAGCTGGCAGCACGGGAACAAATAACTCTGCAGTGTCTGTGACTCACCGCGCACTTATTTCTGGTATCCACTTAACTGCATCTGCAAACAGTAGCCAGCCGTGAAGTATTTCTGTTAGTCAGGGTGCCAAAAAACAAAACTGCTCTTAATGTTATTGGTTTATTAGTTTGCACACGGAACAGAAACGGCCTGGGAGATAATTCTGAAGCTTCGGGGTGAATCAGGGCGGATCGGGTTTGGGAGTTTGTTTCTGTTCACACATAGCTGCTTTGCCACACCTATCACGTTTCTGGCTGGACAAGAGGATATTCGGTGTCTTTGAACAGATGTCACTCACTGACTGTAAATCTGTGATTTAGCAGCGGATTCAGCGCCGTCCTGATTCCTTTCACATGTGTGCCTGTCGGACCCTAAATAAAGAAAATACTTTCCATGGGAACTGCAGAAATGTTTGCGGCTCCGGTGGATGCTGCACAGCATGGCTTTAAAAAATATGTGCCAAGTATATTGTTGTGTAGAAGTTATATTAAACTGAAGAGACCATCTACCTGCTTCTTTTCTACACATTCTGGCATTTTGCAATAAAAATGTTCACCTCAGTCCATCTCATATTGAAAAAGATGCTGTATATTTCCTGAAAGCAGCTTTAGTTTTTATTGCAGTCACACCAGCAGGATTCAAGGGCTGTGAAACAGCCAATGAATTCAATCATCCAATTTATTTGGGAGTTTTATTAAACTGAATGATTCATTTTTTTTGTTTTTCACTAATTGGAAATCTGATCATGGGAACAAGATGTTCTGTAGAGAAAACAACTTGTTCCTATTCCACACCAGAACACTGCACTAAAAAACCCAGATTGTTTGGTCCAGTTTTTAGTGCAAATAAGAGAAAAACTAACTTCCAAGTAACAAGAACCCTTGTCTATTTTAAAAAAAAGTTTGGAAAAACTATAGGATGAAGTTAAAAACTAAACTTTTGAGCTGATCACTACTGTTCAAATGAAACTTATTTTAACTGAAATAAAGTCTGTTTAGCTCATTTGACCAACAGCAGTCATCTTTTAACCACATATCTATTTATTGTTTCAGCACATTTTCATGTTTAGCACGCAGTTTCTCCATCTGCTCTTTCATGATTACATGTGATAGATGTGGAGTGTGTGAAGCAGCTAAACATGGAGGTGGTTTTATTTACAAGGTAACCATTGGAACCATCTGTTCCTCACAGCATGTATGAGAAAAACATGCAGCCCTAATTATCATCGTTCAATATCCACATAAAACTGATGCTAGATTTCATTTTCCGTTTAATAAGAATGGCTAAAGACAAAATAATACAAAAACATACAGCTAGTTTTAAGAACAAAGCCATTTTAGAGGATTTGTGAAAGAAACAAATGGAAATTATGATTTATTTTCCATAATTGTTGGTGTGACATATTTACAAAAGTGAGACGAGAACCCAAACATTTTACTCAAGTAAGATTTAAAAAGTATTTGATAAAAAGTCTGCTGAGTAACTGATGAAATTATCAATCGTTTAAAATTTTAAAATTTCACCATCAGACCAAACAAAAATATAAAGTTAAACGCGTAGCTATTTAACTTAAGCTATTTAGCTATTGGTATTTTAAGGACAAAAATGACAATAATAAATAACTAAATCAGGCAGAATACAATTTTTCCAAATCGGTTTCTTTCAATAAAAAACTTTGAGTGAAACTGCAGGTTAAAAACTTGTTTGTTCTTCAGTAGGTAGAAAACCCAGAAATTTTACTCAAGTAAGAGCAGAAATACCTCATAATAAAATTACTAATGTAAGATTTAAAAAGTATTTGGTAAAAAAGTCTACTCAGGTGTAGAGTAACTGATCAAATTAGAAGTCATTTAAAATAAAAATAAAAAGATAACCAGAGGGACCAAAATATAAAGTTCAGGGGAAACTTTGGTATTTTAAGGACCAAAATTAAAAATATTTGTATAAGTAACAAAAAATAACAAAATTAGGCAAAAGAAAAATTTTCCAAATCAATTTCTTTTAAATTAAGAGTACTTTATATTAAAGTTACTCAAGTAAAAGTAAATAAGTACTGAGTAGTAAAAATACTCCTAAAAGATTTTTTTTTCCAAAAAGTTACTCAAGTAAATGTAACTACATATTTAGTTACTGAAGCAACATAAATATGCTGAAGTTCTTGATTATTTGGACTCAAATGAATTTGTTCAGTTTGGAGTTAATATTAAGAAAAAGCACAAGTTTCCTCCAGTACATGAAGCTGCAGGCATCGTCTACGGAGGCGAAGCGTCTCCAGATTTATCTCACCTGAATCCTGTTGAGTCGGAACAAAAGTGTGATGCTGACTGCGTGTCTGCTGAGAAGTGAGGAAGAGGAAGGCGGCACATTCATCGGCCCTGGAAAATGAATCCCCAGAACAAGTCTCACTCTGAGATGAATTGGCCTCGGAGGGAAAGGAAATAATAGCTCAGGTTATAATAAGTAATTCAACCTTTTGTCCATGCAGGGAAGAGTTGCTGAGTGAGCATGCTCTTTTTCAACAAAGCTCTGCTTGGCATTTATGCAGCTGCATTAACACCCGGGAGATTCTTGGAACCGTTTATGCTGTCAGAATCTGGCTGAGAAGAATTTTCTAAGCTCGCTACAAGAAAAGTAAAGAGTTCTCGTCAACAGCTTAATCAGGTTTGGCTGCAGGTTTACAGAAAGTAGCACCAATCTGTTTCCTGTTTCTGGACGGGAAATCTGGGGAATCTTTCATAGAAGTCGATAGCTGAGAGCTGGAGTGCACACCTGGCAGGCAGGTGAGCTGGCCAACACCTGGTGTCCAGAGAAGACAGACACACACAGTTACTGTTTGTTAGGAGCTCAGTCTCACCAGGCTGAGCAGCCTGTCCGGGTCAAACCCAATGAGGACGCCATAGTGTTGGTGATGATTGAAAAGATCCCAGAATAATTACAAATGGAATAAAAATCTGATCAATCTGCAACTTGCTTGGAAATCACACATATTCCTGAAGATTATGACAACATCGAACCTTCAGAGCCACATAAATACAGTCACAAAGTCGGCCTTCTATCACCTGAAGAACATTTCCAGAATTATGAAGGATTAATGTCACAGGAAGATTTAGAGAAACTCATCCCGTGTTTATTGATTACAGTGTCTTTACAGATCTGCCTAAAATAATCAATCCTCCAGTTGCAGCTGCTGCTGGAGTTCTGACTAAAACCAGGCAGTTAAAGCACATCACCCAGTTCTACAGTCCCTCCACTGAGAGAACAGACTTTAAAATACTGCTGTTAGTTTATAAGTCACTGAACAAGTTGCCTTTAAACCACAATAATCTGAAAATTGATCAACATAAAACAAATTCATTCCCATCTGTAAATGTCCCCCCTTTTTCATTGTCTGGCAGTCAAAATGGCCGACAATGAAATAATTTAGGGCCAACTCTGGTTAGCATTGGTTCAATCAGTGTGGTGGTTCATAATGTAATCACCACAACAATGCTTTGTTTAGCCAATGAAGGGTCTGAAGATTTGCTAAACTAGTCAAATTTAACACTGCAAAAAAAAAAAAAAACAACCAAAAAACAAAAACAAAAAACAAAAACAAAAAACTGCCCCCTAAACACATTCAGAACTTGTTTAAGGAAAGAAATATGAAATATGACCTGCTCAATAAAATCAATCAAGTTTACTACTATAGCACATTTCAGCAACAAGGCAGTTCAAATGGCTTTACATCATAAAAACACAAAAATCAACAATTTTACATAAACAACCAGGTATAAATATTACATTTAAAAGTATGTTTGTCTCTTTGTTGTTGAGATTAAGCTGCAGAATAGTTTTCCAGGAGATCTTGAATAAGTTATAACAGTTTTAAAGGGAATTAAACCACACAATGATTGAAACTTTAAAGGGAATATTTGAAATCTGATTGAAACCTTCGTGAGGTGATTTACTTTTAAAACTTCAATGTTTTTGATTCTCTTCACTTCTCTTGTCTGGGTTTAGTTGTTGATTCTGTGCATTTTGTTAATATTTCCTGTACTAAATGAATAATTTTTGAATTTCTTTGCGTTGCAGTTGGCAGGTTGACTGACAGCCTTTATTACTAACCTATAAACTACTTTAAGAATCCTCTGGAAGCGCCAAAACATCTGCAGTCTGAGAGGAAAATCAGATATTTGGTATGAAATGAAAACAGATCATCAACACCTGGAAGTGAGGGCTAACAGGTGAAGAAAGCCCGGTTCTGATATCCATGTGGTTCTGATGGAGCAGCACAAACATCCCCTCCAGATCGGGAAACGCTCCCTGTCTCCTTCAGCGTCTCGGCTGGCTGTTTGATATTCCGCTGTGGTTCTGCTGAAGGTTATCTCTGATTTTATCTCCTCCAGACTTGACTACCATTTGTCCCGGTATCAGAACCCATCAGAACAGAACAGCCAAGCACAACCGCTAATACAAAATACTTTGCTGCAGCAAACCCGTTTTAAGTTTTAAGAGCGGATGTTTGGCTTCAAAGGCCAGGATAGTTTTATTTATTTATTTTTTGCATGAGATTTATGACGTGGGTTTTATCTCCTTCGCTCGTCGGTGCGAAGCAGCTTCCTGCAGGCTGGTGCAGACGGAAAGCCCTCGTGGTTTTTATGCTGCTGTCTCATATACTTTAACATTTCACTCCAACATCCCAGTTTAAAATCAGAGTAATTGTTCCTTTTTGCTTCTCTTCCCTCTCCCTGCAGTGCTGAGCTCGGTGTTTTTCCTCAGCGGAGATGATCGGGCCAGCGGCGGAAAACAAAGAATCATTATTTATTACAGGAGGGTTAAAAGATTCAGCAGCCGGTGGTCTGAAGGTGTAACGCATGAAACCGCAGAGCAGACGGTTCCTTCTGACCGGGGGGGAAATAATAACCAGGATGTTTTTGAGAGACGTTTTACTCTTGAAGCGACACCAGAACCTCCAATTAGAAATGCTCACCAGCTGAGCTGCTAATGGCCGAAGGCGGGAGCGGCGTCATGCATCTGATTTCTGATTTAAAACGGCCGATGGTGTCGGATGGTGCCAAAATGGAGGCCAAATTCTGAGAAAGAAGTCAGAATTTCGGTGGGAAAAAATCAAATTCTGAGAAAATTTCAGAATTCTGTAAGAAAAAGTCAAAATTCTGACCCTTCCTCAGAACTTTGACTTTTGATCACTGGAGATGAAAGCCAGAGTTTTCTGTATTTGTGTCCTGCCAAACCTGAAATTGTGGAATCTGAAATTCAAGTTCTGGCTGGAGAGAAAAAGGAAAATGTACGCCTATCTATGAAAAGATAAACTTAAACAGTTAAATCCGACTTCGGAAACCAACCACAACAGGAAACTAACTGGAAAACAAACAGGCTGTTAGTTGTGGGAGGTGATTACCGATGGTGACAGGTGAGCTGAGTAGAGACGGGACACAGGTGAGGAAAACCGACTGAGAAACCTGCAAAACTAAGCGACCAGACAGATTTCACCCAAAACAAAACGCCAACACAAGCCGTAGAGACGGTGCTTATTTTTAGACCTAATCCTTGTCTGCATTTTTCCTCCATGCTACTTTTCCAAAAGTCTTTAACCACAACACTCTGGCTGCTTTCTTCTCTTCATCATTTAGTCTGAAGCTACCTTTTCCAAGAAAACAAATCAGTCTTCTTGCTCGCCTCAGGCATTCTCCTAATGATTTCTGTTGTTAACAATGGAAACATCATCAAAAATATGTACTTGGAAGCTGAAGAACAAACAAGGGACCCCTTGGTGGTTTAAAGGTTTCTTTGAGGGTCGTCACTGTGTGTTTAAATCGCGAGAAAATACGTTTAGGGATTCTTTCAAACCTCCTCCGATGTTCTGATGTCAAACTGAATGTGGGGAAAATAAGCAATTACCGTCAGAAACGTAGGTGGATCGCTCCTTTATTGTTTTACGTTTTTGACCATCAGTCACAAATTCAGGATTTCTTGACCTTTCATCACTGGGATAAGGACATTTAAAATAAACATCAATCAGAGCGTCTACCTACAAAAGAGCGGCCATTTTAAAAAGTCCTTTCATGCAGAGCTGTAATTGGTCGGGACAATCGGTAAGTTGAGCCGTCGTGGACCACATGTGAGGCCGGCTCCTCTCTCTGTTTCGCTGCCAGTGTGGATTCAGGCTCCACAATCAGCAGGCCGAGCTTTGAGGTTTCACAGAGGAACTTCTCTCCCGGAGCTGTAATCAGCAGTGGATGTTTATTTTTAAGGAAGCTGGACAAAATGTAATACTCCTTCCTGTTTAGCAGCTCGTGAGAATTCCCTCCTGCTGCAGTGAAGGCGACGTCCCGGTTTTAAATTGAGCAGGTCAGCTGAGATGAAGCCCAGAGAAAACCGCGACCGGCCTGGAGGGCTGCAGGCACGACATGCAGGGAAACAGCCCTGGTTCTGTCTGGGCCACAGAAGCAACTGGATCTGTCGTTTTGCAATATTACCAGGCAGCGACGCAGCAAACAGCACAGCAGCAACTCAGCTTCCTCTGATAGGTCCATATCTCTGACCAATTAGAGATATGGATCATACCTGTCAAGTCTCCCGTGTTGGTCGGTAAACGAATGTTTTTTACCCCCATTTCCCGCCGTGCTCCCATATTATGATTTTCCTGTGAATATCCCGGATTGTGCCGCTGCTCTCATGGTAGTTTCTCTCCCAGCTCTTATGGTACAGCATACTAACAAAACTGCTAGTTTGTACAAATTACAAAATTGTTTGGCTGAAGCTAGCTGGTGCTAGTTTGGCTGATGCTAGTTGATGCTAGTTTTGGATGAAGCTAGCTGATGCTAGTTTGGGGTGAAGCTAGCTGTCCTGTGCTAGTTTGGGTGAAGCTAGCTGATGCTAGTTTTGGATGAAGCTAGCTGATGCTAGTTTGGGGTGAAGCTAGCTGTCCTGTGCTAGTTTGGGTGAAGCTAGCTGATGCTAGTTTGGATGATGCTAGATGATGCCTTTTTTGTGAAGCTAGTTGATGCTAGTTTGACTGATGCTAGTTGATGGTGGTCTTAGCTACTTTCAGTCAAAACTAGCATCAAATAGCAACAACTAGCATCAGCTAGTTTCAGCCAAACTAGGATCAGCAATAAATCAATTAATTAAATGATAAATTAAAACGAACTGAAAAATTTCCATGGGCGATTTATTGTTTTTCTCCTTTATCTCTTTCTACCAAAAACTGGATGCCTGAGATTTCATAATTGATTTTATTTGTTGTTTTGTTTATTTATTTTGGATATTTAAAATATTTTCCAGCTCCAGTGTTACATGTTTACTAGAATTTAAAGTTTATTGATCTTTCATCAGGTTTTCTTGCATTATGAGGACATTACCATTATATTAATTGAAAATAGACTCAAAACTGCAATATTATCTTTAATTGCAATAACTTATAGGACAATTTATCATTCAGAAAAGTTTGTTATCATGACAGGCCTAATCAAACCTACAAAATAAAAAACATCTGGTTCCTTACAGTGACATACTCTGAACCTGCACTGCAAAAACATCACTTCTCATTCAGTATTTTGATCTAGTTTCTAGTGCAAACATCTTAGTACACTTGAAATAAGACAAAAATAACTTAAAAGTAACTTTGCAGTAAGATATAGGAGCTGGTTTTAAGTCTATTGTTATTTTATATAGATAAAAATATACTAGTTGAATTGGCAGAGGGACATTTTTCCTGCTTTAAGTAGAAAAGAATCTGCCAATGGAACTGGTGCTTTTTAAAATCTGTTTACAAGAATTATTGACTTAAAACAAGCTGATATATTTTGCTAAATTAGTTTTGTCTTATTTTAAGTGTACTAAGACATTTGCACTCAAAACCAGACAGAAATACTTGGTAATATTTTGTGTTTTTGCAGTGTATCTTAGAATCAGACATTAAAACTGAACAAATAAAACTTGGTGAGATATCAGACTGTAAAGGTCATTTAACAGTGTTTGAATCTTTAAGTTTAATCGTCCTGGTATTCGCGTTGGCGTCAGTGTTTCTCGTCATTGGCTTGATGTTTGTTCGCAGCAGAGGAAGCTTATTATAACCCTTCACTCGACCCGTTGGTTGGATCTCCACCGGGTTGGGGAGGAATTGGGGTTATGTTTGTGTTTGTTAGCTAATGACACAAAAAGCCAACGAAAACACCAAAATGCTGCTGGTGGCAGAAGGACAAATACGCAGAGAAGAAAGTGTTTGGAGTAATGGAGAAAAGATAACAAGAACGGAGAAAACGTGATCCGGCTGAGTGCCACACGCATAAACAGCTTCATAATAACCCAAACAGCTTGTTTGACACACGTGGATCCCGCTGATAAAATACAAAGGAAGGGAAATGTTGGGAATAGATGAAATTGTCCTTGACGGTCTCTCAACAAGAAGTCAGAGCCGGGTCACGTATTTTTTATACGGTTTTATTATTCCACGTCGAGTTTGTTTTACTATGTTGATTCGTCACAATAACTCAGTTCTGATTTTGCAACATTGTTCTTCAGCCTTGAGAGTAAAATTGTTTCCTTTGTTCTGTTTAATTTGTTAAACTTTTGTTTAAGGTCACAGAAAGAAGCACTTTCATTTTAATGTTTATTTTCACAACATAGACAATTACTTAAACTGCAATTAGCTAAATACAGATTTAGTTTTAATACATGTAATGTAATGTTTTTGTTAGAGGTGTTTTGGACTTGAAATTCTCCCAATGATTTTTTTTTTGTGAGTGGATAAACTCTAGCTAGCTTCTTTTTATCCGTCAACACTGATACATGTCAAGGATTTTATCTGTTCTTAAATTTGTTTTCAATCAAGGCATGATACTTTACTTTAAGGATATTTTACCTTTCTTCATGTATAAAACATGTTTTCCTAACTAATCTCGATCATCACCATTCAGGTTTGTGGTCATACAATGTCAAAATGAAAAAACATAGAAGGCAATTAGATCATTTTGAAACTATTCTGACTCAGCTAACACGTTGACTGATTAAGCTTATTACAAAACAGCTAAAAAAAAGTTTGGAAACTTAAGATAACTGATTTCAAAATGCTAAAAAACACTTTAGATCTAAAAAAAAAACCCAAAAAACATCTACAGTTACGTGACTTAAAAAAACAACAACATGATTTCTGGGACAATAATCTTTGGACAGATGAGACCAAAGTAGAAATGTCTGGAGAAACCAACCAGTACACAAACACGATAACTTTAGAAAGCGGCAGAAAAAACAACCCATGTGTGTCATCTCCTAAAACCAAACTTTTACTGGCATAATATCTGGTTTATTTAGATGATTTCACTGTAATAACGATGCTACTAAAACAGAAGAAGATGCAAACCAACTAATCATTTTATGGTAAATCTTTTGATTAGGATGAAAACGTTGATGGGTAGCAGCCGCTAATCGTACAATTAGCAACCCTCGGTGTAATCGCAGATTTGCAGCGAACACTTTCTACAAGTTGAGATGATTAACCTTTATTTACTTCATAAATAAGAGAGATTTACAAATATTGCGTTGTGGAGACGCATCCAAACATTAGTAACCATGGAGAAAATCATCGTGTAGCCTAGCATGAACAATAAAAACAAGTTAGCATCTAGACTTTTGTAAGCTTTTAAATCTTTTCCAGTGTAAAAAGAAACACAGTTTATGAAATTTTTATAGCAATCAAGTTATGTGAATTCAGGCGAAGTCTGAGATTTGATCAAATAAACAAAAACATTAGGAGACACAGTTCGTGGGTCGGTTTTTAAGCTAGGTGTTTCCAAGCAGGTGTGCTGCTTCCACGGCAAATTAGCTGGACTTGACCAATAGAAGCCATGTTTATATTGGCAACAACAACTTTGAAAAGCAGTCGACGTCCCATCGTGGCGCCTCAACGCGGCATCATAGTCACAAAGAGTGAATAAAACACCAGCATAAAGTTAGCTAAGCTCTTTTATAGTTCTGTAATCTTCACAGTGTTTTCTGGCCATTTTGGATGATTATGTATGTTTGGTAACTCCAAATAATCACAAACGTTTTGGCTCATATGCTGCTTGAAATCCAATAGACTCTGAAGATTATTAGATATAAATATGATTGAAATCACATAAAAAACAGGGAGTTGGTATGCAAAGCCCAGTGTTGTTTCTAATCTGCTTTCTCTGAGGAGGCAGACAGCAGGAGTACAGTTAGAGAAACGAGACGCACAGCTCCGTCCTCGGCTGAATGCTAATGCCCATTGATCTGTCAGAGACACAACTTTTCAATCACCGGAATAGCATCCTCCAAACTTCCAAATTTATTATGATCAATGTGCAATAACCATAAAAGCTATCGAACTGAGCGTTGGATGGGAGGGTGGGATTAAAAATCCTGTCTATTTAAAGCAAAGGTTGCACAGCAGGGTGCTCCAGTGACATGCAGCCGTCCAGCTGAGCTCATCTGTCTCTGTTCAAAGTCTAAGAGGAAACATACTGCGTTCATGAGTGGGAGACAAACGGAGGAAAAACTCAGAGAGGAGAGTGGGAGTTAATTAAACCGCCAGACGCCTCTCTGAATATCTCCGGCGCTGTTTTCAAACAGCTTCCCAACGCCCAGGAGTAAAGGAGGACGAGGAGGTGAAACAGTAGAGAGAAATGAGTTGGAGGGCAGCAAACGCAGCACAATTTCAACACATTCGTCTGACGAGGCAGGCTGAAGCTGCAAATTGCTTTTAGCACTCAATTTCTCACCGTAATTAAAAGTAGGGAGAGCTTCAGTTACAGGCTGGCTCACTTTCAGCGTCTGCTCTGCATGACGAAAGTGGAACAATGATGGGGTGGCCGTTTCTCTCCTGCTTTCTGCCTGAACCAGAGCGGCGCTGCATCTGGTCAAACACCGAGGATCAAACCGATCGGAGGGCTTGTCATCCTTTTTTACCAGTTTGTGACGCATCAACATCGTTTGGGTTTTCTCACAGCTTCAGCGGCCGATTGGAGGGCTGGTTAATTAAAGTCTTAAATCATCCGTCTGAATGCGGCCCTTAATATGTGACTCCGTCTTTTGTCCGCATGGATCGCTCCTGGCAAATGTTTCCATGCGACTGCTCAAAATGAATACAGCGGGAGGTATTTCCATTCACGCTAATGTTTCACTTAATCCTCCCCTACAACAACAGATTCATTTAATATAACGTGCCAGTTTGGAGCTCTTATCTGCTGTTTGTTGTGTGCGGCATTAAAGCTGTCACACAACTGAGTGCCGTCCTTGTGATTATTATTTTGCAAAGTAAAAGTTAAGACAGGGATGTGTGCTCAGCAAACATTACAGCCTGTTTGCAAAGACAAACACACCTTTGGATTTTTTTTATGGGAGTTAGATGGCATTAAAAGTGTGTGTTTTTGGAAATTACTACAGAATTAGGCCTTTAAGTGCAGTATTTTTTATAAAACAAAGAAAACTGGTTGTTTTCTATGACTATCTGAACAAATATTTTCATAATGTGACTTGTTATTACTTTTTCAATGAAGCTATTTTTTCTAAACATCTTGGCTTTGTTTAAGTTCATCTCAAGGCATTAGAATATAATTTAGAAAATAATTTATTACAGTAATTCAATAAAAAATAGAGAAACTCATCACACAGCTCCAACATACGCACATTTATATATGTCTAACATTTATTTCTCTTTATTTTAAAATCTTTGGCTGATAAAAACTCCAAAAGTACTTTTCAGATAATTATAATACAAAAAAGGATTTTTAAAGCAAACATGGCAATGACAACACACTCCACATTGAGGGTAAGCTACAAAGAGCCAGTGATCATGGTGTGCTGTATCCATGCAGGGAAGTGGAAAGTTGAGTGGAAGGAAAACGTGTGGTTCTCAGGATACATCCCAGGTCTCCTGTTTGACTCTGCCAACCCGGTGTCTTCATAAAGTCCACCCAACCACATTATGAGTCTTGGCTTCTACTGCCAGTGTAACGTCTGACATGTTTACTGTTGTTAAATTCGAGTGTTAACTGGTCGGTGTGGCTTAAGACCCGCCTTCATGTAACGTCTGCAGAGTGCGCTCTACTTTGTGTTCATATAAAAAGCCAACATTGCAAACTGCTAATGTTAAGACGATGTGGGGATTTTTAAAAATTCCCTCACAAGTTGACCACAAAAGAGTCCCGTTATTTATTCAACATAAATGCTGAATGTCTTCAATAAGCAAATAGCCGCAGTAGAGCAGCTGGTACCTCGGTTGCCTTGTGGCAAAAAGTCCTGGGTTCGATTCCCAGCCTGTGTGTCATGTTTTATCTTCTGCATGTGTGGGTTGTTTTAACACCACAAAAGAAAATGTATATAATTTATATGACACCAAACACATCTAGGGGGCGTGCTGTGGTGGCGCAGGGGGTTAGCACGCCCCACATTTGGAGGCCTTAGACCCGCGGACGTCGCGGGCTCGACTCCCGGTCCCGACGACCTTTGCCACATGTCCTCCTTCAAAAATGGCGCCGGCTCAGCTGGTTGCCTGCAGAATCAGCTCCCGTCGTGTGTTTTTATACACTTATGTGTATAAAAAAAATTCTTGCTGTAACTGTGAAATAATTTCCCTGCTGGGATGAATAAAGTAATTCTTCTTCTTCTTCTAATTCAAGGACACCAAGGCGGCCATCTTGAAAAATCATCCACCAAAAAAAAAAGTTCAAGATCAGAAAATTATAGATGAATACATTTTGTTATGGGTCCAATTATGTCTGATTTTACACCAAAATTATTCATCTGTGATAAACATTCGCAATTTTAGTGAATATATAAATTTTCCTTTACAACCAAGGCGGCCATTTTGAATTTTTCAGTGGCTAACAGGTTGTTTTATTTCATTTTTTTTAAAAGAAAACCTCTGGGAACATTTGCACCAAGTTACTCTGGCTTCCTCCCCCAGTCCAAAAACATGTCAGGTTGATTTATCTCTCTTAATAGATACTTTACTTTTAACATTATACTTAAAATGTGAAATATAACACCATAGTAATGTCAATGTGACACCCGGTATAGTGGAATATTTAACAATGTCTGGTGTTACTTTAACACTGGCATTTTTACTTCTGTTTGGTCTCAATTCTCACTATGTTTGGTAAGTTGGACCAGCATCAAATAATCTCGAAAACAAGTTTAAAGATGAAATCTTTGTTCCTAAAAGAAGTCCAACAGTGACAGGTACAGGAGAAAACGTCATGCTCATGCCACTGAAGAAAAACCTGCAGGAGGAACAACGCCGACTGTCCCTTTAGTCGTCGTCATGAATACGGTGAAGGGCCCAAAGGCACCGTTACATGCAACAAGCAGTTGAGAAATGGTTGGATTGCTGCAAAGACAGAAAATCAAAGACACCAAAAAGCACAGGGGCTCAGCAACACAAGATAACAGCTGAGAGAAAAAGGAGGAATCTGACAGGAAACAAAGAAAACCAGGGTTTGTTCCTAATGAGGACGGATCACAACTGACACACAGGGAGTGTGACTACCAGGTATGTGAGGTGGAGCAGATGAGAAAACTAACAAGGAGCTGAAAAGGGTAAAAAAAAAAAGAGAGAAAAGCTGCTATAAACAGAAAACGATTTTTAAAAATGTGAAAACCAACAAAAGAATCCACAAACCCCAGCAGTCGTCTGTGTTGCTTATTGAGTCTCCAGTAAATGAGACAAATTTAAATCCGTGAGCTGGAGGCTGACCAGGATGTACAGAGTATGAAACATGCTGGAAAAATCTTTCAAATGTGGAAACAAGCATAAACGTTTGCCTGCTCACCCTTCAGGTCCTTTTGTTCTTCATATTTACCACCAGACACTGAAATTTCAGGATGACGGACGTTTTTCAAAATGGCATAAAATATTACTAATTTTCACAACCTGGAGGAACTTTAAGTCACGCTGTATGTTTTCCACTTTGGTTCTCATGTCCATACAGCGTTAAAGTGATAATATGTAGAAATTTACAGGCTGAGCAACAGCTGTCTTCATGGTTAGCATTAGCTTATGCTAGTTTTTTATGCTTAGCTGTGTAGCATTAGCAGAGCTAGCTGTGCTCAACACTACTAACATCAACTTCTTATTTTAGTACAAACATATATTCTCCATTACTAGCATGACGGCGGCCATTTTGAAAAATGGCTTGAAATAGAAATAAAAAAATTGACATTTTTCAAAATCCGGCCATTTTGAAAAAAATTCTTTTTTTAACAAAAGGCAATGTTTCTAAATCCTGTGGCCATTTTGAAAAATGGCCATCAGATAAAGGAAATAAATTCAACATATATAATCTATACGGTTCAAAATATCCATACCAAACATATTCATCTATAGAAGACAACCATCTTAAAAACATTGTCAAAAAAAGTTCAAGGTAAAAATATTATAGATAAATGTCACTTTTTATTATTATGTATTATTTGACACCAAAATATAAATTTTCCTTTACGGCCATGGTGGCCATTTTTAATTTTTTAATGTTTGTTTTTCTTCTTTTTTTTTTAAAAAAAGCAAACCTCTGGAAACATCTGCACCGAGTTATGGTCTGTATGTGAAATATTTTGCTGAAACATTTAATAACAGTCATGATTCCAGTTGTCCTCATGGACGTTTAATGACGAGAACGCTCGTCATTAAACGAAGCGATTTCTTTTTAATCTCCCAGCAGCATCACACCTGAACCTGAGGGAGGAAGCCAGAGTTCCCAGAGAAACCAGTACGGTAACATTGCTTATAACCAGTCAGGCTGCTCTATTTTCTGTTAAAAGCAAGAAAAAAGAAAAAACGGTAAAAAGAAACCTTAGCTAATATCAATTCCTGATTTTTCTTAGCCAATTCCAATTTACTCAGCTTACTAATCTTTAAAGAGAAAAAGTCTGTATCTGATTTTTAAGTATATCCTGGAGGTTAATGTGCTTACAGAAAGAAAAAAACAAAATCAGATCTATAATATTTGATTCATGTAATATTTAGTGATGCTATAGTTGATATTCTGTCTACCTGTCGGTATTTGTGACTTTTTCAGGCTGTGTGGAAACGTTTCCCTGAAACAGGTACAATGGATTTCTGTGAACAGCTACAGCAGTTTGTTAGCTTTGACTGACTTGTTTACAGCCAACAGAGAGAGCTAGAATTACCAGGTTTTTCTCACATAAACTTTCTTGCTCTCTTGATCTCTTATCCAAATCCCTATTATGAAACCTTAGAAAGTAGTAATAAAGAGCTCAGATCAGTTTCTCAGTTGTTATTGTGGTTTTAAGCCTCTAATTAACGCTCTTAATCAAATCAACACAGCGCCCGACACTGCGCATCGCAAGAGGGGAGGAATGTTTCCCATCAACAGGAACGAGAGATGAACAACGTTGGAGAAAAACTGAGTTTTCCTAATCCAGCTTACCTAAGTGATTGGTTCGCTGATGGAGGGTGTGATGTTACGGGTTCGGGGTCATTCTGATGGACCAGGCTGACATTTCCTCTTTGTGGAGGCTGTTGAGGAGAGACCTACAAATTACTCCTTGTTAGCGGAGGCCGGCATGGAAACCCGATGAGGGGAAATTAGACGTCACATCTGCCCTCGTTTTGGGCCATAACGTGGCTAAAACCTTAATTCTCCGGCTTACAGGTCGACTCAAGGCTTTAAAGTTGGAGTAAGAGGAAACAAAAAGGCTGAATGTGCCTTTGTGGAGCAGAACAAACAAGCGTGAGGGTGTGTTTGTACTGTACCGCCTCCTGCCAGATGTCACTCAGCTGTCAGCGATCAGAAGCAGCGAGTTTCACAGCTTCAGTGGAAGTGGAAGGGAAACATTCCTCTCTGCACTTAGCTAATCACGCTGTTCGTTCTTGCTCCATTTTCGGAGGAAGAGAAAATTGGACAATCAAACTCTTTAAACCGCTGACCTTACAGGCTTTTCTTCTGGTTGGTGGAAGAGGTGAGCTTGAGGTTCGCAGCTGAAGACTCGTTTCCTAAAGTAAAGTTCGTTTTGATGGTTGCAGGAAACCAGAGGAAAGCTGCTGACTTGACAGAAAAATCAACTACAGCCCAATGAGGGCTTCATTTCCAGGCTCAGTCAGTAGATTACGTTGTTGCATTGCCAGATTTTAGTTTATGAGTTGTCAGGTAAATTGCAGGATGCAATTTTTTATATACAAAATCCTTAAAGCTGGAACCAGAATAATTAGGATATTAAACAGGAATTTGGGTTATAGGAGCTTGGGCTGCGTTAGCGGGAACATGTTCCAGGTAAGATTTGCCCTTTGACCCTCATTCTGCTGTGTGAGCTTTAATAGAGTAAATTTCCTTGCTCATGCAACCAGGTCATATTGATCTGTAGACTGCAGTCATAGCTGCACTGGGACATAGATGGACCAGTAAAATGGACCAATTAAAACCTTCAGTTTAGTTTATTCTTCACAACAACCTGAAGCAACAGGAATCCACCTACAGACGCACCTTTGAGATTAAATGGTACCAGCACTTTTCTGGACACTCAAGTCTTTATAATGAAATCAGCAATTCCCCTTCAGACGCTGAAGGTGGTAAGCTGGGTTGCCACTAAATGCATCTTGTGTCACCGTGTAATGTTTACTGTTTACTGTTGTCATAAATGCATTTGTTGTTTTTGTTGTTGTTTTCTCTCTTTCTGCAGGTTCAGAGAAAGACTTCCAGGTGTTGATTTATGTTTTTTTATCTCCTTCTTTCCATTTAAACCTTTTCTACACATTCCTCTCTTTCTTGTCTCCTTTTCTTCCCCATCTTGTATCCATTACACTTTAACTAAACCCAAAGTAGCTTCTAATAAAGTTTCTTTACACAGCTCTGGAAAAAATGAAGAGACCACTGCAAAATGATCAGTTTCTCTGATTTTACTCTTTATAGGTTTATGTTTGAGTGAAATGAACATTGTTCTTTTATTCTATGAACTTCTGGCAACATGTCTCTGAAATTCCAAGCAGAAATCTAGTGTTTATTTGCAGAAAATGGGAAATGATCAAAATAACAAAAACGATGCAGAGCTTTCAGACCTCAAATGCCAAGAAAACAAGTTCATGTTCATTTAGAAACAACAATACTGACGTTTGAACTCAGGAAGAGTTCAGGAATCAATATTTGGTGGAATAACCGGGAGGTTTTCAGCGGGATTCAGTGCAGAAGGCTCTGCATTTTCTCCAGTGCTGTATATGTCAAGTGGAGCATCATGGAGAAAGCTGTAATGCTCCACTTGAGAAAGTAAATCTGTTGACACTCAGACATCAATTCAGAGTAACAAACTGCAGGACAGGACAAGTTAAAAAAAAAAAAAAGAAATGCTGAGAACTACTGGATTGTGAGATGGGAGTAGAGGTGCCAATTATGTGGCAGAATGTTTTACATTCTGCTGTAGTAAAAGTCTTATTGCTCTCGTCTGTATGTTTGTAGCCACTTTCTAGTCTTACTTTACCAGGAAGGATCCTGAGGATGATGACTATGATGCCAAACACATTATGGAAACTGAGGAGTTAAATGGACACAACTGGAGTGGATGGACGTCTAATTGGAGGAAAGGGAACAGAAGCAGAAACCAAAGTGAGTAATGATGGTGGTTGAGTGTTAGGAGCTGAGATATGGGTTGGTTTGGCAGAGCGGAGAGTTCACCCCGCCCTGCCCAGCAGAACCATTGAAACATCCACCGTGGGAAACAAACTTCCAGTTCTTTTCATCCAGTCAGCATGCGTAGCAATGCCGGCCTTCAAAACTGTTTCTGGTGTTATTACCTGAGATTTGGGAATGGTGGTAAAAAGGAAGTTTTTACTCATGTTGCATAAAGTCAATATAAAAGATCTGAATGTTAGCATACAAAGCTAACAGCTCCTGATAAACATGATCCTGTTCATGGTGCGTTCACACCGAACACGTTTTGTGTCTGATGGTTCAAGTTCGACGCTTGTGCACTTTGAAGTCGCTCTGGGCGGGCGTTGAGACGAGACCGCTTGGCATTCGTGTCCCTCAAGCTCTGCCATCGTCTCCTGCAGATTTACTCTAAAAACCTTTATTTAAAGTTTATTTAACGTGAGTCAACGTTTTTGCTGGACACACTTGGATAGCTCAAAGGCGGGGAAATATTTTTAAATAGTAAAAGTTATAACTTACTCAACATTCCAACTTCCTCGCTGATCCTCTTCCAATCAAGGTCCTTTCTATTCCTGTCCGTAGTTATAACTTGATTGGTGGTAGATTTTAGGTTAGTTAATCCTAAATAGTTTATTTTTTCAGCGATCACATCAGAAAACCCACCACTACATGCTGGTTGATGCTCTGAAAGTTCAGATTTTCTAACTCCGGCGTCGGACATGTTGGACGCATCAGATATGTTAGACGTGTCAAACGCTCAAGACGCTTCAAATCGTGCAGCGCTGGACCCTCAAAACGCGCTTGGTGTGAACGCACCATTACTCCTGTAATAATAATAATAATAATAATACACATATTTCCTTCTTTCATACAACAGCATAGTTTGCCCAAATTCAGCATCAAATTAATAATTTGTCCGAGTTGGATCATCTGTATCGGGCTCGTCTTTATGGTCTGTCACTGCATTATTTATCCCTTATGCATATTTCTGAGTGAATACCGCAGCGACTACCACCAGGTTGCTACATCTTTTATGCTCCACTAACTATCAGGGGAGCCAGAAGCTCTTCTTGTTTTAAGGTTAAAGGAATAAAAAGTATGTCAATGTGAATGTTGGACCTGTCTGGGGTCCGCTGAGATAAATTTATAAATTTATTCCCTGATCCGTTTATCCGCCATAAAAGGGATTTGTCGTGTTAAAAACTTACAGGGTAATATTTCCAGCTTTCACTGTTGAATCCTGTAACACTTGAGGGACAGAAGATAACTCCTGACCCACATGCCAGACAAGCTGCACTCATCTGAGGACTTTCCTCCACCCAGGCTCACAGTTCCTAAAGAAATAAATACCATCTGCTGCCGACTTTCTGAGACCTTTCACCCGCCAAATAAGCAGGGGAACGGTGGCATGTCAAGTCTCCGCAGTGCCTCTGTGAACTCTCTGTGCAAACACATCCTCATAATAAACAACCTCAGCTTGACATCCTCACACATTAGATAGCATCTCTGGCCTTTTATGTCTGTGGCGTCTGCCTTTGTTCCTCCTGATGCCGAGACATCCAGGAGATAGCGTCGGTATCTGAGGGTGTTCGTCGGCTGTTTGCGAGCCGTAGCGCTTTGATGAAGCGATAGCAGCCGTTTTCTTCCTGCTGCGGATTTGCGGATTAACCAGCGAATGCATTTTAGGTTTGGGAGCCTCGGTGTTTGTTTAAAAGACACTAGAAATGAATGTTTTCAAGAGTCTCTGGCTCCGGTGGTTACACCTGACAATCTGATGAGAGTTTGCTTTGAATGCGGTGAGAAGTCCCAGGTTGCCAAGACGTAATATGAAGACACGGATGTTGCAAAAATATTTTCCAAAAATAGCTTAATCCCAACTCAGAAGTTAGTTTTAAAAATAGAATTTACTGCTGGATAATTTTCCCAGAGCTCCAAAAATACTGCTGATGTCCTCATCTGTAGTTTCAGACAAACAAATTCAGTAATAATCCAATTCACATGAATTAGATTATTACTGAAAAGCTCATTTTATGTAAGCAAATTCAAAATATCACCACCTTCCTAAAATAGTGTATTTTTTACTAAAAGTTATTTTGGCAAAAAAAAAAACTAACTAAACATTTTTCTTTCTTAAAGGTGTTTTAGAAAAGGAAAAGAAATTAAATTAAAATCTATCTATCTATCTATCTATCTATCTATCTATCTATCTATCTATCTATCTATCTATCTATCTATCTATCTATCTATCTATCTATCTATCTATCTATCTATCTATCTATCTATCTATCTATCTATCTATCTATCTATCTATCTATCTATCTATCTATCTATCTATCTATCTATCTATCTATCTATCTATCTATCTATCTATCTGTTCACATGCCTGTTTTATCTCCAACATATTTTGACATATGGATATTTATTATGAATTTTAACGAGGTTTATAAACTGTATGTAATGTAAAATCAATACAATTGGAGACTTTTTGGGTAAAATGAAGTAAAAATGCGAGTTTCTCCCTCCTAAAATGACTGAACTCACTCTCAGCTGTCACACCGGCTCATGAATGTGACGTCACTCAGGACCTGGAAGGGGATTTGTCCCGTTAAGCCCCAGACGTTTCGCTCCTGACAGCTGAAGTGAAGGTAAAGACTCCGGTGAAATCAAAAGACCCGTCCAAGTCCTCCTTAAAGGAGACCGGAGCAGTTTAGGAGTCCGATTGGGGATTTGAGGCGGTTTGAAGAGGAATTTGGCCTGTCAGAACCGTCCAGAAGATTCAATATGAGCAGGTCAGGCAGGACAAGCAAGTTAATCTGGAAAGCCAAACATAACATTTTAGAAGAAGTTTTCAGAACCTCCCAAAGGTCCGACAGCGGCCCGGCAGAACCGGAGAGATTTTCACAGGTTTGATTTACATGAAAGATGTGCAATGAGGAAATCTACAAAATGTAGACAAAGGTCAGGACTACAAGGAGTTCGTTTAGGCTTCATAACAGAGCATGTTTGTCATAAATCAATCATTTCAGGAAAAAAATGCTTAATTTATGGCAAATTAATAATTTTGCCATAGTCGCCAGTCTGCCTGCGACAGACTGGCGACCTGTCCAGGGTGTACCCCGCCTCTCGTCCGGAGCGTAGCTGGAGATGGGCACCAGCAACCCTCCCGACCCCATTAGGGACAAGTGTGAACAGAAAATGGATGGATGGATGGATGGATGGATGGCATTTGGTCAAGTCAAATGTGATGTTTCCAAAAAGTAAACATCACATTTTGTCATCATTATCAGGATATAAATTGTGTTTTAGTTTGGGGTTTGTAACCAGAAATGTGATCCGATCCATCATGAAATGTTCTGTACTTGTGTTACTGCAGACTCAGTTATGAACCACAGAACTGGGAAAACTCTGAACTGTTGAAGTAAATATCTGTAGCCATTTTGAAGTAGTTTCTTTCTTCATTTAATTTCACTTTTTGTTTTCATTTATCGCTTATGTGTTAATAGTGTGCTCGCCTCCTTATTCTTGATAGTAATAATGAAAAAGATAATTAATTGTGCACTGAGTATGTTATTCACAAAGTGAAATATGAGCAGATTTCATGATTTCCAAATGTAAAACAGCAAACATAATCTGGATTATATCCCAGACTAACTCAGAGGTCCCAGCTCTATTGATCACGGTTCTTCCTGATGTCATCACAACAACATCAGAGCGAGTCGGGTCCAATCAGCTCTCATTGTCTCCCTAATTAAGCCTTTTTACAAATACATGATTTCCAATCAGCGTCTCCGCGGCGACATTCACAGCTAAACGCTGGAGGTGAAAAACCACGACTTTTATGGAGGACATGATGTCAACATGACTTTATGAAACTGAACTCTTAAAAATCTCAGGATGTTTGTTTGATTTAAATGCATAAAAAGCATTTTATTAAAGTAAATCACTGACTTACTACTTTAAACACTAGGAGGATGAGATGGGAAAACAGGACCTCAGTTAAAGTTTCTTCAGAGTTGATTAAACCAAAACATTCAACTTAAAGTTGGTGTAAAATATTCTGGATTTTTAAATGAGGAATACAAAATATGCATGAAAACCTACTGTACATTTTTATGAGCTGTGCTTTTGTGTTTAGTTCTTAAATAATAATAAAAAGAATTTAAAAGTTTTGCAAACAGAGAATGTATTCATTTTTTCCATCTGTTGATATTTGTGGACTTTTATGTAAAAACTCTTAACTTTTTTTCCATCTTAACTACAATAAAATAGATCTATGAATTTTAGTGTTATTTAGTCCTGGAAATGTAATGCAATTCGTTCTTTAAAACTCAAAGAAACAGACAAAACTTGCATTTGTTATTAAACCTATATTCAAAAAGATAAATTGCTTAATTAAACAGATGCCAGGTCTATATTCAGGCGAGAAAAGATTAAACAATACAATTATTTTGCAACAATAACAATACATTTGTGACTACAGGTCAGGCTGACGCTTTCACATCTAAGAACACTAACTGTCAAGCATGGTGGTGGCAGAATCATGCTGAGGGTTTGTTTCACTGCCAGCGCTGCGGATATGTTGCATTTTTCAACTTCACCCCAAATCAGCTGCTAAACTGTTCAAACTTTAACAAACTGGATACTCCAGCAGTAGCTGTGTTTCCACAATTAAAAGTTTAAGTTGGAATAATAAAAATTAATTTGCTCATTGGAAACATATTTGTGCTAAGATGAGGTGGTTTTTCGGCTGCATCAGAGTTAGTGTCTTTCTCAAAACTGCAATGGAAACACTTTGTTCTCATCACACCAGTCACGTGATCAACAACTGAACGTTTCTACTGGCGAAAACAACAAAGAAGACCAACAGGAAGTGGTAAGAGAAGGATGGTGCTGCATGTTTTTTAATGACTCACGCATGAATAAACTTATGTATGTGTGATTTTAATTGCTTTTCTTATTTGATTTGTGTTTTTGGACATTATGGGGTTTCCTACAGAGTTTTGCGGACATTTCTAATGAAAACGCAGATATCTATCCATCACGCTTAGCCAAACTGGCTGTGGATAAAACAGGCTAAAAACTGAACCTAATTGAAAATGTAATAATTTTGCTTAATTTATTTTCTTCCCACTGACTTAAATTTACGCTGCTATTTTTGTTAGAGAAGGTTTGATGATGATCTTTAAGGGGAAAGCTTGAAAAGTCTCCAGGATCCAGTTCTGATGAACTGCCCCTGCTTGGCTCTGCATGGCGCCATATGAAGCTACTAGCATAAAACACAGCAGACAACCTGCTGCACGACGGCTGTAATGATAATGACAGGAATACCTTCTGGGTGCCGTCGGATCATGCATAGTCATGGCTCAACATGCTGATTTACGCAGTCAGTCAGGAAGCATCTGTCTGACTGGGCTGAATTTCCCTGACTTGGCCTTGAAATCTAATCTGTTGTAGCCGTCCATCCCTGGAGATGCAAACGAACACATGAGCAAATTATGGAGAAAGATAAAGAGCTTTGGACTGCATAATTCCACCTAAGTAAGGTGGAGGCAGATGAGAGCAGGATGGTAACCAAAGACAAGAGTCTGTTCAGTTTCAGTGTAGCTCATTTATCACAATCACAGCCTCAGCCGAGCGCTTTGGGAACGTTCACTGTGCATGTGTGTTTGTGAATATTCAGCCGAGTAAATCAGAAAAAGATGTAGCAATCCCCGAGAGAGCACAAGGTGTTTTATTCATTATTATTCCAATAGTTGTGCTCGGCACCACTCCTCTACAGAAACACTTGTTTCAGCGTGTGTATACATCCGTTTACATCCTTCTGCGTTGCTCCGAAAGCTTTCACCGAACTCCAGCATTACTGCTAATAAGCCTCTTACATCAAATTCTCTGGCCTTGTTCGGTGTTAAGAGTGGCTGCGTGTGCGAGTTTCACAGTCGTCCTCGCTGCTGCTCAGTTGTACCGCAGCACTTTACAGCTAGATGAGCTGACAGGAATACACAGCAGCCGGCGCTTCAATTCCCCGACTCGTTTCATCTGCAGGAGTCGGACCAGTGACCTCAGAGCTTCTCCTGCAGCCTGTGACTCGGAGCTGCTTCCTCCAGAATGCAGACCTTCAATTATTTACAAAGCCTTGGAGTATTTCTTTCTTTTGGGGGAAGATTTATGTAATCATTGTTAGAAGGAGGGCAGGGAAAGCGGTTTTTGTGTGTCCGCCCATCCACCCATCGTCTTCCCCTTCACGGAAGTTGCTAGAATAAGGAGAGAAACACAGATTTCCTGTCGCCTTGCAACACTTTCTAGCTCCTCTCAGCGTGTTTTCCAGGCCATAACTCATCATATAGGACTAATGATCAGAACTGGAATCTGGGTGTCGTGATGGACCCAGATGGACTCTAGTTAACACAACTTACTGCTGTAACTTCATCTTTCACAAACTCACATTTAGGTTCAAAATCTAAAACTGGCTAAATGTATTTTACTTGATAATAGACAACTAAATGAAGCTCAGTCGTTTGACAGTGTTTTTATTTTTGTGATTTTAAGATGTAAAACACCGAGCTGCCTCGTTGCTGAAATCTGATTGATTGACGTGTGATTTTAATTGTTTCTTATTGAATGAAAACAACACAATTGTTTAATTGTGTTTCTTCCACAATATCTTAAAGTTTTAAACTCATTTCTGTTGGAAACACAGCCAGTGTTTCTGTTCTGACTTCTCTCCTGCCTGCTGAGGAGTTGGATCGTCGACGTCGGCTCCTTCTTCACCTCCGCAGTTTGGATCAAAGCCGTCGTGTCGCCGTCCGTCTGTCCACCTGTCCCTCTGTCCACCTGTCCCTCTGTCCGTCTGTCCGCCTGTCCCTCTGTCCGCCTGTCCCTCTGTCCGTCTCCTGCTCTGTTCTCCTATCACTTCTTGACTAAACACCCAGATACTCAAACTGCAGCCTGAGGCAGAGGCTGACCTTTGACCCAGACGTAGCACACCATGTTTTTCCAGCTCAGAACCTCAGACATAGAGGAGCTAAATGACCGGAAATAACTCTACAGCGTTAAAGGAAAATATTGAATAAATCTGCTGCTCAGCCTAATTTTAGCTCCATTTGAGAAACGGTTTATCGTTCCACCTCATCTCTCTGTGATGAGGCTGCTTGATAAGGAAGGTCATTTTGTTCTATGAACTTTATGAAAAGTCGGCTCTAAAGACTCTTGTACTAATTTCAGTGTCTTCGGTGGTGGAATGGCTAACGGATGACGTGTTCCCACCGGCCGCCGTTCCCACAGGCCTCGGCAGTTCACCGCTCCGACTCTCAGAAGCTGCAGCCGACGTTCTCTATAAATCCTGAAATACAGTCGGATGCTGCGATAAACTTCCACGTGGGGATGTGATATACGGGCGCTGGAGTCCGGCGTGGTTCTGTTTTTGAGTTCAGCGCGAACATCTGGATGGCGCCGTGAAATTGCATCTTTCAGAGCCTGGAAGGGAAGAGTTACGTCTGCCAGGCAGCGAGCGGCGGGGTCAGAGCTACGGCCAGGTAGCAGCTGGACGCCGCAAACACAGAGGAGGAGGAGGATGGCTCAAGGTTGGGACGGTCACAGAACTACACAACTACAGAGCATAAAACTACAGAACTACAGAGCTACAGAGCACAGAACTACAGAACTACAGAGCACAAAACTACAGAACTACAGAACTACAGAGCACAGAACTACAGAACTACAGAGCTACAGAGCACAGAACAACAGAACTACAGAGCACAGAACTACAGAGCACAGAACTACAGAGCACAGAACTACAGAGCACAGAACTACAGAGCACAGAACTACAGAGCACAGAACTACAGAGCACAGAACTACAGAACTACAGAGCTACAGAACTACAGAGCACAGAACAACAGAACTACAGAACTACAGAGCACAGAACTACAGAGCACAGAACAACAGAACTACAGAACTACAGAGCACAGAACTACAGCACTACAGAGCATAAAACTACAGAACTACAGCTGCAGGGACTTTTTATTTATATGTAAAAAGGAAGGAAAACTAAATGCTACTGCCGCAGCTACAAGCTAAAAATTATAGCAGATGCAATAAAATAAAAATGAATGAAATAAAATCTATGAACATTGAAAATTCAGTTTAGTTAAATTATTCATGGATTGAAATCAAAGTCAAGTAAAATCCAATGTTAGATTTTTCTCTTCTGGTGAGAAACTGGTTTGTTTTGTTACATAATTTTAATAAAATAAATAAATCTGTACCATCGCAAGTCGAATCAGCAGTTCGTCTTTTTTTTTATTTAGTGATTCAATTAAAAAAGTGGAATTAGTTTGCACACAGTAACACATGCTAAGTGTTTCTTTCTGATAACTTATGGCTTGTAGCTGTTAACAAAATTCAGTTTTTCTGAAAAACTTATATTTTACGTATATAAACAGATTAATAATAAAGAAATGTTGACGAACTGAGAAATGTGTCACAGTAAATACAGCATTCTCACTCAGTTATTCAATTTGTTGATTAATCATCTCAGTTCGGCTTTTTACCATTAACTTCCAGGATCATTTTATACAAGAAAATATGTAAAGCAAAACCAGCAGAATTACAAAATAACAAAGAGAAAAAACAGAACTGAAACTATGTGAACTAAAATATATGAACCAGTGTCAAGTTTTAGTTACAAACCCAAAGCAAGTGGAAGTTCTCCCACCGAAATGATATCATATAAAATGTTAAAATGTCATAATTAATGTGCATAAACCTGCAGTTTACAGTTAAAAAGAATTATAAATAAAAACCCAAAGTGATTCCCCTGCTCAGGCCTCACTTTGTTTTTATCCAACTTGGGGATTCAAGTGATTTTTTTTTCTTTCGTCTGATGAATCCAAACCAAACTGTGACCAACTGCAGATAAAAATCCAGATTGTTGCAGAATGAGTAAGAGACAATAATATTTTTTAAAAAACAAGCAGCTTTAATCATTACAAGGCAGGAAACGTCCTGAGTTCGTCACCACCTCCCAGCCGGCGCACAATTAAGAGCCGCTGCCTGCCACCACTGTTGCTCTCTCTAATTTAATCCATCTGTGTCATCATCCTCTTCCCCATGCAGGACGTAATCTGGGCTAAATGCAACTATAATCCAATTAATCTGTCATAGCACAGTCCCGTTGATGGTATTTTTGCTTTCGACTCACGCTTCCCATTTCCCTCCTGGCTAAATAATGAGGGAGGATAACTCAATTTGGATAACGGCGAGCATTAATGAAAGACAGTTAACACAGCAGGGACAGGCGAGGAGCAAAGAAAAGGAAGGAGAGGAAGTCTCACAAACTACAAAATTAAGTTTTATGTGCCACTCAATAACGCCAAAGAAGCACATAATCATATTTAAAATAAGCAAATTCACATATTTTAACAATTAAACCAACGAAATATCAGTTTTTACACAACATAAAGTTATATTTTACAAGTTTTAAAGAATTAAAGCATTTCTGCATGTTGTTCTAATGTTTTTGTTTTGCAGCAGCTTCCCCAAGACAAGTCTCCCTCCAGGACAATAAAGTTTATTTTAACTGCATTCTTCTGTAAAAATAGATTTTTAACTTCAGTGGAAATTTCCTGGTGAAATAAAAGTCAATAATAATGTAAGAGCAGTAAAGTTTGTGTACAACCTTAGCATAAATTGTGTGTCAATGTGTTTTTCCTAATTAATTATTCTGAAGTACTTGGACTAAAAAGTACAGAGCAGCAAAACCTTAAAGTCCTAGAAGTACATTTTATCCTAAAGTTACACAAACACTGTAATTTGTTCATCTTCATGATGTCATTCTTAGTCATTCTGGATGATAACGTACAGCTTCATGTCAAAGGACGCCATGTTGACCTCAGACCAACATGGCGTCTGCTTCATTCCCACCGTCGGATCGACTTGTTTTATTTACTCAGGTCTCTCCTCTTCAGATTAATGTTGCTTCTAGATTCCAGACAGATTTTTATTCTGAGACAAGTTGTTGAATGAATGAAAGGAAGAAAAATAAGATGCATATTTCTTTAAAAAGCAACTCAAACAATCAACCTAAAGCGTTCTTCATGAATAACTTTTTATAGAGCAGAACTATTGTTTTTTAAATCTGACCACTTTCTAACAAAATCCAACTACATTGAAATGTTTTTAAATATATATCTTATTAAAAATATGTTTTTTGAAAACACACAATGAATTTGAGTATTAATTGAACAATTTTTCTCAGCAGGAAAATGACTGAGAATGAGAACAAAAATAACTAAATATGAGGAAAACACCTGAGAGTACAGCTGAAGCTGAAATGGGTTCCTGGTTACACTGCAAAAACTAAATATTTCCAAGTATTTTTGGTCTAAGAAAATATCTTATGACACTTGAATAAGACAAAATTAACTGCCAAGCAACTTTTCAGCAAGATATATGAGTTTATTTTAAATTAAAAATGCCTTAATGTTGGTGGAAAAACAACCATTATACATAAGATAACCAGTGGAAAAAGATGTTTTTCATACAAGTTAAAATTTCTTGTAGTGCATCTTTCATCAATATAAAGTAATTATTGATTTAAGTTAGTTTTGTCTGATTTAAAGTGTTTTAAGACATTTGCACTAGAAACTAAACCAAATCTACTTGGTAATATTTTGTTTTGAGCTCGATTTTATCAAGAGGAGCTCTGAGTGGAGCTTCTTCTCTTCTTCATCCAAAGAATCGGTTTGGGCCGGTTTGGGCATCTGGATGGGATTTCTGTAGTCGCCTTTTTAAGAAACAAATATCCTCCTGGAAAATGGCCTTCAGGCAGACCCAGGACTCTCTGGGAATATTATCTGAGAGGTTTGGGGTGGAGGAACCTTGTTTATTCGCCGTCGGTTTGTAGGTGGGAAGGAAAACATCTGGGGAAAGTTAGAAGATGTGACAAAATGAAAGAAAAAAGTATCTTTGATTCATGATTAGTAATTTTTTTAATGGTAAAAGGTCTAAAGAGAGTCCAGATGTTAGTTCATTAGATGAATCCAATAAGTAGCAGAGTTGCAGCAAATTTAGCGTCGCATCGTGTTGTTAGGCTTCAGACTCCTGTTTATCTGGATAAGATAGGGAGGCATTAGTCGGTTTTAGCGAGTCAGGCAGAGTGCGATGCAAAGCTGAAGCAGCAGCAGCAGTTCAGGACTCACATTAATGTAATTAACGCTCAGAGGACGGCGGCTCCTTTCACTTCCTGCAGTCACTTTTTAAGTCCTGAAACGCGGCAGCAAAGCTGAGCCAGCGACGATTTCATGAGTGAATTCCTGATGCTGTTTTTAGTCCTCATTAAAGAGTAAAACAACAAATCCTCTGAGCTCTCATCCCGCTGCACTGCGACACACACGAGTGATGCATCCAAAGATCCAACGTTGTAATCTTCATTGTTAAAACATGACGTCGTCCTGCTGAGCTTCCCTCAGGCTGCGCACAGGCAGACCTGAAAATCAGCACATTAACCTTCTGCCTCACAATCACATCAATCCAGCAGAATCTTCAACTCCAAGCGTAAAACTCAACATCATCATCATCATCATGATCGCAGTGAAATCGAAGCCTCTCGCCCTTCAAACATGCTTTCGCTTTTTTTGCTTTACTTGGTGTTTCAACGCTTTACAGATCAAACACTTTGTCAAAATAATCATTACAGAAGCCAGATTTTTAGTTTCAGTCTGTCTGAAGGTAGTTTGTAGCAGCAATCATTAGAAAATTGTGTTTTATTTAAAGAAATGTGGAAAACTTGCAAACTTGCAGGGTGAATTTCCCCAGAACAAGAAATCACAAGTTGCTTCCATAAAACTCCCGAATAAATGTTAATAGTTTCACCAAAATGAAATTTCACGGACCGTGTTATGACATGAGGTGAGTTGAAACTTTTGTGAATTTATGGATTATTTCTTAATTTACAGGTTAATATGAGGTGACAGGATAGATCACAGAATAAACAGGATGTTTTCTCACAACAGATCCTGACTAATAAACTATCAGTATTGTCTATATCCCACTTTGTAAAATATATTTTAATAAATGTGAAATGCTCTGGACTGCAATACCTGCTATATAACATCTATTTTAATATTTTCAAGAATTTAGTTAAGATTTAGCATCAAATAAAGCTTGTTTAGCTGTAAATGCTTGAAATTTCTTTTTTCAAAATTATAATAGTTTTTTTTATTTGTCTGAGGGAGAGTTAGCCTTGTCGTTTTTATATTTAGCATCTAAGTAATGTCTTAGAATTTATTTATTTTTTAACTTTTTAATAGCAAGCCCCAAACAGAGGCCGGGTCTGTGTACTAGTTAGCAGCTATAAGTCATATTTATAAAGTGAATGTTGCTTTCACACCTTGACCAAGTGCTGCCAACGATAAAACATCAGACTAAATACTGACTGCAGAGGCGTGTAAAGATATTTTAGGGGCCAGGTGCCCAACAAACATGGGACCACCGTTTGCATGTGAGATTATTTACAGTTACAGCTTGAACATCATTTATAAATAAAATCAGTAGCCATATTCTAACCAGGGTCGCACAAAATACACACAAACAAAAAAAAGCACTTTCTTTGTCCAGAGGAAAAGGAGCGGTGTCTGTGAATGTGGCCTATAAAAAGTTCCTCAAAACAACCAGAATATCCGTCCATCCGTCCGTCCGTCCGCCGATTAACAAAACTGAAGTTATCATCTTTGGATCTAAAGAGCAACAATAGACTCAACGCGCAGCGTCAGTTATTACAGCTGGAAAACAGAGATCAGGGCTGAAATCTGTGATGGACTCAGACCTGAACCTCCAGAGCCACATAAAGACAGTCACAAAGTCGGCCTTCTGTCACCTGGAGAACATCTCCAGGATTAAAGGACTAATGACTCAGCAAGATCTAGAGAAACTCATCCATGCGTTTATCTTTAGTCTCACTGATTACTGCAGCAGTGTCTTCACAGGTCTGACTGAAACATCAATCCAAAATAAAGCAACAAAGAAGAATTAAAATGTAACCGTTGTAGTTAGATGTGATAGATTTGAGGTCTTGCTTTAGTTTAGTTGACGTGTCTTAACCCTGATTTGTGAGACAAATCTAAAATCTTTTTAGAAATGGCCCAAAGGTTTTTCTGCTCAGTCATCCCTCATCTGGATCATTTAGCAGAATCAAGACTCCGACTTTGAATGCGTAACGTCACAGTGAGCTAAGAGGATGATGTGTTTGTGTCTGAGCTGCTGCTGGTGTTCTGACTAAAACCAGGAAGATGGAGGACATCGCTCCTTCCACTGAGAGAATAGACTCTAAATTACTGCTGTTGGCTTAAAAAAAAAATCACTGAACGGCTTAAAGATCTGCTGCTGTTGTCATGGCAACCTTCCAGACCTGAGTCTGGATCAGAACCAGAACCAAACAGCATTCAGCTTCTATGCACCACAAATCTGGAACAAACTTCCAGAAAACCGCAAAACAGCCGAAACACTGAGTTCCTTTAAATCTGGATGAAAAGCCAGCAGCTCACAGCTGCTTTTGTTCATAATAAATGAAACATTGATCAACATATTTGATATTTATTGATGATTTTGACGATAGCGCTGGTCAAAATGTAAAATTTGGTTTCTGAATTCTGAATTTAAAATTAAATTCAAACCAATTTTTATTTTGATTCTGAATTTTAATTTCAGACTGTATATTTATGACTTTTTATTTTTAGCACTTTGAACTGCCTTGGAGCTGAAATATGCCATGCACATACATTAGATTTATTAATTATTTATAAACTTAATATTATTTTATGTATTTATTTGACTTGCCTTCCAGAGTTGCTATTTAAAACATTTTATTTGCACATAAAAGAAAATTCTGATTCTGATCGATTGATCGATCGATCAATCCTTGGCTGCAGACGCTTGGTCCTGAAATGTGGAATATTGATGCATAAATGAATATTTTATTTATTCTAGTACAGAAAAAAAAAGAATCATTGAGAGCAAAATGAAAATCAACCAAGACATAAAGCAGCAGAAATGTCAACAAACAAAATACACATTCATGTTTATTACAATTCAACTTTTATTTAGAAAAAAAAGTCAGAATTTAATTTTGGATATTAGATTGAAAATAAGAGCTACATTTACTAAAAAACCCCAACAAATTCCATATTAGTGGAAACTAAAGGACAATCATTATTTACTGCACCAGTTTCAGCAGCCTGGATGTAAAATGTGCATGTTAGCTGAAACCACTTCACAATTATTGCCTATACTTAAAATGTGCTAATGATTTTCAGACCTTTCTGGCTAATTCATCCAGCAGCTGGAAGGGCAGCTGTGCGCCCGCTGAGACGAGCCGTCAAAACGCCGTATTTTCCTCTTTTCTCATTTTTCCATCTGGCTCTCTTCTTCACATTTTAAACCTGCTGCCTGGTTCCTTCCTGTCGCTCCTCGCCGTCCAACGACGCCCCGTCTTACCGTTTGGTCATCGCAGCAGGAACTAATTTAAGGTTTCATTTTGTTTTTTCTCCTCTGCGTTTCGATGAGACGACATTGAGACTATTTCAGCCTGGTGGTGAAATTCATTTGGATCTGAAGCTTTCTGGGATGCAGCCAGTCGTGATCACAGGCAGCTGGTACCGTTTTGCTTTGTGAGTATATTACAATCACTATCATAGCAATCGCTGAATATGATGCTACACACCACATAATTATGTTGTTTAATTTTAACTGGACGACAAAAGAAACGTAAACAAGTTTCCATTACCCTACGGAAGAGGATTATGGCCACTGGGGAAAAATAAAAAATCTGATTTCTGGATGCAATCTCAGAAAATCAGAAACGTTTCAATCGTTTTTCAACCATCAGGAAAATCTAGTCTTAAAAGTCAAATCCACCGAATAAATTTGGGACAAGTTTTCAGTGTTGATAAAGGAAAGTTTTATAAACCTATAAACAAGGAAGAAACAGGTATGATTATTTTCATATTCTAACAACACGAATGTTTGGTCATAATTCTGAGATTAAAGTCAAAATTTTGAAGAAATAAGTTGGAATTCTAAGATTGAAGTAAAAATTCTGTGAATAGAAAGTCGTAATTACACATAACCTGCATTTAACTTGAGTTGAGCAAATCTCAATCTCGTTATAATCTGTTGATGACAATGACAAATAAATCTCATCTTATCTTAATTATGAGGTTAAAGAGAGAAATTTGAGGAAAATGCTGGAGTTCTGAGAATAAAGAGTCGTAATTCTGAGATTACAGTTAGAATTCTGGGAATAATGCCAGAATTTGGAGATTAAAATCAGAATTCTGAGAAAAAAAATCCGGAAATTGGGGGAAAAAAAGTTGAAATTCTGAAATTAAAATCAGAATTTTGAAGAAAATAAAGTAGGAATTCTGAGATTAAAGTGATAACTTCGAGAAAATGTTGGAATTCTGAGGGAAAAAAAAAGTCAGAAATCTGAGATTGAAATTTGAATTCTGAGGACAAAAGTTGGTATTTGGATTTCAATATCAGAATTCTGAGATAAAAAGTCAAAATTCAGAGAAAATGTTTTAATTTGAGGTTAAAATCAGATTAAAATCAGGCCCTAATCCTCTTCTGCATTGCCCAGAGTTCCAGTTTGAGATCATCAATGTCTCTACAGGCCGCAGGAAGCCCGGTGTGTCACCGACCACAGGTCCATTTCTAAGGCGTCGTTTGGACACGGTCTGAAGTGGACGACTGGAATCTCGACTCGGCCCGGTCGGATTCTCTTTCTGCTGTTTGAATGTGCAGCTGAGGGCAATTTCCTTACAGTCACCCAGAGTGGTTTCCTTCATTAATCCTAATGGTGAGGATAGCTGCAGCACGGGCTCAGCGCAGGTGGACGCACTTACGGTACCAACCAGCACGGAGTATATACTGTAGAAAACCAAATATACACTCTGCAGGCGCAATCAACCCGCCAACCCAAACAGCTGATGGTTCCCCACACCGTTCTCATCAGGAAAGAAAAAAAAAAAAACACAAAACGTTTTGCCAGTTTCTCATGACTAAAAACCCCGTAAATGTTGGTGGGCAGCAGATTCTTAGAGGGAGGTGAAGACTTTCGGGTGGAGAGCGTGCAGTTCCTCCATGTGGAGCTCTGGAAGCAATTATTCCTCCATCCAAAATGCCTCTGAAACAATTTCTCAGCTGCCATCAAACACACTCACGAGTTGTTCCAGCCAGCATATTGTACTGAGTCACCACATCGCTGCCCGAGAATCACATTAACCTCATTTGCTTTGCGTTTGCTCACACTAAGTAATTGAGCTAGAAAATAAACAGTTGGTGGACTCGGATAATAACTGGCAACATGCAACGCAGGACGGGTGGAGGCTGTTTGGGCGGAGTTGGACAGCGAATGGTAAACAAGGACATGATAAGCGTTTATTAGCAGCACCCCTCCTTGTTGCCATTGAAATGAGGCATTTGTAAACATGATGACTGCAGAACTGCGTGTTCTTTAAAACTACACGTATCGATGAAAGTGCATGAACCTCTCTGGTTTACAGCAGCTACAAACGACGAGGATGTTTTTATTTACCACTGAGAACTACACGCGTTCCACTTCCTGTTTGATTAATTTCTCAGTATTTTGTCATTATGTCCAAAAACTGTTTTATTGTGTTTTGATTTTTCCTTCTGTCTTTCTTTTTAACTCCATGCAGCATTCCCAGTCCAAACTGGGATCTCTCCCAACAGCAGAACCTCGCGGCTCCAGAAAACCAAAGTCCACCTTTTCAAAAAGAAGAAAATGCCCATTTACTGCAAATTAAAATGTGACCATTTAGTTCAATGGTGCAGGTATTGATAACCTATTGCAGGTATTGATAACCTGTTGCAGGTATTGATAACCTGTTGCAGGTATTGATAACCTGTTGCAGGTATTGATAACCTGTTGCAGGTATTGATAACCTGTGCTCAAGGATGAGTGGCTTTTTCTTCCAACTTCAAAATGTACTGAAACTTTGAAACACAGTTATAGAGAACTAATCTGTCCGGTCTGGTGTGAAGATTAAGGATGAATTCACACCAACCCTGTTTAGTCCACTTTAATCCAAGTCCGGTTCGTTTGCTTAGAAAGTCCGGTTTGCTTGGGTTAGTGTGAACGCTCAGTCAAACTCTGGTCCGCCTAAAAATCTAGGTCTCGGTTCAATTAAAGTGAATCTTAATGCCTATGTGAACATCAAGCGGACTGGAGACCACTTTCAGCGCATGGCATTCTGGGTAAATGCAAGCAAAACAAGATAGAGCACAGGTGTCAAACTCCAGGGCCGGGGGCCAAATCTGGTCCACTGCAGCTGTATATGTGGCCCTCTGGACTCCAACTTACATCAATAAGTCCCTCAAGTTTTTCACAAATCTTGAAAATTTACACAAATCAACAAATCTCTACGTTTTTTCTGATTTTACAGCAAATTTTCTCAAAACTGGTAAAAAACTTTGGATTTAAGTGACTGCTGCCTCAGCCTTGATGTCAAGTTATAGTCTGTAACTGATACAGTGATTAATAAAAAGTCGACATCAGACATCAGAGCAAATATCATAAAAATTCCTAACAAACTTTTCTAAATTGGCACCATCAGATCTGTGATTTTGATTGCAAAAAACCCCCAAAACACTAAAACAATCACAAACTCCTGGAGGAACAGCTATTTATTGATATTTTAACAGTTTAATTGGTTTTGTCAATATATTCTGACACAACTGTCCCTTTAAGGACATTCAGATTTTTCATATGGTCCCAAATAAAACTTAGTTTGACGCCCCTGAATTAGAAAAGTAAATACTTTGTGGTTTTTTTTACCAAAGACAAAAGATAAATCCTCCAACCGCTAAATTCTGACACTACTCCATTTTGTTTGCATTCTGTGAAGAAGGAAGTTGCGCTCTTGTCTTTTTCTGTGGTTTTTGTGTCGTTTCCTCCAGTGGATCTTGGTGCAGCGCCCCCACAGGTGAGGAAGGGAACATGCTTTTGAAAGTCTGGATCATTTGACACAGTGCAGCTGAAAATGTGACAAATGTTGCAGCTTTGGTCCCCAATCGAATCGAGTCTCCTGGAGTATCAAACATCCTAAATGACTACATTATGTTACTTCTTCTCTGGGCTGGTCAGATTTTATCTCATCTCAAATGGGGCTCAAAGTTTTTTTAAATTATGAAGAAACTAAACTTGTAAAGCACAAGTAAGAAGTCCGAATTAAAACTACGTACCTCAAGGACACCAAAGAAAATCCTCCAGATTGTTCCATAAAGTTAAGCTTAAAGTATGTTAAGTCCAAGATGAAAACGCTGTAGGTGAATTCACTTAATCTGAACCATTTCCTTCTTTTTGCAGGAGAAATTCAAACTGTTGTTGTCATGTTTGCTCTATTAATTACAAGTTTCAAAGCTTCCAACTTCACATGCAGGGTTGGAGGAGGCTGCTGATTGGTTCAAACAGTTTATTGTTAAAGGATGTTTCAGACATTTCCAGCCTCTTGATTTAAATCATTATCTTTTTTACTGGTTATCTTTGAGGTTGGTTGAAAACCTGAGCAAGTTACCTCATATTTTGCATGTACTAAATCTTATGAAATGAAACTTGTTTAAAGGCTAAATTGGGACTTTTTTTGTGTTGCTGTTTTTAGAGACTCAAATTCATCTCTTTTTTCCACAAATAAACGAACCAACTTGTGCTGGAGTTAATTATACCATAATTTAGACGTTTTTTATTTTCATGAACACATTCCAGTGTGTCCAGGTTAGCCTCCTTTAAAAAATATACATCAGCTGTAATGAAACCAAATCTGGTGGTCTGAAAGCACTTAACCCTCAAAGGCTCGCCTTGAAGTTTGATTCTCAGCCCAAACGGCCTCGCTCCGCGAAGGCAGGCGGTGGGCGAGCGGATTCAAACCCGTGTGTGTGTGTGTGTGTGTGCTGAATCACGGGCAGACATCTACTGCTGCAAACGTGTGATTCATCCTTGGAGAGGCAGTATTTTTAAAATACCCAATTATCCTGAGAAGCTGCAGGTCCGACCGTCGCTGCGATGCCCCCTCCTTCCCGATCCAATTCCCCCTGAAAAGGAGGCGATGCTGACACTCGGCAGGATGTAAGTCTCCAGCATCTCAAAGAGGGGAGTAAATCCAGTGCTTGGATGGGACATATGGAAGTGGTTTGAGGCCAGGAAGGTGTCAAGGCGGGCGCACGTCACTGCTAGATGCCGGGGATGAACCTCGGTAATAGCGGCCACCTCTACGCCCACTGATGTCAGGAGGGGGTTTATAAGGTAGGGAAGAGTGATCCGGGATCAGAATTACTTACTGTGTGTTTAATGAGATGTTACATGGGTCTGACACACACCATTATGTTGCTTTTACACCTCGCAGATGTAGAAGATAAAGGCATTTACGACACACTGCGTGAATCTGTGTGTGAGTGAAGAAAAGAAGAGGTGGAAAAAGAAAGAAAGGAGGGAAAATCTGAGTGTTTTTGTTAACGTGTCGTTTGTGGCCGTGTGGCACTCAGAGTTAAGATGAGGTCCAACAAATTCACTTTCACGAGTGGAGCGTTGCAGCTTTCCCCATGAAACTTCCTGAGACATTTATTACGGTTCAGAGGTAAAGGCACAGATGCAATGGTGTGTAGGGATAAAAAAAAACTTGGATTAGATTAACCAAAGACATTTTCTTTAGAAAACGTGAAAATTTGTTTTCACGAGTTTGAAAAGTCAAAAATTTTGACATTAATGTCTGAAATTTTGTGGAAGAAACAAGATTTTTGAGCCTCAAGTTTAAAATTTTGCAGGAAAGAAATTTTAGAAATGTTTAAAAGTTTCAAAAGTTGAAAAGCTTTGACTTTTGAAACTCAAAGTGTTTTTCTAGAAAATTTCTGAGATTAACCTCCAAACATCTGAGTTTTTGTTGCAAACTTTTGACTTTTCAAACCAGAGGTCAAAATTTCAATGCTTTTCCAGGTAAGTTTCCGACATTTGGAGCCCAGACATCTCCTGTTTTTTTCCAGAAAATTTCTGAGATTAATCTCAAAATGTATGGGTTTTATGGCAGAAATGTAGTTTTTCCTCCTTTTTCTCAATAATCGCCTGAATTGGCTGTTGTACACAGGGACAAAAAAGAAGAAAACAAAGGAAAAAATGTGAGAAAAAGGTTTAAAAAGAAAGAGCGAACACAAGTCTACATCCCAGAAAGAAACAGACCCTGAGAAAAAATCAAAACTAAGAGCCCACAACAACAAACATGTGTGCAAATATTATAAATAACAGTTTTAACTGCGGTGCATGAGGATGTATCTGACAAACACCTGAGTGTGTATGAGAGCGTTCTTGATCTAAAGAAAACTTGAGCTCTTTGATACAGAGATGATACAGAGTTCTGCTTTCTCTCTACAGACACAACGGACCCAAACCGAGACGACACAAAAGGAAACGGCGTTCTGCCACAGCCTCTGTTCAGCCTGCCAATTCACTTCCTGAACAGAGATTCTCTTCCTCTCCGGATCATAACATCGCCCAAACAAGGTCACAGTTGAGCAGAGCTGTCTACAACCAAAACCCCGAGGCCCACAATTTGTTTTGGAGTTTCAGCGCTCTCGGCTCGCAGTGCATCAGGGCACCTGACTCGGCCGCGGCCCGTCCCCACGCGGCCCGTAAATCTTTGTAGTGTCCAGTAAAACATGCCAGACGTACCTTTGAAGCCGGGCCCACTGTAAACAGCAAATCCTGCAGCACCAATATTTTTAAAATATGGCCAAGCATAAACACAGCGGGCCGGAGAAAGAACGGAAAGAAGGCAAAGAAGCAGCAGAGGCAGCGTGTGCCCATGCAGGGGTGGCAGCTGGATTGTGTTAGAGCGTCAGAGCGCGTTATCGCCGCGACACAACACAAAGCAGGCGCACCAAGCATTCTCCCTGCTAACCACTGCCTTTACTTTAAAGACAGGCTTTGGCGTCTTAGCCCTGAACTGTGGGCCCTTGGAGACCAAACACAGGCTGACAGAGTGTCTGCAGACAGAGCGAGAGCGCAGCGTCCTGCTGGCTCGCCCGTCTGGGCTTCGTCAGAGCATGAGGCCGCCACATGGACTGGAGAAACGAATATCGTTGAATAGACGTAGGTACATGCGCTAAGTGACTTCCTGGATGCTCTTAGGATAAAGGATGAGTAAAGTAAATGAGAGAATATGCATCATGGGCTTTAAATTATGATTAAAAGCAAAGATTGGAGAGAGGCACTAAAGCATAACGAGAGCATTCTGGACTATACTGAGTTTGTTTCCAGTAAGATACTTTCAGCGGCTGATCTGTCTCTTCTGTTAAATTACAGCTTGGATGGACGTCAGGCCCGCAGGCCGGAAAATTTAGAACAGATCGAAAACATGGAGGAAAATGACTAGAACCTGTTTGTGTAGAGTCCCAGAAGTTTTTTTTACTTTGTGACAACAAACCATCCATCCTGTATAGGAGTTTATAGTGAACCCTCTGTATTTACAAGGTTTGCAAATATTTGAAACAACCTCTAAAAACTGTAACTATAAATGCAGACTTTTATAATTCAAACAGCAAAACATAACTTATGTGTGAATACACAGAGTGTAAATGTCTGACACAGATCTACTGGCTTCCTTATTTTTGGGAGTTCAGCCAATCAGGGCCAAGAAAAATAAACGCAGATCCTGGACTGGATGCTTTGCAATCACAGCCGCATCGCGCCGAGGGGTTTCAGCTTACCACGCTGCATTTTCTGTCAAAAACTAAGATATTGTATAATTTGGAGTCATGTTCCTAAAAAGACAAAAAAACACAAACAGCTGAATCAGTGACTATGAGTGAATGGATCTCCAGAGAACATCAGACTAATAAACATGCTAATAAACATGTATAAATAGGTTGTTTAGGATTCTATCTGTATGTTTCTGTGCAAACCTTTAATCACAAAAATCTTCAACAACACAGAAAATAAGTCTCTAGATTTGTCTCTTGTTTTTTGATAGAAAATAGTTAGAGGTGTCTGGACAGTCGCTAAAGATTAAGACAAAGTTTATTAGTAGGTAAGAGTTTCTTTCTTCCTGACTACAAACACTGAGTATAATTTTTTGGTACTCCGCCCTCCTCTGGGTTTAAGGCAGTAACTCCTTCCCAACTTGAAGGTGGAAATCGACCCATTTAACTCTAAAAACCACGGCCTCCGACCTGCAGATCCAAATGGCCTCCTGTTTGAGCATCATGATTCACATTTCATTCCTACCAACAGTCTCTTCCACAGGTTGAAGTCACGGCTGCCTAATGGTCGGGTGCAACATTCACAATCAGTGATCACATGACTCCCAGTGATGGTGCTTCACCCCGACTCGAGTTTTTCCTCCGTGACACCAAATAACACGTTTCCTCACCTGTTTGGAGGTCGTTTACCTCCCCGGTCGGAACGGCACGGACAATAGAGAGCAGCACAATGGCTGCTGATTAAAAGTCTGGCCTGATTATTCCTGAGGCATAGTGATTGTGAATCTGAAAGGAATTGCGCTCCCACTCGCAATCACGGGCGAATGTGCCGATTACAGGTTGCAGAGTCCAATGGATTGCCCTGATCTGACGTGAGACAATGAGCAGAGAGCTGCTGAAGATACCAGGAACATAAAATTAACCCCATTTATCTTTTCTTATAAAGGGCATTTCTTACTTTAATTGCATGCATTCATCAAGACAGTGGGGCCAATTAAACTGTGCTTGAACAAAACATGCAACAAAGACAATGTAATCGAGCAGAAGTCAGTTTTCGTAAAATTAAATATTCTGCAGAACTTTTTTTTTCAAACATTTTAACAATGTGCAACTAACTGTAAAAATATAAATTCTGCAAGTTAAAAACGAAAAGCTTAACAGAATATTTCCATTCTTGTAAAAAGTTTAAATAAATCCCCTTGTGCTGATCTTAGATATGGGATCATGGAGGGAAACGCTTCACTCTGACTGTCATGCTGCTTTTGATCAGAGTTGTAAAAGCTGCTGCGTTTCCATAAACGTGAGCAAAACTTTGTCAATAATTTAAAAAAACACAATTTGACAATTGTAGTGTTTCCAATATGTAAGAAACTGAAATTAAAATCACACACAAATAAGTTTGCCCATGTGAGAAGTCATTAAAAAACATGATAATCTAACTACTTCCTGTCTTCTTCATGGTTTGCACCGGTGGCATCATCTGGTTGTGGATCATGTGACTCATGACGCAAAAAAAGTTTCCATTGAAGTTTTACAAAATAAGCAAAAAAAACCCAAACAAAACAAATACAGAACAACCCACCTTATCCTAGCAGTTAAACTTATATTAAAAAACAAGTTCTTTTCAAAATTGGTGTGGTCCAATTAAGCAAATTTATATTCAAAATGTCAAATTATTCAAATGTTTTATCAACAGAAATGCAGCTCCAGATGTGGGTCATAATTCTGCAGCAGCAGAAACCAGATGCAGTAAATCTGGATGTAAAAAATGGATGAAAATTGTAACTATGAAAGAAGTTGGTCGCTGCAGCACATCCCAATCCTCTCGGTTCGACTCCACATCCAAACAGATTCTCTGGAGACGTTGCTCCACTGAATGCCGCTGCTGTTAGTTGTGTTTTTGTTTCGTTAGCTTCCTTCATCTTGTTATGATTTTGTGGCAATACTGTTTGCTTTTATTGCCGATTAACTTTAAAATCGATCCATAAACGTCATCTTCCACGTTTGTATGTAACTTTGGGGACATAAATGTTTCATACAGAAGACTTCCAAAAGAAAGAAGAAAAAAAAACAGCAGAATTGAGCCTCAACACCTGCTGTCTGAACGTAACCCAAGGTCATATCTTCTCACTGAAACAGCTTTTTCCAAATTTCCTGCATCCAGGCACATCATAACAATTCTCCAGACTGTCTGACATTCTACTTTTTGGTTTGCATTAATTTGAAATCCACAGTAGAAGTCCGTTCTATGCAAATGCAGAAATGAGTTTGACATAATCACCACTGCTGAGCATGTAAATGTGTTGTATAAGCGTCTGCTGCAGCTTACAGAAAATGCAGCATATTCATGAATTCACTTCATTACTGTTAGTAAAGCGACTCATGAACTGAAATGAGTCAGTTTGTCAAAAGGCCATTTAGATTTAATAACGTCATAAAAACGCAGGAAGAAAAATTCCTGTTTGTATCCAAGAGGTGACTACGTCCTCTTCATGTTTCATTTTAATAAAGAGTGATGACTTTTTGGTTTTATAACAATACTCCACAATAGGGCAGGGATGTGTAGCAAAAATACTGATAATAAACCATAATTACCTTTTCCGACTTCACAGTCAAAGTAAAGCTCTCAGAGTCATGTTAGCACCAGCTGGTTAATGTGTAGCCTGACCTCTAATGAGTTTGCATATTGCTGCGGATAATTGCAAGACTTGTTTAAGGTCTAAGATGAATTATTTTGACATTTCGTGACACCAACCTTCCCTTGCAAATGACTTCTTGACATTGTTCTGAAAAAACATCTGCAGATTTCTGAAAACCAGCCGGATCTCTCCATCCTGGAACCCCTTTACCTCAGAGACAGCGAGACAGTCGCCTGGTTGGTTCTAATGAAAAGTTGCACTTTTCTCTTTTTTCCCCCACAGAAGAAGATAACATTAACAAAGTTTCTCAGGTAGTTGTCGGAGTGAGAGCTCTGCAGTGGATTATCTCTTCCTCGGTGCAGTATTTATCTTTGAAGCAAACCCATTGTGACACACTCATTCCCTCACTCAGCCACCTGTTTTTTTTTTTTTTTTTGCAAGGTGCAACACTCACACACACACACACACACCTGGCAGCAAACTTCTCCAACTTCAAAGCACACACTTGCGCGGCGGTGGAAGCGGCCTGCTTTCAGCTCGGCTGGGGGTATTGTAGCCGCGACGCGGCCGCATTAGGAGCGGGCCCAAGGGTTAATATCTGAGGCTGAATGAGGCAATCTGCAGCTTTTACATACTGCTGGGGAAAAGAGATTGACTTGGCATCATTTCATGGGTCACTACATCTGCAGAAATTAGATTGGGAGCAGCGAGGAATAGCAAGGTGTGTGTGTAAATGTTTTTAAATGTGAAAAGCCAGCATGGCAAGGGACAAAAAAAAAAAAAACACACAGCAAGAAACTCAATCATCAGTTACAGCAGAAGGACTTCAATTTTCTTTGGTAAAAATCCATCAAATTCACTCCACTCAGTCATCAAAAATAAATAAAAACACATGGAAAAAATGTTTTATGCATTTGTGAAGCTCACAAATACGCTGAGAAACTAAGAAGAGAGGCACGTTTTTTAAAAAGCAGAGCAAAAAACTAAGATTAATACGTCAACATTTTGTTTCATCAACATTTCTTTCCATTTTTTTTTATTAACATGTCACCAGTTTTAAAGTTAATCTGTCTTGACGATGCCTTCAGGTACAAGAACAGATTCGGGCGCCCGTTTCCCACGGCAGCGCAGGATTCCTCTGTAGGAGTTTAAACGGGAATAAAACTTCTGTCAGGAGGTTTCTGCAGATTTACCGTCCATGAAGAAGCTTCTGACTCACTTATATGCTGTATTTTCCAGTGTTACATGAATTTTGTAACTTTTAGTTCTTGCCACAAAAATGTTGGAGTTTGCTCAGTTTAACTCCTCCCTGACCGCAGTCTTCTGTAGAAATAGAAGAAGAAAAAACCCAGCAGCTGTCAGGTGGTTACACATATTGGAGAAAATGTGACAAAACCAAAGCTGCACTGCAAAAACACAAAACCTGACCACATGTTTTGGTCTAATTTCTAGTGCAAATATATTTAAACACTTGAATTTAGGAAAAATTAACTTACAGATAACTTTTCAGCAAGATATTAGAACTCATAATTCCTCAATACTGATGAAAATGTACTAGTTGCACTGGCAACTAGTACATTTAAAATAAAACCTTTTTTCCATCTTATAAGTAAAATAATCTGCCAATAGAACTAGATTTTTTTAATGATTTATTTCTGATTTTTAACACAAACATGAATACAATATTTAGACATTCAGGTCATACTTCAGAATAAACACAAAACCAATAAATGACAAAACAGAAACCAAAAATAAAATAAAACATGCAAGAAAACAGCAATTATTTCCATAAGTAGGTGGAAAACGTAGATGATTGAAAAGGCTACAGAAAAAGAATAAAATATTAATGAAACAGAAAGAAAATAAAATTAGACCTTTTGCAACAATATTTAGGAATTATGAACTTAAAACAACCTCAGGTATCTTGCTGAGGTTACTAATAATTTAGTTTTGTTTTAATTGAAGTGAACTGAGATATTTGCAGTAGAAACCAGATCAAAAATGGGTGGAAAAATGTTTTTATTGTGAGAAACACGTCAATGCTACGTGTTTCTTTGTATGATATGAAGTTATTCTGACAGAAATGTGCAAATACGTTTTCTACATGACTTATTTCAGGCTGGTGAGGCTTTTAAGGACATGTGAAGCTTTAAAGGACATGTGAAGCTTTAAAGGACATGTGAAGCTATAAAGGACATGTGAAGCTATAAAGGACATGTGAAGCTTTAAAGGACATGTGAAGGTTTAAAGGACATGTGAAGCTATAAAGGACATGTGAAGCTATAAAGGACATGTGAAGCTATAAAGGACATGTGAAGGTTTAAAGGACATGTGAAGCTATAAAGGACATGTGAAGCTTTAAAGGACATGTGAAGGTTTAAAGGACATGTGAAGCTATAAAGGACATGTGAAGCTTTTAAGGACATGTGAAGGTTTAAAGGACATGTGAAGCTATAAAGGACATGTGAAGCTTTAAAGGACATGTGAAGGTTTAAAGGACATGTGAAGCTATAAAGGACATGTGAAGCTATAAAGGACATGTGAAGCTTTTAAGGACATGTGAACACGTGGGCCGCTAACTTTCCCCAATGAGTCGAAGTTAAACACTGATAATGTTCACAGGTAATATCTAGCTGTAAAATGTTTGGTTTGCTAAAGTATTTCATTTATTCCTGAGCAAATCGGTTTGATTGATTAAAGTTAAGTCTTCAAACATACTAGTTTTATTTAACTGTAACGGCTTATCCGAGATTTGGAGAGTATTAAATTTGAAAATGAATAATTTGCTTATCGTTGTAGAAATGTGTTTTACACGTTTGAATATTTTAGAATCAAACCAACAGATTTCTTTTTCACTATGTAACAGCCTTTTCTATAAAAGGTGAGTAATAAATCAGAAATCAGGAATAATACATGACTAAAAACAAACTTGGGGCTCAGTTTTTTTTTTCTTTTCGCCGCTCTGAGCTTCACGCTGCCACTGTTGCTAGGCAACATGAGTTACGCTCCTCTGGTCGTCCATATTCGAAGGATGCAGACCCTGAATTTGGACAGGGGTCAAAGTATCAAAGAATCTGTAAAGAGGGTTTAAAATACTTCTCTTTACTGGTAAAACATTAAAATTATGTTAAATGAATCCCTTATGACATATGAAAAGTGTAAAAATGCCATTTAGTTTGGTAAACTAAGCTTTTTTCTTTAACCTGTCACGTTTTTATGTTTTTTTTCCAACACTACCAGAAGCAGTTCACTAAAAAAACGCTTCAGCACTTTGACACTGGTACGCCTAATTATAAAAAGAAATAAAATCCTTTTAATGCAATTTGTGATCACAGGATTTTATTAAACTTTTAATAAAGTCTTTCATCCAAACAGGGTGTTGATTGCTTCATTATTTCTCCCCTTTAATCAGGACATCGTTGGGTTTTGCTTGTGAATTTAGTGGAAGGAGGTGCTGGGCTTCCTCCGGCTCCGTCTGCTTTCTAAAGGCTAATTGGGGAGCGATTCAGCGCTGCTCTGCCGCTGCAGACAGGAAGTGAGACATTAATGTTAACACCACAGGGCGGGCATATTTAGGAGGAGGAAATCTGCTGCATGCGTACGGGAGGCCATCAGTGCAGACAGATGGGCAGATGATGGATTGCGACAAGCAGAAAGCATTTTATTCACCTTGCAGATCTTTCAATGTATTTTAAAGGATTTAAATCTGTTTGTTCCAAAGTTTTATTTTTTGTGAAACACCAGAAATCAACAAAAATACAAAATTTTAAATATCAGAACCGTTATTTAAAAAAATAAAATAAAAACAATAACTGATGCCATAAAAAAACCTACTTCGTTCTCCTTACTTAAAAATAAATGCCTCAACATTTTTTACTTTCATTAAATTAACTGCTTAAATAACGTTAACTTGACAACTTAATAAATCTGAGTATGCTGTACGTAAAAAGACACAACTGAGTTTTCTTTCATTTACTTATGTAAATAAACCACAAACATTTGTGAAGACACTTTAACTTGAAGCTACTGTATATAAAAAGAAAGTGACTCGATTGAAACAGTTTTGTTTTTCTGCTCAAACGTTGACAGAAAATATAGGAAGCAGTGATAATTTGCTAACATTTTTCTGTAAAACAGGCATGAAAATGAACATCCAGCTCACTTACGCTGCATTTTAATGTATGCAAATGTAAAAACATCTGAAGAAGCTCCAACTTCCAACAGTGCTGTTATATCTACTTGTTTTTTCAGTTAAATACAACGTTACAATTTACAGTGCATCTTGCTTAATGATCTGAAAACTCATTTAGAAACTAAACATGTGGATTCTTATCAAAAGTCACGCTGACGTCACCGCAGTCACCGGACCGGACCGGACCGTCTGAGGTTCTGACCCACAGATCAGGCCTCATGTTGCACAATAAAGCGCCTGACTCATTTCTGTTTATGGGAATCATCATGAATATTCGCAGGGCCACTTCCTCCTCCCATCGCTCAGCTGCTTACTCATGCAGCAGCTGCTCTGCGGCGGCATGTGGGAGAACAACACAACCAAACAGGTCGTCCACAGATGGGTTTTCTTTTCTATTGCATAAAAACATAACAAATATCAACCATTTCTTCAAGCGAATCAGAAGGAATACATAACTTACTGTATTTAGAAAACTATTGCAGAAGTTTGAACTGTTCCACTATGACTCAATCTTTTCGGTATGGAAGACACAGTGTGTAAAAGATAAATAGAATATTAAAAAGTTGATTTAATTTCAGGATTTATTGCCAAAATGTGATTCACTGTACAAAGTGAGATATGCTTCAAACATTTATTTCTAATAATTTAGATTTTTTTTAATTAGAAATGCCTTCCTACAGTAGGTTGTGGTCATTTATTATAGAGCAAATATAAATATTCACAGAAAGTTGTATCCCAGCTGAAAAGCTTAGTAGAAGAAAAAAAAAAAACGGGGCAAGCAGCTCATTTAAGGCAACCCACCTGAGCTTAGAGCAGTGGTTCCCAAAGTGTGGGGCGCGCCCCCTAGAGGGGGCGCCATGCCATTGCAGAGAGGAGAAGTAGTATGGATGAATGAAGAAAAAAAAGTTACACAAGAGTGTTTCACTGTAAAGATGGTTTGTAGTTTGTTTTGTTGCAACCTGAAGAGTGAAATAAACTTCAGTGGAGTTTGAAAACAAAATATGTTTATAGGTTTATGTCTGGTTGAACGATGTGTGAGCCCAGTTAATTTTTTTTTCTTTGTTGGGGGAGATTTCATTGTAATCCATAGGGGGCCCAGAGAATCTTTGGCTTGGAAGAAAAATAAAAAAAAATTTTCTTTTAGCTGGAAGTAAATTTTGGATTTGATCTGGACTGGAATCCAGGTGTGGAGTTTAAACATCCAGGGATGATTTAGGCAGCCATGTCATCTAGCATTCCAACATTTAGCTGGAAAATTTAGAGCTTTATTCTTCACTCTGATGAAGCCGATCTCATTCTCCAGCAGGAAAATGAACGACAGCAGAACCAGCAGTGCAGACAAGCTGAAGGCCAGAGCTAAAGCTGTTCACACCTCAGCAGATCCGTGTCACGTCACACTCATGCAGTAATTCATGCGAAGTGACTCCAGACTGAATATTAAAGGTATTATACTGTACGTATGTTTCAGCAGGTGACATTTCTGTTTTTAAATCCTTTTTATTGGTGTTATGTAATCCTGCTGGAAATGTATTATCCAATTAAATGTATCTATTCAACAGGATATTTGCTTTTTGTATAGAATTAAAGAAATAATTTCTAAATGATCATCTACTCTCCTGAGTTGCTTCTGATGACATAATTTTCTCTCTGTTTGTAATTGAAGTAAATCTTAAACAGCTTAAATAGGGATATTATGTAAAATGTACTTTTAAATTATGTTCTAATGTTATTCTCTCATCAAAAACACACCTGGCGTGTTGCTTTGCTTGTTTCAAGCTCTCACCTTTTTACCCAAAGCTCCTCTGGTGAGCGTCAGCCGAGCTTCTGCCTCACAGAGCTCCTCCTCCACTCAGCTCCTCCAGACTAGCGGCAGCAGCAATTAGCAAACACCTAGTGGAACTGCACGCCTGCTGCGCTCGTTATACAAACTACAACTCAGTACAACAGTCCTAAAAATGGTTGTAAATGAAGGAGCAGGAGCTTCTTAAAGAGACAGATGCCCAATTTCAAGGTGTCAAATTGCAAAGTAAAATTTTTTAAGCTATGTTTCATATATGTAGCATTTTTGGTGCTATAAAATGTCACAATGACCCTGGAAAATAAGCAAATAGAAGATGTACAGGTGAAGGAAATACCTTATATTTCTCAGTTTATTTCTAAATTTATTTTTCACATTTCAAACTGCATCTCTCTGCCTTGTATCTTTATTTTAACCCCAGATGTTCAGTTTTCTTCCACCACCACAAATGACACAACAGAATAAGTTTTATCATATGCAAAACTGTCTTCCATTTGACATCCTATTTTCATGTATTCCCATGAGATCAATTTAGCTGGAACTGATGTGACAAATTAGACTGCTTTAATTAGTAAACACAGATATTTTTATGTGACTGTGGGAGGAAACTGGAGCATCTGGAGAAAACCCACTCAGGCATGAGAAGACCAAGCAATCCTCACAATCAGAGGAGCTTCATCTTCTGACAATCACTGCGTTTCCACTTTAAATGTGCTCAAATCTTTGTCCATGTTCCACTGACGGTGAGAAAAACGTGATTACGCACATGTGAATAAGCTTGTTCACACAATAAGTCATTAAAAATAACAGCAGCAATGAATGTAACATTTACATGGCATATATTCATAATTCAGCGCTCTTCATCTATAAACCAATCAGAGGAGACGTTGCCGTCTTATTCAGGCGTTGGAGCAACTAACCTTTAATACTTGGAAGCAGCTACGTATGCAGCGTTTGGGGAAATTGTAGAAAGGGTCAGGGCTATGGACTTAACAATTTCTTGTGAACTGTTTTATGCTGAGAGTTCAGCTGCACATTGTATGAAAAAAAGAAAAACAAACCATTATCCTGTCACTTCCTGTTGTCTTCTTTGTCATTTTTGTCAGTAGTAAAAATTTTTGTGATGCAAAAAAGTCTTTCCTTTGCAGTTTTGCCAAATGCACTAATTTCGATATAGCTGAAAAACCAAACCACCTCATCCTAAACCAACAACTTTCTGTTGAAAAATGCGCGTTTCTTCGAAGATGGTGTTTCCATTCAGCTGATTTATTTTTGTAATTCTAATTTCCACGATTTTACAGTTAATGGAAACACATCTAGTGTTTTCATCAAACTGAATTAAAAGCCAAGTGCTTTCCCAACCGATAACTAGCCATAGTTAGCTTCTGTTATCAGACGTGATGGCAGAGACGTAAACGCCGTGATTCTTTGTTCCAGTGTCTTTTTGACTGGTGTTACTTTATGCATCTCTTAGACAATCCAGCTAATGAAGGCGCTTCTTCTGTGTGTCTAACCTGCATTTCAGTGGGATGACCAGGAACAACTTTAGGACATTTGATTATTCACTTGCAGCTACGCTGTAAACAATTCTCACACATCTTCTGATGCCGAAAACCAGAGGTTTGCAACCGATGGGAATGTTCAAAGAATCCCCTCAGGACTCTGACATCTGAAAGAAACAGTCAGATTTTTCTGAAACAGAAACACAGATGCCATAAGTGTGTGTGTGTGTGTGTGCGTGGGCGTGTGTGAGTGCAGAGCAGAGACACACACACACACTCACAACAAAAGACTCCTTTAAGTGGAGAGTGGAAGTAGGCGGAGGCTCACTCTGTTTAGTGGAAACCTTTGATGTCCGACAAGATAAGGGCTTCAAAGGGGAATATGTCTTGAATATTGCTGAGACAGAAAAAAGGCACAATAAGAACGGGCCAAACATAAACTTAATCAGGATGCCAAGGCCCAGAGATCATCTGCTGCCTCCACGTCTTACGCTTTATGGGTTTCCCATCAGCTGGAGTGCTTCCATACCCCCAACTTTAATTTTAGCCAGGTCTCAATGACACCAAAATCCCTGCGTGAAGTTCGGCCCATAAAATAGGAGAAATATGACTGAACATTCAGGGTTTAGTGTAAACCATGAAAACTACATTAACACCACTCTTTAATTATCGCTGGCAAAAATTATCGCTTGGCTGACACGAATCAGGGAAGGTCGGAGTTTCACAATTAGCCTACAGAACCGCTAATTAGGCGATGGACGAACCAAAACGAATGACTGGAAGAGTTAGGATGTAAACAAAGAACAAGAAGATTAAATGCACAAAGACAGCAAATAGAAGAAGATATGAAAAATAAGGTACAAAACTTATTTCGTAATAAATTTAAGCCAAATTTTGTTAAAGTTTTATTGTGAAAAAATATCTAAGTACAATTAAAGACTTGTTTCAGTCTTCACCTGTTTTAGACGGGCAAGTAAAGAATTTCACAACTTGAAATTTTGCCATTATTTTTATTTCTTATTAAACCTTTATTTCACCATTATAGTCCAATTGAGATTAAAAATCTCTTTTACAATGTTTTGTAAAAACATCCTGGCCAAAACTCACAGCGACTCACAGAAGTTACGAAACATTCACAGCAAAAACAGAAAAAGCTAAATAAATTAATCTTAAAATTCCTCAGTTAAAACATTTACAGAAACACGATTCCTTGTCAAAATGAGCAAGAACACGTATAAGACATATAAGTTTAAATCAAAGTTACTTATACACTTAGCTTTAATTTTTAAACAGTCTGTTGCTCACTGGCTTGTTTATCAGAAATAAATCTGCTAGCCATTTAACCGGTAATTCAAGACTGTAAATAAGCTGTAAATTTAAAGTGTTTTAAATTATTAATACACACAGTGGAAATAGTTTTAACACGACATTAGAGCCTAATAACCTTTGGGGTACAGCCAATCAGTGCCAACGGAAATTCATGGCACGTCTTGATTGGCTGCTTGGCAAACGATCGGCAATAGTGTGTCAAGCTGTTCGGTTTGAATATTTCAGAATCGCTCTACAAAACAAAATAATTTAAAAAATCCAGAAATGGGAGAATTTTCTGTGAATAATTTGGAATTATGTCGCACAGAAAAAATCCACAAATAGGTGAATTTGTAAAAGTTGAACCACGAAGAGGTGCAGCCGAATATGTTAAAAGAAAAAGATAAATTTATGTTGAATTTCCGAATAGATCTTTTTTTTATTTGTTCGTTTTGGAAGCCATGTTCTAACTCCAACCAGGCTTTATGTTATTGCTGTTCTGCTCATTCAAAATGTGGAAAAAACATTTCCTTCTGTATTGTGACAGATCTTTCCTTTTTCTCTGACAGTTTTGGTCAAAACATCCTGTTCACAGCGAGAACATATGTACCTCGATAATCTCTCTGCTCTGATAAAAGAAGTAACAAATAAATGACATATTTCATTCAAACTGCAGAATTTATCCCTCCAGGGTTTTTGCTACTTACTGGATGTCTATTGATTGGAGCTTCCAGTCAGGGGAAGAAAACTCTTCCAGTATGAACCAGTTGGCTTAATTGGTCACAGCGTGCTTTTTATTCATTCAATTTGATTTTTTTTTCAGAGGGGAGAAATATGTGAAAATTCATGCTAAGAACAGCAAGTAGGTGTTAATTAAGCATCGACTGTTCTGCTTTGATTAAACTGTTGTTGCATCTGAGCGAAACGAAGTGACGGGAAGTCAGCGACAGATTGCCAACTGGTTCCCCGTTTGCTTTATTTTTCACTGAGGCGTGTCAGTTTTGAGTTAAAAACACGGAGGAGGATTCTGCGAAACGTTAAAGATAACGCTCCGTGTCGTTCATGAGTCAAATGGGGAGAAAAATGGATTCAGACGTGGCATTTTCACTTCAAAGGTCAACGTGTAGAGAACATTTTCTGCAGCAGAGTTATCTGGGTTATTATTTCATTTTTCATCTCCACAGACGTAATCGTAGCCGTGTAACGTCCGAGCTTAATGCTTCTTCAGGATTAAAGCTGTTTAGCAGTTTCACTACTTTAATTTGAAAAAAGAAATGAAATTAACCAGTGAAGATGTCCCTGGTGTTGGTTTAAAAAAGCCTCTGGATAAATTATTATTTTATAAATTACACTTTAAATTGGAGTTAATTTATATCTGTTATTCTTTGACACCTAATCTGTAATAAACAGAAGATAATAAATGCATAGATGTACAAATATAGATGCTGTGCCTCTAGGCTTTGTCTGGATGAGATGTTTATATTTAATATGAGTTTCTGAAAAGTCTTCTAGTTCACATGTGGATACCTGTAACAATATCTGAACAACCTGAGGCTCTGCACTGTATGAACAAACAGAAAAAGTTAAATTAAACTGTAAAATATGAGTCTATTTCAATATTCATTCAGTTGCTTCCCGTTTTGTTTCCTCTAGATGATTTGTACAGCTTCAGCTTTAATACTATAAACTGCAGCAAGGTTAAAGATATTTTTGTTAGAATCATTAAACATCACAGTTTGACTTTTAATTATAAATTATATGAATAGTATGACAGTGCTAATTATCCAATTTAGCATATTTGATACCAAAACATAACAGAGTGTCTTTGAAAAGTATTAGCCCCCAAACCAATACCAACACATTTGGTCAAGACCGTTTTTTAGAAAAATCTGTCTGCATTTCGCAACAATTCACAGTTTTTACTTAGATTAAGTTTAAACATTTATGCAGTCTTTTACTAAAATATACAAGAACAGTGTTTATGAAGAAGCTTCCTCATTAAAATGAAGCATATGGTGCATTATGATGTTACCAGAGGAAAACCAGTCTGATAAAATCCTGGCCTGCATCTCCCCCTCAGCCTCATTGACACTCCCTGGTTGTGCATTGGCTCTGCGCTGACGGGTGACTGGCTGCCAGTACAGAGAATAGGATTTGGCCTTGGCCAGCCAAGATGTGCTGCCTTCAAGTTTCCCTAAGGTTCATCAGCCCCTCCTCCATGCTCTCAATTAGGAGTCCTTCCCCTCGTTAGGGCCATCTGCATTGGAGATAATTAAAGGGAGGCAAGCTCTAATGCAGGAGTGGGCTCTTGAATCGGCCCATTGATCTTATGTCCCGGATATTTCCACCAGCAAAAATTCCCCTACTGCATCAATACTCAGCTGCATGCATATAGTGGAATGACTTTATGTTGATTAGGTCACTATTGGCATTTTTAATGATCTCTGTTAGAGGAAATCTCCAGAAACGGCTTGGGCCGAGCCTCACAGAGCAGCAGATTGACCTTTAGGGTGAGAAGTTAACTTAGCAGCAGGTTGTGCACATGGTGCCTCACTGGCTGTGTTCTGTCCATCCATTTTCTTCCGCTTATCCGAGGTCGGGTCGCGGGGGTAGCAGCTTCAGAAGGGAGGCCCAGACTTCCCTCTCCCCGGCCACTTCTTCCAGCTCTTTCGGGGGAATCCCGAGGCGTTCCCAGGCCAGCCGAGAGACATAGTCCCTCCAGCGTGTCCTGGGTCTTCCCCAGGGCCTCCTCCCGGTGGGACGTGCCCGGAACACCTCACCAGGGAGGCGTCCAGGAGGCATCCTGACCAGATGCCCCTCAACTGGCTCCTCTCGATGTGAAGGAGCAGCGGCTCTACTCTGAGTCCCTCCCAGATGACTGAGCTTCTCACCCTATCTCTAAAGGAGAGCCCAGCCACCCTACGGAGAAAACCCATTTCGGCTGCTTGTATCCGCGATCTCGTTCTTTCGGTCATGACCCAAAGCTCATGACCATAGATGAAGGATCGATTTACCGGTCGATCTATGTTCCCACCTTCATCTATGGTCATGAGCTTTGGGTCATGATCATAGATGAAACATGGAAACACAGTCATTATATGGTTAATGGCTGTGTTTCCATTAACCATATAACTGAACAATTTTACATTTCAAAAGTGAATTATCTTAATGGAAACAAGGCCGTTTTAGAAAAAAACTCGTCGATAAAAAGATGAGGTGGAAATTGGTCACATGATCAACAACCAGATGTTGGAAACAACATAGAAGAAAACGACAGGAAGTAGCTGGAGGATGTGTTAATGACTTATCACATGAATAAACTTATTCACGTGTGATTTTAATTGTGTTTCTTTTTTAATAAAAACACCTCAATTGTGAAATTGTGTTTTTTCAACATTAGCGGAATATTGACAAAGATTTGTGGACATTTATAATAGAGATGCAGCCTCTCTCACAGGAAAAGCTTCGAATGGCTCTTGGAAGTGATGATGGACAATTATGTAAAGAACCAGACCTGACCTTATTGTGTTGACAGGGATTTGGTGGTGACCGCTACAGAAAGCATGTTCGGAGTGCTTCCCCATTGATCTGCAGTCAGACCGTGACACAATCTCAATGTCTGACTCTTAGCCACGTCAAACAGCTATAAGGTTGAGCAGGAAGGGCGGTCAATACCTCACAACCTCCTCCAACGCCTCAGCAGTCTGTTTACACAAGGGGCCTCTTCAGCTTAATCACTGGTATTTACAAACCGTTAGCGTCGTTAAGTGAATTAACCGTGGGCTGGACGTAGAGGAGAGGTGTTTGATGTGGGCGGAAGACCGGACATTATCACCTGGAACCAGCTTCTTATGGGGCGACAATAGAGCTGATGGCAGAAGTCGCAGATGGCGGCGGACATTAGAGGCGGAAAAGATGGCGCGTTTTTGGCATGCGCGATTCCTGCAGAGCCTTGTTTCTGCTGTGATGAGGTGAAAACAGGGCAGATGGGATACAGGTGATGGAAATGGGCTGAATCCAACCTCCGAGGCACAATGTGGCTCTGATGGGAGGCGGGGACCAGGCTGCGGTGGGAGGCGGCGGCTAAAACAAAGCTGAGGTCAACACATTGGGAGTCTCTGTGGAGGAGGAGCGAGTGACAGGTGCATTACGGCCTGCTGCTGTGGCTGTATGGACCAAACTCAGGGGAAAGGGAAAGGCTGCATGGCTGTAACGATTTTAGAGTCAGCGTGACAAAGTGTGGAGTGCGAACAAAATCTCCTGTGATGCTCAGACCTGCTGAAAGTTGATGCTTCTGCTCTGCAGTGTAGCTAAAAGCAGCACCGAGGAACTGGAGGCAGCTGGTGGAAAAGTTTCTCCTTCCAGAAGTTGACGCCCAGAACCATCAGATGCTGAAAACGCACAGACGCGGCACAAAAAACTGATGAGGGAAGTTCACTAATTATGCTCTGAATCTTTGGGTTGCATAATATCCAGCTCTAAAGACCGGTTGACTTAATCGCCGACTTTCATTAACTGTGCGAAGGCTAATGATTTTCTCCCATGTTGACGTTGATATTCTGTCTCTGAAACAGAGAGGGATCATTAACGTCCACGATAATATTCCTTGTTCTTAGTGATGCAAACCCAGACACATAAACGATGCACCGCTCAACAGGGACCCGATTATGGATCACAGGGGCCCAGTCGACCCAGCATACGCAGCCATTCATTTGTCCTGGCGGGACCCAGGTGACGGGGTAAAGGTGTGCACAGGGGCACCGCAGACCTTCAGCAGTGGAAACTAATTACCCTCAGTAGTAATTATGAGAGCACAGCTCAGGTCTGACCTTGGCAAACTGATTTTGTGCCATGCAGGGGAGAAATTCATCACCTGATGTCACAAACAATATGAAGAGTAGAATCCTGTTGGCTTTGGACGCCACAGAGAAGAGCGAACATGCTGGAATACGGTTTTATTTCGCCTTACACATGATGCTGGGCTGCGGTGGGCGGCCAGCATGACTGAAAAGTATGCAGAGTGGCAACATGTGTGCAATATAAATAAATAAATGCATAACTGGGGCATTTTCACAGCAGAAAGAGTGACATTTAGATTTTCAAGCCTGAAGAGTTGCATCTAAATTGATGAAAAGAGTGAAGCTGTGTTCAGACAAATGCTGTCTGCCTACAAGGTCACAGCACTTATGTTTGAGCTGTTTGGTTACACAATGTTCGTTTTGACTGTTTATGAAAGTTTTGACTGGATCAAGGATGATCTTTTCCCAGCAACAGACTCATAAAGCTCAGGTTTTATGAAAATATATAAATATTTAACAGGACGAACAGGCAGGGTGTGGGGTACGTAAGGAAGTGGATGTCTACAATCTGCAGCTTTTTCAAACCAATTAGCAACAACACTCTGACCACTGACAGGGGAGGTAAACACTACAGCCTTTTTCATAAATCACTGTCAACCTGGGCCCAACGTGCCGCCGTTCTGTCATTGTGTGATTTATTTAACAACAGAACAAGTATGGGTGGGGGAAGCCTGGTTGGTTGAAGTTGACTTTCCAGTTTTGTGTCTCTGAGACACAAAGAAAGGTTAATCACAGAACTGAAAGGCAGAAGTACCTTCTGCTAACACGACTTTCTTTGCAATCAAAATCAAAGATTTTGGGGTCCTAATTCAAAAACAGTACTGCTATTTCTGCTATGAATTATGTTAAATGTGACTTTTTATTAATTGCCGTATTGATCACGGACTGTAACTCCACATCATGTAAGTAAGCCAATGTTTTTGGACAATTTTTAGAGAAATTTGGAGTAAAAATCTGAAAATAAATGTGGGGATCTGTTGATTTTGTGTGAATTTTGCAGGTTTGTGAAAAACTGGAGGGATTTTAATGATGTAATTTGGGGTCCAGAGTAGAGGGCCTCATAAAACACTATGGAGGGCCGGATTCGGCCCCTGGGCCTCGAGTTTGATGCATGTGTCCCAGCACATATTTACTATATATCTACACAGATATATTGTGTCTTAGTAGCACTTTTTGACTTTTTTAACAAAAAAATCCGCAACAGCCTGGCTTGGCGAATTAAAACCAACATTGCTCACTAGATAAGACCAGCTTTGTTTATTTGGCTGATATTGCTGATCAATTTTATGAAAGCATTATCAATTTCCTATCAATTAAAACAGAATATCTGATAAATCAGTTATTCTGTGGATGTTGCCAGGTCTGTTTTCCCCAGAAACTAACAGCAGAGCACAAGAGCGCATAATTCCTTCAGAGAGTCTTTAACAAATCAAAATCTTTTGCTCATCAAAAAATAAGGAGGTTCTATTCAAACTGACCCAATAAAAGAGCTGCTGTAGGCAAGCCAGCTCCTTCAGGTTCAGAAATAAAAATGTGGAGAAATGGAGAAAGATGCTCTGATTTTATAGATTGTGTTTCCTTATCCGTTCTGCGGACAGTCGAGTCGGTTCATCACAGTAAAAGCAGATGGAGATGATGTTTTGACTGATCATAGCAGTTACATTTCTCCTCCAGGAAACACATTTAACTGTCACCCACAACCTGCTGCTGCTCTACTCTGAGTTTCTTGAGCGATAAGAATATTTTTTTCCTCACTCTGTCAATGCTGGATTGTGTTTCTGTAATTTTCAGTTTTACTTCACTGCAGTTTCAGGGTTTCTTGAGATGAAAATTCAGATGTTAGATTTGTCTTTCAGTTCATAGATCCAGTCTTAAATACTATTGACAAAAAAACAGCTAATATGCCAACAAGCAGGTCAGGGGATTTATTTTGTTTCTGGATTTTTTAAATTGCTAAACTGCTTTCTAGTAACAGAGTTATAGCGATTTGAAAAGTTTTTAACTGAAGCAAGTAAGGATTCAGATCTGCAACAGACGCAATTTTCTTCTTGACAGAGAAACATTACATTCATTATAGGAAGAAGGCAGGGATTGCTCTAAATGTATTGCATCAGTTTATTCTGCTTTATATTCTCCCCATGCTGTTATAGTCTTGGCATAAGAGGTCACAGGTGGAGACAAGCTGTGACATCTGCCAGGCTGAATCCATTCATGTCTTCAGAGGAAAACAGAAAAGGCATCAGTCTTTTGAAGCTTTATGGGTCGGTTCAGTGGAATGACAACACAGGAAAAGGAAGCCCTGCATGATAAAAATTTACTGCAGCACCGAGAAGACCGAGGATGAGGACGATCTTTTCCTCTCACATGGATGTTAAGTGTCGTAGAACCTGTCAGTTTTAGCTACGACTCATAAACGAGTGTTTCCCATGAACATACTGCTTGACATTTCGCATGTTTGCATATCCGTCATTACAAATTTGCAATGTTAAAAATCACAAATAAAAAACAGAATAATTTTAGACTAGTGCTCAGCAGGGGTCTTCAAATATTTTAAGGTAAAACAGAAAAATAGCAAACAAGCCAATTAAACTATTATAATATGAATAAAAACAGCTTATATGTTCGTTTCAGTCTCTATTTTAATGGATGATGCTGCTGGGAGGATCAGAGCTAATGTTAGCTCTGGTCAGTATTAGCATAGATGTTTTAGCTAGCTAACAGCCAAGAAGACGGCTGTTAGCTAGCTGCCTCTTTAAACGGAGCAGAGTTTGTTTTCCCGATTGGTTTGGACTTTTTGTGAAGGTGTCAATACATACAGCAGAACCACACAACTGTACTGAGATCCACATGTCGAGGAGGTTTCAGTGCGATTCCGAACAAACTCTGGTGTCGTTCACTTCTGGTGTGAATACAGACCTGCCTCCAGTCGAATCAACTACAGGAAATGGCTCTTTTGGGCTTCACAAGCCACCGTTACTCAGCATCATGGTACAAATTAGCCCCTTATTGCTGCCAACGCTACGACTGCATGAATGCTATGTGTCTACTTCGACGTGCAGCTCACAAATTAAAATATCACATCGTGAAATCTGCGTTGAATGAGCTGATCTAAACTTTCACACTGGTGTTGCAGCCGTAATAACTGCGCAAATGTGCACAACAAAAATGCAGAACGCAGGACTTCCACGCTAGTTTTTTTGGTAACACTTTATTTGAAGGGGTGAGCATACACTGTAAAAAAAGTCAGTAAATTTACGGTACAAAACTGTAAAAAACCAACAGTTTTTGACCGTCGTATCCAAAAACATTGCATTACCGTAGAAATTACATGGAACTACCGTAAGTCGAAACTGCAAAGAAAGTCAGTAAATTTACGGTAAGAAATGGTAAAAGACCAACAGTTTTTGACCGTCGTACCCAAAAACATTGCATTACCGTAGAAATTACATGGAACTACCGTAAGTCGAAACTGCAAAGAAAGGCAGTAAATTTACGGTAAAAAATTGTAAAATGCCAGCAGTTACTGACCAGAATATTCACAGCATTATACTGCCGTAGAAAATACATGGCATTATCATAACTGAATAAACATATATCCTAAATAATTGTGACAGTCACGAATGTAGAAAATACAGAAATATAGTGTAAAAATATAAGTAATTGTAAAGTTCTTAAAAAATTGTAATATTGCCAGCAGTTAATTACCCTAAACTTAACAGTAGCAATCAGCCAAAATTACAAATTTTGCTGATGTTTAGATCTACAATGTAAAAGCGTAAACAAGACTGCAAAATAATTTTTTACAAAGAACAGAATGCTGGTGTGATATTTTGGTTTCTTTTTTAATAATGCCTTTAATACACCAAACTGAAATCTCAGCAGTAGACCAGGCATCGATCTGGCGATCCACCGATTGCAAAGCAAACTCCTACAGCCAACGCCACCATCATTTATGAGAGCATTTGATCATTAACATTAAGAGAACTGTATGTTAGCCCCTCTTGCTTGAATGAAGCTGAAGTTGGTTTCCAATTGCTGCTTCCAATTTGGGAAATGGCTAAAGGGCAATTCCACCTAATTTTTCACTGCAATCAGCATCTTTAATTTACTCTAGCTAAAAAACTACAACACCTAGACTCTTCAAATCTGGACTAGATTATTCTCAACTCATATCAGAATATTTAAAACCAAGTGTGGGATTTGTAAAACCTTTATCTGATTTGTGAAACTTCAATAAAGAACAATTCTAGTGTTATCCAAAATCATACAAGTTGTAAAGTCACCCATCATTGAAGTTTCACAAATCCCACACTTGGTTTTGAATATTGTGCTATTAGTAGAGAATAGTCTAGAGCAGGGGTCCCCAAACTTTTTCCTGCGAGGGCCACATAGCTGTTCCTTTCTCTGCTCGGGGGCCGGTCTTAGTTTTTGGAGAAAGATACCTTAGAAACTTATTGTCGGCGGGGGGGGGGGGGGGGGGGGTGTTCTGTCTTTGAAACTGTCGAGGGGGGGGGGGGGGGGGGGGGGGGGGGGGGGTTGCTGACTACGACACATTCGCGGTCGCTTTTAGATAGATTTTTACCCAGAATGGAAATGGAAAAAACCGTGAGTGAAACGGTGACTGGGACTGACTAGTATATATTTGAGGGAAAGTTAGTTTAACATCTGCTCAAGAGCCCCCTGGTGGTTGAAGAGAAATCCACAAACCAGAAAATACAATATATGAAAAAATACACTGAATGCTCTCTGGTATGAGGAGGCGGGCCAGATCCGGCATTGCCAGACCAAATGACGCAGGCCGTAGTTTGGGGACCCCTGGTCTAGAGAGTTTTTCATTTTGTAATTGTGATAAATAGTAGGGTTTACAGTAAATGGAGACTGTTATTTGTCATGTAAACAAATAATTATCTAGTTTGCATTGCTGCTTGATCCTTCAGCATCAGCAGCAAGATTCTTTTAACTCTGTTCCTGTAGTGGTGTCCTGAACTCAACACAGTAAAGTCACTGTGCTAACTAAGGTTGCTAACTAGGGTGCTGAGAGCCCAGTAGGCCTGGTCCTTGTCAAGATGCTGCTACTGTCTTTGAAATCAAATTTCTGCTATTTTTGCACGTTCAGGAGGAGAAGGGCAACACATCACAGGTGAGTCCCTTTCACGGTTTCAACTGAAGTTAGCTAACTTTAACCAACTGACAAAGAAATGTGTAGTTTCTGAGCCATGCTGTTTATGTACATGCACTGCAGCTAGATATTTTTACTATATGGAACATTTAATCTTCACAGATGCAACACTTCCATTAATGTTTCTGTAGGAACGGCTGCATAGATTATATTTCTGGTCTACTTCAGACTACATGTGCTTAAAGTTATTGTTAATGGCAGAAGCAACTTTTTCCAAGTTTGGTTCAATAATTAATTTGAATTACTTTGAGTGTGAAATGTTCATGCATGCAAGTTAAATCTCTGAAGAACATGTTAGCTTTTGTTTCAATACTTTGGTAATACTTAGAAGTATAAAGCTTGGCATCAGAGATATTATTTAATATTTTCCTTTGACCTCTTGACTCTCACACCCAAAATACTTGCACTAAAGTCACTGGGTCCATGACAGTTGAAGGATTTGAAGATAAGAGAATTTAAATATTAATATTTTACAGCTTTTCTCAGTTTGGGTGCATCTCTCAGAACAGAATTGAAATTCTTAAAACTACCTGTTCAATCTTCAAATTACTGTGTCACTTCTGCACATCAAAAAAATTAGTTTTGCAAGTTTTGCTTTTGTACATCATGTAGCTGGTTATGTACACTTCTATGCTTTTATAATTGTAATTTGCTTTTATCGTCTTGATCAAAATATGTTAACCCTCCTGTTGTCCTCGGGTCAAAATGACCCGCCACTGTGTTAAACCCCCCCCCCCCCAAACAATCCCCTAAATGTAATTTTTTTAACTTGAGATTTTAAGACTTTTCCTAGATTGGCCCAGACAATAGAAAAAGTTCAGTGTTGCTTTTATTCTCATTTCCATGTAAGCTGTACAAAAAAAGGTACAAAGATGGTCTTCAGGTCAAAATGACCCGTGAGGCAAATGGAGTTGAAATCAAGGTCACAGAGTTATTTACAAACCATAAAATGTTACAAAGTTTTAGTTGTGTCTCAGATCAATCAGTAGCAGAAGTGAGCAGAGAGTGGAAGGCCAATTTTCCGAGCCACAATGCCAGTCAAACTCTTTCACACCTACTCAAGACTGATGCGATTTGATGACCGTGAATCAAGACCAGCAAGACGTATGACAGACAAACTTGCAGCCATAAGAGAGGTATGGGACAAGTGGGTGGAGCGGTTGCCCTACCTCTACAATCCAGAGCCTGATGTAACAGTGGATGAGCAACTGGTTCCATTTAGAGGTAATCTGTTTTCATATTTGTAATAAAAGTGATTTTCACTATTGATTTCTTTGACTGTTTTCTGTGACACTGATACTAATCACTGATGCTAATGTCTTTTGTCCAAAGGTTGTTGTCCTTTCCGGCAGTATATGCCCAGCAAGCCAGCAAAATATGGGATCAAGTCATGGGTGGCTTCTGAATCAAGCTATGCTTGGAAAATGCAAGTCTATACTGGGAAGTCAACCAGTGGATGCCCAGAGAAGAACCAGGGGTTGCGAGTTGTGCTTGATGTGACAGAGGGACTGAGGGGTCACAATGTGACATGTGACAATTTCTTCAACTCTTATGAACTCGGACAGCAGCTCCTGAAGAGGAAGATCACCATGGTTGGTACAGTTCAAAAGAACAAGCCTGAGCTCCCACCTGCACTGCTTGGGTCAAAGGAGAGAGAGGTCTTCTCCTCAAAGTTTGCCTTCACACCCACCACCACTCTAGTTTCCTACCTCCCAAAGAAAAACAAGAATGTAGTTCTTCTGAGCACACTGCACAAAGACGGCGACATTAGTGACCGTGAGGACAGGAAGCCAATCATCATCCTGGAATAAAACCGAAACAAAGGAGGTGTGGACAACCTAGATAAGGTGATTGGAGCATATAGCTGCAGAAGAATGACTGCCCGCTGGCCCCTGGTCATCTTCCACAACATCATTGATGTGTCCTCCTACAATGCCTTTGTGATTTGGATAGAGATCAACCCAACCTGGATGTCTCATAAGCACAACAAGAAGAGGGTGTTCCTGGAGCAGCTAGGAAAGGCACTTGTAACTCCACTCATTGAAAGAAGGAAGCATGTCCCCCACACAGAAGCCTCAGCAGCAGTTGTGAAAGCTATTCAGAGTGCAGCAGCTCCTGATCAACCTGAGGATCCATCTACCACAGCCACTTCCTCAGCTAAGCCAAGTAAGAGGAAGAGATGTCAGTTCTGCCCTCAGACTGTAAAACACATACTGTGTGCTGCAGGTGTAAGAAATATATCTGCAAAGGCTGTGCACTTGCATACTGCCCTACATGTGCCAATTAGTTGAATGGGTTATGTTATTTTTCATATTTTTGTATTGTACATCCTCTTGTTCACTGGAGAAAAGTAAAAGAAAATTAGTCACTGTGATGAATAAAAATGCATTCGAAACTCATTTTGCACATTTTTTTTCTTAAGCTATAGAAATTCAAGTGGAGAGGGAAAAGTCAAGTATTCACACATTTTGTGGTGAGTGACAATATACAAGATAGAATTTGGTGTTTAAAATTCAATTAAGCTGCTTATATTGGGGGTTTATTGAAGACGGGTCATTTTGACCCGGAGGATAAAGGGTGTATACAGAAAATGAGGACAACAGGACAACAACGTGTCTGTGTTGAATTCTCAACTTCCAAAATAGCATCAGTTCATTGTGTAAGTCTTAACATGCATAAGTCTTAAAGTTGTCATAATGTGAATCATATATTAATTAATTTATATTCTATTATTTTCTAAATCTGTCCTGAATTGGTAAATTGCTCCCAAGTGAGTCCTGAGTTTCTCTAACAGGTCAGTGTATGAACCATTAGCTCAACCAACGATCAACCAGTTTTCTGAAACAGATTGGAGGTGCATCTTGTGAACCATCAGTTGGCAACATTATGCTCTATATAGTCAGAACACAACACAATGTTACATGTCTGAGAACTGATGAACAAGTATCTGGGCAGAGTGAACAGCCAGAGAGAAGAAGAGGAGTGAGGCTGAGGAGGAAATAGTTGGGAGGAAAGCAGAAGAAGAGTCAGAAGAGGCTGAGGACATCTGCCAGTTTCCATCAGTCCAACATCAGGACATGGCTGAGACCCACAACATGATGCTGATGGAGGTCCTCCCACCCTACTGTTCATTCCTTAACCCCACTGAGGAAAAAAGATTCCTCAGTGGAGTTAAGGAACAAAGTGACTATGGAAATTAAAATGTAATGTAATTTCTACAGCACTGTACAGTTTTCCTTGAGGAGATTGTCCTGTGGCTCCTTTTCTACTTTTTTTGTTCTCTGCATTTCTGTCTTTTTCTTTCTGAATCACCATGGCATGGTCCATGAATAAATTATAGCAAAAGCGTAAATCAGTGTTTCTCAATCCTGGTCTTCAGCGTCACCCTGTCCTGCAGGTTTAGGTATTTCCCTTCTGCCACACACCTGAATTGTATCTCTGGATGATTAACAAGCTTCTGCAGTACTTGATTGTCATCCAATCATTTGAATCAGCTGTTCTGGAGTAGAGGCACATCTAAAACATGCAGAGCAGGGGGGCGTTGAGGACCAGGGTTGAGAAACACTGGCGTAAATGATCCTTTTGTAGTCTCTTCTCATGACTAATCGATTTGACTGTCTTATCTGTACATAGAGAGACTATAACTTATTATTTTGAGTCACTGATATGTTAACAGACAGGATTTTAAGAGCTGAACTAAGGATTTTGAAAGCAAACAAATGCTATTTTTCCTGTTTCTACAAATTGTTTTGAGAAATGCGCTTACTGTTTTGTAAATGCCAACAATGACTCGAGAAATGCACCAAAAGTGACTGAGAAAAACTAACCTAGCATAAATTGTCTCAGCTGTATCAATTTGTTTGCCTGTATGAAAAGTGTTCACATTTACAGCTTTGTTTCTGCTAGCTTGCAGGAAATGTAACTTACATAAATGGTTGAAGACAACCTATTGGCCTTCATGAGACTCAGATAAATGGTGAGTATCTATTTCATAAATTGCCTAAAACAGTTATATTTGTTTTTATTTGTTTTTTGTTTGTGTATTTTGTCTGGTTGCAGACCAGAGGATCACACCTGTTGACAACAAACAAAGGTTTAACTACTGAATTTTCAGTCAGAAATGATCACACCACCTGGTTGAAGTACCTGTGTCCATATGCAAGTCAACAAAGGTGAAACAAACATTTAAGCGAATAAGATGTTCATGTAGTGCATCTTTCTAACTTTTTCTTTTTGTTTTCCAGCAGAGAGGAAACACCCGATTGACAACATGCGAGTCTCAATTTCAACCTGTGACTGGGAAGACTACAACCATCCTGAGCAACGTCTGATCTCAGCGACTTGTGACTCTCAACCCAGAACAAGAATCCTTTTATCACCATTTTGTCTTCTACAATATGTTATCTCTTATGTGGACACATACTGTTTGTTTTGTTTTTGTTTTCCAGATCTCAGTAATACCGTGAGGAAACTGGACATAAAATAGAATCAGTTCTTTTTTTAACTTGACTTTTTAAATAGAAATTGTTTCTTTAAGTGGATTACTCGTAATCTGTATTTTTGTTTAATTAGAAATTATTTTCTTTATAACTTTCTGTATAGAAATGCTTGACAAGTTACACTTCCTTGGTTGTTGTACTATAATTTGTATGGTAAAATTCTGGTAGGAACAGAGACCAGTAATTTACCATAAGTTTTTTTTGGGGGGGAGGGTTTACAATAAAATGTCAATATATCATACAGTCTGGATGTGTTTTTCACTCATGTAGATATTATGCCTCAGTCAGCATGACCGTATTTACTACGGCAAAACCACATTTTATTTTTTTTAAAATATTTTAGGAAGTACGGTATTTTACCGTATATTAAAAATACGGTAAAATCCTGCATGTACAAAATACGGTGAAAAACTGGCAGCTGTGGTTGCCAGACTTTTACCGTATATTAAAATTACGGTAAAATCCTGCATTTACAAAATACGGTGACAAACTGGCAGCTGTGGTTGCCAGAAATTTACCGTATATTAAAAATACGGTAAAATCCTGCATTTACAAAATACGGTGACAAACTGGCAGCTGTGGTTGCCAGAATTTTACCGTATTTTAAAAATACGGTAAAATCCTGCATTTAGCAAATACGGTAAAAAACTGGCAGCTGTGGTTGCCAGAATTTTACCGTATTTCAAAAATACGGTAAAATCCTGCATTTAGCAAATACGGTAAAAAACTGGCAGCTGTGGTTGCCAGAATTTTACCGTATTTTAGAAATACGGTAAAAAACTGGCAGCTTTGGTTGCCAGAATTTTACCGTATTTTAGAAATACGGTAAAAAACTGGCAGTTTTGGTTGCCAGACTTTTACCGTATAAAGACGGTAAACTTCTGGCAACTCAGCTGCCAGTTTTTTACCGTAAAATGAGGCCGTTTTTTTTTACAGTGTAAGACTGAAATAACGCCTGTCATGAACATGAAGGAATCTTTATGAACGTTTATGACTGTTGTCATGATGTGTCATCTGGTAAATAATGACACTTTTAATGCAAAGCTGACACCTTTAACAAACTTTCACTGCAAGTTTTAATGCAACTTTGAATTAAAAGTGTCATTATTTACTGAATAATGCAAAGTTGACACTTTCAACGAACTTTTAATGAGATTTTGCATTAAAAGTGTCATTATTTAGCGAATCACACTTCATGACAACAGTCATAAACGTTCATAAAGACTCCTTCAGGTTTATGACGGTGTGATATTATTCACATCCCTTCAAATAAATGTTTTTATTTTCTGGGTCTGTGCTCTGCCACCATTTCTGACCAATAGGAGCAATGATCATCACCCATGTGGCTTTGCTTACAAGGTATAGTACACTTGCAAAAAGCACAATGTGAAAGCAAATCACAACAAATGTAAAAGAATAAAATCTGGACCAAACAAGCCAAACCAAAGGTCTTTCCTGGTGGGATTACAGGTTTATTCATTGATTCAAATGATAGCCAGAGTTTATTTAAACAACAAGTTCACCTGAACATAAATAGCAGAAATCTGCTTCACAGGCAAGACGATGAATACTCATCACCGCCCAAAAGACCACCACTTCAAAAAAAAGGTCGAAATTATCCATAAAGCTTTTATTAGCCAACATTATGGCAAAATTCATGGCTAAAACAATCACTGATATGGTAGATTATAATGCTAAAAAGATGAAACCGTTCAGTAAAACTTCATGGTTGACTCAGATATCTCTTAGTTGCAGTCTGTCATTACGGTCTTTCATCTGATGACTCGGCAGATGCACTGCAGAGCTTCACCATCTGTCCCAGGACGATCGCTCTGGTAAAGATGCAGACATGAGCAAACCAAAACATTTCCATGTGTCATACAGCAAACACCCAACATTAAAGCAGAAGATAAACCAGGCAAAATATCCTTTAACAGCTTTCTGAGCCTGAAAAAGAAAAAACATTGTAACCCTGTCAGACTAGCTAGCTAGCATACACAAACACAGAGACACACAATCCTCTTTCAGTGATTTCTCTCTATTGTTTCTCACAGCCAGGCTGCTGTAAGATGGGTTAAGCATGAGGTGAATCACTTTCGCCTCATTTACATTCCAGGCACACGACTGAAGTCTACAGTTGGCATTCAGGATGTCTGAAGCTCAGAGTCTGCAGTCTGTGTTGAAAGGTACCGTAGCATCCTGACTTTAAAGCGCTGAATAACAGAGGGAAGGACCAGAAACCTCTCAGCCTGCACCAATTGTACTGAACTCACAGCTTTCTTTTATTCCTATTCACATCCTGTAGAGACACATGTCAAACTTTTCTTGTCACATAATGACTAGTTGGAAAATTCACTGCTTTCCAGAGATAAATATATTTCTTTAGTGTTCAATTGCTAATGTCTAGTTGTTTGCTTGGATTTTAATTCTGGTTTTTCCATTTTTAAGGGCCTAACAAGGTGAATTTCTAAGATTTTTACAGTCTTACGGCATCGTTACACTTATTTATTCCCAAATAGTACGAATAATTTTGTTACAAAATAACAGCTGATGTTATTTGAAGCTAATAGAAAGCAAGATTGACTGATTTAAGATGTTTTCCTGCTTTTATGTGCCTAGTTTTTTTAAAGTGGCCACTACTTATTCCCTGTACCATTCCACTCTATTACATATATTGTGTACTGTGAGCCAACATGTGTTTGTATTTGTGGATTACTTGGATTGTTAAACATCTGATGTGAATTTCATATCAATAGGTTGATAAGAAATATGTTTCCTTAAAAAAACAACAGTGTTTAATAATTCTCTGTTAATAAAAAAAATCCCCTTTTGCAAATTCAAGATCTTTTGTTTATTAAAACAGGTGTTGGAGGTTTGAGTTGAGTGTCAAAAATTTAAAAAATGCCTGTTGCTGTGATATTTAGAAGAAAATCGAAGGACTTCTTTGACATTCTGAAATATGAAGACTCTAAAAAAGGAAATAAATGTTTCAGTTCTATCTTTACCATTCATGACAAATCACCATCCATGACGCATTTTTACAGGAGGTTGACTCAATCTGCACTCCCTGCTGTTTCAGCACAAAAAAAGAAAAATGAAACCACAAAACTTTTCCTAGCCTTCCAAACATACTGCTAAAAATATTTCCTCCCTGGAGAAACAGTAAATAATTTCCCACTGGGTTTAAATCCGGGCAAATGAAAAGAGCACACATACAGATAAACACAGAAATACTCTGTAGAAAGAAAAATAACCTTTTCTGTCCAAATGGAGATAAGATTAGGGGCATCTGCAGAGATATCTTCTGTGTTTTGGGAGACCAGAAATGATCTGAGAGTCATTATCACAGGAAATCTAGTTTTGTTTTAGGCTGGGATGAAAGACGACATGGGAAGAAAAGAAATAAATCATTATGACAAAATAGCATAATATAAAGTAGAGTTTGAAAAAGTTCTCAAGAAGAAATGTGTATTTTTTAAGACAAATTATATGATTTTATGAAAGAAAATTGATCATGACTATATCAAAGGAAGAAGCATAAGTCATGTTGCTGCAGGAGGGACTGGTGCACTTCACAAAATAAGAATAATAAGGATGTAAAGTTTATCTAAGTGCTTTTCACAGACAAAAACAGAGATGGAGTCATGAGGAAAGAACGTTGGGCTTCAGAAATACAGGAAAGTCTCCAAACAGGAAGAAGTTAAAACTTTGGTCCAAAATCATCATTGATGGATAAAACATACAAAGTAACTAATGTGACAACAGAGTCAATGTTGTTGGATGGCAAACACAAAGTTTCTATCTGAGCCCCATAGAAACATGATGGGAAAACAATAAAGCATGGAGACCTGAAGAAGGTCAAAACAACTCTGTCATTATTGCATTTTCAAGAGATTAAACGTTTTTGAAGTTTTGACGCATTATTTAAAATCTACCAAGCTATCAAAAAGAGTTTTCTTAATTTATCCAGACCAAACTTCTCTTGTTTTGGTTCAGTTAGAATTATCTCTATTTATTTTTTCTTAGGTTTGCAACATTGAAATGTGTAGATTTCAAGCATCTCTTGTTAGAACCCGTTTCATTTTGGCTCAATGTATGTAAAGTTTCTAGTTTTTATTTTTATCTTTAGAGTGAAACGTTATGAGTCAGTGCTTTCACATTCACTCTGACAGCAGTTCAGTGGAGGCCATATTGGCCCCAATTTGTGATAGTAAAAAATAAAATAAATAAAAAAAGATGTGGTAAAAGTTGCAGAAACAGCACTTTGTGTTGAAAAAACTTTTTTGAAAGAGAAAAGTGAAGTTAATTCATGATGCCTTGCAGCCTTTTTCTAAACATTTTGTTCTTGCTGTAACGAAATGAACAGGCAGATTAATATAAATTAAAAATGAGCTCCAGCTCATGTCTGGGAATATGTGGATCACTTCTACGACATATAAACTCACCAAAAATATAAAGTGACTACCTTAGAAAGTTCTTGAAGATGTACATTTGTTTCACTGTGTAAAAAAATTTAATATGTTTGTTTAATTAACACCACTGGTTGTTTGTTCATAAAAAAGAAAAAAATATACACATCATTTGTTTATTATACACTTGCCACTTTCTCAAAAACGTTTCTTTAAAAGAGAGCGAATGTGAGGACAGGAAGAGGAACTGCTGTGCAAAATAAGACTTCAAAATAAGAGCATGAATATAAACATCTCAAAATAGTATTGTAACACAGATGTAAAATTGTATTCAACTGAAAACGTACAAAACGGATGATTAAAACTAATTTAGGGGAAGCTAAGTCCGATAAAAGTTCTCAAAGTTAGAACTTTAAAAAAATTGCTCTGCTATCAGCAGATTGGCTAAAGTTTCCCCTCTTTCGTTTGTTTTTCAACAGGATTCAGGACGGGAGCTTTGAAGGTCGTTCAGGCAGATTCATTTTCATTAATTCTTTCTGAAACCAGTTTGAATCTATGTAAGGATCATTGTCTTGTTGGAAAAGTTTTGTGCCATTAGGTCAAATCACACAATCAGCAGATTGTGCATCGTTAGTCATCTTGTGCATATCATCAGCTTGGAGGTTGAAGTTTTATCTACGCCCAGAATGATGCATCGTATTAGTGCGTGGGCCGACTGCGGTCCTCCACTGATGCTTCCTCTACATTACAACACAGAGCCCTCATAGGTCAACTACACATACAGTGTCACATGTTTCTGCGGACACAGAGGTCACGGTCAACTGTGGGTTCTCCTCTAATGGAGGTTAAGGTTACGCATATATACACGCGGTCACACACCCACACATTTCCACACACAGTTACACTGTGTTAGGTCATTGCAATTCATAGACGGACCTTTCTCTCAGGTCAGAAAAACATGCACACACAGACCTTCCCAGTTGAGTCTGCAGCTCTCCCAATCAGGCCTCAGGTTTGCAGCAACAGCAAACTCCTCCACTGAGACCAAAGCCAATTTATTTCAGTCAGGCTGCCAGTGACAGAAGTGGAAGCTTTAACAGAGGTCAAGCTGACCAAAGTGTCCACAGGGAAATATCAGCCAGCCCATATATTGCATTTATATACTGGGGAACTGAGGCATTTCACTCTGTTTTACCAGAGTACAGGTAGTTTTACAGTACGTCGTAATAAACCAGAATTAGGGTTCCACACAGCTGTTAGGCTCGAGCACCCACTGACTGGTCAGCTCCTTTTTATAACGGCGCAAAAATAGTTTTGATCAGCATATATCAACTAATGATGTTTAAAATAAACGACTTTTGGCACAGAATATTACAGAAATTTTAATAGACAAAAAAAGAAAATCAAATTCTCAAACTGGCTGGACGTCTATTGACACTTTGCATGTGATGTCACAGAAAACAACATATACACACTTTAACTCCGTTAAAGCTTGTTAAAAGACAGACAGTTGGTAGTTTTTACTGTAAAAGTGGTCATAGGGTGTAAAAGAAACCCGTTTATTTTATCGTAAACCTTTTAATGAGGAAAGAAGACGGTGATGTGGCACAAAAGGACAGGAAACCCTCGGTGTGTTTTTATACCAGAAACCAACTAAAATGTTAGATATGATTCACCTTTTTTGTTTCCTGTATGTTTTTTCTCTAGAAGAACATTAAAGTGTATTAGTTGAAATTATGATATTGGAAATAAATAGTAATGCCAACAAAGTACTAAGCCAAAGAGAATGAGAGAATGAACTAAAAGGAAAATTGGATTTTAGCAACACTATTTGTACCCTGTCATCTAAGATATACACTTTTTAAAATAGGATCATAACTCTCAAACAAGTAAATCGATTATGCATCCAATATTGATTACGGAAAAGCTATAAAATTGTAAGATTAACACTAAAGGCTAAAAACTTTATAGCCTGCCTCAAAGTACATTCTATTAGTGGCACTTTAAATACTGAACCTATAAATCCCAGAACCATGCAAACATGTTTATAGCAGCAGAAAATACTCAGTTTTTCACAAACATTCGTCACCTATGAGTTAATAGTTTGGTTTTCCAGTTTGCATTCACATTGCAGGTACAAACGTCCTGGTTAGACCACAGTATTCAGATCAAATCTCTGTTTGCAGACAGCTAACACAAACCGTAGCCGACTGCTAACATGCTGCGTTACACAAACTCTAATCTCTTTAACAGAATTATTTTCTCTCAACTATCATTTAACAACCCCGACCAGACAGTTGAACGTTTCTCAGGAAGTGGGTGCCTGCAGCATGTGCAAAGTCTCACATAAAACGAGTCTCTGCTGTAAAGCTGGTCCAGTTTAACGGCCCCTTGTAAGTTTGTCAAAGCGAAACCTCGGTAAGTTACAGTCGAGGAAATGCGAGTCAAGAGCAGACATAAATTACTGAGTTCTTCACCTTATAGCAAAACAGCAAACGTGGACGGTAGTGAATGTACAGACATCAGCTGATAGTAAAGACATGTGCAGGACATATGCAGCTCTGTGCAAACAGAAACAGACTGAATTGGTTTATGGATTTAAGCAAAGACTTAATGTTCACTGGGAAAAACCTGACCTACGCATTCCTCAAACCTGAAGTTAGTGACAGCAACAAATACAGCGCAGTAGGCTTCCAAGCAAGGAAATATTTATGAAAATCTAAAACTAATTTACAGCTCAAATAATAAAACAGCCTGCTTTTCTTTTACAACTTTTTTAACCTTTGCTAAACTCAGAGATCAATTTCATGTCAGACCATTCACACAAAAAACTAAGAAAAGGTTGCTCTTGTTCAGCAAGTTGTGCTGGAGAAAATGTTTTCATTTGCACATTTTGTGATCATATGTGCAACTGAGTAGATAAAAAAGCATCTAAAGATTCTCATTAAAAATGATCTTTTATGTAGGATTTTTTTATGGGTCGAATCGCAGTGAGGCTGTAAATTTGCTAAATTTGCTAATGCACCAGATTGTCACAATCTGGTGCATTAGTCCCAACAAAAAAAATAAATAAATAATAATTAAAAAAACAGTAAAATTAGTTTACTGTCATTAAATATATGCTCATTTGAATATGTGAAATTAGCTTGTTTTGTTTGAAAAACAAAGGATATTAACGTTTATACTGAAAAACCTCAAAATCTTACCATATATTTTTGCCTTGTTCTAATGCAAATATCTTTATCTGAAAATACAACTATCTCACAAGTATCTTTTTCAGCATGTTTGAGCAGGTTTTACGTCAACAATTCCCTAATATTGATGAAAAAGTACCAGGTCCACCGGCAGATTATTTCACTTATAATAAGACATTTTTTCTAAAGTAATAAGTGAAATAATCTGCCTCTGGAACTAGCATCTTCTCCAATAACATTAAGAAATGATTGACTTCTCCTATATCTTGCTTGCTAGTTACTTACGAGTTAATTTTGTGTTATTTCAAGAGCACAAAGATATTTAAACAAGAACCCAAATCCAAAACACTTGGTAAGATTTCGTATTCCTTCATTACGCCGTATCCCTCCATGCTGCAGAGACTCTTTGGGATAATAATCGAAGCCAGACCTCTTCATCACCTCTTACCAAACTCTTGGGGTACATAAGTAGATGGAACGTTATGGAGAAGATTGTAAAAGACAAGATCAAAGAGTCTGCTAATGAAGCGTGGTAAAATCCTGCCGCGAGGCTGCTGCTTTTATAAGAGAAGATGGGCGTGTTCAGAATCACTAAATCAGCTCTCTGAAGATACAGTCCTTACATTATCGACTATTGATGGGAAGAGAAGATGAAAACATATTTATGAGCATGCCGGCATTTCTTCTTTATACACTTCGGCTCAAGAAGAAAAGCAAACACTGGCGCACAGTACTGAGATAATTTGTGAAAATCTAAAATCTTTATGTCCGTCGTGTTTTATCTTTAATGACTCAGATGTTTGATTGATTGCAAAGTTTGGATGTTCACAGAATAAAATGAAAGATTGTTGAACAACAGTGAAACTACCTGTTCATGATAAATCATATGTAAAATATTGGAAAGGAAATGCAGCTTGGGAAGCTGAAATATCTGCAGGAATGCTTCTTATTGGCACCATTTGTGTTCCTTGGCACTGATTGTTTGGACCCCCAACATCGAAGATAAGAAACTCTGTAGACATTAGCTAATATGGCCTCGCTAGGACGGTTTTCACTGTGCATATTAATCCACATTTAATTCAAATTTAGTTCAGACTTACTGTAGTTCAAACGTACTGTTTGAAATATTACAATAAGCAGTTATATGAAAAGCATTGCGCCTCTCAGGGTGGCAGCACTTTGGAGTAGCTCTGTACTTTGAGATTTTTTCTTTTTCAAACTTTCACTCCTGCCTTTCTGGGAGAAAATAACTTTATTTGCACAATCATTCCTCTTTGTTCTGGATACTGTGCAGTTGGACTGATTTTTGGCCATATTTTTTATACTTTACTATTTTCTTATGATGTGTATGCAAATAAGGATTCTTCATAAAATCCAGAAAACTATGGACAACCCTCGCCACCCTCTTCATGAGACTGCCTTGGGAAAACAGAGTGTCGACTCACTGTGACACAGATTCCTGCCATAAAACACTCTGAATTGTTACACCATTTAATTTTCTTTTGGATCAAGAAAGTATTTTTGAATTGAATTTGAAACTCCACAAACACCCAGGGTCAACCGTAGTTCATTCTGTCATCTTTTTCTAAATTAGCCCTGACCTTATGTATTTTAGTCTTTGTTTTATTTTCTTTTGTTCAGTGTTTAAAGGGGTTGTGTATTTATCTTCTTCTGAGCCTATTGCAGATGTTTGCCACCACCTTCTACCGACTCCTAATGCATGTTCATGTTCTGCTCTTTATTTGTTAAGAGAAACACCAACTGTGAAGTTTTCTGACTTCAACAACATCTGGTCTTGTGTTACTGAATCTCTAGGGGAATAAAAATACGTTTCGATTCTCACCAGATAGAAGGACGATGTTAGATCCTCTCCAAACGTGGTGGTGAAAATCACTTGCTTCCTGGAAAAAGTTTACATTTTCTATTAAACTGATGAAAAATACACTCCTTCTGCTGTTAGGGTGGATAAACACCGAACTGAACTGACTTCAAAAGAAATGTAGGTGGAGTGTATTTTATTTAAAAGTACCAGAGTAAAGGGGATACATTTTCAGATTTCTCTGCAATATAAACTGAAAACTGTAGTACGTATCCTTGTTTTTCCTCCACTTTGCTTTTTGCTCACCCATCGTTTAAATTCCAAATTAAACGCATAAGGTTTTCTGCACTTTAAATTACATTAGTTTTTAACATTATTGTGTTCCATGTAAGGCAACATTTCACCACAAAACTTCTGACTTTGTGTAAAACTAAATTCCTTCAAACTGACTCAACTCCTTCGGGTGCTGGGCTCATTGCAACATTTTAATGAGGTATATTAGCTGTTGAGGTTTAATGTTAGCAGAAAGAGAGAACAGAAAACCCCAGTCAGCAAAACTCTGCCACACAAGCTCACATTTCTCACTTTCACACGACAGAAGGTCGGTATGTAGGGGTGCAGTAAACTTCTCTAACATTAGATTAATTGACTTAAGCGAGTCACCTTTGCTGTCACACATGAAAGTTCTCAGGAAAATGATTAATGACCCAGGTGTTTCAGTCAAGACCAGCGAGCTCGGAGCTATGGACCTCCAATACTGTTGAAATAATACAATGTAGAAAGAAATTAGCTCCATTCATAAGATTTAAATCTACAGAGAAACTAGTTTTATTTTTAAAAGAAATAGTTGGAAAACTAACAGAAATCAAAATATGCTTCTTCTTAATATGTCCACAGTATCCAGTGGGTGAAATTACTTTGAATATCTTTAAATAAATGAAACACGAGTCGACATTTCAAAAGAAAGTTTTCGCAGGGTTACGGCAGCAACTCGTCTCGTTAATACGGCCCCAGCAGTGAATCTTAGAAATTAATTCATATTAATCAGATTAATCCAGCCATGCATGCAAACCTGCTTTATCACTTAACGCATTAATTTATTCATCTCAAATATGAATGTATAATTTAAGCTTTATCAAATTTTACTCAAGCATTACGAGGATCACAGAGGTCTCGTCAAGGAATAGCAGCATATTTTAACTTCTTCACAGCTATTAAAACTGACTGCATGCATCATTTTATATTAACAATTAAAAATAGATATTAGTGACTTTAAGTAGGGAAAAAAGCAGCTATTTCTGAGAAAAAAAAACAGTTATTTTTAGTGTTATTTTAAAATCCCTTGCTCTCAAAAGTATGAGAATTTTTTTATATTGTAAAAAGGTAAATAGTGTTTTATAGAAAGTTAATTTATTTTGACTTGATATGAAAACATTTTTAAGTTTAAGAATGAAGAATCCACTCATTATCTACACTTAAAATGTTTCTGATCAAACAAATATTGTTAAATATAAAAAGTTATTATTAAGGAAAAAACAACTATTAAACCACATGAAAACCTAATTACCCACTAATTATAATAATTGGGCCAGTCTTTCTTTCTTATTGTTAAATGATAAAAATCAACATAAACTGATTTAAATGCAGTTTTTGAAGGTCATTTTGTGAAGCCGGTGCTCAGAATCAGAAAGTTCAACGCTGCTCCATGTTTTCAGTTTTATTTTTCAGGCCAGGTTGGTTTGGAAAGATTGTGTTTCCTCTAATAGTTTAATAATCAGATGAAAACTGCATTTTATATTTACTTCAGTTATCTTTGTTTGATGTTAGAAAACATTAAGTTTAAAAAAAGTAAAATCAAAAGAAATCTGTACTTACACATGGTCTTATTGTGTCATTTCTTTTTTTCACTCCACCAAATCGAGCAATTAGCCTGTACTGAATGGAATAATTAAGAATAATTTTTGTTCTTGCTCTGATGAAAGTCAGTATGTCTCAATGTTAGCAGGATAATCTAAAGTCTTGTTACCCGTTAGTCTTCTCATGACCTTTAATGTCACTCAGATGACCTTTAGGTGCTACTCTAATATTAACTGTCTTGTCTGCAGAATTTAATTTTGGCACCAAATACATCAGTCCAAAAGTGGCGTTTGTTTTGAGTTTGAGCAGGAAGTGAGTAGGCGTAGCTCTATCCTTCACATGTATCAGGAAGGATGATGAATCATTTTTATCATCCCTGCAGAAAAACCCACACTAACATTTGTCTTCTTGTAGCCACGCCAAGCAAATCATACGTCTCTCATCGCTTTCAGGACACTCCTTTCACCGTTTCCCAGCTGAGCCTATAGTCTGCTTGTTCTTCCACTGCCTACGTCCTCCATGGATTCCTGCTGCTTGACAGCGCAGAACATGAGGTCGGAGGGGGGGATGAACACAGAGTTTCACTTATTTCTCTCGCTCTACGCATCCCCCTGGTTTCCAGCTAATCCTCCTCCATTTAATTGCTACGGTCTGTTTAATCACAGTTAGGTTGGATAAACTCCGACGTTGGTCTGTACAAACATGGTTTGTTGAATATTACCTTCTTTTTTACTCTGTTTATTTTGTCACACTATGAAAAATTTTGCATTTTCCCAGAGGGGTACTTGTATAACTCCAGTTATATAATTTAAAAGCTTTTGTGGGATTGTGGAAATATCGACACCAGTTGAACATTTTTGCATTATTTCACCTTAAACCCACCAACTTCACTGTAGATTATTTGGATTAATATCATAGATCAACACAAATTAGCCGGGTATTTATAAAGACAAAAACCTCCGCCACATTGTTTTAAAAACTAGTCGTAGACATAGAATTGATTTCAGAAAAGTTTTCACTCAAACGAACCGCCACTGAGCGTTGTCTTAAACATGCCAAGTCCATAGGGGGCAGTGAAGCACTAAGCTTAAACCTCTCGGCCAATGAGATTGCTTCAAAACAACCTCGACTTCCTGCTAAAAATTTAACATGGCGCAGAAAATTTGTTTGTTTGGACAGATATATAGGTTGAACTACATTTAAATTAGAATATAAAGTTAATAAAACAAGCTGACAGCCATTTGGGAGTCATGTCAAAGGAATTGTGTAGCTATATTAGTGAATTATTGGTCATAAATTGTAATGTATGGGACCCTAAAGCTCCATTTTTTCCATGTACACACGTAAACACAAATACAAAGTTTTCCCAAATCTCCACTTTATTTATGTTTTTACAGATAAATTGCTTTTAGTGGAATAATACAGACTTATTGTGTGGATAAAAGGACAAAATGCAAACAAAATGTATTTGCTTTCCTAGATATCCAGCTATGTGTGGATTTGGCCTTAGGGCGTATGATTGTAAAGTCTTAGAAAAACAATAAATGGATTTCAAATTTTCCAATGAATGAAGACATAAAAATTGTGACATGGACAGGAGTGCAGCCCACCGGTACCAAAACTCTGTTGAACCAATTTGGTTACAACCTTTGGGTCTCTCCCAGCTGTAGAGAAGGCTTTTCTAAATGTTTTCTGTAAAATAGCTCCATCAGTTTGAACGAAAAACATCTATAAATCTGAAGTTTTGCAGCAAATTTCTATCTGGATTTAGATCAGACTGGACCATGCCAACACAAATAGGAACACTTTGATCTAAACCGTGTCATTGTCTTTAAATAATAAATTACAAAAACATTTAATTTCCTCTTTGGCTCAATAAAGTATTTTTGAATTGAATAGTTTCTTTTGTTCATTTGTGTCCTCCAACAGATTCTCCTGCAGGATTATCTTGTATCCAGATCCATCAATCTTCCTATGACCTCTGACCTTCCAATAACTCCCAGACTATGAAGCTACTGTTGCCTTGTTTTGCAGTGGTAGTTTTTTACTGCGTCTTGTGTTTTACATGGAGTCCGTGCAGTTTATTATTGGCCTTATCTGACCTCAAGACCCTCAACACATTCACTGTTCCTCGTACTTGGCTTGTTACAAACTTCTGCTTTTAGTTCAACAACGGCTTCCTTCCTGTCAACAGGTTTTATCACCTGAGCTGTAAACCTCTGCATTTCCTCTCATTAGTGTAACACCTGCCCAAAATTAAGGCCTATCATGAACTACCAATGCAGTACATTGGAGTTTGTGGTAATAAGAGATTGGTCAGAATACTTTTGCAAGGCATTTGTAAAACAACTTTCTTTTCAGATGATTTCTTGAACTGGTGGCACCCTTTCCAATATTTCCCATATTCTCCCAATGCTTTAACAACCGTTCTTTGTGTGACTAAAAGCTCTCAGCAGGTATCTTCTTTTTAAAAGAAAAAGCAAAGTGATCAAAAGCACAGTGGGTTGTAACTCCAGCTCCTTGATGCACTCAGAAAGCAGTCATATACCACCATGCGGGCGAACACATCAAGCGGCGGCCGTAACTCTCTCCGGCCCCATCATCGCCCTCCTCCTTCACACCTGGACTGCGCCATCAAACCACGGCCTGAGGCCAGCACTCGCACTGCATCAAAGAGTGACCTCTGACCTCTCCAACCAGTCTGTCTGGAGTGACCTCTCCCGACCTCGACCCCGATCCAACACATTCGCTGTGAAACTCAGGCTGGCCGACCAGGAGGCGTCCACTGTCACTCCTCTTCCTCCGCAGGGAACAGTAACATGGAGAAGACTCACTCTGAAGGCTAAGTGCTTCCCTGTTCTCCCAGTATAACCAGACACGGCTGCCGCACTCTCTGAGGATGGCAGCAGCATTTCAGAGGAAACCCACTCACCGGAGATAATGCTTCTTCACAGCAGATTTAAACAGGAACTGATCTGGGTTCTGCATGTTACACACAAACATTGCTGCTGAAAAAGCTTCAAGTATGAATTCTCAATAAATAAAAACCCAACAATACAATATGCTGTAAATATTTAACCTCCTACAACATTTCTTATGTTTCTGCTTGTTTTTGTCACACCTACATGTTTCAGATTAAAGAAATACTATCAGACAAACCTACCTAAATGAAACATCAGTTTTTAATTAATTAAAGAGGAAGTATTTTGTAAAATTCACTTTTTTGAGCTTTACATTATGTTCTGTTATTCTCTCATTAAAAACATACCTGGAGTTGTGCCTTGATTATTTCATGTATGTTTGAAGAAATACATAATACTGCCTCTTTAATTTGTTCAACAGATAGAAAAGAAAATCCAAATCAAGGATGAAGTAGACTAAAAGCCATTGTGCCCTGATGTAAAGAAGACAAAGTTATATCATCCTGGAAAGTGTTACAAAGTCATTGTCTAGTTTCTAGTGCTTTATTCTGTTTGTTGAAACTCACTTGAGTTTTTCAGGGTGATAAAGACCCAAGCACACCAACAAGCCGCCCTCAAATACACCAAAAGGCTAAAAACTAAAATCTTAATCAATCAATGCCAATTAATGCTCAAATCCTTCTAAATAAAAAAGGAATCTGTAAGGGAAAGTGGGTCAAAACTCCTCCACTGTCTCAGTTTTGTCATGAATGCTGGCACAAGCAACTTTTGGTTTAGAGAGTGATTACTTTTTCGCACAGGGACAGGTCTGTCTGGATACATTTCTTTTTCTTGTACTTCATTTGAAAAAAGTGGCATGTAATTACTGAGGTGTTTTTCCCTCTGATATTAACCCTTCCCAACCAAATGTATCCGTATGACGATTGGCCAAATCTGCAGTACCGTAACTCCACCACACTTTGCGCTAACTGAAAAATTCCAACGGTTCCTGAAATGGAAGACGTTGCGCTTTCCAGCCAATATCTGGTTATTAATTTCACCCCCGCTGTAACAGGGAGCGAAATTAATCTGAGGGGCGCTCTTTTAATAGACGGTAAATTGCAAAAATAAAAAAGATATTGAAAGTTCCACTTGATATGGCAAATATATTTACTCACAGGACGTTTAAAGAACTGCGTACATATAAAATAAGCAAAAATATCCAGGTGGAGATTTGAAACTTGGGTCTTAAAGGGTTAACATTTCCTTGATATAAAACTTGTGACCAAAAAATAGAAGAGATTTATCCATACCCACATACACTGTTTAAAATCACATCACACTGCAAAAAACACCAAGACACTTTCAGGGTTTTTTTCTTTTGCTAAAGAAAGATGAATGCTCTGATAAGTACAGCAACACAGAAGAAAGATGACAAACATGTGGCTTCCAGTGGGCTTCAGTTTGTATCAGCCACAGATGATTTGCAGAGTTTATGTGCATCAGAGGCAGGGGGGCAGTGGGGAGCGGTGTGGGATGTGAAGCCGTGGCGAGTACAAAGAACGGATCCCAGAGATAAGATGATGAAGATAAAAAAGGAAAGGAACAAGAGGAGTGGGAATGAAGGTCCGCTCTGCCTGATAAAAATCCAGCACTTTAGCTTGTTTGGGCTGCTGTGATTTACACAAACCTCTCCAGGGGTCACACTTTATTTGTTTGCGTTTCTCAGTATGCTGCAGCTCGGTGCACGCTGTACTAGAATGGTAATGGGTTCCCTTTGAAAATATTGCAGATGTGGAAGTGTTTACATAGGCAGCGCCGAGTGTGGAGGGTAAATGCGCTGAAGAGAGAAAACTGCACACAGATAAGCAGCCTTTAACACATGTCTGTCCTACTTCAGGGCATCATCAACACAAGGGAGGGGAAATAACTTCCCAAGCTGTGAATCAGAAACTATGTTATGTGAAAAGTTAATATGTGAGGCACAGTTTGTGAAATATATAGCAGCGCACCTCGACAGAGTGGAAATAATTCAAGAGTTTGCTACAGTAAAATATCTCTATCACATATTTGCCTTGCAAATATGTGATAGAATTTATTTATGTCAATAAATTCAATCCTGTTCAATAATATAGCGCCAATTCACAACAAATGTAGTCTCAAGACTCTTAAAGAAATTTCAATTTAATCATACATTTCAATTAATCTTAGTTGTCAAACAGTTCATTAAGCTCAATTAATTAGTTTAAAACTTTGTAACTCACCCCGCAGATTACGAGTCATTAACTTTACAGCTTCACTTTCAGCATGCAGCACAAAGCACCCAAAAAATGACCCAATAATGTTATGTACACTGCAAAAACCTAATCTTAAAGTATTTTTGTCTAGTTTCTAGTGCAAGTATTTTGGTACACTTGTTAGACAAAACTAACAAGTAACTTTTCAGCAATATATAGGAGCTTGTTTTAAGTGAATAATTCCTTAATATTGCTGAAAACATTCTAGTTCCAATGGTAGGCTGTTTTACTTATGACCTTTGAAAAATGTCTTGTTATAAGTCATAATCTGCAAGTAAGTTTTTATACATTTTTAAGAATTCTTCACCTACAAAAAGCTGAAAGGTTACTTGTAAGATAGTTTTGTTTAATTTAAAGTATATTAAGATATTTGCACTAGAAACTAGACAAAAATACTTGGTAAAATTTTGTGTTTTTGCAGTGTGGCGACATAAAGAGCCTTCAGTTTATTCACAAATGCAACATTCATTCCAGCATCAGAGTATTGCTAAAGTTCATGCTACCAATGCAATCTGGTGACTATCCTACTCCTATATGGTCTCAACCCACTGTGGATAAATATCACAGTGGAAGTGGAAGTCTGCTTCCACTTCCACTGTGGAAAATTTCCCATCTGTCAAAATCTACAGCAAAGTCCACGAGATGTTTCCGCTGGATTTACCATCATATCTGATAATTACATTTCTTCCCCATAAACGGGGCATTTTATTTCAAGCGTCAACCACATGATGTTTCCACAATCTGTTATATATGAAAGGAAAAAATTCACTCTCAAATGATTTGAAAGACAGGGAGATAATGTTGCTCCATGTCTTCCTGAGGCGTGACGGAGCTTTTTTGACATATCATGACGAATATCAATGAGGCAAAACATAACACCCATCCCAGAGAGAAACATTTATAATTATCTCTCAGAAATGATTATTATTAATGTAAAGTATGAAATTCTAAATAAGAGATTCCTGCCATCAGTATCTGGATGTAGGAAGAGAAAGCAGCTGTAAAAAGATTTAATAATATTAAAACAAACTGTAAGTCAATCATAATTCATCAGGAATTGATGCCTTTCCTAAATACTTCATCTCTAAAAGCTGTGAACATTTTTCTCCACAATCTCTTCAACAAGTGAATAAAAATCCCCATTTTTTTAATTAAAGTTCTGATTTAAGACTCCCCTTTATGTGAACTCATTGATGATGTGAAATATGTTTCCACTGAAACGTCTCAGTTATTAGACATTAAATCAACAACAATTAGTCAAGAATTTCTCATTGAGAGTGATCAAATTATCTGTGACACTCTGAGGAGTATTTAACGAGGTTTCTGCAGTTATTTATTGGGTGATGTCATCTTAACTCAAAATATTAATAAAATTACCTCCAAGGGAAAGATCCCTTTAGCAGTCACTATTTCTCGTATAACGCTATGATTGAATCTTTATGTTTTTGTTTTAATGTTCCTTTCTGTTAAAATGATATGGTCACACTACAAAATAAAAAGTACACTCTTAGAATAGAAAGTCTTGATCAGATTCCTGAATTATTTAAATATAAACCCAAAGCCTACAAAATCCCAGCAGCTTCTACAGTTCCTTATTAAACCAAAGTGGATTCAAATATAGAAAAGCTATTCATGAAAAACTAAGTACACCCTTACTGTTCCCATAGGATTTAAGAGGGAAAGTATAAGCAAAGTGGTCAAAGTCGAAAGCACTTGAGTTTGTCATCATCAGGAGGGTTTCCATTATCTGTCTAATTTATAACAACTGGAATTCTGAAAATAAATCTGCTTACTGGAAACACTAAAATTTCAAAAAAATTCATATTTTCCGTTTTGGCGCGAGGATGAGGTGAGGTTTTTGGTCGTATTGAATTCAGTTTATTAATATACAATGTCACATGAACATCAGTAAAACCAATGCAAACAAACTGTCATGTATGGTGGTGGAGGGTTGATGATTTGGGTCTATTAGACAGCCACAGAACCCCGGCACCTTACCGTTTTTAAGAAGACCATGAATTACTTGTTATGCTGAAGTACTGTAGAGATAAGTTTGAGTCCATCTGTTTAAAAGCTGCAACTCGGCCTAAACTGGGTCACCACCAAGAACGATCCACCAGGAAGTGACTCAGCCTCCCTGAATCTAGCACTCGGTCCTCTCAAGACCAGATGCTGTTATTTATCCCCCGTATAACATCCAGAAGATGTTTCCATGCTATTTCGTTGTTCCCACATTAGCTTTTATCCTTGATTTCAGAGCATTCATCTTTTCTGGTTTATACCTTAGTGTGATTGTAGTGTTTACATTGGAGTTTGAAAGTTATATAGTAAACAATCCAAAACCTCTGGTGGGATCCGATTTAAGCCTAACCTTTCAGTCTCGTTTCTTTTTATGTTCTCCAGGTTTAAACCTGCTGTAATCTGATTGATGACGAGATTTTATCAACGGTTTTCCGCCCCATTAGCAGCCATCAGCCATATGGATTCGTCTTCTTGACTCCTCAGCCTGTTGCATGTCATTTGGAGCCACGTAAAGTTCAAAGAACTTGTTCCAGCTGGTTGGCTTGGTGCACGTTGGTGTTGGCCGGTCAGTTCTGGTCAGACAGCAATCCGGAGACTCTGTGTGGGAGCGAGTGATTTATGGCCTCCTTGTTTGTCTATAGAATTAGCGTTTAATTTCTTCTTTCCTTCCAGAGCCCCATGAATCTATGCTAATGAATAAAGTGGTTATCTATCAAAGCATTAGGGAAGGAAATCCAATTGAGTTTGTTAAAAAAGGGGAAATAAGGCAAGAAGGAAAGGCAGAAATACGGTTTCAGCAAGTTTCCAAGGCTGGAACGTTGTTGTTGGACCAAGATTATTTTTGTGTTTTTGATGATTCCCTGAGTCATCAGAACATTAGGATTTATTATTGTTTTATTTATTGAAGGTGTTCTAGCCTCAGACAAAGATTTTCTTTGGCAAAGATCAAGTGTGAGAAGAAAGAATCAGACTGATTAGGCATTGAACAAACAGAATCTTGTGTCTCCCTGTTTGAAGAGCCTTACCCTTATCTGATCAGCATCTAACTGGAGAAACAATGGTGATATCTAAGCCAGATACTCAGAGAAGTTTGTTTAAACATATCATGTTCTAACTTCTCCACTGCTTCACATTCCTCTTAGAAAATTAGAGCAATGATGTTTTGCTAATTGGAGAGATTTCAAACAGTTCACCAATCTATTGCAACACCTTCAACTCTGCAAAAACAACACTGCAAGTTATTTATTTAATCTTTGCTTTCATATTTTTGCAATAGCGCAGACCCAACGAATCACACTTCAAAGAGCAACAATCCCACCAACACATTGGGAGCCACGGCATTAATCTTTTTTAATAAGGGATAACTAGCTGTAATCACTTTCACTTGTTTGAGGCACGTCTTCAGAGGAACCGTGCCAAGGATAACTCCACCAGCCCTGCCTGCTGCCGTGCAGCGACTGTCGTGGCTTCGCCTGGCTAAATTCAAGAAGTCAAGGTGTCAAAAATAAAAGTTTAAAGAAGGACTCTGTGTCACTGACAGCTATCCAATATATGTGCTAATATACGTTTAGTGAGTATAGTAGGCTGCTGTTTTACTGATGGAATATGTGAAATTTTGCCCAGAGTTACACCAGCAGCCCTCTTTGCTACACTTTCACACCATCCATCCATCCATAGTCCACTTTTTCTCCAACATCCACCTCTTCCAGCTCCTCCTGAGAGATCCAAGAAGTCCCCAGGCCAGAAGAAATATAGAGTCCTCCCAGTGAGTTCTAGGTCTCCCTGAGGTTTCCTCCCAGTTGGAGCTGCACAGAAAGCCTCTTAAGGTTAGGCATACTAGAGTAGAGCTGAACAGAACCACCTCAACGGACTCCTTACAATGTGAAGGAGCAATGAAAATATCCCTTAAAATCTCTATACAAAGGGGATCAGAGACAAGCTGGAGTCACATAAAACATTTAGCCAACTTTGTGCAGAAAACCTTTGTGCAACAAAGGTTCTTAGTGATGCAGACCAAAAATCCCCCAAGCAGAAATATTCAAAGCTCACGACTATATCTTGAAATAGACTATATAATATATATAGACTATATAATATTTAGTTTTTTTCCATCGTGATTGGAAAATAAGAGTGTAAAAGAAAAAGAAATAATTTAAATAGGTATAAGCAATAGAGATTTAAATCTAGTTACAGCATAACTCAGTTTCATTTTCATATCGAGATATGAAGAAGTATAAAAACCTATTTAATTTTATAAACCTATTAAATCCCTGAGTGATGGGTACACACCTGCTAATCTGCTAATTTGCTAATAGCGGAGCTATTTTTTTGTTTAGTTCTTTTGCCAACTGTGAAAATATTTAGTGCCCTTAATTTCCGCTAAATAAATTTTCCTAGTTAAATTCTAAAGTGCCAATTTACTTGGGTGTTTTGTAAACTTTCAATTGAATAAAGTTCAAGATTTGTGTTGAAGTTTTGGTTATCGATTGTTTAGAGTTCTTCAAGCAGCTAGCCGTTTATATCCATGCTCTTACTTTGACATTCAACACCGCAGCAGTTGCATTTCCCCACATTTTCGCTCGTTTTTCTTCTGCTTGATCAAACATGAACTGCTGAATTTTGTTCATTTGATTTTGCTCAAAAATGATTTTGAACAAAAAACTATATGCATGTTAATTGAGTGTATGTTTGCATGGCTTTCTGTTCTGTTCTGGCTAGAGATATGCACCCGCCGCTCTGCAAAGATAAGCAGGTAAAGACATTATTTGGTTTAAAAATCTGATCCTCTCTATTAAGTGCAAAAATAGACTTGCAATAAGTGAGACCGTTTTGAAGCAGTGCATATAAAGGCCGTATTTTCAGGGTTACACAGATACTGAAAGGATTTCAACATTTTTATATCACCATAAATCACCCATAAATCCCCCTTTTAAGAGGCCATTCTTCTTTTCTTTGTTTTCTTGTGTAGTTCCCTGTGTAACCCACATTTTAGGCAGAGTTCACTAATTCAGTCCCTGCCAGATTTAAAATGAGCTTTCAGGCCCATCCAAACAAAGCAGAACAGCTTTAGTGATTCCTTAGTTTTAAATTATGATTCTAGTGTTATTAGATATTCTGATTTCATCTTAAAAAAGGACACATGTATGTGCCACAAAAAGTGAAATAATTTCTATCCTGAAGCTTCATATTTTTTGCACTGGTCATGAATAAAGGACAAATTTTGAGTAGAGATTTTACATATGTGTTGTCATATTGTTGCAAGTTGATAGAAAGAGGTGTTTTTGTATATGTTCAGATCAAGGATTATCTTCCAAAACAAGTTTAAGCATTTACAGTTTATTTGGAGGAGTAAAAACATTGTGAACTTGCACTATTATAAGCCTCCATCAGTATTTTTGTTGACTGAGAAAAGAAGAAAATGTGAAAAACATTAGAGTCATTAGAGGGGTACAGATGTGTGTGGCACTGGGCTTAACTCACAAAATATACCTAAAACATAAAAGGAAAACATAGTTGAAGTCTCAGTCATAAAGTTTGAGTTTTTGCGTTTGTGTGACAGACTGAAAAAGATAAAGAAAAAAGATTAACCTGGCCTCTACGCTTTAATCAGCGTGGCTAACTGCAGTGATTAAACTTCAACATTTGATCACTGATGCAAGGAAATAAGGCGCATTTTAGCCGAGCTATTAGCACGCATAGGTGAGGGGGGTGAACCGGTTGTTGTGTTTTTCCTACAAAGGTTCTAATCTCGGCTCTCCAAAGTGGGACTTTCAACTAAACTAGTAACCTGTTTTGCAAATTGGGATCCCAGCATAAAGCTGGCGTTCCATATGGTTGCATAAAATCAGATTTGGACCCAGACAGCTGAGGCAGATGTTTCCATCTATGGCTGAGCAGCTCAGATAAATCACTCTGACACCGCGTTGGGCCAAGGTTTGTCAATGATCTTCCGCTCTATGCTGAGAGGAATTTTATCGTTTTAGGATTCGTTGCAGTTGGATGGCTGTACCGGAGGTGAAACAACACACAAACCACCGACATCTAAGATTAGTTAATTAAATTGAGCTGTAAGGTATAATCTCAAAGGTCATATTAGATATCAGCTCTTTCTCAGCTGCTCTTGCGACTGTGGTCTCTCAAGGACATTACCTCATGTTTCCACCGGGATATTTCTTAATTATTTAACAAATCACTCAAATTCAGGATAATTTGTCAATTTGGTGCCATTTAATGAACTTCTGCCTTCTGTCACTCTTTTTTTTGTATTACATCACGTATGTTAGCAAACGAAAATTAATGTTATGTGTTTCTATTTACTTATTTTCATATTTATTTATTTTATGAGTTGCTGTAAGCTCAGACCATCATCGTGTAGAGGTGAATGACCCTTCATTAGTGCAGACAGAGTGTCTGCATTGAACAAGAGATTTAGCTTTGTTTCATACTTGTTCATACAAGTATGTTGCTCCACAGTTGCAAATCTTATGTAACATATTTTTTTTTGCCCTATCCATCACTTTTACTGCAGTCATGCTTAATTAGAGATGACATTGTGTATGCAAAAGTATTATATAGAATGTGGTAGCGGAGTTTTGTTTTCCTTATTTTGATTTAGTAGGCATGAAACGCAGACGAGATGGGATGTCTAGCAGGTGTAAATGAGATGGAACGGGAAACACAGAGATGTTCTGAGGCGGACCAACATTCCTCAGTACTACAGGCCTGATCGGAGAGTAGAGTGGAGGTTCTGGTTGGGAAGGAAAACATGGGATCAACGCTGAAATTATTCACTTTCACTGCATTTTTCTGCTTCTTGTTGTTTTGTGTTTCCATAAAAATGCTGTGACTTTCTCACCAATGTCCTGTAAATCTTTGGAAATCTAATTTAAGAGTAATGGGATTTGTTGTGCAAGTGTAGAAACATCACATAAGTTGCATTTCCGTTGACCATATAATTCCACAGTTTAACATTTGGAAAATGGATCAACTGAATGGAATAACGGCAATTTCAAAAAGAGTAATTATTCGATACGTTTTGGTGGCTGGACGAGGTGGTTTTTGGCCATATTGGTTTATTTTGAAAAACTGTGAGTGATGTGGTGGTGCAGGGGTAAACCACAACCCACATATGGAGACCTTCGTCTTCAACACAGGTTCAAGGCCCGGCCTGATGACCTTTTGACCTTTCACCCTCTCTCTTTACCTACTTTCCTATCTAACCACTATCAAATAAAGGCTGACAAAGGCTAATAAAACAACAAAGCATAAAATTTGTGCAAAACTGCAATGGAAGCACATTTTCCACATCACACTACTCACATAATCAACAACTGGATGTTTCCACTGGCACAAGCCACGAAGAAGAAGCTGACAGGAAGTAGTTGGAGGGTTATGGCACAGCATGTCAAACTAATTCACTTGTGATTTTCATTGCGTTTCCTATTTAATGGAAACACTGCAATTGCAAAATTATGTTTTTTCTACAAAGTTTGCCCAAATTTCACCTGCTCCAATCTGTCTGTGCCGAGTTACAACAATGGATCTAATAACATAAACACCAGTGAAATAGTTACTGACAGCTAATGCAGAACATGACAGATCATGTTTGAAATCTTGTTCGTCTTTTAATCCCACCCGAGACCGAGAGCTGCAGAGAATCCTGGTCCAGGAGCGGTTTGACATTTAAATTCCTTTTTAGCTGAAGCATTTTTGTAACAATTCAATCCATCTCACCATCCAGACTCCCTGGAGGATCACCTCTAGTGTAATCATTGCCCAAAGAATGCATTTGCCTATTTATCAGCAGTAATGATGAACCAAAGTGCAAAATGGTGATACAAAATGAACATAAAAAAATGAAAAGATGTGATTGATGTCGGATACTTGGCAAGCCGGCACGTTGGGGAGCGGATTAAAAGATTCCCCTTTGGGCAAGAAACTCAGAGGGAAGAAATTTAAAGCACTTTAATGTCTGTGTCTCTAGTTTTGATGAACATCTACATACATAGACACACTCACTCTCTTTCTCTCACACACACACACAGTTTTATGTCCCTGACTCAAACTCTCTTGCTCCCTCTCCTGCTCCCTGCAAAGACTTTAATGTCTGTGTTCGTCATTTGATTTCCATTTCACTTCTCTCCCTTGCAAAGTCCTGCAGGGTTAACCCTCCCTCCCCCAAGAATCATGAGCTCGCACACAGACCCAGCTCCAGTAACGCTGTTGGCAGACATCTGGAAATGTTTTGGCCCTGCGCTGGCGGTCACTGTCTGGACCAATAGAGACCATAGCTCAACCTTCACATTGTGACAAGACTTCATATATTTCTCTGTGACCTTGTGTACAGTATAGGAACCCCCCGTTTCCCTCAGGGGCGCACCGCGTGCCCCTCAGCTCCCCCCGCCACATGCACCCTTCTCTTTTGTTTTCCACCTGGTTCTTTGTGCCACACAGGAAGGAGCGTTTAGCTTAGTATGCAAAATTAAAATGCAGGTGAAAGATACTAAGACAAAAATAAAAAAAATAAACAAGGAAGAGGGAAAAGCCCATTGGGGTTATATAAAAACTCCATCCAAATAGTATAGAAAAAAATTAGATAATCCAAGAATTATATACAATTATATAGAAAACAGAAACAAAAAGAACATAAAAACCCATCTAAGTGGTAAATTGGCAGTATTGTACGTTTTCCAGGCACATGGTGCCATTTTGTAGCACAATCAGGTAACTGTTATCTTGAAATGTTATAAAAATGATATATACATATATAAATATGACTTGAAAAAAATTTGACTCTGAATAAATTTAAATCTGAGATTTATGCAAAATTATGAGAAAAATACTTCTCCAATTATATTGCAATAGGATAGATATGGGTATATCAGACGATAATAAAGTGCAAACAAACCTTCTGAAGTGATATAACGCCCAACACTGTATTATACCAATGGATTCATGAATTTTTCACAAATTTAAGCTCTACTCTGATCATTTCCAATCAACCTGAGACAGGGATCAATGGAAGTCGAGATCATTCCCATCATTCCTTTCTGAATGAGGGACAAGGAGCATCCTGCCGCCCCGTTGTTGCCTTGCAACACACAAATCCACTGATATTGGATCAGCTTTCATGTGGTGATCTGGTATGCTCTTATTGTGTTTTTTTCTGCTGTGGTTTTGTTGGTAATCACATCTTTCTGAGGCTAACAAAATTTAATATACAGCACATTAATCATCCCTGTTATTAACTGGTGACTGCTCGTCCACTGTGAGCTGCAGTAACTCCAAACCTCTAATACTGCAGGACTGTTTTATATTTTATCATTGTCTAGAAAAGAACTGCTATTTGATTTGACCCTGATAAGAACTATTTCTGTGGCTTTCAGAGCTTCTATTTCCTGTTGATCAAATATCCCCAAATATATACTTTCATTTTTCATTCTGCAGACAGCTGGCCACCGCTGTTGGCAGCTTACAGTACAGTAATCATTTGTATATTTGTATTACTGATGCAGGTTTAATATTTCTGGCTCTATTTCATTCTGTTTAAAACATATGCACAACCCTGTTAAAATGCCAGATTTTGTTATGATGTATGGATAGTTTGGCCTTTGGATAGTTTGGCATAATTAGTCTGATTAAACAGAAATAAAGTTGTAATTTCCTAACAAAATTACTCATTCCATCCTGTTGCCAAAATAATGTTTGCAGAGAGGCTAATGTAACGGATCAAAAGAACATTATTTCTCAAAGGTATCAGTCAGGAGAAGAGTACTAGAAGGATTATTTATACAGCAGGCAGGGCGTCAAGTCGGGATCTTCCAAGATCAAGACTGAGACCGAATATTTAGTTTGACTAACGTTTCAGGACTTTGAGGTATTTTTGCACACTACAAAATGCAAAAATAATGGAAAAAAGTGAATTACTTGTTTTACTTCCTGGTATTTAGTTAATAATTGTCATAATAAACTAATATTAAATGTATTAAATGCAATCAGCAGAATTGAATTCATCAGCTTACATTCAACAATAGTTGTAATAAACTTAAAAAAGCACAATAGAGTTATAATAACTTGTCATAGCAGGTATGGAGTTAAAAGTGGCTCTTCTATGGTCAAAACAAAGCCCAAGACCAGGAAGAACATGGTGAAGCACGGGAGTGGCATCATCATGATCTGGTGGTTACTATCGTTGAGAAGAAGCTGTTCTCTCTCTCTTTTTTTTGGTTAAAGGTCGATAAAAGGGTGAACAGATCAAATTACTTGATGACCTCTACATATTTTTTCAACATCATAGTGAGTCCAGACAAATTAATACAAATATTATTTCATAAGAGGAAAACTGTAGTCCGAGTCACAGTGACGACGGTTGTGCAGAAGAAATGTTCTCACCGTCTGATCGATTGGGAAAACTTGCAAGGTAGAATAAGCAAATATTGTCAAGTCCAGATGTGGAGTAGAAATATCTTATCTGCCAAGGTTAGAGGTTCCTGCTGCAGTTAATCTTGTCATGATCAAAGCGCCATCTGAGAAAATATGTTTTTATTTCTCTAACTCATTTAACGCCAAAAGGATTATTTAGATTGTTAGCTCAGAACAGCTGCAACCTAAAGTTAAGAAAAGTGTAAATTTGTGTTTGAATACCATTACTGGTATTAGCTTCAGGAACAACAGATGAAGCAGATGCTGAATGTTAATGACAGGGAAAATGTAAACAAATTTCAGTATTCAATGAGTCAGATGATACTGAGGCTGATTCATGTTTTATCACACCTGCAGCTAAAGGATATTTTATTATAAAGAAACCAAATCTCTATTCCTCTCTTTTCTTTAAGTTTCCTAAATGTTTAGAGGACACAGACCACTAACAGTCAATCTGACCTTCATTTGGAGCTGGTTCTTAACACAGAGTCCTCAAAATAAGCTGGTGTGAAATAGTCTGTAAAAGTCTACACTGCTAAGCAGTAAATTTTTTCTGTAGTAAGAGAGAATTTTATTAATTTTTTTTAATGAATGCAATAAATCATTTTTTCTTATGCATTCCACTCCTTGTTTGAACAATCTCTCCATCTTTACGGCTTTCTGTACCCCGTTAAGATTTCACTCTGTCCTTGACGCTTCCTGGTCTGGGTCTGTCCCAGGATCTACCATCACCTCCAATTCCCCTCCTTCATCCTTCCAGTTTACTCCACTTAAGTCAGAGCAAAGTCATATTTTAAGAGGCCTTTTATGTTAAGCTATTTATCTACAGAGACATGAAGGAGCGAGGCGGGGAGGGATCGGAGATTAGCCGGAAGACAGACGCATTTATTTGGCCGTAACAGCGTGTTGAAGGCACGAATGTTAGCAGATCCAGTTTGTCAAAAAAACAGTGACCTTTACTGGGAAACGGAGAGTGTTCTCTGTGTCATGTATCAGATATTACCCTTCAGTGTCAGCGTAACGCATGTGTGTTTGTGTGGTTCGGACTATAAAATGGGTATGTGTTATTTTCCTTATTTTCTTTTCGTACACGGGGAATGATGTACGTTCCACGCAGAGAGAAAGACAGAGTGTGCAATCGAAAGGATGTGTGAAACCTCCAAACTATTTCCCTGGGCTGCTAGTGGAACAGACGTATTTTTCAGGATGTAGCAGCATGTGGGCCCGGGCGCTGTTTATCCAGGATGACACCCTTCACATCCATTCATCAACGTCCCGTCAGACCTCCACTGACCTTGGGTCTCCGCCTGCGAGTCCGGAGAAAAAAAACATAAGGAAAGACGAGTTTGAAAGGAGTGATGGAATGTGGTCAGTCTTTCCTTCTTGGGTGCCATTTTAATTTGTGTCTCAGCGGGACAGTGGTGTCCCCGCTAGCTGCCCGAATAAAAATACAAAATATCCAGCAAATTCAGGTAAAAAGCCCACAATAATCAAGGGTAACAAGAAGAAAATTGACTCTGAAGTAATATGTCTTTTCAGTTGTGACAGGAATATTTATCACAGTAAGAAGTGTGAATCTGTGTGAGCCTGAGTGAAACATAACTGGACGTTTGTTATTGCAAAGTCTTAATTTTATTCAGCACAAGGCTCAGGGCCCTGCAGGTGCCCAGGTGACAGATGGTCGAGCCGAACGGGGGTCCTTCCTTCTGTAAGTTATAGATGGACATCTTGTCCAAAACACACATGATCACAAGGAGAAAAAGGCAATTAGGGCTGAGATGGGAGTGCATGGGGAAGCTTGATAATGATAGTTTTACATCCCATACCTTCAATCCTGATGCGTTTCTACAAAAAGGGACAAATGGTGGTTTCTTCAAGGGCAAAAACATAAAAAATTAATTGAGTGATTATTATGCATCTCTTTAGTTCTTTAGTTTTGACCAATAGGTGAGAATAAAACTATAAGAATAAAACTATAATAAACATAGCTTTAAAGAAGTTGGAAAAAGCTAGTTTTTAAAAAGTAATTGTGCCTAATCCTTGGAAAATATGTTTAAAAAAAGCACAGTGACTTTATATTTTAAAGTATCTCCAGAGTTTTGATGCACAACTTCCTCAACTGGCCTGTGGAGGCGCTGTACCAAGAACCATTGAAGGAAACAACATGAAAGCCTCTGAAGAAGACATTGAGCATAACTTCCTTTTTCTCAAAACTTAAAACAAATACGGAGTAGCATCAGATTTTAGCGATTTCTCCTTTGTCTTTGGTAAAAGACTACGAGCCATTTCTCCCGCTAGCACTAGTTTAGCGAGTTTGTTTGTATTTACCCAGAATGCCCTGCGGTATAGTCCACTTCCTGCTTTTAGAGCGGTCTCCGATCCATTTGCATTCAAACACGCCTTTGAACCGCACCAGAGGTCACGCCAACGGCAGACCAGAGTTCGTTTTTTTGGTCCGCATCAGAGTTTGGTTGTTCATTCACACTTCTCCAACCAATCCAGACTTTCTAAACAAATGAGTCTGACTCAAATGGACTAAACAGAAGTGATGTAAATACTCTCTCAAATCCAAGTGGCAAGATTTTGAGCCAATTAAATTCCACCAGTTGTGAGGTGAGAATTGTCTAACATAAGGGGGAAGATAGAGGACACATTTAAAATAGATGTGCAAAATGTATTCCAGCGAAGAATCATTTATCTAATGCCTCCCACTTATTCATAATTGGGTCATGGAGGTAAAATGTTCAAGAGGGAAAACCCAGACATCCCTCACGCTTCCCAGTTCCTCCTGGGAGATCCCAAGGCACATTCAGATTACTCTGGGGAGCTCTAGATCTGCCCCAGGTCTTCTACCACTGGAATGTGTGCGACATCCAGGAGACATATTAGCTAAATGTTCAAACCACCTCAGCTGACTTCTCATGATGTACAGGAGCAGCAACTCTGGTGGGAGCTGTTTGAGGCGAGGAGATGAGTCTCCTCACCTCATCTTTTAGGCAGAGCCCTGCCACCACACAGCAGAAATAATTGTAGGTGCTGGTTTATGTATGGCTGATATACGTACATTCCCCAATCACATTATGAAGTACACCTTACTAGAAGTGAGCAATTTCATTCATCATGGCATAAATTCAACAAAAGTTGTGCTTCCATTATAAATGTGCACAAAACTTTGTAATATTTGGCTGATGTCAAAAAATCACAATTACGCAATTGCAATTTAATTACAATTGCATAATTGTCACACAGTTTTAATGTGAATCACAATTAAAACATCATGCTCACAAGATCCCGCCTGCATCTCCCTGCTGGAGGGCAAAAAGCTGTTTGCCAATGTTGACTACCATTGGTGTAGGCTGAAAGAGTCAGGAAAAAGTTTTGATTAACCAAAAAAAAAGTGTAATTTGGTGTGTTTCAGTTCAGCAAAAAAATAAAAAAGTGACACCAAGTCTGACAGATCATCAGTAGAGTTTAAATTAGCTAATCTATAGTAGCTAACAGAAACGGTAGCTAAAATACAACAGCGATCACTTATTAATATTCGTAAAATAAACATCAAGTTTTAAAAACATAATACTGTAACGGACTGAATGTTCTGCTCTTTCTGTGGGTAATGTGGCATTGTTATCAGTTGCTATGGCAACAACTCTGCGTAGTAGCCCACACAGAGAGCAAACTAAAGTCCCTATGGTTTGTTCTCTAGCGGTATTTTCCCCTTTGCTGTGGCGGACTGCACTAAATGAATAGTACCTACATCTTCAGGTTTCATTTAGTTAACGTAATTGTTCTTCCCAGCTCAGCTATGGACCGCATGTAAAAGAGTCCTCTTGCCCTCAGAAGACAATTTTATGCGCATGCGCGAAATTTAACAATTTGCTAAGTGACACAAAAGCAAAGCGTAAAATACTCCCCACACCAAATTAACAGACTGTACGTGTCTCTAACCTGCCTATGGAACTGATAAAGGCTCTTAACAGCAACAGACAAGCAGCCAATGTGAATAAATGTAAACACACAAACCGGAGTATTAGCTTAGCTTAAGCTGTCCAAGCTATGAGCGACGGCTAACACAACAGCATAACTTAACTGCCCATTTCTCTATGACGTAGCGCTCATTTCAGTCACCAATGTCACATAACTTACCTCGGTCACGAACGCACACCAATGTGAACGAAACAGCTGTCCGTCAGCAGGTTAAAAAAGCCGAAATGTCTCGCTGCTCACGCTACTCTCTTTCTCCCTCTGCCATCTCGATCTGCGCTACGCTAGTAGGTCAGGACGCCCTCTGGTGGGCGCACCAAGACACTCCTCAGCAGACCGCAGCGTTACTATTAAAAGAAAATAAGTAACACAGGAGCTCTTGTACAAAAATCACACGTATATAGGTATGTACATGAGAAAAGTCATTAAAAAAACAATACCAGCGCCACGATCCTTAAACTACTTCCTGTCGTCGTCTTCTTCGTGGTTGGCGCTAGTGGCAACATCCGGTTCTTGACCACGTGATTTGTATGAAAAAAAAGTGTTTCCATGACCATTTTGCCAAATTTACCAATTTCGATAAGGCCAAAAACCCACCGCATCCTAGCTCCAACACGTTTTATCGTAAAACAAGATTATTTTAAGCATTGAATTTATTGACAGAAACTAAGTGTGAGAAATCTGACTGACTGCATTCAACTGGCTTTTTTAAAACAAAATACTGCTCCACGTAGATTTGCTATTGTATTGAAGGTTCCTTCAACCATGCAATTATATCCCACTGCTGTATTTTGTAATCTGGAATGTATTTGTTGTTGGGTTTTTGTTGTTGTTGTTTATTAGATGAGTGTCTTAGTACAATGTTCTGTCAATATGCCCACAGGACCAGACCATCTGCAAAGATCTAATAAAAAAGCCCTGCCACTTCTAAACCAGATACATTCCTCTCCATGAATCTCTAAATCCTGAGATGTTGGCCATAAAGATCATAAACATTTTTAATGGTAATACCCAGCTAGCCAGTATGAGGTATTAGAATTATTTCTATAAACTCTGATTGGATTGTAAAGTTGTGATTAGTTTCACCTCCTGTCTGATATTCCCCTTGTGTTTTATTAAACGTTAAGTCTTTGTATATATATTTATTTAAACTTATAAATCCAACTCTAACAAACTTTAAAAAATGTCCAGTCCAAACTTTAAAGAAAAAAAAAATCAAAAGTATTCTTTGCAGAAATGCACTTTTTTAGGGGGGATTTTAAGGAAATTGAAATGCTTTGATAAAGCCCTTTAGCCTCCTGCAGTAATATATCATGCCGGTGCTGACCTGTATATTAGCTCTTTATGTCGTGTTTATGACCATCGACAAATCAGTTAGTCCACAGGATATTTACACCAGGTTCCTGGCAGCCTCCTTCATTCTCAGTGTGCTCAAGTTCTCTGTGAGACTGCATTATGGTAAAACCTTTCTCCACCCAACTAACCCCTAAAACACGCGCACACACACCCCTCCCTCCCACACACACACACACACACATATATATATCCACAGCTTTTCTGGGTCCAGTTATTTATGGTACAGGGGTACAACCACCTTCCATCCAATTAAAGCTGAGTGCTGGCTTTGTGCAGGCCACTCTTCATCATTCCCCTCAAAGGGGTTGTTAGGAGGAACTGTGCTCTCGGTTTCCAGCTCAGCTCCTTTCCAGGTCGCGGGAATCTGGCTTTAAGAAAAATGTCACTGCTCATCACCTTACAAGCGAATTATTTAAATGTCGCTCAGATGATTGAGGCCGAAGTTGAAAGACGACGTAGCTTGATTCATTCCAGATCAACGGAGGTTAAAAAGCACATTTAAGCCAAAACTATTTCAACATAAATTTTTCATATTTTAATAATTGTAAATTTTCCATCCATCCACCCATCTATGAGTTTTTTTTCCCCCACTACTTTTCAAATAAGTGCCTTGTCTGCAGAAACCCCAAAGGAAAAGCGAAGCTCTTGCTTTTCTGCTTCATCCACTTCCAAGCCTTCAAAGATGGATCTAACACATGGATCATCACTTTAAGAAGATCCATAATATAAGAAGCTTCCACTGTAGGATGGAGGGGCTTCGCCTTAGCGGTCCAGAAGTCGAACTGTCGACATGTGGTCAGGTGGTTTTAGGATGTTCGTTTGCACAAGAATGACTATTACAAGTTTACAAATTTGGAGGAGGAGGAAATAATAATTGACAGAGTGGAAAATCAAATTTTATTTTTCAAAAAGAGAGCAGAAGGTGTCGGTGAGACATTCTCCTGTTGCATTGGATCAGAAATGAGCAGCGGGAGTTTAATATTTCAATACATACTCCGTCATGACCTCCACAAAATCTGCTTTCTGACTGAAAAGCCGCTGGTCTGACTACCTGTGCTACCTACTGATCCATCCGGCAGTTGAGCATAAATAAACACACCCATAAAATTCAGACCAATCACAGAATAGGTTCGCATGCAGAGGGGGTGAAACTACTGACTGTGGACCAGACTGACTTAGAGATAAGGTGAGCAGTTCTGTTTTCCAGAATGGGTCGCCCACATCAGAACAGAGTCAACCTCTGGCATGATTAGAGCGCTTTCTGGAAACCTTTCTGTCACTTTGAAGGAAACTCCATTCAGACTCTAAATGCTAGCTTCACTAGCCATTGTCATTAAACACTTTGTTTGGATGAATGGTTCATTTAGACTGTTTGGAGTCATACATTAAAAACGAAAATCTCTTGTGGTTCTCTGCACGTTTTCACTGAAAAAAATATCACCTAAGCTGCTCTCTGACTTTTTTTTTAAAATGAATAGTTCTTGTCCAATTAAAGCTAATTCACTTTTAAAGCACTGCAAACATTTTGTCTTTTACTAGCTGCTGGAATTACCTCTTCAAAGTACAAATAGGAAGTAAAACTTGAAGCAAAAAGTCTCAACTGCTTCACAGTCACAGTATCTGAATCCTGCTTTTTATTTCCCGCAGCATCCAGTTCCTCTGCCTGGCCACTTTCTCTCTCTGTCTCTGTGTGTCTGGAGAACAATACTTTTCTGTTTGCAGGGTAGGAGCACTTAAAATGGGAACAGAGCCGGCCAAGTCTAACATCATAAAAATCAACACGCTGTCTGTGTCTGCCGCAGCCACCGGAAATCCACAGGGCCAGGCTAGCCTCACCTCCATGGCCCGGTGCATTCAGGGGAAGGCCTGAAAACACTCAATTTATAACCGATCATAAACGTGTTGCACAACAGGAACATTATGAGGCTCTCAGAGAAGCTTGGAGAAAGCTTCAGCCTGGAATTCAGCTTTTAATGACTATTAATGGACACAAACGGCCCATCTGAAAGCTCCTACCTCCACTGGTGAACTGGAGGTCGTTCCTCTTCGTTGAATCAGGAGGCTTTGCTACCGGGATATTTAGAGGGAAAGTAAAAGAGTCTGTGCACACGGTCACGGTAACTGGGAGGACGCAGCAGAACGTGGAGCAACTCCTGACCCGTTTCTGTTTCAATCTTTTCCATTTTGTTCACCACAGAGACAAGAAGGCAGCCAGGCTCAGTCGTTTCCCCTGGAGCCACATTCCTGATTGGCTATATCAGTAAGAAAGCAAACAAATTTGTATGTTAGGAAACAAAACCAAAAAAGTATTTAAAATATTAGCTTTACCTCCTTCTGCTGAAAGCCACACTGAATACTTATTTAGAGACAGACTCTTGGAGAAATATACAGTTTGTTTGTCAAATAGTTTTCCAAGAAGAAGCAAAACCTTCTTGTTCCTTCAGAACTGAGGTTCACTCTGTTTCTGTTTCAGCTGGAGAAAGCATCACTGTAATAATGAGATCTATGCTGCTTAAGCTATGACTGCTGAGTTTATGGAGATTTAATGTATACTAAAAAAAAGTAAATAATAATGAAGAGTTTAACTGTAACTGCTACATGTTGCTATCCTATAAAATTATTATTGCTGTATTTAATTGGTTTTTGGTTTGATTTTATTACCATAACAATTATGACTTAGCAACCTGTCACCAATATTTTTAGATTATATTATATATATTTTATTTGCATATTTTATTTTTTATCCATTTCTACAATTTGCTTGATACGGATAAGACGATTAGGGCCACTGAAAAAAAGAAGAGTCAGATTTGTGAGGAAAAAAATCTGATTTTCTTTCTTGTTTATTCATTGGCTCTAATTGTCTTCTGTAGATTGATAATATAAAGCAGAAAAAATTAAAAAGGGGTCAAGCACTTTTTCCCCTTTTTTTTAAATAGCTGAATACTCCTTAAAGACATACAGATAAAACAAATATTCATTCTTATTTCAACTTGAAGTATAAGTTTGTTTATATGGCACCAATTCAAAGCAGAACAACAAGATGAATCGTATGGGGGAAGTTTTCTGCCATAATTCAAGCGCACACATTTTCAGTTTGATATCAGGACTTCATGTCTTTCTTCTCAAAACTTTTAAAACTTGTGCTCAAAACTGTTGCTCTCATTCAAATATTCACTGTCTCAAATCTTTCTCCTCGCGTTCAAAACCTGCCTCTGTTTGGATTAAATCTCCGCTTGTAAACTTCTCTGCTGACTTGCAAATATTATTCGCAAGTGAATATGATATACAGTACAGACCAAAGGTTTGGACACACCTTTTAATTCAATGAGTTTCCTTTATTTTCATGACTATTGACATTGTAGATTCACACTGAAGGCATCAAAACTATGAATAACATGTGGAAATATGCACTAAACAAAAAAGTGTAAAACAACTGAAAATACCCCTTATATTCTAGTTTCTTCAAAGTAGCAACCTTTTGCTGTGATTACTGCTTTGCACACACTCTGCATTTTCTTGATGAGCTTCAAGAGGTCGTCACCTGAAATGGTTTTCACTTCATAGGTCAACCTGCCCTGTCAGGTTAATAAGTGGGATTTATTGCCTTATAAATAGTATAAATGAAAATAAAGAAAACCCATTGAATTAGAAGGTGTGTCCAAACATTTGGTCTGTACTGTATATATGAATATGATTTTGTTCCATTCTGGTGCTTGCAACAGAAACGTTCCGTTGCCTGGCAACCTCTCAGCCAATAGAATGAAAGTGCGTTTGTTTCCTTCCTGCAGGTGTGCCTGTGTGTCTACTATCAATTATAGCAACCTGTGCCGCCCACTGGACGTGGGAGAAAGAACAACCTCAGATTGAAGTCATGAAGTCCTTCTGTCAAATTGAAAATGTAAAGCACAAGTGTTAGAAGTTTGGAGTACAAAAGACATAAAATCCTGCTTTCAAACTGAAAGATCTTGCTCTCGAATTATAGCAGAAGATTTCTCCACAGGATTGTATATGAAAACAAATAAGTCCAAATAAATTCCCAGTCGGTTTGAAGTTTTTGTTGAATTACAAACGTCCATCCATCCATTGGCTCATTGTCTTTTCCAGTCTGATGTTGGCATTTAGAGAAGGAAAAGCCAAGAATCCAGAGACACTCAGAGCATTTCAAAGCATCGCCAGGCATGAAGGGGTAAATAGTCCACAACAGACCAGAGCGATGCTTACATTACTGCTGCAGAAATTCCCACCGGCTTACACAAATTACAAGCAATCCAATTCCAATCTGTTATAATAACATTAACAGCGATCAAATTCAGTAAACTGTAAAATGATCATTTCTACATTCTTCCCTCCAGGTGAAGAACTTGAGGCTTGAAACGAAGCTCATTTGCATTTTAACACATTCTAATTAAACATTAGTTGCTTATCAGTGTGTGTATATATGTAATAATATGCGTATATTTAGCTGCGTGTGACAGCAGCATGGCCTGTTTCAGTGTTTACGTGTGAAGGAGTCGGGTCGGGATATCAGACACCTCTCTGGGACTCAGACATTTCCCATCAATCATATCTGGGAAATGAAATGTCCATCTTTGGCTCCACAGTTTAATTTGACACAGGAAGCACAAACACACGCACACACACACAAGTTTGACCTCTGTTTCATCACGCTACAATGCTATCTCATCCTTCACTCCACCTTCATTCTATCAGCAGCCGGTATCCCACAATTTCCTTCGTTTTCTCTCTGCCACTCCCTTGTGCATGATGCCGGCTGACAACATTTTCTCCATCAAAGCTCCAAACTCCCTCTTATTATTCTGCTCATTCCCCTCACATATTCCTCCTTGTTTGTTTCATTTTACATTCATTTTTCTCCTCTACTTCATCCTTTGCTCTGTCACTCTCTTCCCATTTCTTTGTCAATTAAGTTTGTTTCAGCAGAACCTTTCCTGGATTGTTAGCTGGGGATTTGCAGTTGAAATGAGCGTGGAAGCTCAACGCCCGGCTCTAAAATTGAACAAATTTCAGAAAAAAACGTCTTTTTTTTTATTACGCATAGAAAAGTTTTTGTGAAACTCCATCGTAAAGGTGCAATAAGAAGACTGAAAATATAAGCAGAAATAATAAGGCTGTCAGATCCACAAAATCACCGTCATGACAGGGACTTTTCATAAAGCGATCACAGAAGATGCCATAGCAGGTCTGAACGCAAGAGGAGAACAATCAGACCATTTCAAATGTTCAGTAAAGACCTGATGGAGTCCAGAGGCGTCTTTGCTATATACCTGTATTATGGGTTTTTTGGACATGTTGAATCCTCTCCTATCACCCAGAAGCTACAGATCTACTACTGCACACATGTTCACCGCTGCTACAGAACCAGCAGAAGTGCAGCTGAAGAATTACAGTGATGAGGATTTATTCTCATGGCGCGAGAAACTGAAGGAAACACCAGAGGCATGACTTTGTATTTATCATTACCAGATTTTCAGCCAATTCTTAATTCTAAGAAAATAAAAAAGAAAACAAGACGGTTAAGTTACAGCAAAATAAACTTATTACATCTTGAGGTCAAAGTCTCAAGATGTCAATTCATCATATAAGGAATCAAAATTAAATTTTTTGCCATCCACCGGAAAAAAGAAAGAGCTTAAAAACTAAAAACATAGGCACCGTTAAGTTATCTCAGCCAAGCTTATTTTAACCTAACTAAGCTAAAATTTAATTAGGCCTTACCTTGTCTTAGTTTAGCTTTCCTTAGCTTACCTTGGTTAAGTTTATCTGACCTTAGTCTAGTTTACCTTAGCTTCACTTAGCATAATTTAGCTTAGCCTACCTTAATTTAGTTTACTGTAGCTAGATTTATATTATTTTTGCTAAAACTAACTGATTTCAATTTATCTTATTTAAGAATAGCCAGCTTATTTTAGGCTCCTAGTTTAACTTGCTTAGTTGACTTTATCTTAGTTTAGCGTAAATTCTCCTGGCATAACTTAGCTTATAATGAAATTACTGGATTTACTTGAGATAAGTTTGGCTTATTTTACCAGAATTTAGCTAACTTTACACTAGCTTTGTTTAATCTATCTACATTAGCGTATGTTGTCTTATTAATTCATCTTATGTAAGTGCAGCTGACCTTAGCTTGGCTTAGCTTAATTTACATTAGCATAATTTAGCTTATTGTAGATTAGTTTAGTTTTCTTTAGGTACGGTTAGTTTATTTTAGCACAATTTAGCTGACTTTGTTATAGCTTGGTTACTTCACTAGAAATAACAAGAAATGAAAACAAATAATACAAAAGTTTTCCAGAATCCACAAAGGCACACAACATAAAAAAAAAAAATTCCCCAAATGGAGGCTATATACAGTTTAAAAAACACAAACATAAAGTCCACATAAGGTCCACACCTTTGATTCCAGTACTGAAGTACTATTGGATCAGAAGTGACCGATAATTAAATTAATTAAAAGACTCGATGTTGCACAAAATTCAGTTAATTTAACCTCAGTTTTATCCTCATAGTTCACATTTCTTAATATGCAAGAAATGAAGCCATGTGAAAAATCCTCCAGTTTTCATGTTGGAGTCCAACATGAATGTCAAGTTTTTAAAAATATTTTTTTTCTTTCTTTTGGCAAGGCTTTATGTTCACTCATATGAGTTTAGATTTGATCTGAGATTATTAAACTGTGTTTGTATCACACTGGTTTAAATTAATCAGGTTTAGAAAGCAATAAGCAAATTTACCTTTACAAAATACAAAATCTGAAAAGAACAAATTTGTCTGGTGCAAAGGTCAACTTTATTTTCTATTGAATAAACTCCAGGTCATGCGGTTTCAGAAACTTGTAATTTATTAGTATATTTGAAAGTCTGACAGTAAAACAAAGAGTTCAATCTGTCAAGGCGTTTTCTGATCCTGTTCTGTAATTTCTTTGTGAAACAGTGAAAATTTCTGCAAACACAATACATTCAATTAAACCCACAGCCTCTGACTCATTTATTCAAATCTTAGCTGGATTTTTGGCTACATAAAAATAGAAATTATATTTAACAAGATTTAAAAGCAGATTTAGATTTACAAAAAACTGTAAAAACAATTCACAACTGGTGAACATCATAACTGATTGGCCCCGTTTGACCCAGGGGTCACTGGATGTCTGGCCAACGAAGGAATTAAACGCCAAAGTCCCTCGACTTGGATTCCAACGCAGGTCATTTACTCAATTGAAACTAAATTTGAGGTTTTAAAATTTTGTGCAATTTGGAAAGTTCATCATATTCAAATCGTTGGTGCGGGGATGAGGTGTGTTTTTTGGCCATATTATATCATAGTATATTTTGCAAAATTGCAAAATGTAATCAACAATCAGATGTTACTGCAGGTGGAAATGATGAAGAAGATGACAGGAAGTGGTATGAAGATCATGGTTTTAATGACTTATTATGTGAATAAATTATTCACGTATGATTGTAAATGCATTTCTTTTGAAATGGAAACATCACAATTCCCAAATAGTTTATTTTTTTACTTTTTGCAAAGCTGAAGAAACATTTGACAGGTTCCAGATATTAACAGTCAACATGAATGTTTTCACTTTTCCATCTGCTTGTTTTCAAAGCCTAGCAACTTTTTTTGATGAAAGCAGCTGACAGAGCAGAACAAATAGCAACATGAAATTATGTTTATTGTACTATTAATTGTATTAACAGTATGAGCTGCAATGTTTTTGACCGCTGGCTGAAGCCCAGTATGACAAATTTCTTTTTCTTTCAACTTTTCCCACCCTTGTTCTGTTTTATTCTTCTTTTGAGAGAGTTTGGCTATCACATCTACAGATGATTGACGACCCAAGCTGGAATGGGCCATTCTAAATATTTAGCTGTCATTCAGAGTGTGTGTGTGTGTGTTTATGTGTGTGAGGCTGCGAGAGAAAGCACTGACGCAGCACTCCAAGAATGAGCCGGAGTATCGCATCAGCATCAACCGATGCTTAGATTCTACACTCAATCTAAAAACTCAATGTTAAGGAAATGATTCTGCTTCCTGTGTGTCTCTAAAAGAAAATCTTTGGAATAAGAGCCAATTAATTGGTGGAAGTAGAGAGCGGAGGAGATGGAGGAAAGAAGAAGGAGAGGGGGGGGGGATTACAACCAAATGTCACTGACAATTAATTTTCTATTGCACAAAGGCAGAAAATGAAGAGAGGCATAATCTGTTCAAGTCAATCAGATCCTAAATCCCTGTGACAAGCACAATCTATGATTAAGTGTCTGCTGCGACGCTGAGGTACCTTAATTAATCTATTTTTCCTTGTCATCATTTTTTGCTCCCTCTAAGCTGTTAGAGCGTACCTTTAATAGAAAAAACAAGCTTCTGTCAAGGGGAAACGAGGCTTTTATCGCAGCGATTCTCTTCCACATCGACAGGGAAACAAAGGATAGAAGTGACTTCATCAAGTTTTTTACTCAGTCTCATGACAAAATGATAAATCATGACTGCTAGGAAAGTTGCAGTTTACTTAAAACAGTCAATCATTTGGAAAGCGAACACTTCCCCAGATAGTGTCATATTCCTGAGCTACTACTACGTCTAATACAGCTAAAAAACACTGATATTAACCACCTGACACTTTTTTATGTTGCTTCCTCTGATCCCCTTGACAGTTGGATCATAACAAAGTTCAACGTTTTTTGTCACATATTTTAGAAAGTGTAACTTAAATACACATAACATGAATTACTTCAAGCTTTTACTTGTAGCTTTGTTGATTTTGAGTTTCTATTTTTGAAATGAGAAACAAAAAACATTGATCTGATTTTTTTTTTAAGTGCGCCTGCACAATACAGTTTCATTCAAAAATACTTTTTTGATCCCAAATGGAAATCAAATAAATATAACTAAAATTTAATTTACTTCTGTTGTTAAGCTAGAAAATGAGAAACTCTTGTATCATATCCAATATCTTATTTGTGTTCATTTCTGTCTGATTCAACACACCTGCAGCAGGTGTGTTGGTTCACAGATTTGATTAATAGAAACAAATCAATTTGAAATGTTTCAGTCAAGTTTTTTGACTCCTGCTAATAACCGAGTTATGAATTTATTTTTGTTGAATTTGAGACACAGCTAGGAGGAAACACCTGGACTTTGACATCCCTGGTGTTGACCAGAACATAACGCTGTAATTTTAGGTGAAAAATCATTTTTTATGGATCATAATGTAACTGAGTTTAGCTGTAATAATCAAAATAAGCATAAAAAAATACATTTAAGATGGTGTAAAATGTGCATAAGTATGTTTCTTTTTTTATTTCATCACTCAATTACGTTATATTTTCAATGATATTTAATTATTCACCGTCAGACGATTGTACAATAAGAACCGTTATTGTTGTCCATCAACATGCAGATTAGAATAACATGCAGGGATGTAAAAAAAAAAAAAGGGGAAGTTCTGCGAATCAACATTTTAGCACCAAACTGACACTGGGACATGTCCATAATGCTTTCTCATTCTGCTTGTCACAGGACATTTGCTTCCTTAACTCAGCCCATCTGGAGGCGTTTAAACAGTAAAACAGTTGAGCGCCATTGAGAGGAAGTCTCCTCCACTCTGAGCTGGGCTTTATTTACCTTGCTTATCTCCCCTCTGGAATCAACACGGCCCCGGCCCAGAGCAGCACTGTTTATTCAAACCCAGCTAAGAAAAATAGAGCTGCCGCCATCAAATCCAGAAGCCTGAAGTCATTTGTGTCTGGCTTAACAATCCGAAACCACAAGTCTGACTTTTGTTCAGACTCTCACCTACTAAACTCCAGTCGAGCTAATTGCTGGTCGTCGCTGCGTCTTAGCCATTTCCTTCGTCTGCTGAGATGTTTTGGATTTTGCTCCTATGTGTCAATTGTTGCGAAGAGCTAATTATGTTTCGAAATGTGTAAACCACCATTCAGCAGATGCTATTGTCTGTTATTAATAGCAGCAATATTAATGCAACCACATTCAACCCTGAGTGGAGTGCCCATGTTGACACCAGCATTTGTTGCCTTGATGAATTAGCACAGTTGCTAATTAGAAAGCTAATGATGCAAGTATGCTAAGAACTGCTGAGGAATACAGAGGATCAAAAAAGCAGCTGCAATTGTGAAACTAATCCTTTTATATTGGAAATGTTCTTAAAAACATGAATAACAGGAGTCATAGGCTAAAGGTTATCTCTAATGTATGAATTAAAATAATATTTTGTGGATCCTTCTGTTTTGTACAATGCTTTAAGAAAGTTGTTAGATTGAGATTTATTGATCTAAATAAAATTCAATCTTAGTCATACTTTGACTGGAAGCTGTTACGTGGCTTTCGCTTCACTTAGAGAAATTGGAAAACAGATAAATTTGTGCACAAGCGGAGAGATTTGAGCTTTTTAAATTCAGAACATTTCTTAACATTTCCAGAAAGAAACTCTTGTGACTGGGGAACAAATTGAAATATTTTTATTTCATTCTGGTGGGTAACCACATTGTAAGAAAAGAAAACAATGGCTTCTGTCTCTGAATCTGACATGACTGTTTGGCCTTAAAACGTGTTTGCACTATTCAACTTTATATCTCATAAAAGACAAAATAAAAATCAAATGCTACACCAACAGAATTTAATATTTGCGGTTTAGTAAAAGCTGATCTGCTCTCAATGAAGACACAAAGTGATGCTGCACCCAAATTAAAGCCACAATAACAATAAGATGGCATTTACAATAGAAATGTTTCCAAAGGCCACATCTCCATTCCTCCCTAAAACCTTCCAAAAATAATTCATCCGGACAATCTTGATGACTTAAAACTCTCCTGATGTGACGATTTCCACTGGGGATGTTCTCTACTCAGCCCACTGTGTGGGAACTTTTTTCCTCCGATAGAACAATGGAGATTCTGGTTGAGATACGATGTGGACTCGCACAATTTAAAAGACTACAGGCGAAACTCCACGAACATTTATGTAGATGGTAGAACCTAAAAAGAACAATTTTCCTGTCATAAACCTGCTGTTGATGCAGTTACTGATTGATATTTAAGTCTGATCAACCTTTTTCATCGCAAACATCAGCAAATACCAGATCACAAAGTGACCATATATTTAAAGATTTGCTTTATTCAAATTTTTCCTAGTTCCCAAATCTATTACCAAGGGTTGACCATGATATTTAGATTCAGAGAATATCTGCGGCCTTTTTTATGTACGCATTTATACGACTGAATTGTGAAAAAAAAGTAATTTATAGTTCCATTTTTGTTTGCTTGGACCAAAACTGGGTCTGAATATTCCCCTCCAGGTCCATAAACAGTAGCTGCTTGGAGTGTTTCATCGCAGACGTTATTATCTCAACCGAAACAGAGACATACAGTTTTCACAAGAGCCTCACGGGGGCTTTACTGCAGCTCTGTTCTTAAAAAAAGAGAGAAAAATGAGTAAAGTGATTTTTCACAATATCAGTGCACTTGTGTGTCCTTGAGTTTCCTCGAAACAACGTCTTTCTCTCAAACTGAGACCAAACCGAGGTTTTTGGAAGGGTAGAAACTAAACTACATCCAAAAGGAAAACAAAGATTTCCGAAATTCCACAGATAAAGATAAGAGTAACATAATGCAGGTATGACATTACTACTTTTCATTTTTCTTTACTTTTTGTGAGATCTCTTTCAGTGGGTCTGTTCCAGGGTTGTGGTTCAAACTGATAAGGTTGTTAGAGGAAGTCCCGTCCCAGAGTTAGAGAGCCAGTGAGGAAATGGGAATGGGGGGAAAGGGGGACACTCAGTAATGTCAGATAAGCTCCAGCTTTCTGCTCTAACAGGGACTCTATTTATCAGATCCATTTATAACAGGAACAACAAGGAAACAGACAAGGAGCCGGACGAGAAGAACACGTGGAAAACAACTGGATAATATGAAGGTCCAATTGGGTTTTGATCTGTAATTTTAATCTTGTATGCCTTCATGTGTTGGAGGTGAGTCTGCAAGCATTGAGAACTCTCAAGGATTTATGACTTACTGCCTTTTAAACAGGATCCAGATATTTTAAAGAGAATGATTAAGATTTTCTTCAGTATACATAAGTAGATCTCTGTCTGCTGTTCACTTTTTATGTCCAACATTTCCTGTATTGTCATTACACACAGTCAGCTCATGTCTTAGTCACATTTTAACTTTAACTGCTGGTGAGTTTAGCTAATTTTATCTTATAAAAATATGTAATTGCTGAATATTGTTTGTTTCTGTCCCATTATTTCTTTTTAACACCAAACCTGTCATATCTCTTTTTAAATTATTCTAAATAGCATAAATTCATTCCAGTGTGCAGTGGTGGGCACCACTATTAGTGCATTAGCTTATCTGCTAATAAGATAAGCGCATGAGCTTAATTAGTGCTAATAGCTAATGCGCTATTAGCGCATTAGCACATTAAAAATAGCTAATTTTTAATGTGTTTTTGCTAATTTTGAAAATGTTTAGCGCACTAGCTTCCCCTAAATTAATTTTATAAGAAATTCTAAAGTGCTAATTTACTTTTGTTGTTTTGAGTGGATGGTTGGATAATTTATCCTTACCTGGATGGTGAAACCTGGGCAGGTAACCAGTCCACCACAGATAAAATGCAGTAATTCATGTTCATTATTCGCGACCTAAATATATTTTAACTGACTTAACAGCTACAACCTGAACTTCTTCTCGCTTATCCCATGTTATCTAAATAAAAGTCTAAAAGGACAGATCATAACATCATTCCAAAATTAGCATGCGTATAATTCACTTGGCTAGCATCCATTTTGCTCTCTACTGTTGTCTTTGCTGACATGAGCGACATTTTATAATTGCTTATCTTCCAAAACAGCTGCTCTCATTCACAGATTAAATAATTTCATCAGCAGAAATGAAAACTTTAAATGTTGACAGCTCATTTACCCGACTGCAATTGTTGTCGCTTATTAACATCAAGTCAGTGCAGGCAGGATTTGGCATTAGCCAAGAAAAACCTGGACTGGGAAAAGTAAAATGAGTGGCGCTTGGAGCCTTTTTCTGCAGCGGTAATTTAATTTTCTTTAAATGCATTACTTCTTGTTTAAATCCCAGAGCTGAGAGAAACACAAATGCAATCCACAAATATTAAAAGAAACAATCAAGCCGACTGCAGACGGGGTTCTGACGCCGGCTCATTTCTGGTGGGGATTTCTGTTCATCTACTCCTGGTCCAACAAACTCCAGCAATGACCTTTGTTATGCTGTAGGTGACTCAGTGTTTGCTTACGTCCTCTAATGATTGCGCGTGTCAGCCAATTAGTGGGACTCACTGACATAACAGGGACAATGTGCAAATATGTTCACCTAATAAGAATAACTTAAGATTTAACATGTTTTGCACTCCTGGATACTGTACGTCCCTCTAATGTGTATGTTTTGCTTTGACCAACATGTTTAGTAAAGTCTCTATTTGGTGGTTTCAGATTTGAATTCATCATGTTTACCATGTATTGGTTCTTCCTGGTTACTCCAGTTAAAACGCTCATGTTAGGTTAAGTGGGCTGATAAAAATTACATGTTTTTCAGCCAGATATACCATAAAATATGTTTTTGTAGGTGTTTAAAAATCATGTTCTATGTACCCTGTTTAACTTTGTGCACCAGGATCTCCAAATATCTCTACACGGCCTGTTAATAAAGCTCCAGGATGAATTAATGTGCATAGAATCGCTTTGTTTAATAACCTAAGAAACTCACAAAAAAGGTTCAATGAGCACAAAAATTGTGAAAAAAAAAATCACATTTCTGCTTAAAGTCACTTGACCATGAACACAGTGAAACTATAGATCAGTCTTGGATCTCTTTACTTACTGAAAACTAAAGTTCACCTTAAATTTTGTGTTTTTCAGAAGTTTGGATTTGCAAATAAGCAAAAAAAAAAACAACCTAACTTTTTCATAGGAAATAATTCTCATGTATAAACTAATATAAAATCAACTGTACTGCTGCTGTAAAGTGAAATACGTAAGTAGTGAAGTGGTTGACTATCCTGCTCTCTGCATCAAAAATGGGTGCAGTTTCTAATCATTGATTTAAGCATTCACTTTTAAATAATTTGATGACCAATAATCGACATTATATGCACAGCAGTTTTGAAACAGAGGATTCCAAACATGAGGCTGAACATTGAAACTTACATTAAAGTTCCTCCCCGGTGAGAATGATCTCTCCTTATTTCAACATCGCTCTGTTTCTAAGCACCACCATCAATCTGGTTGTCATTTTTCTTTCGAGATGAACCCATAAAAAACGCCATCAGCTCCACGACCATCCAATAACAATGACCTGTTGAGATGGAAAATGAGATTGAAAATGCCTCCATTGCCTCTTCATGTCTATCTTTTTCTCCATTGTTGCCTCTCTGACCCGGGTAAAGCAGGCCCTGATAGATTGAAGCTGCTATTCCCAGAGATGAGCCCTGGCTTTGCATATTACCCTCTTCCTCCATCACTGTAATGGAAACACCACAGAGATACCTGGGCATGAATTGATACCAACACCCCAGAGTGCTGTGATATCTTCATCCATCTCTCAGCCTGATTTCACCTGGTCTTAAACGTATCAAATGCGGCTCCACAAAGCGCAGCAACCCTCTGCTTTCTGTGCATAAAGTAGAAATATTATAAATAAAACCTTATTGTCCCGTCAGTCAGTGGTGAAGAGCTTTGCATGGTGAAATATGGCCCAAATATCAGCAGTTGCCTGTTTATAGTGGCTGTGGGTATGCAATACTTGTAAAATGACATAAGAAAAATGTTACTTCCTCTCCATCTTATAAGCTGTGGCTGTTACTAAACGATAAAAAAAACTTGTTAATCTCTAGTAAACCAATCACAGCGACTAAAGTTTCTAATTCTGTTATTCTGGGTAACAAAAAACACAAGTTCAGACAACAGAGAGGAGATTTAGGATTAGAAAACTGTTAGAAGAACCTGACACTAGAGCTACACAATAAGGCTGAAGAACTTATCACAATAGAAACATTTCATATCAGTCGATATCAATAATTATTGATCAGTTTTAAATATGTGAAATGTTACCAAACTGGTGGTGTGACCTTTCCACACTATTCAATTTTATTTTTAAGCAGTTATGAGTAAATTGCAGCTGCAGAAGTTACACAACAGGTTGTTGCTAGGTAACCACAAGTTACGGAACATTTTGTTGCTAGGTAACCAAAGAGTGAGCGAGTTAGTTGATTCCACCAACCTAGCTTAGCTGGCCCAGAATGCTGTGCGGTTCTGGAATGAAATGACTGACTTTTCTATCATTAGTGTTACCTATTCATATCGATCACATGTCTGTCGTGATATTTATTATTATTGATTTATTGCCTGGCCCTTCCTGACACGTTTCTTTGAATTAACTGATTTTTGAAACAAGCGTAACCTCTGAAGGACACAAACTAAACCTTCTTGGTTTGTCTGGCCCTGTCAGGTACAGCTGCTGCCATCGCTATTTAACAAAACAGACAAAATGAGGAGTAACAGACGGGGGGTTACTACGTCTTTCTGATGTAGTGAAAGAAATTATGGCACAAGTTTGACTTGTTTCTCCACCTTTATCACAGAAACACTGACATGGGGATGTTTGAAAACTTTATGAGCTAAAACTAAACCACTATTAAAACATGAACATTGAAAGTATGAAGGGAGAAAAGACACAGCGAGAAGAAATCATAAAATTAAAACAGGTGTGCTGACTAATGAATTAAAACAAAGTGAAAAGAAGAATAAGCAAGCGACCAGAACTATAATTTAGATAGATATTAGTAAGTATCTATTGGTTGATTTACTATGAGCTTCTGATGGACTTGTATGTTGTAAAGGTTGAAGCTCAGAGGATCAGCATCAGGAGAGCTGAAGAGCTGCAGACTCATGTCACTCATTTAGTGACGTCCATCAGGAGCTGAACCGACTCGTGCTACAGCACGACCAGCCACCAGGGGATTCCTGTTTCTCCCTGCCTATCCTTCAGCCTGATGAGTCTTAATTGTAAAGTCAAACACACCTGATGTGTTGTTTTAGGCCTCGGAGGAAACGGAGCGAGTCAAATCCCCCATCATGTCTTAATCTACTCAGGTTGTCATCCTCTTAGTGAATATCTTTGTAGATCCAAAGCTGAGGTGTTACTGCATTTATTTCAGACTTGTTAGAGTCTCCAGCATTTTGTCCTCATCCTTTTGTTGATTGAGGAGCAGAATCTCACCTTCACTAAGGGCAGATGTTTCCCACATTTTACGAGGCAGCGGTTTGGCGCTTTAACTTTTCAAAGTAAAACTCCATGTTTTACTTTGAAAAGTTTGGAAACTTAGAAAATTTAAAAACATTCTAAAAGTCTAGAGACAGTTTTTGAAATCAGGACACCTTATAGCCCTATCTTTGACTTCCAATTTTTCACATTGTACCAGATTTTGATCCACTATCCAAGTGGCGTTATCGAGGTTGGGCTAGGTTAGCTAATCACTACTGACAGTAGTGACTGTCTGTCAATCACTACTGTCTGTCAGTAGTAATTAGCTAACCTAGCTCAACCTCGATAACGCCACTTGGATAGGCTAACCCCCCAGGTGTAGCCCCGTCTCTTAGCCTGGCCATTGCCTTCCTATGCCATTCTGCTTGATTCTCATCTTCCATTAGTATTTTCTCCCATTGACTTGGATTTCTTCAGTAGAATTTCGACTGGGCCAATCAGTGAACAGAAGAAGTTGTGAACGATGACGTTGATTTTCTGTGCTGTTTTACCATTGTAGCATGGCAGTGAACTGACGCATTACACGTCACATTAGCAACGGCAAACGTTAGCCATTGGGTAACATTTAAAACTTACAGTTATCAATACAAAGCGAAGCGTTCAACAATGGGCTGGTTTTTACCAGGCTAGCTATCTCTACGACCCCAGCTATCATAAAAAGTTGGGTTTCATTAGCATTCAGAATATATTTTCCGATCAGCACGTTGGTGTCACTATAAGGTCTCCGAATTTACACCACAAAGCAAGCTGTTCCAAGTTTTTCTTACCGACTTACGAAAACTGTCTTTAAATGAAGAATTATGTTAAATTGTTGATCCAGAAGACAAAATCTTTTCCCAGCAGACAACAAAACTTTGACGACTAAACCTGATGATGTGCTTTCTACGACTAACTCGATCATGCTCATAAAAAGCTCACACAAAGAAATCTGACATTTTTGCCTCACATTTTACGACCTTGTGAAAGTTTCAAGCTCCATTAGGAACAGAGTGTTGCTTAATAATAGACAGAAGCTGTCAAGCAATTTCCGTTTTCACAGTGTGTGTCTGCTATTACCACAGCTGGACTCATACCAAGCAACTCCTTATTTGTTTGTTTAATAAGCCAGAAACAAAATGACTAAATTGTATATTTGACCCCTGAGATTGGAAACGGCTCTGGAACTGTGTCATTATCTAAATTACAGGAGATCTTCTCTGGAAAATGTAAATTAATGAGTGACTGTGGCTCACTAAGTAGATTCTTCACCTTCCAGGACTCTGGGGAAACAAGCTAAAATTTAACATTGCAAAGTTACTAAAGCTAAATTGTTCAAATCCTTTATTAAATCTGAAAATTACTTCCTCAAATAGGACAAAGGAGCGATTTTCATCCATCATCTATGTGATTTTGTTTTAAAATGATTTCTCATCCTATACAAGGTGTTCCTACATATCAGTTTCTTTTTATTGCTAAATGTTGATACTGACCATTTCACAGACTGATTCCACTACAAGGTTATCATGATTTTGAAAGAAAAGAAAATCTCTACAGTCTCTGCCAGCTGTGATTAGAGAACACTTTCAAAGCCCCTTTCAGATGGGTCTATAAAGTCTTCAGGGAAAAAATGTCAATTTTAACCTTTTGTTCTTGAACATGCTGTTTGACTTTTAAACACTCTTTTGACAGATGAATATATCTAAATAGGGACATTGCTGGCAGATTGATAAAAGCCCTCTTGAATGCTTCTGTAGCTTTTTAACAGCTCATCTTCTCCTCCCCTTCAGCTGAAAGTTCACTCTGCAGCACTTGAAAAATATTTGGCAAACTGACTTTAGAAAGATTCTTCCCTGAAGATGAACTCGATCCCATCAGCAGAGTCAGAGCGACGTGCGGCTTTGGTTCTCTGAGGGAGTTAGGCACGGCGACATTTTTAAGTTCACACCAAACCGCAGGTACAGGCATAGAAAATGACACTGTGGGAATTAAAGCAACATCAGAGTCAAAGATTAAAAAAAAAAGAAGAGTGGCTGCAAACTTAAAGCTTCCATGAAACTCTGCACCAGGTGATGTTTGATCACATTTTTCCTAAAAGCAGCGTGTCTCTATCAGGAAAGCAGATTTAAGGAGCTATGTCTTTCTATTTATCTATCTATTTAATCATTCCAACCGTAATTTGTGAAGGACGAGGGCTGATTTTTAGAAGTTGTGTTGGTCTTTGAATTTAAATTTTTAGAAAACTCCAAGGGACTCTGTTATGAAACAATAAAAATGAATTTTTCTGACATGACAGAGCATTTTGGTCGAAGCTTTTGCCAGGAAGAATTCATCCGTCTTCTACACGGTACTTTCAGGTAGGACTACTCCACCTGTTGGCAGCTTCCCATCAACAGGACTCCACATGTAAACACTGAACAGCTGAGTATCATATCAACAAAAAAACAGAAAAAAAAGCCAGGTCTAAAAATATAAGATAAATCAGAAAAAAAAGATATTTACATGATTCACTGTTGTGATGACCTGAAGACTTTAATAATTAATATTTCCAAACTGTGTGCTTTATTCTGTCTACTAGCCACCCTCCTACCTGGCCAGTGGAGTCCAATCTTTTTAATTTTGTCCTGGTCATTTCTATTTTGGTTGATTTTGATGCTGAGATGCCGAGAAATGAAATCCCTCTTCAAGTTTCTACTGAACACCTGGAGGGTTCAGGTGCAAACGTTAAACTTTATAATTTTATCCACCTTAATGAAAAACCTGGCTCCTTCTGGGAAAAAACAATCAGTTTTGATGATGCTGCCATCACTATGTTTGGTGTTCATGGTTATGAACTGTGTTCCATAACAGCTGATAAGAGATATTTCTTTTAAAAAATGCTGGTTAACTTTGCAGTTTTTTTTACACTAATAAAAATACGACACTCGCAAACTCACGCCCCCATGTAGATTAGATCTTCAACTCCACCACCAGAGCTCAGTTTGTTGTCCTAAGTCAACCTTAGAAACATTTTAGATCCCATACCGTTGCCATAAGATGCAAACTGAAGGAGATAAAATGAGGAAGTATCTCTGACACGCAAATTAGAATGCATACACAAATTCAAATCAGTAAACAAGCAAATTCACACACAGAGCTGTACTTACACAGGCTACAATCAAGTCCATGTGCAGATAAACAAACAATGACTTCAGGTGGCCAGGTCAGCTGATAAAAAGACAAGCAAATGGCCATTTAAATATAATTTCCATAATTCTTACTATCAGAAACAAACGGAGTAGTTTTTTTTCTGCCATGCACCATTTCATTTTCCTACCACCCACCGCCATGAGTGCCGCAGGGCAAAGGTGCACAAACACAGAGGAGCATAGTCAGGTCTGAATCGGCAGTGGCAGTCAAAACAAATGAGTGGGATAAATGCAGCAGCTCTTCCAGCTCCTGGTTTTTCACTAAACAGTCCTTTTCAGGTGCGCCACAAAAGAAAAATAATAAAGTGGCACAATTAGTGACACACTCTCAAAAAAAGAAGAAGAAAAACTCTCTCCCTGGGCTAATTATGAGCAATTTGTAAAGAGAGATGGAGAAAAGCACAAAGTGGGAACCTGTGAGCTGAGGTCAGTCCATCTACAGGTTAACGCTGCTGCTGCTGCTGGAAAGTAGAAAACATGCAGAGTGACCAGATCCTTCAGAACAAAGAAGGAAAATACGTTTTTTTTTTAGATTTAAATCATCATTTTGACTGTCAGTGAGTAATTTTGCTCAACCTCTTTTTGCTCGCCACATTAACAGAAGGCACAGTGAAGCACTCAGCTTTTTAACGTGGTTAACAAAGCATTAAATGGTGCGCTTAAGTGGCTGATCTAGATGGAGGAAGCTTCTCCACCACTGTGTCAAACACAAGGCCGGGTCTGACAGGTAGGAAAGGTTTACACAACAAAAGGGAGAGCAAAGAGTGAAAAATACTTTCAGAATACAGGAGAGGACAGTGTTTTCCTCAAAAAGACAAAAAAAATCCAAACTCCTCAACGACTGTCAAAGCATCCTGTACAACACCGGATGCTTTATGAATCAGAATCAGTTATTTTATTCTTAGTTTTCTAACGTAGAAAAAGTGGGTCTTTTATCCGAAGACCAGGCAGAAGGGCAGCAGATTAAGCAGAAACTCCCAGAGCTCCGCATCCCAGCTGATCCGGTGGGATTCCGAGGTATTCCCAGGCCGAGCGTAAGACTTAATCTCTCCACTGTGTTCCAGGTCTGCCCAGCGGCTTCCTCCCAGTGGGACCTGTCCAAAGTACCTTAGGAAGGGATTTTCACCTGACGCCCAAACCACCTCATCTCCCTCCAGAGGACAGGCAGACGGCGCTGAACAGCCGGAAAACTAATCACAAAAACAAAAAGAGTAATTTCCACTCCTCCGAAAAAAAAGATATTATAAGCTGCTTCTGCTCAGAATTTCACATTTTCAGCTCCGGCCAAACGATCCTGATCCTAGTAAGAAGATGCTGTCCTAATATACCAATCAATAGAGTGTTTATCTAATTCTTTGTCTGTTTAGTTTGCTTTAATCAAACTCTAGTTTGTTTGCCTAGAAAGTCTGGTTTGTTTGTGGAAGTATGAATGCTAATCAAACTCTGATGTGGACCAAAAGAGTGAAATCTGGTCCGAATACAAGCCTACGCCTCGGTTTGGTTGAGGTGAACGCTGCATATGTGACTGCAGACTATCAAAGTTTCTCATTTAAGTTTCTTTAAAACTCAGTTTCATTTCTCATGTCTAGTTTGTTTACATTTTTACTTTCTAAACCTATACCTAATATCTAATGTGAGACAGAATTGAAAGTTTTTACTATATTCTATGTGGTGTAAATTGGTTTAATATGGTCTGAAATGTGTAAACTGAAGAGAAGGCAAGCTGCACTTGAAAAACTGATGAGTTTAGAGGATGTCTGAATGTAATATAAGAAATAAATGGAGAATGGGACAAACCCAGAAAGCCTAGCTGCAGCTAATAAACAGGGTTTATGTGGGCACTATATCATTACAGTGTATGATTTCAGTGCAGACATACAGAGGTGTTTTGGCTTTAGTTACTGCTGAGAAAAAACAAAGTATTCTCCGTAAATGAATTTTCTAAATCCCACCAATTAGGGGGTGCCGGCACTTAGATGAAATATTGTTTCTGGATCATGAAGGAGCTGCTATATTAAATTCCAGCAAACTTCTGCTGACTGTTCAATCTGAGCTGGAGCAGAGCGCCGACACAAAGCTCCCAACAGGAAGCCGCCTTGCGTCAAGACCCTTAAACTCTGCGAAAAACCTGGAACTGGCAGCTTCTGCCCAAAAAACAAGTCCAACCCAGTTTGACCCCCAGAGTCCCCGGTGTAAAACTTCTTACCTCATTTCTGACACCGAAATGACTCCACCCTCCTCCAGACACAGCAGAAAAGGCTTATAAAGCGGAGAACACCCTTTTTTAAAGTCTCCCCTCTGGTAGTGCAATGTAGTAAAATGACTTCCCCTTGTTTGTTTTCTCTGAGCTCGGACAGAAAGGATGAAAAAGACATTTGGCACGGATGAGGATGTATGTTGGTGCTGATCTCGTTCTCTGCTCTGGGCCAAGCTCCATGGCAGAGGTATCTCCTGCCCAGCTGGAATAATAAGAGTCCGGATGATATTTCCTCCATAAACAACAGTAGGAAGAGGTAGGGACGGAGTTTGGGGAGCATCTTTTGGAAGCCTGCCTGTGACATCTAGCGAAAACTATCAGACAAAAGGTGGAAGGAGGGACGACGACAGAAAGGCTTCTGGCAGAGCTTGAAACGCAGAACTGACTAAATGTGACGGTTGAAAAACCCCCCCAGTCCTGTTGGGAGTCAATGAGCCATGGAGACGACATTGTTGCCCGGGTGTGTTTCATCAAAACAGGCTGAGTTTAGAGAGGAGATACATGGGCTCTTACCCAGGGCCAACAACACATCAGTTATATTCTGAACCTGATTTTATTTTATTTTTTCTGTTCAATCAATGAACCAATGTACATGAACAGTATGAGTTTTTTTATATATATTTTCTTTACACGGTCAGTGTTATGTTAAATCAACTTTTTGAGCTTTACATCATGTTACAATGTTATTCTCTCATCTAAATCATACCTGGATTGTTTCCTTGATCCTATTTTGAGAAATCATTTAATCTCCATGGCAACCACTCACTTGTGTAAAACGCCTGAGTGGACCTAGCTCCGCCTTTGAGACGCAGCTCCTCCTCTGAGCTGCAGTCTCTAAGCTTTAGAGCGTCTGCCTCACAGAGCAGATCTCCACGCTGCTCCTCAGACTAGCCAGAAGCAATTAGCAAACACCTGGTGGATCTGCACATCTGCCGATCTCAGAACAGGAGCTACTTCTGAGAGCAACGCTGGTAAAAACGTTGTTAAGGAGTCGATAATGGAGCCATGTTGTTACGACTTCCTGAAGATGGAGTTTCAGAAAAAACTGGAGCTTCTTAAAGAGACAGAGGCCCAATTTCAAGACAAAGTCAAATTTTATATTATGTAGCATTTTCATAACAACTGAAGGTAACATTGTTACTTGATTGTGCTATAAAATGGCGCTATGTGCCTGGAAAATAAATAGTACTGCCCCTTTAACAAAGCTGAAGGAGGTGCTTGATTAGGGCGGCACTATGGGAAGAACAGCCGCTGGTTGTTGAGATAAGAGACGTGTCGTATCCTGACCCATTCTTCATTTCTTTATATTTAGCTGTGAAATACTTTCCAGTATCTTTTAAAGTGGTTTTGATTAGCAGCTCTTCATGTTCTCTGGGGGAACTCTGGCTGCTTTTTACTCAGTTCAATATATAAACATTTTCAATATGTTTGATGAACCACTTTGCTCTGACAAACGAATCATTCAGGCATGAAAAGACTCATTAACCAAAGGAGTGAAACAGCATTTTGTCAACAGAAGACACACACCCTACAAGAATAATGTCCTTGCAGCTGTAAAAATTTCCCAGCCACATCGGCCTCACTGTATTTCACATCGGGGATGGTGTGAGCAGGCTGATGTGCATTGTTTTTTCTCCACTGTTGCATTCCCTGAAATTATCCAGGGAAATATATGTGTAACAATAAAATACGCCCATGAATGCAGAGCCAACAGATGGTCAGTGTAAAGTAAAACATTTGCAATAACACATTCAGCAATAAATACAGAGAGCACTTAAACAGAAGGTTTGCTCAAATAACTCAGATGCTGCAGGGAAAGAAGAAGCAACAGAATGTCAATAAACCAAACTGACGACGGAGGAGCGGGAGCTTCTTAAAGAGACAGAGGCCAATTTCAAGGCGACAAATCACAAAGTAAAATTTATTTTAATCCCTTTTAGATATTTACAGAATTTTCATAATAACTGAATGCAACATAAACTGCATTTCCACTGATTATATATTTGACATTTTGAAAATAAATTAGCTTAATGAAAACATACCAATTAAAAAAAAACAATAAAATGTTTTGAAGCTAGGATTTGGCTGCATTAAATTTGGTTTATATTGCAAAACTATAATGGAAACAGTTTTTAAAACAGGAATCACATGATCAACACCTGGATGTTACTACTGGCACAAACAACAAAGAAGAAAACAGAAAGTGGCAGGAGGATGATGACACTTCCTACGTATCTTCTTCTTGTTTTTTTAATGACTTATTACGTGAAGAAATGCATCCCTGTGTGGTTTAAATTGTGTTTCTTGCGTTATTTAATCAAAACAGTGCGGTCTCTTAAACATTAGTGGAATATTGACAGTTTTCCACTCATTTGTATCGGAGAAACAGCTATAAAGTGGCACCATGTGCCTGAAAAATGCATAAAACACTCCTTTTATAAAATCTTTCCTTGTGAAGTAAGCTATTTCAGGATACTAATTACATTAAGTGGTGCAGTTTCATTACTAATTAATAATACTTTCAAATAAATAAGTGTTTATTGCAGGAATCCTGTCACTTACAGGATTCAGAGCAGAGCTACACCCAAACTTAGCATGCGCCTCTGTACGTAGCATCAAAACAAAACGGGTTTTGCATGTAAACATTTAATGGCCTACAGATAATAAAAATTACCCATTAATATCATCAGGCGTCCCTTTCTTTATAAAGTATGCAGAGAGTGAATGTAGGTACATGGTGCAAGCGTGGTTGGAATTAATGTTTGGTATGCTAATCACTCTGAGAAGCACCTTGCAACACCTGCAAAGTCCACTCATGCTTTACATTAGGATTGAAATTAAATTAAAACACTTCCCTGGGGCTGGTTCACTAATAAAACTGACTACAAATTTCCCAACTGTCTCCAGCATTATCACCTCCTTTAGACCCAGACAACCTGCACCATGTTGGTTTTCATTTACCTGATATCCCAGCGACCCCTCGCCGACCTCCTGGGAAATCCCCCGCCATGTTCGGCTCGGTGCGAATAAGCTCACCTGTGGCAGGAAAATGCCAGCCTCTGTAATAAGATTTGTGATGAATATCTGCGGCACGGCCTTGAAGTTCTTCCAGCATCTCAGTCACGTCAGTGCAGAAATAAAAAAAAAAGTTTTCAAGTTATCTCAGAGACGGAGGACTAACCTATGTAGACAAAACAAAAGATATTGTCTTTGCTTTCTGACCACACAGAAAAAAAACAACACAATTTATGTTCTTCTGACGCAACACATGAACAAATAGTATAAACAACTTATCAAGGAAGATTTTCACATTTAAATTCTGTCTCTTTTCAATCTGCATATAAAATGACAAAATCAATCCTAAACATTTTTATCTAAAAGTAACTAAAATAGGCAGGTTAGCAATTAATTTATCAACTTGCACAAGTGAGTCTTGAGGCAATGAAAGGAGGGAGATGAAAGGTGATAACATTAACATGTTACTTTTAAACACTCCATTAAGCACCATAAAAATAAAGTTGAGGTTAACAATGTTAAAGCTGTTTAATTAGGTTTTATGGTGACAGGATTGTTAGCACTGCTGCCTTGCAGCAACAATGTCCTGAGTTTGAATCTCAATCAAACACTTTTACAGAGTTTGTATGTTTTCCCCGGATAATTACGTTTACTTAGAAAGACCAGCAACAAGCGTCTCTGGTTCAACACTGTCTATAAATTAATCTTATACATGGTTAATTATCCTGTTCACTGTTACAGACTGGCGATATGTTCATGAACATTCACCACTGCAATCTGTTACAGAAAACAGATGAATGGATGTTGCTTTAAGATGCAAATCAGATTATCTTGCTTCTTCAGTTGCAACTGTAGAGAAATATGATAACGGCATAATATTTAGTCGATGTTAGTTCACCCAAAACAAGTTTCGCAACTTAGAAACACCAAAGACTGGTTTGTGTTTCATGCCTTGAGGGTGTAAAGTCATTGTCAACAAATGTTAGAAGACAGCAACATTCAGAAGCAGAAACATGACGAGACTGGAAAATAAAAACAGTCTGTGGCCAGCAGAGCAGCAAAGGTGATGACCTCTGAAGTCTGGCAGCAGCTCCAGCAATTTCCAAGAAAATAAAACAGATCAAATCCAAAAATATACAGCAAATATACTGAAAAAAACTCATTTGAGTTTTTTTAGTATGTTATTTAAATGGAAGAACATTTCTGTTAATGTATGCATGACATGATTTTTTTTATAATTACTTTCACACTTTTGGACCAAGACTGGGTCCAGTGTTAGCATAATTAATTTGTACATACATGTAAATGATAGCTTGCATATGAACGTTAAGCACTTGAAGTTGGTTCATGGACACAAAAAGTCAATTAAAATCTTATAAAACCATCGGGATTTATTTGAAAACACTGACAGAAAAACCCAAAGTTTCCCCCCAACAGCCAGATTTCTCTTGGATAATGTGAACATGATCTCTTCTGTCTGTTCTCACTCCCTCTATCATTTTTCTGAGTCTAGGTGAATGCGCATGGCTGCTTTCGTAATCATTGTTTTCAGTTGAATTTGTGATTACAGTTTGTGGGCCGGTTTAAAAACACTGTCTAGTCTTTTAATATGACCAGCTGCTGTTTATAAATCCAGACTAAGACAATGTGTGGAACTCCTGTTTATAAAACCTGATCTCAGATCAGAAAGGAGATTTCGCAAACACCTGTTCTTTTAAAGAGTGTTTTTAAATCGAACTGTTGATATCAGTGTTTGCTGCAAACCTGCACAGAAACTCAGAGTCCCTCAGAGGGAGGATCAGAGATTTACTGGGAGAGACAGTTTTAGAGATGGAAAGAAAAACCAGTTCGTTTCTGTTTTTACAAAGCTGGCTCTCACACGCTCCTGGTTTAGCGCTGCGACCGCGGTGCTGGAAAAAAACAAATGAGTTTGCCTGTGTGTCTGAACCGGTGGTTCCAAACTTCTCCTCATTAAAAATTATGAAGCCACCTTTGGTTTGGGGCTCTTTCAATATTGCAAAAGTACACTGCGTCCTGCAGCAGATTTGCGATTTAACTCAAGCCCACCTCCCAGGTCTGCAGAGGATTCTCTGAACCTTTCTGGTTCTGCGTTTCAGGCAATTTATTATATCATATTCTAATCACGATGAACATTAACCATGTTTTTGGCATGCGAGAGAACAAAACAACGAAAATCAAATTAAAGAAAAGCTGGCTTCAGCTTCATCTTCTACTCAAAGCATTCATATTTATTTATTTTGATAACTTTTCAACTTTTCCCCATTTGATTTGAAGTGGTTGTGATGATAAACTATAGGTTAGGATGAGCTGCATGTGTTTAACAGCAACTCTAGATAAGAAGTTAAGTAAAATAATCCAACACTAACATGGTCTGTGTGTTGTGTGTAAGCACCTGTTGTTCCCAGTTACATTCACGGTTAATTTAGATATAATATTTGAAACATCCTGAGTGCTGTTTTAAGAGGCTCTCTACTTAAGCTGAACATGGATCAGTCAGAAAATGTGACTGTTTGTTTCATCTCATATAAAATGCACTTAAGACAAAAAAGTCCCACATCAAATCCATTCGGTACGATCAAGGATCGCCAATTCTCCTGCAGCTGCTTGGGCTTCTAGGGAGAAAAGTAGTTCCAAGCATTTTGGAAAGCTGTCAACACTTCTAAGTGATAGTCAAGAAGAACGATTACCGGAAAATTTTGGTGAAATTTAAGGGGTGCCAGTGCAGCTACCACTAAAAATCCAGCACACAGTTATTTTCAGAAATCAGGAGGCCACTTTGTAGTTTATGATGTTGATGTAAATTCATAATGTTAGAAATGGAAAAGTGTGAAAATATGAGCAAAGTTCAGCCAAAAGTTGTAGAGGAAAAAAATTACACGTTTAACAAAACATTAAATGTGGATGAATAGCAGAACGAGCAACCAAAACAAAATAGCAAAGTCTGTAGCTCACAGGTGTCAAACTCGAGGCCCGGGGGCCAAATCTAGCCCGCCGCAGCTTTTTATGTGGCCCTTAGAATCCAAATAACATCAATAATTCCCTCCAGTTTTTCACAAATCCACAAAATTCACACAAAATCAACAAATCTCCACATTTTTTTCTGATTTTACTGCAAATTTTCTCAAAATTGGTCCAAAACATTGATAAGTGACTGCTGCCTCGGCCTTATTTGATGTCAAGTTATAGTCTGTAACTGACACAGGGAGTAATAAAAAAAATCACATTCAACATCATACATCAGATCAAATATCGTACAAATTCCTTACAAACCTTTCTAAATTGGCACCACAAAATCTGTAATTTTGATTGCACTAAAACACTAAAACAATGTGTTGAAAATGCTGGAGCCATTTGTTTTGGCTAAAATATGACTTCAAGCTAATGCTACATGTGCTGGACGGACAGGGACTTAAAATCCTGAGATGGCAGCTGCAGTAAAGTATTTGCTTCTTTATTTGGCACATAAAGAAAAATGACAACAATGCTAATAGTTCTGCACAGACATGAATTATTATTGTTTGGACAAAGAGGTTATTAATATTGAGAAATTATCAGGTATTTTGTATGGAGAGGAAACATAAAATACCTGATCCTTATAAACAACAGCCACTGTTATCTCAATTATCTTGCTTCTGTTTTTACTCAGGGTGTAACTGTGTCATAAACTTTATGTCTTGTTCCTCGATTTTAATTGTTTTCTTCATTAAATAAAAGTAAAAAGTACCACTAAGCAAAACTGCAAACATTAAAACCTTTGAGTTTTTCCACTTATTTCACATCCAAGCAGCGATTGCAAAAATACATTGAAATAATGTGTTATATAGGAGCAGCACATCGTGGTGTAACGTAAGAAAGCTGAAGTTGCTAAGTAATATAATAACAATGGACGAGGGAGATGCCGAGTCAGCAGGGGAAGCCCACTCCTTTTCTCAGACTGGCACACAGAAACACAGACAGGTATTTAAGACTCAAACAAACATTCACTGTGAGGATAAATATGAGTCATTTCAAAACCATATCTGAGTCCGTAGTGACCGAACCCTCTGGTGACCGCACATGTAAATTTGTATGTCTAGAGTTTTATCTCAGCGATACAACAGGGTAATTCCAGTCTTGTGCCGAAGAAGTAAAATGCTGAAGAGTTTTCACCGTCTGCACTTTACGGTAATTCACCAAAATCCCCTGATTCTCTGGGAAAAGTTTTCAGTGTTTGTGAATTTTGTAAACACGTACAATGCATAACTACCAAAGTCATTTCCACCGTTTTATGTTTTGATCTACTTTGTTCTACTCATTTTCTCCAAAAATATAGCTTGAAGTCAAGAGGGAAATGGAAAAATAATAAGATGAATAAATCTGCTGAATGGTGATAAGGGAACTTCAATATGTTTGCACTGTGACAATAAAAAGGAAAATGAAAATTATAGTGGACAGTTAGTATTTGTGGAGGTTAGGGAAAACAACTACCTGTTAATATCCGAACTTGACATTCCTCTAAAAACACACAACTGCCTCTTCTAATAGTGCAATAATCAAATATACATTAATATATCCATGATTTTCTTTGTTTTCTCTCTTTGAGTTGCAGCAAATCAGCGACAGGTGAAATAAAAGCTGCTTCTGGATTGGATGCTTTGTAAATACCAAAGAGTCAAGCAGCATTATGCCTGCATATTTCAGCTTTTTTATGCATTTGAGATATATTCTAAAATCTGTGAATAGGTAAATCCACAAATCCTCAACCACCACTAGTGGTCCACTGTAGTTTACTTAGTACTTCACTTCAATCTTCAAACATTATTAGCATATTTGATTTCCAAACAGTATTACAGCTGAAGTACGTTATCTTAATCCAGTTGGTTTGTGTGCTTTGGTTCCTGAAATCTCTAAAATCCTGAGGTGTTCAGGGTAATCTGGTACACCTGTTTTTTCTGCTGGAACCTGAAAGCACCTCACCTGAGACCTTTAGAGATCACATGTACAACTCCTTCTTATTCTCCAGCATCTGCATCGACAAGACGCGGCTCTGCTAACTCACAGCACCGTGTTCACGCTGCAGATGTTTGTCATAAATATTCATAAAGGCGCCTAATGGCAATCATTACTCCAGTTCGGTCTCTTTGCCTTGGCAGGCCCCCCAGTGCATCCCGCTGCCAAAGCGTCTCTTGAACTCTGCACTCTGGTGGCTGCTGTGATTGATTGGGACTGTCATCGCGGGAATCCTCCAGTCGCGCTCGCTCACACGGCCGGCCAGACAAACATATGATAAACACAAACACGGCGGTACCACACTGGCACGGACAGTCAGCTTACTCACTAATGTGATCAGCCATCAATCTCACAGTCCCTACACGCTTTCTGAGTGTGGGTTTGCTCTTACGTGCTTGCAGCCGCTTGTTTACATCCTTTTCCTGCCTATAATCTTGTGTGTAAAGCTAAAAACAAGCATGACTGAGCTGAGGTCAGGATAGGTGGAAGAGGTTCACCTAAGGTTGCCAGAGGAAAAAAAAAAACAACAGCAGAAGACGATGGATGTTTGAAAGACTTTAAGAGAATGTGGGATGTTGACTAAGAGCTTAACGGCAGCCCAAGATGGATCATGGCCGGTCTAACTGTAAAAGCAGTAATGGTAGGCTATAAAAGGGTGAAGGGTCTGCTCCTTTCTACCTCTTTCCTCCACATTTCTTTGGTTTGTGGCTGAAGGCCCACGTCTCTCTCTGTGACAACGATCTCTTCTGAGAGCAAGCGCTTCATAACACCAGAGGGATTAAAGCAGCTGTGGGTCGCCTCCAAATGAGACTCGAAAATCCACAGGAGACATACAGAGGAAGTGGAGGCAAAGACAAGAAGAAAACACTTATTTTGGCAGGCAGATAACTTTATGAACAAACAGAAATATAAATCTTTCAGAAAGAAAGCACAGGCGGAAATCTCTCAGAAACACACATCAGATCGACTCGTTTCATGTTAAATTTATATTTGCTTTCAGGTCAGATCTCTTTAGAAATACTCCAAGGCTTTTGATAGCCAGGAAGTAAAGCTGACGTTCTTTCCTGAAAGCAGATCCAGATTTGATCCACCGAGGCGCCTCTCAGAGGGCGCCATGTTGGGTCGCAGTCAGGTGGCCCAAATTTCAATCTTCCTCTTTTGAATTGAACCATTTCAAAGTGTCTCCTGGGACGCCGCAGTAGGCAGACGGTTGGACTTTGAAGACAAATGGAAGAAGTGAACATGCTGCAAACCGTTGAAAACACAGAACATCAACCAGAGGACAAGACTTGCATCTAGTCTTTGCTGTTACATCTGCTCATGTGGTTGATATTTGATCAAAAGGTCCAAGAAGAACAGGAGTTTCGTTTTCGCCCTTGCTGGATGTACTGGAGGGTAAAAGTGGAGCGTGCTGGTTTTAATTCCCCTCTGTTGACGCACTAAAACACAAACAACAGTTTGTCCCAGAATGTTCCACGATGCTCAACGGGACAGAAATGCTGAAGGGTTTTGAGTTGCACCTTGTGGGTTTTTTTCTCCTTCCATCGCTCTCTCTGACTTGCAGAACAGAGTAGGGCAACAGGCTGGGGAAACATTGATTAATCAGCTCCTGGGGGCCATGCGGGGCCACGCGGGGCCCAGCGTTGCACATGAAAGCTTTGGGAACGTGAACACTGGATCTCTGGTTCCTGACTGAGATATGATGTCTTAATTTGTCTGTGTCAGGATCAAGAAGACAGAAAGGGGAATGTGCCGTGTCTCGCAGTGATTAATCTCAGCTTTGTGTTTCACAACAGAGTTTTAAAGGTGTCTGATATCCTGGTTGGGTCAAAGGTCACAGGCGAATTGCTTGTTGAGAAGGAAGGTGAGCCGCGAGAAAATCTATACCGCTCCAGTTTGTCAGCGGTCCAAGGTATGCACTTTATTATTTCAATGAATTTCTTACCAGTAACGTCTACATAATACATTAATTTAACATTTTAAGGATGTTGATAATTCAGTCTAATTTTTCTCTGTATAAGATGATTTATTTCAGTTATTTAATTAAAAATGGGAAATCATTCTTTCAAATTCTCAACTGGGCTTTGGATCAAAATCCTCTCTAGCCTGCTTTTATTTTTGATGCTTGAGTCTTATTCCAGTGCACTTTTTCCTTCCACTCATCTTTCCGATGATGTGTGAACGTCCAGCTTCAGCAATGACCTTTTGGGTTAGTGACTCTTGATACCTATGAAGTCGGCAGCCGTCTTTATGATTGTGTCAAATCATACATTTTTTAAACCAAAAAACTAAATTTTAATTTTAAAAACTTGATCAATCTAACAATCTAAATTTTGTGAGAAACTGAATTTTTAAGCTTTCATTTGATACGCAGGATTCTACTTCACTTTTTTTTATTTAATTACCGAATTAAAAATAATTTCTTGATGACACCATTATTTATATCTTACATAGAATTTTTTTTTTACAGGATTCTGTACTGTATTTTTATGATTCAAAAAGATTATACTGTAAGAAGATCAAATATTTGTCTCAAATATCAAGTTACAGCAAATCAATAGTAGAAATTTTTGAAACTTTGCCTTGTTATCCGATCAGGAGAGTAGACCATATGATCACACAATCAGCAACATGCATTATGGGTAATCTCCTGTCCTTTAATTGGTGCATCTGAGCAAGATGAAAAGTAAAAAGATCACAGTCGTCTTCTCCTGTCAAAAAAGTCGAATGCAACATTCATTATCATACATTAATTGCTGTTGATAGTCATATTTATGAGATTTAATTTTTTATTTTGTTTTTTACGTTGGGTTCTTTGAAGATGTGGTGTGTTACAGTTTTTTTAAGCGAATGCCTTGTCAATGTTTTTCATCAAGTACTTTGGAATAAATTTTTTTAGACGTGCATCTTGTTTGTGTTGACATGTAAAAAAAACGTTTGCCATAAAGCAGACCTTTGTTTCAACAATAAACAACAGATGGAAGATGCTGATCCACGGATATCCGCATAAGTTCCCTGAAGATGTCGCCTGAGCTTCGGGTTCTTTCAGACATTCTGGCATTTATTAAAGAGCTGTATGTGAAAAATCCAAAAAGAGGGGAAAACAAACTCTAAAGATGTAATTCCAAACAGTATACACTCAGGGCTGTCTGTGAGCTTGAGAAATTTACACATAATTGTTTCAGTATGGTCCAAAGGCATCTGTTTGTTGGAAATAAACACCAGTTTGAGAGGGGAAAAGGTCCTGAAACCCAATATTCTAATTGCTCGAACTTCTTCCATCGGCTCAGTGTTCCTGCTTTAACAAATCAGAACTTTTGTTTTAAAAGCAGGAGTCAATTGGACGAATCAATCAGTCATTGATTTTACTGGTCGAGTCCCGTGGGAGTTTCACAGAACAAAACATGCCAGAAACACTGCTGTACAGAAATTAACATTCTGTATTTTCTGCCATCTATTGAACAACCTCTAAGAGCAAAAATGTTTCTCTCAAACCTGTAATCTTCCAGTGTTGCCTTTAATATGTAAGAGGTTATTATGTTCCAGTAGGAATTATTGCTGCTCTGTTTCGCCAGGACCACAAAGCGTTGCTGTGCCAACACTCGTCTATGGAAGAGGCAATCGTTTCTTCTTTTTCTTCTGATCATACCTTAAAATGAAACATGCAGAATTTATTTTGAACTCAAACGTACAGTTTAATACACCATTAAATTATATTGCTTTATGTTTTGGCTTCTGGAAATACTTTGAGTCTGGAATAAACTTTAGTTTAAGGGAGAGGTCAGCATTTTGATAGAGTTTCTGTTAAAGTCAAACATTTAAAAGCGTTCTTAGAGCAGATACTTTTAGCAACACTTCAGTTTGACAGCATTTAATTAATCACTTCATCTGTTCATTTAGTCATCTGATCTTCTCATTTTAGATCTTGATCTAGTCTTCAACAACTAAAACACGACATTAAAAAAATCAATGCTGCATTCAGGGTAAATGTTTAGCAAAAATGATTTCTGTACATATAATTAATATTTCACCTAGAGTGAAACTCTGCCTTGTGTTTGATTAAAGGTCATTACAAAAAAATCTTCAAGTTAATTAATCCACTTAATTAACAACCCAACAACCAATCTGTTGAAATTTTCAAAAATCATGTTTTTTTTTCACATTCTGTCACGTATGGAGCCACAAAAAGGTCATAATTATTGCAAATAAAAACACAAGTTGAAACAGAAAAAAAAACATGAATCTGAACAGCAAATTTTAGATTTATGACCTGAAAACAGTGTTCAAAAAGAAAATTAAAAAAACTTTAAGTTTAGTTAATTTTAATTAGACTTCATATTTTACATTGTTTTTGTTTCAGTTTAGATCTCAGATCTTCAGATTGAAGTCTGTTTCAATCAATTTTCAAATTAAGAACTTTCAGGTTATTTTTATCTGACTCAAATTTTGACCCCAATCTAAAAGGGGGAAGCATAAACGTGTAATAAAGGAAACACAAATAAATCTTTTATCGTCAAAGAAGGTTGAAACATTCAGTTTCAACTTTTATTTTCTGTTTCAAATAGTTTTTTCAAACATACTGTAATTATGACCCTTTCCTGACTCCGTACCACAGAAAACTGGTAAGATGTTATAAAGCACTCCACTTAGTCACTAACATAATTTTTATCTTCATGAGCCAATTCTTTTATTAACCAATCAAATTAATCCAAATACATCTGTAGAGCTCTTTTCATTCAAACTACGTCAGACCAAAGAGGCCAAAAACACACAAATTGCTAAATAAATTTTAAAAAGAGTCATTGTCACTTTTATCACCTTATTTTCCTCCAGGTTTCTCATTATTTATGTCTATTTGACATGCTTTTATTGCATACTCTAATAGAAATCAGTGTTATTTATTTTATTGGTTGTTCTCTCTGACAGATTTTTTTCCTGTAAGGAATATTTGCCACTGACTTAATTCCTTAAAACTTGCCAAGTGGTTCTGGAGTTCCCTGAGTTCTCAGCCTGACACGGTCACACACATCCACTCAGGACGTGACGCAACCTCACCAGCCTTCATTACGAGGCCAAGGTTGCCAGCTCTGCGCGGTATTTTCATTTAACGTCAGTGGCTCGATATTAAAAGGGGCAGAGTTAGGCCCCTCCAAGGCAACGTTCACACTTCTGAGCCATTAGCCCCAAGAGGTGCATCAGTCTGCTCTTTAAGGGCCGTCTGCATCTGGTTTTAGTTAAAAAAGCGTCATAAATGTGAAGTGAAAATATGCCAAAGTCATGACAGACAGATGGTGCAGTAATGATTTTTAGAGTTTGGGCCAGCCTGTATAGGAGGAAGCGAGCAGGGCCTGCTCAGACTCATGCCTCACTGCGCTTACTGTCGCTAACACAGCTTCTTTCAACGCACAGGCCTGAAATGTTCATTTTAACCTTCAGAAGGATAAATTGTTTCAAGTTTTTCTACTTTCTGAGAGCAGGGAGGGGTGGTGGGGTAAATTAGGTCCAAATTGCAGCATATTCAGCCAATATTATTTACATGGCTGTCATTCTGACTTGCTGTGGGGCCACTCAAAGCCCCTTTTTATTTCCATTTCTGCTGACAGCTTCAGGCTCATCCCTGAACTGGTATAATTTGCTGCTCTGCCTCACGGTGCTCCGTCTCAAGCCGAGGCATGCTCCCCGCCTGCTGCTGCTGCAGGATTCCCACTAACACACACAACCCAAACATGACTGCAAGGCATCATTTTCTTTCTATCACATTCCCACAGTTCCTCCCTCCCTCCTCTATGTTTTTTAGCTAAAGCGCTTTGAAACCTTCTGTAGATTTCTGTGTAGGAGTTGACCAGGGTGAAAGCGGCGAGGCTGGAAGCCAGAAAGTTCAAACACATTGTAAAAAGACACCATTTATAACAAGATATGGCAAACATGTCGTGATCAAGCCCTTCCACCGACACAGAGCTAAAACAAGTGATTAGAGATCACACAGTCATCTCTTCACTCCTCGTTCCTTCAGTGCAAATCTTTAAGACAGTGACCTTTCACCTCCCCTACGTCCACAGAAAAGTTTTCCTAGTGGTTTTAATTGTTGCTTTCCTCACAAAAGACACTTAGATAAATAATAATCCAACTTCAAGGAGGGTAAAATACAAAAGCGAGACATAGACGTACTCTTGAGGTCTGGGCTTCGACTCGCAGACGTTTTTGTCACAAATCAAAACATCCCACATGAGCGTGGAGATGAAGAGGAAGCCCACGGGTGAAGCCTGCTGCGATTGTCTCCTGCTCTCTGAGCCCCGCAGGCATGCGAGGTGCCGCAGTCCTTCCTGCCTCCAACAACACGGTGTCTGCAGCGCCGCGGGAGCCGACTGACACTGACTGACAGCTGGTGTGCTTCTGCTTCTGATGAGCTTTCTTCTTTTTTTTCTACCTTCTTCCCATCTGCTGGCTCCCATTTGTGTCTTTGAGGGCCTATTCACATTTTATTACAATATTTTTTCTCTCTTAAAGATCTCGTCGCCCATCAGTAACTCCTAAAGTTATGACCAGGGACAGGTAAAGTGAGAAACATCGATTATATTCATGTTAAAAAATGAAGATGCCTGTCAGGATCTGTGTTTTTCTGTGTTTATTTAGAGTTTTCTGTGTCCTTAAGTCTCTTCGTTGTCCTGTCCTCCCCTTGATTGTTCCCAGGTGTGTCTCGTCTCTGTGATTACCCTCCCGTGTATTTAACTCCACCTGTGTTCCTTGTTCCTGGTCGGGTCATCGTCAATGTCCAGTCTAGTTGTCGTCGTCAATGTTAGCTTCTGTCGTCAGTGTTTCCATGTGCCTGCTGCTCGTTGTTTTGCCTGGTTTTCTTCATTAAATCTTCATATTCGTCATACCTGGGTCCGCTGCCTCACCACCAACGCCGCACCGCTTCATGACAATGCCACATTAAATGTTGATTTCTCATTGAAGATATCATCAGATATTGATTGTCTGGTCTTATTTATATCTCTGGGTAATAACTTGATTTTATTGGATGAAGCAACAAAAATTTTGCCCATTTAACAAAAGTAATTGTAAAATTTAGTTTGTTTGGTAAAAACATCAATGAAACCACTTTTTGCCATTGGTTTAAGGAGGGTTTGCTCCAATCCTCAAGTTTAAAGAGTTTATTCCATTTATAGACCATTCCCCAAACCCCACAATAACTCAAATGGATAAAGATACAAACTTAACTCTGGCCAGAACTTTCCACTTTCCAATTGTCCACTGGTGGCATGTTCTGCCACCAGTGGACAATGACCCAGCAATGTCCAGTTCTGGGACATTGCTGGGTCCAATTCTCAGTCCTGAGCATGTTGAACCATTGTTTTTCTAAATCCTAAACTGGAGAATAACTTCAAGAACTGAAGATGAATAAATACAATTTTAATTGGTAACAGGTGAGGAAGTCAAAATTGGGTGAAATAAAGCAACATATGCCTTTGATATATGCAGCGGATAAAAAAAGCTGAAATATTTGATCATTTAATTCTTGCAGAGCACAAAACAATAAAAAATACTTAAGAGGTCAGTGGGGACTTTTGTATATATAAAGGCCAGAGCAAGAAAGCAGCTTTGACCTGTATCAAAGCTGGTCGACGCTTTGATGCAAGTCAAGTCAGAGCTGCTTACAGGTAAGTCAATGGGTCCATTAGGATTCTGGTGTCATCATGACAGTGAAGGGGTTTAAAATAGTAACCAGCTGGAAGCTTAATCCACAAACGTAACCTGGAACATCTATACCAGAATCCATAGATGTTTAGTGTTTCTATCAGTGCTTACCGTCCAGCTGTTTCAAGGTATGTTTCTGGAAACAAAATAAAGTGAATTCATGTTTTTGGAAATGTAATATCGGTTTTGATTTGTCCTGTGTAGGAAAATAATCTGAAAACTAATAAGAACATAAAAACTCTGGTTAATTTTATTGAACTTCTTTAACTTTCTGAAAATGTCAGTAGAGGTTAAGTTGGTGAGTTATTACTGCGATTTACGTTAGATTTAAAACTAAACCTTGCTTTCTTGGTCAGAAGATATTGTGGATCACCTCAAGGAGTTATTTGTATTTTAAATTTTACAGAACCAAACTCTTTGTAACGGTGTGTTATATGAAATCCAGTGTGTGGTATTCCACCTTTGACAAAATGGTTCAGTGCTCAGGATCCATCATGGAAACCCAGAATTCCTCTTTCCAGCCAAACTATCCAGCAGATTCTGGGAACTACACGCCGTTTGCAGGCCAGAAGGGATACAGAGTCTCTCTAGTGAGTTGTGGGTCACCTCCTAGTGTGATTTTCCCAGAAAGTCTCAAAAAAGAAGGCGTCAACGAGACAGATGTGGACGAGAGAGAGAAGGCGTGTGTGAGTATTTCAAGTCCCCTCTGTCAGAGCTTCACCACTTGTTTCTAAGGTAACGCTGGGCCACTGTACATTTTTCAAGTTTGTATCTGAACTGCAAATGAAGACTGTCTTGTCACATAAACAAGACATCAAGATACTTGAACTCTTCTTCTGGGAGCAGAAACGTACCCCAAGCTTATCTGTAGATCACACATACAACGTCTAAAAGTGACTCTTTACCATTTCTGTGATCTTTTGCTAACAGGTTATGGTATAATATCCCTTTGACATGGTATAAGAGACCTCCCCATCTCCTGAATCCAACAGGGAAATCAGTAACCGGCAGCTATAGCTCACCTCTCGAATGTTAGCTTTGCCTCCCAAAATCCCTCCCTGTCACTGTGAAGGGACAGATTCTGAATATGGCTCCAGCTTTCTATTTAAATCCATAACCTATGTGAAGGATAAAACTTAATGACCTCTGCATCTCATTTTCTGGGGTCCTGTCCGTGCCCCCTCTTCCTTCAAGATCACCCTGCAGCTCAATGGGACAGAACAGACGAGAGGAGCCACCGTGCCGTGGAATATATAATGACATCTTCTGTTAAAGCCCCGAATGGTTATAGGCCATAAAAACACAGGAGCTCATCTTAGAAATCCATGGTCGAAAAGGAGATGTGGACAGCAGCAGCAGGACAGCCGGCATGCAGCTCTTTGTTATGTATAAATATCTTCCCTAAAACTCCAGTTTAAAGTATTTCCCATCTGTTTCAGTTGTTTATAGCCGCCTTGTCTTTGCTGCACAGTGTGAATCTTAATGTTAACTCTCCCTGCTCTTGTAGCTAATGCGGCCTGGCCTCAGTGTATTATCTTAAAGTATCAAGGGTTGTAAATCAGAGGTCTAGGGGCACTCTAAGGAGGCTGAAATTAAATCAGCGTTTCCTCCCATCAGCACGAAAACTGAAACCTAACCCCGAGATGCTGGGAAACACGCACACACACCCCGACCCGAGCTCACACATCCAAAGCCGTTAGCTCCAGGTACTTTAACCCTGACGGTAGAGCTGGGTGGGAGCCAGCGCTTTCAGTCATACACCCAAATATTCGCCCTGTTCCCACTTTTTTTCCCTGCTCTGACATATAGCTTTGGCCAAGCTCCCAAACCTAAATGGCTGAAGTCATATATACTGTATATGCTGCTCAGTATGGGGAGCTTAGCTGAGTGGTAGACCAATTTGTGAGAATAAAAAAGGAGCCATATGGCTATACGATTTCAGCCCAACACATAGAGGTGAAGCAGATTAAAACCCAAAGGATTTATGACTTATAAAATTTGAATATTAACTGTAACCGACAGCATTGTAGTTTTTAGGTGGGCCAGACCTTATATCCTGGGATTACCAAGCCGGTTGAAGGTTTTTATTGATAGCACTTTCAGGAAGGCGGATGAAAAACTACATATCAAGGAATGAAGGACAGGCTTAGTGTTAGCTCCACACACACTCCAATGCTCATTAACATTAACCTCAGCACTTCAACAATGTCAAGTACCATTAGGAGGCTGATGCAATGCAACAGAGAGCTGGTGTTCAAATTTGAGTGTGTCCCCATCACACAGAGCCTGGCACTGTGTCTTGTCTAGTCTGCATGAATTTAAATAGTGCATTTAAAAATCTGCCTTGCAACAAATCACTGCTGTTTTTGCTTTTTACACTTGCTTGACACAAAAAACTGTTTCAGATCATCAAACTAAATTGAGGAATAAAGTACTCAAACCAACAAATGGCTTGAGTTGGAGCAATGCTGTCTTTGCTTTAAACCAGACATAACAATATGCCCTGTGCACCATCAGACCACAGCATATTAAATGTTCTTTTTGTTTTAGAATCGTAACCACCGACCGCGAGGAAAATGAAGCTTCAGATGTTGATTTCGGTTCATTTCTTACCCCTTGAAAAGTGACTGATTGAAATATTTGAGTAATTTTTGTCGACCAGCAACTGCTGGGAAGATTCACTCTAGTTCCATGTCTTCTTCATTTGAGGTTAATGGAAACTTTGGCTTTCCAAAGCTTTCCAGATAGACAGATATTAGTGACTTTTTCTCTCATCTGTTGTTGAACCTGAGTTTGGGGAATGATGTGTTTTTGAGGTTTTTTGCCTACTCTATGCAGGTTCTATTGAAGCAAATTTCTGATTGTACATATCTGGCAGAATTCAGATCGAGATGTGTAAAAAATATGGTTTATCATGTATAATTCATGATTTTAGCTAACAGGGTCGTAAGGGACTGCAATTAATTTTTCACATGGAGTTTGGTTGGTTACCAATTGTATAGACAAGGTTATATGTGTCTGTTGTTAAACTCAAAAAGAAGAAATTTAATAGGGAGCAAACCTGTCAAGGGTGCATCCTGTACCTCAGTCAATGAGCGCAGGAGATGGGCACCAACTCTTCCATGATACTGCAAGGATAAAGGGGAATAGTTAATGGACAAATGGATTAATGGATGTCCTGCTCTGTTGGTAAACCGTGGGTTTGCCCAATGCTATCAATGTCACCTTAACAGTAGCTCTTATTTTAAGTTTGTTCCTGCCAAACTTCAGCTCTTCATAGAAACTGTATTCCCTGATGACACTTTAACCGTTTTAAAATGGATCAAAAACAAGAACTGTGCTAAAATAATCACAGACCTGGTGAGAGACACATACTGTGAGCTAGTATGAGCTAGCATAAAATACATGAATGCTTTTATGGGAATTAAAAAGTTACACAGGGCTTAAATACAACCTTTAATGATCCAAACATGCATTTCATACATGAAAGACTGCTTGAAGAAACTGGAGTTCATGTTGGGAGAACAGCTTACCTTTATAAAATTGTCCCGGTATTGGGATCGACAGAGAACTTTAGAACATATGTCAGCAAAAGTTGATCTACAGTCAAATTTCTCCATGTGGTTCTCAACCGGAAAAAGGCAAATAATATCAAAGACATATTTAGTTATAAACTTGATCTCTAAAGCAAAAGCAACTATAAAAACTAAATTCCTGAGAGGTTTTCAAGATAACCACAGAAAAATAACACTCTTTCAAAAACACAAGATTTTATTTAGTACTGCTCTTAGAACAGCAAAAATACCTGAAATTAATTTTCTTTCCCCACCAAAACTCTCCTGGGAAATCATATGTGTTTACAAAATTTGGTATAAATAACCACAAATCAGAAGTGACACTTAGCACACAAATAATAAATTGTTTATTCCTTTCTTGGGAACTGCAAACTGCAGGGTAGATCAATAAACACAAACCAGACAGTCTCTTAATGTGCTTGGGTTTAAGTCAGGTTTCCTATACAGCCTGAGAAAAGACCCTTTCTCCATGGTGTGGAGATCAAAGCAACATTAGGTGCAAAGCTGCAGCTGACTGATTTCCTTGATTGCAGATTTAGAAAATGAGCAATGTGTGTTAATGCGTCAACCAAAGAATTTATTTACATCTAATCAAATGAAAAAAACCTGAATGATTGGAGCTTGAAGCTATCAGTGAGTAATCCAAGCTTAGATTTTGATAAATGTAGCACCTTTTATCTAAATATAAGTTATTTTATGTCATGTTAGGTAACGTCATGATACCTAAAAACCCCTTAGTGCCATCCGTTGTCCAGTCTAGTCATCAAATACCGCTCATGTGGTCGCAATCTTTCTCAAAATAAAGTTATATTCTCCATGAGAAAAATCTACTTATCCCAAGAAAGACAAATAAAATGAATAACTGAGACATATGTTATGTTTTTTTCTTACAGTGCACTGATGATCCCACTTTGTAACTCATGCATTTATATATATTTTAGCTCAACCACATGATCCTTTGCCTAAAGCTATGCATTAGTGAGTAACAAAGCTTGCTCACCACGAACAACAAATTCCCGAAATTTTGCTCCCCAAAGTTTACTTGCTCAGCCGCAGAAGATAACAAGCCGTGCACATCACTTGTTTTCTCTTGTCTGCACATCTGGCTGCACTTTGAGGGCCATTACAACGGCCCCACACATGTAAAAGAAACACATGCTGGAAACACAGTCCCAGAAAGTCCCAAACTATTGTGTTTCTGTTGGGTTGGGTGGATTTTTGCATGACGATTATTAGATATGCTTCTTCAATGTCATAAAAATAATGTGGACCAGGACTTCAATAATTTTCTACAGAATATTGTGTAAGTAAAAGCCAGACTGAATCCCTTTCTACCACACACATGAAAAAAAGACAACAAAAAAAACGCGTAAGCTGATGGTTTGGATTTTCTGATGCTGGTTTATGCAGAATTATGAATGTATGTCATTAATCTTCCTTTTTTTCCTGGTTGGTATTTTTTTACATATACCAACTGGTGCCAAACTCTCACAATCACAGTAGATGGTCGCTGAACCTAGTTATGGCTCTACTAGAGATTTACTCCTGTTAAAAGAAAGTTGTTTCTCTCTACTATCGCCCGGTGCTTAATCAAGACACCAAACTCCACTGAAGTATTTTTGGTGTTTTATGATGTAAAGCACTTTGAACTGCCTTGCTGCTCAAATGTGCTATTAATAAAAAGTTCATTGATGAAAGTCAAGGTCTGTTGGTCACTTTCATGGTTTTCTTAGATGTTTTTGTTTAACAATTAGCATCCATCCATGTTCTGAATTAACCTGATGTCTCCTCCCGTTGAAACCTCCAAAGCGAGTTTCCCAAACTATCTCAAGTGTTTGCTTCACGGTGCACCAAATTCTCTAATTTGGTGTTTAAGGGCAGAGAGAGAAAACTTATTACATCCAATTATATCCAAGATTTTGTTGTATCAGACATGATTGGTGTCCTTTCATCAACACAATGCCTGGCTTATAGCACACAAGGCCCCGACGCATCAATCCATCTCCTGTTCCAACCAACAACATAATAAAGCTGATCTGCATTAGGCAGAGACTCACTTCCAAGCAGTCCACCTTTCTGTGGAGCACATGAAGGAACCACCTCATGTTCCAAAAGCAACCACTTTGCTGTTCCCAAACCCAAAGATCCTCTTCTAAAGTAAGGATTGAGTATCTGCCCATAAAAACAAAACACAGGATCAACAGAAGGGAGCAACCTGGGTCTGTGGAACAACCTGAACTTGGACTTTGTGCCAAGAATGCAGACATATCTCTTACTTTGGTCATCCAAGGAGTGGATTACCCAAAGCTACATTTCCTGAACCTCATACTCCCTGCAATGCCTCAAGAACATTCCTCAATGGACATCTTAATCCTTCTCTGAATCCACAAACATATATGGAGTAACTAAACTCTGATACTCTACACAGGATTTCTGTTAAATGTTTCAAAGCTGTAGTCACTGAAGCATTAGCCCATAAAATGTCAGGTAAGTTAAATGATTTTCTGATTGTAATTTCCTTTTAAACGACTTTCAGTGGAGCAGCGATTATTCCTTTTATTACTGCGAGGGGTAAACCATCAAAAACTGGAACCTTTCCTATGACCACCAATGCTCAATTGTGGCTCTTTCATCCCCAACATCCAATTATAAAACACACAGCTCAAGACATCTGAAGCCTCCAGAGCAGACATGGTGTGAAGAGAAATGTGCAATATGATTCCCTCTGTTCCTTCTCAGGTCATACTGACATCTTTAGCAAATTTGTCATCATGTTGTGCCAAGAGTTTGAGAACAGAGACAATGAGCAGTTATCTCTGTCATGTTGCCGCTCTGTATTTTGAGAGTCCCTTGCCTCAATTGTGCAGATGTGCAACACAAAGGAAAAGCAGCTCTCAGAAGAGGTCGACAACAAAGCAGATTCAACACAAACAGGTTTTCTTTGTGATTGTTCAATGGACAAAACCTGAAGTAAACTCCATTATATAAGAATTTCTTTGTTTTTATCCATCTCTTTCATGTTGGTCTCTTATTGCACAACATGCTCCTCTGGCCCACCAACCGTCTGCACATTTGCATTACTACATCCATCAAGCTTCTCCGGTATCTTCTTATACCTATTAAATTATGAACAAATTAATAAAATCATTATAATTTTGATAAATATGTAAATTCTTGGCTATGTATGCACATGTTTTCTCTGTCCTACTGATTGCTTGTTTTCTTTTTTTAAAAACCTGTCATTTATGGAAGTTATAAAACGTTGAAACAATGAATTGAATTTCGCTGTTTTTGACCAACAAATTTGCTTACAATTTAGTGCCCTACACTACTAAATGCATATATTCACATTTAGATGTCTAATAAATCCAGTCAGAAGTAAGTTTCCTGTGTCTCACAATCTAAGGTGTTCCCGCTCAAATGCACAGCGATCCGGTTTGTCTATTAAATACTTCGGTTGTAGCTGTTGGTCATTATTCACCTTCGAAACAGTTGGAAATCCACATTAAACATGATGCATTACAAAATAAGAGCATATTTAATGTATGTGTGAAGCAAAAATATTTAAAAAAAAAATGTTTCAAAAATTTTGATTCCGTGATTGTTTGGCAAAAATCAAAACTTAATGATAAAACCAGTTAATTTTTAAGATCCAGATTGCCCTTTCATATATTTTGTCAAATATATAAACTAGTCCTTCTCTCCATCTGACAGGTCATCAGAAACTTTACTCGATTACTTTTTTTTCTGTAATCTTTCAGCAGATTTGTCTGTAAATTTTGCTGGAACACTGAAGAACTGACATTGCACAGTTCTTCAGGATTCAAAATAACTTGTGAAGAACCCTGCTAGGAAACAAGAAATGTCTTTTATGTTGGCTGCTTTCATTAAATAAATAATTCATATTACAAACTATCATCTGATAATTTAAGCTGCTTTTGCTCCTGTAAAAACTTTCATGTCAACAAATACATTTTAAATTCCCATTTGTGTGACGCTGGATGTGTTGGGATTATTTTTGCTTCATGGTTGGAACATCCGTGTTTGTTCTGCTTCCATTATTACAACACCGTCAGCATCAAAGCAGCACTAATTATATCATGAACTATTCAGGACTTTACTTCTGCAGCCGATTGTTGGTAAGCATAGGATGGTTCTGCCTTAAGGTTTTTTATTGCTTATTTCTTATTTTCTCCTAATAAATACAAAATGTTTGCTTGGAATTTCAGAGACATGTCAGTAGCTCATAGAATAAAAGAGCAATGGTCATTTTACTCAAACATATACCTATGAAAAGTAAAATCAGAGAAATTGATCATTTTAAAAGGTCTTTCAACTTTTTCCAGAGCTGTATAAACCCATCAGAACAAAGTTGAATCACTGCAAAATCTCCTTCAGTGAGAAAATGAAAGTGATATTCTTTTCAAAAGGGTATTTTTCAGACATTGTCTCCCAATTTTATCCCTATTGATATTGGAAATTGGTCTGATATCAGCCAAAAATTGAGTATTGGACTATATCGGCCTACATCTAAAATCTCAGATAGAAACACAGAAACACTCCACTCCAGCATTTAGTCCAGCCCAGCATTTCTATCTATCAGCATTTTAATCACATTGGTTGTTCTCATAGCTATGGCTGTTGATTAATTACAGATTCAGATCTTTACTCATGTTTGAATAGGCCAATAATTTTATAGCAGGTCACAATAAAAACAATAATTCATATCCAGGTAGAGGGCAAGGCAATAAATTCCCATTCTTCAACTAATGAAGATTAAAAACTCAAAACGTGTTGACCAAAAACATGTAGGTGCGGGTATGACTAAAAAAGTGAACAATAAATAAACCAATAAATACATAAAACATTTACAATCCCTCAAAAAGACACAACGTCATACCATTTAAACTCAGTGGCTAAAAATACAAATGGTTTCTATCGATTATAAGACTAATGTTCTCTGAGTAATATAAGCTTTTCATAACATTCCACATTACAAAATAAGTGAATAATGAAAAAGTAAGTACAATTCATGCTAATATCAATATCAGTATTTGAAAATACTAAAAGCTGCAGTATTTACGTCGTAACAGAAGTGAAAAAGTTGTGTCGGGATACCAATAATGATAAAATACTCCTTTAAACTTTAAACAATCTGAGGAATTTTATGTTTCTGGGTCTCCACCATCAGTTTCAGCTCTAGTCCAAAAATGAATCTTAAATTTAAGTTATAAACTGCACAAAAGAATGATCCTGTCTTTTTGCTCATTAATAAATGTTGACAATGATGAAAACGTGCTCCTGCTTAAACTGGGAGTGTGGCAGAGAACGGATGGGAGTCATGGGACACACTAGACAAGTCACTAGTCTATTATAAGACGGGCAATTGAACTGAGGAGTTTCTTTTGGCAAGGCGTCAGTGCTAACACTGGTGCTACTGCTTTTAGCCACACGTTTCAAATCTGAGTTTCTGCGAGAAATTCTCAGCCAACCAGGAATGCCAGAAGATGAATGCCAGTGAACTCAGGTTCAACCCAGGCTCCCTGCTGCCGCCACAATATTAAAACATAATGACATTACTATGCAGGTTTTTCACTTACTCAAAACACTTGGGACGCTCTCATGCTCTTTCAAGATGGAGAGCCCACACCGTTCTTTACAGCCCCCTGCAGACCTCATCAAGGCGCTGTAGAGACCACCCATCCTGGATGATTCTTTTAACATTGAAGTCTGGGCTGCATGCTGGGTAGCGACTCTGCTGCTACATGAACAATTTGTCCAAAATGGCAAGAAGTAAATAATTACCTGATTGATGTCTTGGGCATTTTGCTGTATTCATATTTTAGGTCTTTAGGATAAGAAATGTGATTTTTGTTTTTGTGTTTCAGCTTTGATTTGCTAAATGTTCTGTGAAACCTGCCTGTAAAATATAATGGACTGTGAAAACAGTAAAAACTAACCGTTTTTCATGGCTTTAGTTTTAACTTCAAATATCTATTGAACATGATGGAAAGTCCAATGTTGAATCAATACTTCACATATTTTCTGCTGCTTTTAAACTCCATATGGAAGTCTTTTGTCGTTTTCTTACACTTGGCAAGAAAAGTAGTCAGTCTCTCTTTCCTGTGCATGGGAATTTCTGCAGCAGCTTCTCACTTACAGGCTGACAACTTTTATGACACACTTCCTGCCGTTTTTAGATCGAGGTTCTCATCACCTGTCGATCACCTCCAGACTGCACTGATTATCCCATGACACAACTGTAGACATGTTCAGCACAGGAGACAGGAAGGGGAGAATGTATCCGTGGGGTAAATTTGGTAAAACACCTAGCCTATTAACAGCAGTTAATGTTGTTTCCAATTAATTTAAGTGATTAAAACGAGCGGTGTAGATGCTACATTTTGGTTGAGGTGACTCTAAACCGTCGACCCAATTTTTCCATTTTTATCCACCACCAGATGGTTTGTACCAGAAACTACTACAACTCTACAGGAAAATGAAACTTGCAAGAACTCATCTCATGTGCAATGCATAACATATCATACAGTTGCGTGTTTGAAATGGAAGCCACACCGGTTCCTTTCCTCACTCTATTACTTGTAGTCTTTCACAAAATCAAAATGGTCACAGGATTCAGATTTAAACCCTGCAATATTTATGCATGTGGAGCCCCGCTTGGCTGAGCCCACCTGAGCCACTGAATCTGGGCTGCCACTCAAAAGGACTTGGATTTTTTATCTTGGCCTACATGCATTTGTAGTTTTTTGTTCTTTATTTCTTTCTCCTGGCAGTTGTGAAATGAAGTCCTGTCAATTGCTTGCCTTGTGTTTGAACTTCTACAACCAGAAAAAAATATGTATTTATGCATATCCATGTGGCTGAAAACATGTCCAGATTTAGGTGTTTTATAAAGAGAACAACAAAGCTGCAGTATCTCTATTTTATTGGTAAATAAGAAAAAGAAAATGGTTTTGGGTGAGATTGTCCTTTATAGGGCAGGGAATAAATCTTTTCAGAGAACAGATGGAAGAAACCCTCAAGAGATGATGCTATACCCTTGTGTGAATAGTAAGGGACCTATATATTTTGTCAAGGTTTGGACCAAGAAACACTGCCAGGTGCAAAGGTTTATCATAAAAATTAAAAGTTTATAATGTCCAAACAATAGTCTGTAAAGAAACAGCCCAAGTCAGAATATTTAGGGAAGTAAAGGACTAAAGATTGAGCTGCTGTCCCTTTTTCGTTGCTACTCAATCTGAAACAACTTCAATTTAATAAACATTTAAAAACGATTCCACATGTTGAAAACATAATCTAGTGGAAATATTGTGTTAGTAATTGAGATGTTATAATTTATGGTTAGTTCCTTCCGGTAAAAATAAGCCTATCTTTGGATTTCAAGCAAACATCAAAAGACACCAGACAAATTCTCACATTTAAATAAAATAATCCATGCCTGTGAATAATTTAGACATTAATCAGAATTTAATCAGTCCAGACTAAAACACATTTATTTTCCCTGGCCTTCAACACCAATTAAAAATAAAAAGGAGAGAAAAATATGGCTGCAGCTAAAATTAAGTATTGTTTTTTTTTCTTTATATTATTTATTAGCGTTTGGTATCTTTGTCAATTTTATAATTGTCTTATTTTTTTCTTTACTTAATTTTATTTTCTATTTTATCAGTTATCTACTTGGGATATTGTGAAGCAATTTGGTCAGCTGAGGCTGTTATAAATGTGCTACATAAATAAACTTTGACTTGAAATCGGTCACACTTGGTCCCCTTTCTTTTTCCAGAATCTAAATTTTAATATTAAGAAATTCAAATAGCTGTCCATCCTGTTTTGGACAGGCATCTATGTTAGACCATTTTGGCGCAATTCTGGTCCTGCAGAAAACTGTAGGGAGCCAAACCACGAATAAAACTCTGCGTTGTGAATTAAACACGCCTCAAGAGTTGCAGGTCAGCTAAAGTTATGGCATATTTAATCTGCAGAGAATGGACTTTAACATTTCAGCAGCACAGAAAATATCCAGCCGTCATCAGTCCACCTGCCCATAGCAAAGGGACGACAAGAGCAGTCGGCTAGCTCACTCATACGAGCTAGCTGGTGGTGTGGTCCAACACCAGACAAACACATTCATTCTTCTGCCAAAATATATATAAAAACTGAAACGAACATCATACAGACACGCTAGCTAAACAATAGTAAAACATTTTGTCATCTACAGCAACGTTTAAATACGACACCGACAGAAACTCCGTGAGAAACTCACCTTCTTCCGCAGCATCCGGGAATGGGCTGGTGAAGGAGGAAGTGACGTCACGGGCCATGACCGCAACAATAAAACAAGACTAAACTTTCCCAAAATTATTACATAAATTTTGTCTAAAAAATGATTCCAAGATAAAAATGAGACAATGAAATAAAAATTTTAAAAAATTAAAATATATTTTAAAAAATTTACATTTTTGGTGCAATGCATGAGGTTTTGTTGTTTGTCTTTTCCATTGTATGTTCATGGATACTGGATATGTTTGACAAAAGATGTTGAATGTTGAGCGATTAGGGAGGAGAAAAAATGTAGTTGTGGATGTAGTTAAATTGCTGACAGAGAATTATGGTTGGGTCAGGATCAACAGCCACCACTATCTAAAAGCCAATCAATTTGAACAAATTACGGGAATTCATTTTCTACTTTCAAAAACTGTCAGGGTAGTTTAAATGAAATGACTAAACAACATTTTTGGTTAGTTAGCTAGTTAGGTTGAAAAAAGGCTCAAGCAGTTTTTGCTCAGATAAAATTAATTTGTTGATGCAGCAGCACTTAATAAGTGGTAGATGGACTGACTGGGGGAATAAGTTGTAGTCACTTTATCCTTAAAATGCTTTTTGTCTAAGAAATTTGTCCCTTCCTGTGTTTTACATGTGTACGCACAATTCCATAGGGGGTTGTGTATGCAGGAAAGCTGCATGGTAAACAGCAGAAGGGCCATGTTGGGGAATCAACATTTCAAGAGAAGGGGAAATGAAGAGGTGGGAGATCAGGGGTGATTTGACATCTGCCAGGTTGTCATGCCATATTCCCAGATGACAATGACTGCAGGCTGCCTCCAGGAGCACAGAATCAATGAAGTAATCGGGCATTTGCAACAGTTTGGTTGATGGCTTTATCTGGCTTTGTGTTTCTGACTTTAACTTTCTCAAGCTAAGATATTTCTATCAGAAAACCACAGGGTGTCTGAGGTCATGGCCAGCCATTCTCTTTGTCGAAGTAAACTTCACCTCACCTGAAAACAGTTGATTAGCAACAGCAGGAAGAGAGAAAACACTGGAATGAAGACAGATTTCTGCAAACTTGTGTTTGTGCTCCAAATTAAGGGAACATATTGCACATCTTAAACATATATAAATATATATACATATATATATATACCAGTTATTTTGGTCGACATTTTTCTTATTTACAAAACTAAAGCTTGAAGTTACAAATTAAAAAGCTACAGTTTAAACAACCTGAACAACAGCTGTCTAAAGAAACATCTTGCATCTTGCTGCTGGACTATATGAAAGCACATTCAAGATTAATGTGTATTTATTTATTTCATAAGTTTGGTGAAAACATGCAGTGCCTCCCAAACATACTGGAACACTTTTTAAAAATGAGTAGGAAGTGGAAAAAAGAGAAAAAATTAACCACCAGTCATTTAAATAATTTAGGTCTGGGGACGGAGATGGTAGTAGAAAAGTTGCTCTCGTGTCTTAGAGTAACATTTCTGTGTTGGTTTGACATTATCAGGCTAAAAGAAAAAAAATACTGACCCACATTAAGTTATCTGTCAGGGCACAATCTATTTTTTTCTTAAAATGTTCTTGTATCATGATGTCATTCACTCTGGAATAACATCAGACCACAGAATCGAATCTTTCACCAAACTAAACAATGGAGATGAAGGGTTGGCTCATTTATTCATTCATTGCTTCATCCCACACCCACCTGTAAAGCTTGTTGCTAAAACAAAAATGCTTTTTTCCAGGAAAGTTGCATTGGAAGAAGATCCAAAGACAAACCTATTGGCATTTCCCATTGGTCAGAGACTCAGAGCCAAACCAAGAATTTGTCCAAGTTTCCCCACTTAGACCTGTTTTCATCCATAACTCAATCTTATGGATTGATGAGTATAATTATAACCTTCTTCCTTTTGATCAAAGTTTGCTAATTGTTCTTTTCTGTAAACAACAAAAAATAAATAAAAAGAGTTTTATGTAGGATAAGGAATTAGGGATTTTGTCTCTTGATAACTTGTCCTGTACTTGCAGTTCTGCTGACAAAATTGGTTCTATCTGGAGAACCAGCAGCTGATTTATAGGACTTGCAGGTCCTGAGACCCGACTGGAAAATGGCTACAAGAAAACTTTATTTGTCTTTAATGACAAAATGCTTTCATTGGCCGATGTGTCCAACCAGATTAACGCTGAGGCTTAACAGCGAGGTCCAACCATGTCAAGTGAACCACCCACACATATCATTAGCATGACATTAGCAGAGACCTTGACCATAAAGGCAAAGAATGGAGCCAACAAAGTTATGCAAAACAATTGTACAGGTGTCAAATACAAGAAAGCAAAATATGTGTTCTGATTTTTGCTTTTCTGTGGTCTACATTTATTAAGTTGAAGTTGATAGGAGCACAAAGACTTGCATTTTTACTACATATCTATAGTCTTATATGGGTTTCACAATGTCCAACTCTCATTTCCCATGAAATGTGACCGTATGGAGGCCTAAATAGTTCAAGACTTGCTCCATTTGTGTTTATATCACACCGCGGTGCTCAGATTCTGAGAGCAGCTGCATCTGGCCTCTCAGCAAATTGTGCCTGAAATTGGCAATGTAGTCCAAAACAGGTCTGGAAGTAAATGGAAAAAAGGTACAATGCAGATCTCCCACTCCTCTATACCCACCGCAGGTGAATTTATCACAGATCTACAAGTCTGCCTTGTTTTTCTGTCACAACTGGTTCCCAGAAAAGGTCAGTAAGTCTTTAAATGCAGAGCCAAGAGGCCTGGAGTAATCCACACACAAACATAGCGTCTGCATCCTTCTCTTTAGTCCGTCTCTCTCTGCTGTTAATTGGCTTGGTTTTACATATGGGATGTCTGTTCTCCAGGAAGAGTTTGAATCCGATCTAGGAAAAAAATATTTAACTGAGTGGCATTGTGAGCTGGCTTTCATTATGAACTGAAATCCTTTTTTTTTTTTTTCCAGTTGACCATTCTCCGGGGTTTTGAGTCCAAGAATGAGCAGGAGATACGTCTTCCTTAGCTGGACTCAAGCTTTGGTTTCTACAGAGGCAGTCACTGGAAACACAGCCATGTATCAACGCCAAAATCTTGGAGAAATGTACCTTTAGTGGTTAGTTTTTGGAGGGGAGCCAGCTCTGTGGGCCATGCTGCTACTTTATCCTTCCAGTTTCAAACCTTGAGTATGCTAAAGCTGGGGATGAATTCGGCTCTTATCACTTCATACCTCATCTCGTGCATCATGAATAACCATCCAGTGCAGATCCCTCGCTTCTAAAGTTGAATTACTACCGTGACCTTTGCATCAGAACCCACTGTTGTGCCAAAAATCTTATTTTTAAAGAACAAAAGAGCTTAAGGGCATAAATTGCTAAAAGGAAATGGCTGAAATTTGGACACAACTCAACAAAACCTATAAAGCCTTAATTCTCATCCCCGTCTGCCCCGAGGTAATGAATAAGTTATCTGAGCAGAACCGCTCGGATTACTGAACTGACCCAATGGGAATAAAATCAGAGGCTGTTTGGCCTCATCTGCAGCCTCAGTTTGTTGTAATAAGTTTTTATTTCTTGTCAGAAAGACATTTGAGCAACTGCACAGATCTGCAAAGACAAAGACGGAGTGGGGAAGTAAAAATGGGGTAAGAATAAGGACAAAACATTTCAAATAGTTTCATAAAACTATGATTAAAGAAACAAATAAAGATAAAGACTGGGAGGTTTTCTCTACTGCCCTGTGACAGATTAGCCACCTAGAAAGTTAACTTTCCTACAATAGATCAATTTTATGGTTTTAATCACAGTTCTATTCCTCTTTAAATTTTAAATTGGGTATTTAGGAAAAAGATTAAACATAAAGAGTTTCAAAGCACATGTTTAAGGCACACCCCAAGAAAAGTAGAAAACATTTTCAGAGACAAAAGTTTGCATCCTCTAAAAACTGGCAGCAAACTCTGAGGTTGGTTTGCTGATGTAACAAATTCCCTGCAATAATTTTCTATATAGCCAAAGTATATGTGAAACCCCGGCTCATCTGGTGATCAAACTGCATGCTACAGTCACAAATGCATAGCAAGGTAATAGTGTGACAATATTTTATAGTCCTGTGTCTTCTTATGTCATTGAAATTAAATGCAGATATGGTGTAGAGTCTCACAGCATTAGTGCAGTTGGGTTAGTTTATCTTTGATAAAAATTGATAAAGATTGAAGTCCAGATTTGAAATCTAAATAATCCGTCAGGATGATAAATTATTCTGAGAGGTCTGGATCCTGGTTCTAGACACTAGCTGCGTTTCCATTTACCTTAAAATTACACAAATTGGAACTGGAAGTACAAAAATAAATTACTTAAACTCACCCATTTAGAAAAAAACAAATTTTTCAATAAGATTTTTTGCGCTACAATGAGATGGTTTGTCAGCTGTATTGAAATTAGTGCAATTCTCAAAACTGCTATGGAAACACTTTTTTTGCGTCTCATGAGTCATGTGATCAACAACAGGATGTTACTACTGGTGGAAATGACAAAGAAGACGACAGGAAATGGTAGGAGGATGACGGCGGCTCTTTTTTTTTACTGACTTATTGCATGAACAAACTGATTTTAACTGTTATTTAATGGAAACAATTGAATTGCAAAATTGTTATTTCTTTTACATTAGCAGAATATCCAGAACGTTTTGCTTAAATTTGTTATGAAAATGCAGCTACTGAGAACTGAGAAAACATGATTCGTACTAGGAAAAGCCAGCACTGAAATAAGGTAATTGTGCATCTTATCAGCATCAGTGCTTCAGTTGAGTAATGGTCAACCAAAATTTCTGTATGTTGTATTATACCTAATGTGGAAAATGTCTAGGTTTTTCCATTGTTTGAGAGAGCTGAGTATTTAAAATCCAGTGGGAGGTTGTGATATGACAGATCTGTCACAGCCAGCCAACTCACTGTGGTTCTTCAACTAAGAAATGCCTGAGCTGCAGGCATGCCCTTGGGATGTGCTCTTAAAAATAGCGGCCGAATATGCAGCTGCATAATTGGAATATTAGATAAACTCAAAGAAATGTGAGTTATGACAACCACCTTGAAGGAGAGGCAGTAAAAATAAAAAATAAAAAACCTCGCACTGGTGGAGAGAGAGGCAGAAAGGGAGAGACGAAGGGAGGACAGGAGAGAGGAGGAGGGGGTGTAGCGATATATCTTTTAGCCTCCCCAGCCCTTATTTTCCACAATGATTGGAGGCCCTCTGTAGATGATGAGGGAGGCAGCTGTGAGAGCGTAGAGGCTCTGCAGGTTCACAGCAAAGTCAACACCGTTCAATCCCTCTAAACCCTCACACCGCTCACCGCAGAGCAGCATGCCAAAATAAAGCCAAGTCTGCCTGTGCAGAAATGTGGCTTGTGTTTGGCTTGTGTTTCCCACTGCCTCTCCATGTTCACGTGTGTTCAAAAGCCTCAACGCTCACGTCTAATCCAGGACCATGTGGGGTGCAGTGTGTCTACAAATGTTCTCAGTTTCTGAAGCGAAGCCCGGGGTTTGATATGCGAGAGCACCTGTGGCATTCACTTCCCCGCAGGATGGATCCTAATCTTCTAAAATCTCCAACGCTGCAGGCGGGTTGTTACCGTGTTGATTCAGATTTTCCCTTTCAGTGGAAGGGTCAGCACATAATTGACATTAATGAGGATTAATCTGAAATATTGCTCCATTAAGTCCAAACCTCACCCAGCCCTGCTTTCACAAAGAGTCACTAAAGCCCAAAACTGTTCTGCACAAAAAAACCCCTCTGAGACTGAGTCTCCATGTTGAGTAAGAAAAAACATAAGGAAGACTGTAAAAATGTATCTATATGGTTTTACAGAATTGAAGAGGGAAGTGAGAAGCATTTTTAGAGGAAGTCTGAAGTAGATTTCAGCCATAAGCAGACGACTGCAGATCACAAACCCACGTGTTCAGAAACATAACTACTCTGGGCATTTATGAACAGTTTAGAAGTTATTTACATGTATTTTAAATCAAATATAGCTAACTCAAAACATGAAATCACTTTGGACAATAAAAATGTTTTGACTAAATAAGCAGCAAATGGGAAACTGGAGCAACAAAAGATAAGCAGTACGTAGAAAATGTTCATTGTTCTAATGATATTGATATATTCTAAAATATAGATAAGTACTCTTATACTCTTACACAAAGACGCAACAACTCACTACAGTGTCAAAGGTCACAAGTCTGTGGATTCCGTATGTTGAGCGCAGGTTTGGTCATGTTGCATTTATGAGGCGTTTTTCTGTTTCATTAACTCATCCAGCCAGAGAGCCGAGGTTGCCTCAGGTTGCAATCCCAGTCAAGGAGAATAGAGAAAACATTGTGTGAATTCGACATTCAGCTCCCGCTGCAAAGCTACACAATATTTGCAAGTATAATTCGGTCTCAGGGGCAGAGACTGTGTAACACCGCTTGCGCTGTGAGACATTTTCTTTGGTTTTGGATTTTTTGCGCCAGTTGCAAATGGAGATATTGACCCCTCGGATCTTTCCTCCGGGTCAGCGGGAAAAGCTCGGTGGATGCGCTCGCTGTAAACAGACAAGGCATCGGGTTTGATTGGAGACAAGCAGCTTCTCTCTAATCAGCTCTCCATCCTCTCCAGGGCCTCTGTTTCCAAGGCAGCCGTGTGCTATTCACACCGTTTCACTCGGCTGCAGAAATAGAGCCGATAACATTGTGGGTGAAGAATGGAAGAACAGAATTTCTACTTTGAAGGGTGCTAGATGACATACTGGATAGCATTTTCAATTACTTGTTGTTCAAGTTGATTGTTGAAGTGATATCTCAACTGCTGCTTGTCAGATGGCCATGAAACGCAGCAGAAGCATAAGGAGCGTGCTGTTCACGACATTTCTGCCAATATATAGTTGTTTTGAAGTTTTGAAAAGATAAATGGTGATCTTCCTCGTTCATACTTGTTCTATTTTTGCTCATAAACCATCCACAAGAGACATCGTCTTTAATCACAGTTTTGAATTAATGTTGGTTTCACTGATGACAATGAGAAAAAAACTCATATTTTCCTTAATTTTTTTGTGGAGCAGAAACTGTCACATTGTCACTTCCCTAAAATGATGGCCTGAGTCATTTTTAGCCAAAAGTGTTTTTTTTTTTTTTGCCTAAATCATCTTTTGGTGATAAAAAGATTTTTTTCTTTCTTCTTTTGCATAAATAACGTTTAGCAAAAACTGACTCATCATTAATTTAGGAAGGGGGTGATATCCAAAACTGTTATTATTATTATCAAAATGCCCAGTATTTTTCCTACAATGGTAAAATAACTCATCGCAACATTTGGCTTTAGTTAATGAAGCAGCAAGGGATCATTTAGCATAAACCCGCTAATGATGTAAAAAAACCAAAACATCTTCAATAGATTATAACTACTAATATTCCTCCTAATTTGTATATACAAAAAGAAAGAATAGTTAACAATAAATTATAATCACAAAATGTGGTCAAACAACACAAACCGACATCATCATAAAAACATCATAAACACAACATACTGTAAAAACACACAATCTTACAGAGTAATATTGGATTTAGTTTCTAGTGCAAATATCTGAATAGATTTGAAGTGCAAGAAAACTAACTGACAAGTAATTTCTCAGCAAGATATAGGAGTCAATAATTCCTTAAGATTGATGAAAAAGTATTTGTTCCATTGGCAGATAATTTCACCAAAAATATGGGAAAAGGTCGTTATAAGTGAAATAATCTACCAATGGTACTTTTTCACCAATTTTAACAAATTATTGACTGAAAACAAGCTATTATATCTTGCTGTTTTGTCTTATTTTAAGTGGACTAAAATATTTGCACTAGAAATTAGACCAGAAATACTTGGTAAGATTTTGGGTTTTAGCAAAGCAATTGTGAAAATTGGGAGCATTTTGCCAGGTGGCATCATTAAAACCATCAATACCTGACAAAATGAGACTTTTGCTCATTTTCTCAGGTCACAAACCACAAATGCAATGTCTTTTAATGGACACAAGCCCAACATGAAGTACGATGCGGTTGTGAAGTGGAGGGATTTGGTTTTCATTTTCCTTTTTGTTGCAAATAAAAATGTGAAAAATTTTTTTACATGCTTTTATTTTGAGTCCCTGTTAAGATCTTTGGAATAATTCATGTAGTCAAGGTGGCAAGGAGGGCATTTCTTCAGAGAAGTGCCCCAATGCAACATTAGTAACTCTGGGGGAGCTGCAGACATCCGCGGCTCAGGTGGAAGAAATTGTCATCAAGACAGCTATTACTCATGCCTTTAAGAGGAAGGTTATCTTCCTGTCTGAGGGCAATCAAGCATTTGAGCTTTGTAAGATTGGAGCATTTTAATTCTTGTTTACCAGTTTGTTCAAAAACTGCTTCTACAAGGACTTTGGTTTTCGGTGACTGAGAGGTTTTCTATTTTTGGTTTCTTTGTCAAGCTTTGGATGAGAAAGCCAAAAACATCTATGGCTGAAAGCTCTGAGTCACACAGAAATGTCTTGTGACCTTGGAAAACTGAAAATAAAATACGACCTTGTATCCTCTTCACCTGCCATCCTGGATGATTTTCTTATGTTTCTGTGTTTTTAAAGGAATGCATTAAGATGTTGTATTGGACAGTCTTGGTTCTTGTTGTCCTCAGTATTGATCTACCTACGTTTCTGGACTCGAATTAGCTTTTTGCAGATATCGTGACGTCGGTGAAATCAGAGGTTTCAAAGTTTTCTGCGGGTGTTTATTCTCCCAGACGTCCCTGGAATCATGAAAGGAAAGAGCCAGAGACAGAGAATCAGTAAGAGTTTTCCAAACGGTTCGTATTTCTGCCTTCCATACGCCAAGCTGCTTTTGATTTTTGCGCTGGAATGGAGAATTTCTGCAGAACTTTTATAGTTTTCAGTTGTTGTGAAACGTCTGTGCCGCAGTATGGAAACTCATTAACCGCCAAAATGGGAGGAGTTTTCAACTGTTCCTGATTAAAAAGAAATACACGTTTTTCCTATCAGCGAAAAACGCTCAACATAAATGTTTTTTATTGCGGCTCCATTTCGACCCACTGACTTTAACCCAGTGAGGCGTAATAACACTGTTTCTGTATCCACCTCTACAGTACAAGCAAAATAAATAAAATAAAATAAAAAAAGCCATCACGGCACTCATCTCTCCGCCCTCAATCGTTCACGCTCCACTGCCAAGTCAGAGGTCTAATTATGCATTTGAGCATGAGAGTTTAATTTGTGCTTTTCATTTGGAGTGATTGGCACTCGCATAAGTTATGCTGAATCCTGTTTAACTACAGAGGACGCAGGCGGTATTCACTGTGCTCCACCACAGAGGTTATTCCCTCTGCTGCTGCATCTATGCTGCACCATCTCACAGCAAGCAGGACATTTTCAACTAAAAAGGCTCTGAGTTACTTTACATGACGCTTGATTCCACCAGAACCAGTGATATGTGGTGGGAAATGATTCATCATTATTATTAAAGGCTTCTAGATCAACAAAACAAAACATTGCTCCATGAATACTTGCTAGATTTTCCTTTTATGTTTCAGTTTTGCAGATCATACTATATTGTCCATCTACTTACTACAGTATATTCCAATAATAATATATAAATGCATGGAAATCTGATCAGCAAGTGGAGTAAACACACATTGCAAATTTAATAGGCTTGGTTTATTGAGCTTAAAACATAATTACGATTCCTTTTTATTTGCCTATAAATACTGAAAGTATGAAACATACATAGATCATAATTAGCTTTCCATTGCACAACAAAATATTCTTGGTAGAATAAATAATATCCATATGTGGCCGTTGATTACATGAACATTAAGTCAGTTATAATAATGTTTTCCTTTACAGAATTTAAATTTTTAGCTCTAACATCACAGCAAATGTCTGCAGAGTCAATCTGTCGATATTTTATTTGAACTTCCCTCTAACAATTGTGTAACGTAACTTTGAAATGACTTCTGAGGCTAAAAATTATGTTGCTAGTGAACAAACAAAAACATGTTTCTTTGATGACTTGTTAAACTGCAGAGGAGTTAAATCCTCAGAATAAAACACAAACTGGTTATGTGGAAAAAAGTGAGACTTGCACAACCACTGAAATATAAAGTTAAACATTCTGTTCACACAACACTGATGAGTTTCTGCACGTGAATGTGGCAATATTGCTAGAGAACTAGAGCAGAAATTACGATTTCAACAGTTTAGAGAGTTTAAATATTAGTTTTTGCAACTATTTACTGTGGAGATTTCTTCAAATAAATACTTGAACCTGGAAAGTTACTGTTCAATGAACTGAAGTCATAGTTTATCTTTCTGAACATGACATTGTTACTCTGTCTCAAATCGCAGCTGCTGTTTGTTCTTTTTTTAAAAATTATTTTCACTGTTTAACATATTTCTTGATTTCAGCCATGGACAAAGATAACATTGTGAGGGAGAAAAGAAGGAAAAATAAAACATGTACAACTGGTTTGATTTGCAGAAAACATTTTCCTAAATTTGTTTTGTTGAAACTTACTTGGATTTACTGGACTGTCCGGGTCCAGTAAATCCAAAAACATTTATTTTAGCTGGAAAATTCACAGTCAATATTTTTTTAAAGCCATTTTTATGGAAAGCGTTTAGTTGTTTGGAGACATTTGTAGCAGAAGACGACAATGATTTCTGCTCTGTTCTTGGCAATCAGTGTCCTGATTGGACTGAAATGATTTGAGCTGGACTCCTTGACCTTAGCGCAGCCAGCTAATGTTTTTTGGTAGAAAATGTTGTCATAATGAGTTTTGTTGTGAGGCCGCCTGCATCTGACAATACCACACAATCATCCTAATGAAAATTACCTGTAAGCACAAACATTTTCAGTAACAGCTGAAGTTATAGAGTCACAAATTCCACTTTTGTTGCTGGATACGAGTTTGATTCAGATAAAACAGACTGAAATAGAAGCAGGAAAAAAAAAGCTACGATAAAATGCATTTAGACTCTCTGAAACTAAAACGTATTAGCTAACTGAAAAGACAGAAGCAACAATCACACCTTCCTCCACCTGCAGTTCTTCTTCTGCTGTGAGAGCCAGCAGCACCGCCTCCATCCTGGAGGTTTTCCTTTCAGTCTTCCCTTCTTTCTCTGCTCTCTCTCCTCCATCCCCCCGTTTTTTTCCTCAGCGCTCCCCGCCTGAAAGCTGCAGCACCGAACAATTTCCTTCCTTTCCTCAGAAGCAGATCCCCATGTGGTCAGACACATTACAGGAGAACTCCGCCTGTTTCTGGCTGCTTATTACCCACGCCAATATGTTTTCATTTTGGGTGCACAGAAACCCCACACTCACAAATAATTCCCTGATTAAACAATTTGTTAAAGGGAGGAGGCAGGCAGATGTTGGCAACAGAGATTGCTGCTCTCAGGGTTTGGAGAAGCAGCGCTGGCTCTTTGTAATCGTACTGGCGTGTCTGTTGTGATTATATTTAATGCTGTGCAGCTCTGGCTCCATAAACTCCTTCTAGGAGGTAATAATGGTGACATCGGTGAGTTGAGCCTCAGACGTCAGTTATGTGTCAGTCAAGCTTTGTGTGAAGAAGAAGCTCAAAGATCCAAACCAGAATTAGAGAAGGCAGAGGAGAGAGTTTGTGCTCTGTGTATTTTCCTCAAAAGCCACAGAGCATACTTGTTATTTTTTCTACTCTGCCTCACTTTCTTTTCACATATTTGCTTCCTCCCCTGCTCTGTGCACCTGGTCCCGCTGACGGTGGAGGTCTCTCAGCAGCACAACCAGAGCTCTTACTTTGTGTTATATTTAATTCTCTTTGCTTTAACAGCCCTGGCAGCAGGTGAGGGATGACTTCACCCTCCCAAGTCTCAACTACTGTTTTCATTTTACTCCTGCCTCTGATCTGTGAGTGTAGAAAACACTGGACGGATGCGGCTCCTTCAGATACGAGTCAATAATCTGGTGTGTTTCTTTCAGAACAGCTTGTGATGCATGAATGTTCGGGTTTCTGCAACCCAACCAGATATTGTAAACACTGGCTAAATCAAACATATGGGACTGTAAGTCCAGATCTACAGATTGAATTTGCAGAATAATACATATAAAATATTCTGTCTGCAGTGGAACTCTGAATCTGGAAAACAACCACTAAATGGATGAACATTAATTCACTAAATTAGGCGTCTTGTCCTGATTTCAACCAAAAGGAGAATATATTCTGTGTGCCATAATCTCAGAAAGGAGATTATAAAGAACTGACCAATAAACTCCAGAGATAAGATATATATATATATAAAAAGTAAGAAATATAAAATAATTGTTCTATATCAGTGATTAAATAAGGAGTTTTTTCCAGTCAGACTTCCTGTTCCAACATGGGTTACATTACTTTATCATTTATTCCAAATATATTTAAAGTTAGACACGCATATTTATATAAACAGCATTATAAAGTACTAAATGTTTCCTGTTGTAAATCAGGAAAAATTATTCCTGTCTGTTTAATGAGAATTTAAGTAAGAGATTACTATATTTTAGAATAGAATAGTACAGATTATACTTTATTGATCCCCATGGAAAAATTGCTTATTTGTTGAAATATAACCAAGTGCTGTAAAATTTATTAAAATATATATACATGAGTGTGATATTGCAATTTAAATATGGCCTAGATACAAAATAAGCAAATAAATAAATAAATAAATTAATTAATAAATAAATAAATAATATGCACATGGAAATATGTTCATATACAAATAAGTCTAAAATTTAGTCCAGAGTAAATTTTGTCTTTAAGACTCTAAGAGTTCAGCGTTGCAAAGTTTGAATGATTTCCATGAATAATTACCTGTGATTAATTTATTATTATTACTAATTATAGAAATAAAAACATACAATACAATTTCTATACCTGTAGATAAACTGGAAAACCCCAGAAAAATCAATCAATCAATCAATCAATCAATCAATCAATCAATCAATCAATCAATCAATCAAGCTTCGTAATTTCTGTTATTTTACATTATCTGATACATTTCAAACTCCGCTCCTCCTTGTTCTGAAACTTTTAAACTTTCCTCTTGTCCAACAGACCTGAAACATCTAATTAGCTCTTTGTTTGTTCGCTGAAGTTCAAGCAGGAACTTATTCTGGAGAACTTGGACTGGGCCGACATGGAGATGGGAGGAAACCAGTCAGTGTGTGCTCTCACATTATCTCGTCTTCATTGTCTCTGTGGGTTTAGGGATCAGGCTGCAGGACCTATTGGATCCCAGCTGAACAATGTCAAACATTTATCAAACTGTCCTTTTTTAAAGTATTTCATCGCATTGACTTTTAAGCGTTTCCCACACTGAACGTCGATCCTTTATTACGAAGAAAACTTCCAGGAATAAGGTGGGAACCTGCAGCAGAGAATTCACCAACTGTTACCTGTTTTGTTCATTTCAAAAGCCATTTTTTATTTCATCAGCGCGTCTCTTCATCCTGTAGATGTGCCAGGCCACATGGACACAAGCGTCCGCTAAAAAGGCTCTTAGCCTTCCTGTGGTGCTGATTTGTTTGCATTTTCCCTCCGTTTAGCTGCTGTTTGTCCACACACCTCACCACAGGTAGATTGCTTGCTGAATTATTAAATAAACTGGATTGGGCCGTCAGAGCAGAACGAGCTTAGAGGCAGTTGTTTGCTGCAAAGGAATAGAAATCAGGGAAAGTAAAACCAGGTGATTGGTTGGAGAGAGGAACCCAGCTTCCTTATTCGCTTTAGGAGGGGAAGATTGATGAGCGACTGAATAATTTCTAATCTTAGAGGACCTGCAGCAGACGACGGGGGACAAGACGATGTTTATTTATGAAATCTGGGTGGTGAATCTTCCTCATATGGGAGAAAAATGAGGAGCTGGATGTTCAAAATGTTCTCATAAAGCTGCTGCAGCTCCATGTTACAGGTAGGAAGTTAGAAGGAAGGAAAATAATTAGTGTAACTTCTTTTAGCTGTAGTTACATCTACTGAAAAGTTTGTCCGTTCTTCTAGACGCTCAGTCAGACTGGGTGGAACATGAACAAGTCTTACCACATCTTTCAGTCTGAACTTTAACTGGGACATCTTAGCTCATGAGCCTGCTTCAATCTGAACCATACTGTTCCAATATGTTTTCTGAAGAAAAAGGATGCGGTGCGGATAACGGAGGAGATGCAGATTTAAGTTGAGGTCAAGCTTTGGATAAAAGAGGGATAAAATCATTTCAGCTGTAAAAGGAAAAAACAGTTAGAATGAATTAAAATGAATCTGTTGATGCTGCTCATGTTGCCTTTACTGAATTACATTTCTCGCTTTTTGTTATGTTACAACTACAAACTTCAGTGAGCATTATTTTATTTTATTTATATGTTTGGAGAACGCATATTTACACATAAATGTCAAGAGGAGGGAACAGTAACTGTTTCAATTTTCTTTACTTCTATAACCCTAAATAAACCCCAGTGGCTTTATGTTGGAAGGTGAACTTTGACCCTGTTCCAGTTTGTCCAGACCCTAACAGGTATCCTCCCAGGATGTTTGGCATTCAGCTCCATCAACTTCAAACAAACTAGTTTTCTAACTTTCCTTCAACTTGAGATGCACAACATTTCAGGAAAACAGCGACTCTGCACTAATATTCCTGAGCTTCCTGATGTGATTATGATATGATGTGATCCAGATTCAGAACAAACAACCCGGAGTTTTTCTTCCAGCTTTATTAAAACAGTTTCTTGTGTTCGACGTCTGAAGGGATTATACTTAGATAACTATCTAACCCTCATTGCAGTCCATGCGTTTTTCAAACTAAAACTGCAATAACGAAACATTTAATTTTCTTTTGCCCCTCAAGGTTTGCACTTTCTCTCACCTGACCGAAGCGTCCAAAGACTCCATCAGTTTCTCAGCTGCTTTCTCTGGTTTAGGTTTCTCTTGCCTGACCTGGTTGTTCATCTGGACGGTCATGTCTTGGCAGGTCTGAAGTTTTCTCATATTCTTTCACCTTTCAGATATTTAATATTGTTTTGTAACCGAATCCTGTTTTAAACACCTCCAGGACTGTGGCTGTGTTCCTCGGTTTTGTTCACTGATGTTTTCTAAATGTTGCGTCAAAAAGTCAGATTAAATTACACAAAGGTGACCAGAATTTACTGGTAAAATGACATCTAAAGTTATATAAACTGGGGTTTATTTAGGGTTATAGAAGTAAAGAAAATTGAAACAGTTACTGTTCCTTCCTCTTGACATTTATGTGTAAATATGCGTTCTCCAAACATATAAATAAAATAAAACAATGCTCACTCAAGTTTGTGGTTGTAACATAAAAAGTGAGAAATGTAATTCAGTAAAGGCAACATGAGCAGCATCAACAGATTCATTTTAATTCATTCTAGCTGTTTTTTCCTTTTACAGCTGAAATGATTTTATCCCTCTTTTATCCAAAGCCTGACCTCAACGTCCTCTGCATCTCCTCCGTTATCCGCACTGCATCCTTTTTCTTCAGAAAACATATTGGTGGTGTATCTTTAGGTCTAATCTTTCCTGCTGACCCAGACGCTAAAAAAGTTATGAGTGGAACAAACAGTGTGTGCAGCAGAACTGCAGCCTACGCGGCTCCTTCTTGTTCCCCAGCAGGGCTCCGTTGCAGGGAGGCTGGTGTTTAATCAAGCCCCTGGTTTCAATTCCCAGCAGGCCCCAGTTCCTCTGACCTCCACCATCTGTGGAGGCCTGAGCTCACACATTACCCCATCCTGGACTACCTGTCCTTGGGCATACTCCAGTTGTTTCCTGGCTTCAGCTGACATTGCTAATTCACAGAACATATATATATATATATATATACTTATATATATATAGGCCTTCCTAGTGTACACACTTGCTGAACGAATGCAGTTGAGAGCAAACCTGGAAATGATCAATGGGGTTTGCAGGAGAGACAAAGACAGCAGCCGAGGATCAAGGGCAGGCATCCAATTTAGCTCTTAGTCCTTTAACAAATCAACAGAAACATAATATTACACAACCCAGTGCCCTAATTTAATGAATCTCCCAGTTTGGCTCTGAGAGCAGCAAAGACAATCCGCAGTCAGAACCACAAATATTCCTCTAATGGTTCTCGTCCGTCAGCAGTGCGTTAAGCCTCTGAGTGCTCCGGAAAGCCGTCCAACCCAAAGCGAACGGCTGTTCCTCTGCTCCTCATCACGCCTTGACCACAGAGAACATCTTATCGGAGCCGCGTCTGCTGCCGATCTGAAGCCCGGCTGACGGATTGGGCCGAGCCAGTCAGGGGGGCTGACTCTGAAGCAGATCCATATCGAGGTGATTGAAAGACTTTGGGCTTTTGGTTGGCAACTGCAAGTACTGCTGGTGCTGTTATTGCTTACACAAGTGGAGACTGCGACACGATAGCTGCAGTGATGGATGGACAGGCGGAGAGAAAATGGAAAGGAGACGGAAGAAGAAGAGGAGCAGGACGAAGAGAATAAACTGAAGGGTTTAAATGTGAGGAGTGATTTAGGGAGCCTGTGTGTGACATTTATTGCATGTAAAATGGATGTCAGTCATTATAGCCTCAAGTGAACTCTTCTTTATTCACTGTTCAAGTGGACAGGATGAACATAATTATCTCTGAAGTGAAAGTGCATGAAGAGTGACTTTAATCAATGCAATTATCATTCAACAGAGGGCGATAAATAAGGCGTTTTGGATGAGAGGTGAAAGTACGAGTTAGTGCTTATTTCAGGCATTTGTGCATTCAGTCATGGAATTTGGGTAAAACAGAAATTAAAAATTAATTTCAGGCTTAAATTTTAAAAAAGTGCAACATCTGTTATATTTCTGTTCCTTTAAATCACAATGATCGACATGCTGCTTCTTTCACTGGGCTGCTTTTGAGGATTTGTACTTTTTTTTAAAGCAGAACATTTTTGTCAATTTCTAAAAAAATAAAACTTTTTTTTTTTTTACATTTCTTAGAATAATCTCAACATTTTATAGCTTTTCTCTAGCAAAGTTTTTACTTTTAAAGACTGAAAAATTCCACATTTTTAGAGATTAATTTCAAAAATTTTTGTCAGAAATGTACTCTTCCTTTTTTTCTGTCTGCAATGCACATCATACACTGTTGCACCTTTTTATTGCCATTAATACATTGAAAAAATGAACATTTAATTCACTTTTTTTCTCTTAATCTGATTGTTTATGTTTTTATTGTGTTGCTTCATTTTTCATACAAATAAAAACTAATCTAGGAAATATGTGGAGCATTTCATCCCAATGCATTTACTCATAAGAGGAGTTTGTCCCTTTAAATCACAGCTGACCTGTTAGAGCAACAGAAGATTAACTGTTAATACCACAAATATGCAAAAGAGATATAAACTACTGGAGCTCAATTCCAATTATGTAGACTGGAATTCATCATGCTCTGCTGGTGTAAACACTTCAATGATAAACTGAGATCAGAATATAGATCTTGGCATTGAAACGAGTTTCTATCAGCCACATGATGAAAGTGAACAATGATATGAAGTAGCAGGCAAACTCTGCCTGTTGTGAGTCTGTGAGGAGTGTGACATCAAAACTTGATTTTTGTTCTTGTACTTCTGAGGGGAAAAGCCTGAAAGCTCCAGCTTTCACATTTCACTGGCCAGAGAAGGTACCACAACTTTTAATAGAGTAAAATATATTAAATTTAATCAGCTGAAGAATCAAACAGTGGCAGCTTGAAACATCACCTCACTTTGAGTTAAAGAAACCAAACTGCTCTAGGAAATCTAAAAGGAGATACGACATTGGAAAATACAAACCTACTGAGAAACTCCCCAAAAACACAAACCCATAATGACGACAACATGATGACATTATACTGCACTCTGCAGACTGCTGCTGTCTGATAAGCATGACTTTTTGGGGCCAATTAAGCTGCTTTTCTTTTTGACTGGTCTGCAGAAGCAAAAGACTGAAGCAAATGTAAGCATAAAAGCACAGAGTGGAGAGGAAAAACCACCTGGTTGTATCTTCAGAAAAGATTCGATAGTTTCACAGGTATCACACCTGGAGTGGAAACTGGAAGGTCACAGTTTAAAGGACAAAAAATTCTCCAGATGTGGTGGTTTCATTAGCGCCAGGTGCCTGATTCAGTCTGAAAAGAAGTGAGTTCCTAAGTGGGCGCAGACAGAGCCCAGAGGAACACCAGGGCGGGAAGGACGACAAGACGAGGCGCAACTGAGGGAGTCCAACATTAAAACGGTAACAGACGATGATTGAACAAAGATAACGGTCACATCTGGAGGTTTAAGAAAAAAAATCTTTCTGTTTAAGCCTGATAGTGAACTTACAATATTCCACAGGCTGAACCAATAAAAAGAAACTATTTATTGGGTTCCTATAGGCTCTATTTTTACGTCTAGTCTCATAGACGTAAAAAAAAATTAATCCCACTAATTGGTTGGAACAAATAGAAAGAAAAATAGGTGCAGCTTAGGTAATGTTTGAAACTGCAGAAACTTTTTGTCATACCATTTCTACCATTTCCTGGTAAAAACCAGGAAGCTACGCTTTGCTTTGTACAGAGTCTGGATCTTCAGCCTTTGCTTACAGGAACTGTGGACTAGTTAAAGTTTTAAACAATGGATTTGATTTTCCTCCTAATCGCTGACATCGGCCAGGATGAGTGTAATGCTCCAGTTCGATTGTGAAGGAAGCTGCGCTATGAAACAACCATCTTTGCCAGAAATAAAACATCGTAAATGTTCGTCTTTCTCCAACTTTAATCGCTCAGTTTCTGGAAGCCAGGTGAACACAGACTGAATGGCTTTGGTCCGCTGCCATCGCCAAACAACAACCGTAGATACACTACGATTCAAAAGCATTGGCAGTAATTTTATTTATCTTTCTGCAACATTTATTTTTCATATAAAGCACTTAAAGTTCAAAGTGCTTTATATGAATTCAAGAAAATACAAACAAAACCAAAAGAAAGACGAAAGGTAAAGGTAACAACAAAAAAGCTAAATGTTGGATCTCCATGTTTAATTATTGTTCTGGTTTGCTAAATATTCCACAATTTATAAACTAACAGGAATTTTTCTAGGTATTTTCTATCTGTTGCTCTGGTTTTAATCCTTCAAGCCTGGAAATGTTCTTCAGGTAATAATAACAATAATATGAATAATAAGGGTGTTGAAATGACAACGTCAGGAAGGACAGGGAAACCCCGGCGCATACAGATAAATGGATAAATGGACGTCATTGTTCAGAACTTTTCCTTCTGTTCACTGATCAATGAAATCCTGAGAAATCAAAGCTCAATGGGAGAAATTCCAGATGGCACACTGAAGGAGATGAGAATCCAACAGGATTCCACAGGAAGGCAAAGGCCAAGCCGTTCCTACGGTATAAAGTCCTTTTGAATGAGACAGCAGAGACAGAGCTGCAGAGACTGGAGTTTTTCTATCTCTGTAAGTTATAGAGTTCTGACACTTCTGGACTTAGTGATGATGTCTTACTTCAGTTCGAGCCGAGCATCAAACCCAGCAGGAAAGACGATGCAAGGTGCCGCTGAAAGTGGCAGGAAGGTTGGTGACAGATCTCTGGTCTGTTTGAGACGCTGCTGATCTGCTGGGATTTCCACATTCTGCCATCAACGAGGTTCAAAGACGAGCATCTGAAAAAGAGAAGCTATCCACTCTGCAGCAGCTGCATGGACAGAATCAGTTAATGATGTCTGAGGAGAATCAGCAGATCAGTTTGAGATAAATAAAAACTCAACAACAACAAAAAACAACAGCAGCTCTAATTTTCTTGAACGTTACCTCAGTGGGTCCACAGTCACTGTGTCTCAATGCGACGGAGTGAAATACGGAGGACCTGGACGGACCTGCAGCTGACAAACGAGCCGCAACAAGTAGATACGGACGGTAGTGTGTGATATTTAACAACGCCTCACTGAATCTGTGCCAAGAAGTTTGGAGATTTAAGGCGGAACTGCGAACTAGCAGGGAATTTCTAATGAAGTGTGTAACTTTAGACATAAAAAGTTAATCTGCATATTATTTTTGAGCATCAGATTGTGTCTAAATTAGACAGTAGAATAAACCAAATCCAGTAAAGTGTTTCAAAGGTAAAGTTTCCAACATTTTCACATTTAAGCAGCTTTTATTAGAAGGTCCATCTTAGCTTAGAAACACATAAATTAGAAATTTGAGCAATACTTTCTTCCTGCACAGCTAAAATATGAACGATTTATTTCATGTGTTTGGGTTTATGGAGTTTTAAATCATGTTGTAAAGAGTTGGAGCTGCAGTTTTCTTACATTGAGGTGTGATGAAAGTCACTGCACAACAACTTCAGGCTTAAATCAGGCAGCTGGAATCATTAAAACCTGAGTTTGCAGGATAATAAATGTCCACCAATAACCAGTTTTACATTATTTGCCATGAAACTGTGAAGGATCTTATTTTTCTTTCCTTCTGTTTGTCTTGGTTGTTTAACAGTTAAGACGTTTTAGACTTTCAGGCAGGTTCTGTTAATAATACAAATCATGCCAAAATCTATTTTGATGCTAAGCTGTTCTGCCAAACACTTGGAAAACTCTCAAACAAACAAACAAACAAAAAAAAGAGATTAGTTTGATTTTCCTTCTGCTTTGTTTTGGTGTGTCTATATTCACATGGTAAAACGAGAATTTGACTCGCAGTGAGAAAGAATCACACGTTTCCCAGATTTCTAACATCTGATTGAAGCTGCAGCGACCAAAACAAAATGTGGATAAAAGCCAGTGGCTGAGCGTTAGCTGGCAGTGCAGAAGCCACATAAGCTTGGGAGTAAACACTCAGCATTCTGCTACTATACGTTTTTTTTTTTTCAATACTTACTCTATCAGCATCGCAAATAAGAGCTGTGACCCCTCGTGACCTGGCCCTTCACACAGATAAGCACTGCAAACACAATGTGAAGTGGTTCCGGCAGCCATGGTCACACACAACGGAGGACGCTAAGCCAGCTGTCCCTCCACTCCGACAGACGGGGTGTGTGTAGGTGTGTGTGGGAACAGAAAGTAGATGAGTCTCTCCAGGAGTTAAGTGTCGTTCGGGTTGTGTGTTCACGCTCGCCTGCACACATGCGTGTCACTTCCTATTTGTTGTTGGGATGTGTTTTTTTTGTCTCACCTCTATCACTCCTGCTACACTGACAGACACATCAGTCTCTGCACTTTAGAGCCACAGGAGGAACAAGGTAAACAAAACCCTGGAAGAGCAGCAGTCATGTTTCTCTTTCACGGTCGGGAAAGACAAACCTGAATTTATTGATAGACTAGTTGGAATTGCCGATGCGAGATGCCATTTGGTTGTCCTCATATAGTGAAGTAAGTTTAAGTTATTATTAAGAGTCACAGACGTGACGGCGTATGTTTTATTTTGACACCCTGTTGTGAGTATTAAGACTTTCCGTCATTCTGGCTAACTGCTAAAAAAGCCTCCACTCCTTAAACTATTTATGCAGCAGGATTTGGGTTAAAAAATGAAATGGAGACAAAGAAGTTATGATCCCCAGGTTTGGCCACGCCCCTCGGTGCATCTAGGCTCCGCCCACTTTGGTTGAAATTTTCAAAGTTTGTCAAGAGGCAGTGTTTTGCTTTCAGAGGGTGATAGCTACACTTTAAGAAATAATAATTACAAATTTTGGTTCTTTGAGCACAGAAATAGACTAATATTCTATTAATGTTCTCCTCAAACCACTTTTTTATCTTTTGGTTGCTCCTGACGTTGGTAGATCATTGACTGCACACAGAGCTGGAGTTGTGGAGATGCTCTGACGCCATGAAACGGTCACAGATTGGTTCTTAGTAACGCTGCGCAAAGAAATTCATCATTATTTATTTTCTTCCAAGTCAGAATGTTCCCTTTCTGCTTCATAGATCCTCCCAGCAAGACGCATTTAGGGAAATATCAGTGAACACTGTGGAAAATTCTCATTTTAATTCAGATTAATTGACTTAAAAATGCCTTTTGAAAATCATGAAGCTACAGTAAGTTACAACAACCAGATACATGTTGCATACTATCGTTTACATCCAGAAGTTTTGTGCATGTGCACAACGCCGGAGGGTAAACACATGATTCTTTAACTAACCATCCGTAGCTGTTCTGTTCACACAATGAAACCTGGATATTTAGGTATTATTAATTTGGAGCCGCGCTGCAGCAAAGGGAAGAATAAATCAGAAAAACTGTTGAAGGACGACCCAGAGTCACTCGTACTCTTCTTTTTTTCTCGCTATCTTTGTTGGCTAACCTATACACAAACCCGTTGCCATAGCAACTGACTGACAACAGCTCCACTACTGTATCAGGAAATCGCGCAAACATTTCACACACAAAGAACAAAACATTCAGTGTGTTTCAGTGCCAAGTTTTCAGGTTTAATGTTTATTTTGTGATCATTAATAACTGATCGTCTGAACACAGCAAAGGCCGATCAGGTAATTTAAACACTTGATTATTGATGAATTATCAAGGAGGTGGTGTGTGGGTTGACTTTTTTTTAACTGAATCAAAACACGCAGAGTTCTGCAGCACATCTACAGGTGAAGGTTGTCAAAGTCAAGCTAGCATAGCAGACCTACTTCCCTCTCCATCGGTGTTTTGTTTTGTAATCAAAACTTTTTCCTGACCTATTAAATGTGATACACTTTCACCTCGTTATCTAGTTGTCACGGTGTTGACAATTAGCAAGCAAAGCTAGCCGTCGTTACATAACAGATAGACGGATATCATTATTACTTTTCTATTTATTTTTTACATTGCTTAACAAAAACTTGATTCATTAGTAGAGGTCAGCTCACTACAGTTATCGTTTTTTCTGCTTTTTCTTCTTTTTCCCAGCACATGATAATCTGCTGCACTTGGCCAGTTACACGGTAACAAAGCTGTCAGGCCTCGTACAGCCGGAGGCGTCCGGCTGGGTCACTTCTTCCAACAGATGTAATGGAAAGAAGAGGGAACAAAATAAGGAAAAAAGCAGAAAGAAATAAACCGGGACGGAGTTTGTTATCATCCATCTCTGGCTGGTATTTCAGCCTCCCGCTGTCACTTTTCAGCAGCCATTGTGCTGCGTGGGACAATTCTTCTTTCTGCTCCTCAGAAACGATAAAGAAGTGAGCAGTCGCATTGTGAGAGAAACCGGAGTCAATTTCCATCTTTTCTACCCACAAGCACAGCATTATGGAGGTCAGCTGCTTGAAAGCTGTGGAGGCTAAAAAAAATAATAAGAAAAAAACAGTTTTATGTTTATTTTCGGTATTTGTCACCAACTACTGTTAGATCTCCCACCATGTGCACAGCAAACAGAAGAAGCACCAAGTGTTCTGCTTTGAAAAGTTTCTCCAAATAAACAACATTTTTTTTTTATTGCTGTGTGTTGAAAGTTTAAAAACTCCTCAGGAATATAGAGCTTTACTGTTCCTGCTGTCAGAGTAAAACAAAAACTGACAGAGGAGGGAAAAACTGTGTGTGTGGTTTGTTTTTTAGAGATTCTTCTGTAAATGACCAGAGATTCAGAAATCCCCTGAAGACAGCGATTGGACAGATACGACACTTCTATTTATGCGGCGTCTGTAATAACTTCGGCCTCTTCGTTCCCAGGGGATCCGAGCCGCAGTGAAAATGGTTCTCTGTCCCGGCGTAATGATGGCTAATAGAAGCAGCAGCCAAGCCCGTTTATCAGATGTCATTTCCTGCTACAGATCCACGTCCGCATCTTTATGAATTTTATCCCATGTCCCAGGGATTAGATGTGAAATAAGATGAAATGCTTGTATTCCTCCCCTCCTTCCTCCTCGATAGTCAACGGTAAGCTCCTGTATTTCACCTCTCTCTTTTCCAAAGCGATGAAAATATCATAGAGATGGAACAATTTGACCATTCTCCTCACATCCAAACCCACACGCTGGAGCACTGAGGACAGCAAAAGGTATATGTCTGAATGCAGGTTTCCCCATCAGTGGGACTGGACACGCTGGAGGCCTTTACACTGCCAGGTACCAAGCACAAAGTGCTGATGAGGATAAATCCCATCTGTGTGTCGAGTGAGTATCGTCCTACCTCAGGAAAAGTTATGAGGATGTGGAAAATGCTAAGAAAAAACGGAGGTTGTACAAAACGTGGTTCATTCGCAATTTCTCATCAAGGAAATTGAAATCAAGACGAGATTGTGGCAGCAGCAAAGCAACATTTCATAGGATCCCATGAGATCTTATGAAAAATACTAGATCTCAGCGGGAGAAATATCAAGATTTCTTTCCAAATAATCAGACCGTCCCAACGGTTTCTCATCTGTGTTTCTTGGTTTCCTCTTGAGAGCTCCCCAGCACAGCTGTCTCTGGTAAGCGACTTTTAACTAGCTGCGGTTCCATTGACCATATAATTGCGCAATTTGACATTTCAAAAACAAATTTGCATAATGGAAACACGGCAGTTTTGAAAAAGCTCTCGTCTTTTGGCTGTACGATGAGGTGGTTTTTCTCTGGCCGTGTTGGGATTATTTTATTTCACGAAACCGCACTGGAAACACTTTCGATGATCAAGTAACATTGACAGGAAGTAGCTGGAGGATGATGGCGCTGCATGTTTTTAGTGACTCACCGCGTGAACAAACTTAATCATGTGATTTTAATTGCGTTTCTTATTTAATGGAAACACTGCAATTAGCTGGTTGTCGACAGCGTTTTGCGCTCATTTGTAATGGAAATGCAGCTAATGTTGGAACGGTGATATGTTTGTGGTTTTGTGGTTCCAAAATGGCTCCCTGCAGCTACGTGGTGCAGCTCTCTGGAGATGCATCAGGATGCAGCTGTACACTCAACGATCAAACCACATTTACTTCTGCCAGAATGAGATCATTTTCTATGCACAACATGTTCCTTCCTGCTTTTAAATTCTTCATGACCAAGCTCAAAGTGTGCACTAGTTCCAAACAGGTCCCCTAAATGCTGCCACTGCTGGGGAAAACCATCAGACTTTCATCTAGAAAGTACTGAGTTCAAACTAAAATCGTACCAGAGCCTAGCATCCTTTGTCACATGCACAGAAGACAACATCAGCATTTTTCAAAGGCTTTAAACGTTACTGATGATCATAGAAGGTTATTTAAAAGTAGAAATAAAGCCATATGTTTGAGGTTAAGATTTTACTCACCAAACAGAAGGTCAGGTGTTTGATTCAAAGTCTTTCAACATGTTGGAAAATCCCCAAAGCTGCTCAAAACAATGAAGAATCCCCCCAGAATGGCAATGTGTGAAATAATCAAGGAGGTAATTCAGTCTGGACAAAAGTGACAGGCTGCTTAATAAAGCCATTATATTAGCGCGTTGCTATGCTAGGGCCTGTAATATCACTTTGATGCTGCTTCCTCTCTCATTGGCTTCACTTTAATCACTCAGCAAAGACTCACAGACTTCATACCATCTGAAAGCTGCTGCTGGCCCCACGCAGGGCGCCATCAATTACGTTTGGACGAAGCTACAACAAGACAAGTTTAAAAAATTAATAAGGCTCTTTGTGTGCAATTAGTCTTCAAGGAGGGCTTTGATTGTGGCCTGAATATACATATAATGTTTTGATTCCATCGTAAAATCCTTGAGTTAATTTTTATTTGCAAAGTTGCTGCTGGGATTCATTTGGTACGACGGGATTTTTATATATTTTTGATATCAACAGTTAATCCTGCCACCAAACCAACTCCTTCAAATGTTGATCTTCCAACTTCTAGATTTATGACAAGATTGTTTGAATGTTTTCAGGTTTTATTTGTTTGCGCCATCTCATCCATTTCCCGTAGAAGCCCACCTGCTGTGTTTTTCTCCAGCTGATGTCTCCTGGGGAAGCAGTGGTCGGCCAACAGGAGATCAGGAATGAAAAGTTAAAAGCAGAGAGGTAATCAGAGGTGTGCTTTGCATAACCAGACCCTCTGTGGAAGAAAGATAAGGTCTAGAAACATTGTTCTAATGCGATCAATAGATTTCACACAGATTAACATTGTAGTCTGTAAATGGCTGACTGGGTGGGCTTTGTTCAAGGCTGGCTGACACCGATGGGGGAGCGGCGTCAAGAATGGGAAATCAATGGGAACCACGGACTCATGCGTCGGATATTTGTCAGAAGAAGATTCCTTTGCTCACACCATCTTAGGGAGTTTCAGGGAGATCAATTTCTGTGCAGGTGTTGGAAAATGTGGAAAAAACCAGGATGAAATAAGATAAAAGATAGGGCTAAATGATAACCAAATACCAGAATGTATCAGAGTTTCATTGTCATTTTTTGTCTTTCTCTTCTGAATCTGTTATTAGACGCGTTTTTACAGTTTAATTGAATTTTCCTTATTTTATCCAGGAAAGCAACAACAAAAGTAATCTGAGGGAATTCTGCAGCAGAAAGCACATACAGTCTCCTCCGCTTGTCGTAAAACGGAACATCTTTTTTACAGTTTACTGCACTTATCGTGAAACTTAACATCTTAACAATGTGAAAAGGATTAGAAGGGAGACGTTGCTTCATAAATCTCCCATCCAAAGCAAACAGAAGGAGCAGGAAAAACCTTCACTGGTTCCAGGAAAGGCACTACTGCTGAGACCTTCCTCTGGCTCTGATTGGTTGTTTCTGACTGGGAGCTGAGTATTTCTGCAGATGGCAGTAGGGCCACTGGAAGGAAGCAGAAGATAAATATTTATTCACAGATAATCTGTCACTGCTACAACCATCATGACATTTCCATTAGAAATTTACACAAGTCTTTGTTGATATTCTGCTAAAGTAAACAAAAACACAATTTCTCGATTGTTTCCATTAAGAAAAGAAAACAAATTAAAATCACATGTGGATACGTTTGTTCACGCAGTGAGTCATTAAAAATGATGGCACCAAAGGAAGTAAACAGTTACATGAGACATATTTATAATTCAACCATTATGCTAGCGCTCATCAGCTATCAGCTAATCAGAGGAGACGTCATCATCTTCGTCATTTCTTCCAGTAGTAACATCCGGTTGTTGATCTTCCTCATGTGATGCAAAAAAGTTTCTACTGCAGTTTCTGTGAAATACATGGACTTCAACATGACTGAACTAGTCCTAGCACAAAAACATTTATTGAAAAACATGGTTTTATTTTTTTTCCAAAACTGTTATGTTTCCATTAAGCACATTTATTTTCGTAATTTTGATTTGAACAATTTTATGATTAATGGAAAAGCAGCTAAACTGCTCTGTTATCTCCTAGTGAAGTACACAGAATGCAGAGGTAAGTTTGTTTTTTATGCAATCGGGTTACAAAATCAGCTTAAAAGAAACGGTAAGATGTATATGTTGGTGAAATGTGACTGATTGGAGTTCAAGCCTGGAGATCCGTTTCCCTACAGAAGCTGGGCCCCCTGCTTAGTGCCCGTGTCGATCTCCAGGCCCCTGGGACTAATCTGGTCACAGGCTAAAGGGTCAGGATCCGATGGAACCTCCTGGCTGGGATTGGTTCACATCCCTCTTTTCATTTCAAAACACCTTCCTCCATGTTGTCTCTCATTACGCTCCCAGCACAGGGGCCTCTGAGCTCCTGCTCTCGCCTTCCCAGACCCCCTGGTATCTGGGTTAAACTGAATCGTGCACGCCTGGAGGGGTGGGTTCTTTCTGGAGCCATAACTCTACTCCTTTGGCCCCGGAATGGAGACATTCCTCTGGATGAGAGGCTGACCCGAGGTCTGGGGCTCGGGACCTGTGTGAACCTGGTTTAATTATATTAGCTGCAGTATTTTGACCCTTTGGCCTTGGCTTTCAAAAGCACTTTAAGTCAGGACGGTTTTCATCACCACCTGATTTGCAAAGACCCCCTGGTGTTTTGGTGTGCTGCACTAAACCCCATCATCAAAACTATTTGTCTGACAAGGTCACGTCACATGAACTTGATGTGCACAGCCCCGTCCTCCATTTCTCATCTTTCCATCACAACCTCCTTTGTAAAGAGAGCCGGCTGAATGGCAGTCGCTTCAGGCCAGTATTCCATCTACATAGCCGGGTGGTCAGGATTATGGACCATTTTCTCCGTCACGATCCGAGCAAATCAGGCTGGTTGTTTCCCCGTCATGGAGCCGCCTCTGGTCTCAGACTGTATGTCATAATCCCAGCAAAACACAGTTAAAAAAAATCCCTATATCATTAAAAATCACTTGAAAGCATTAATGTGCGGTGTCTACCTCTGCAACGCTTCTTTGCTCTGTGCATTATCATTTCCTAGCGGAGAAGAGATTAAATTAGCGTTCTGTTCCACCTAATTGCTCAGCTCAACAAATTAACATGGCCTCATTCAACCCTGTGTTCGTGAAATGCAATTCACGCAGTTTGTTTCATGTTTAAATAAACATATCTACGTATGAAAAGATTAGTCAGCGCTATTAATATCAGTAAATGCTTTATCCATCCTGGCTCTGTGCGGCTTCGGCACAATTTTCACTGACAGACACAAAAACCAGAGCTGTGGTCCATTAAGGGCTCAAAGAAATACACGCTGCTCCTCCAGCTGGAAGGAAGGGAAAGCTGTTTCAATCAACGCATGCATTTCTGTTACTGCTAATTGCAAGAACAAATTAACGAGATATACTGCGACCTGATAGCTGCCTTTGCAGAAAGTTTGTTTTTAACAAAACCCCCTTACACAGCACAGGCGCGTTAATAAATACCGAGCTTTCAGCGTCGCTGCAGGGAGGGAAAGCACTTGATTGTATTTATGGTTTCAGTGACAACAACGTAAAACATTAAACACTGGATGCTAGGTAGATGTGTTTTTATCGCTAAATCATGAAACACTTAAAATCTAGAGAGATTCAAAGTAAAAACGGTGAACAGGAGGGAGGCTGACATTGACCATTAAACTGTAAATACAAAGACTGGCAAAGAGCTATGCACACAGTTCAGAACCCAGACAGAATAATGTGATTTGAATCTAATTTGGTCCATCAGACCAGCGATGGAGATGTAAATTATTCCGTTTGTAAAATCCATAGCAGCCACCAGAGGGCGTCATGGGAATCACGGTTCTGTTGGTGGAACAGGAAGCTACCTGCCAATCGAAGGCTAACCCCCAAAAGCATTCCTAAAACACGTCTGTGGATTGTTGCTTTGTGCTGCAAGTTCATTAGTAACGTAAAAAGGCGTCAGCATCTGATCCCAGGTATCATCCCAGGGTCATTATCACACTTTGTGTGGCGTGAGGTGAAGAAATGGGGTACTAGCAATCCTTCTGTCGGCCATCTTGTCCTTTTTTACCCAATGGAGGTGCAGAAAAAAATCGATTCCATAAAGAATTGCAATTCTAAGTCCTGGGAATTTTGAATCAATTCAGGATGCTCAAAGATCAGTTTCAAGTTGTAAGTCTTTGCCGCTCCTCCTCTCACCCTCTGCATGTGGTTTTAATTATTTTTTAAATTTTTTTCATTTAAGTAAAAGCCAGACAGCTAAGCTAACCTAATGCTGGTAATTTAAGTAACTGAATTTTAAGCACAAACCTATTTTTGTTTAATTATAAACTGATGGAATTGATACCGTATGGAAACTAAATGTTCCATTTGTTTACAGTCTTTTCCTCTCGTCTGTCACATAACTGAACTCAATCTGTAGATTCAAAACCATTTTTGAACAGATAAATTGGTTTCTGAATCAAATTGTGATCTTAAAAATTGGAATTGAATCGAAAGGCACTGAACAATTTGCATCTCTGAAAAGATCTGTGCCCTCGTCCAGCTTCTTCTCAGAGGGAGTTAGACTCCATTACTGCGGCTCCATGAAACCAAACCAGATTTTCATTGGTAAGACCTCAGGAAGGAGGCTGACGGGTTTGAGGAAGTGAAGCAGATGATGTGGCTCTACTCAGTTGAGATTTGTCCATGACTGATGGTACGATGGATCGTTAATAAAGAAAAAGCAAACCTACAGATTTCTGGTTCTGACCACATTCCCGCCCTTACGCCTGGTTATGAGATTTGGATCCTGGATATAAACAGCTTCCTCTGCAGTGCAACTGGGCTGAACATTAGAGACAGGGTGTGGATGAGTTTAAAATGGAGCCACTGCTCTTCGTCTCACTGACGGCAGCTCAAGTGGTTCGAGCCTCCCAGGCTCTTCTCCATGAAAGGTTTCCAAGCACTTCCAGAGCGAGACCCCGGGGCAGACCCAGATCAGACCGGAGAGAGCGCATGCTTTTTCTGGTCTGGGAATGCTTTGGGGTCTGATGAATGAGTCGGAGAGTCACTGGGGAAAGAGACGACTGCCGTTCTCTGCTGCAACAGCTACTACAGTCATTCACTTTATGAAATTAATCTGGGTTCCCTTCAGCAGAATTAAAACTTTAGTTCATTCTGCACAAAATGCTTGTGGCCGTCTCTGAGATATTCCAGCATCTTGGAAGAGACAAGCAGTGAAGGTTAAGTTTTTAATTTTATTTATACGACTTTTAGTAACAAAGTAATTTACCTCTGAAATAAAAAAAAAAAAACATCTTAGCGAAACACGGTCTTGAGGTAAAACTTTCAATTTACAAAGCTACACAATGAAAATAACTAAATTAAAATATGTATCTACATTTCTAGAAACAAGTACATGAAACTGAATCAGACTCAAATAATTATAGTTTTGATTTAAAGCCATACATTTAATACATTTTTGACACATTCCAGTCCATCTCATGCTTGTTCAATGTAGAAACGTGGATTCAAAAGCAATAAACAATTAGTAATAACTAGCACTTTGGGTAGATACTTATTTCATTTTTTATGTTCAAAATGAAGTGCTAAACTTGTAAATCAGGACATTAACTTTTTCTGCTTTATCTGCGCACTATTAACTAGAATTACATTAAAATGAACCAATTTATCAACAAGTCATATCAAAACAGACTGAAAATGCTAAAGATTGCTAGAAAGAGAAGTTATGCTACTAAAAACAGAAAGATAGGACTTTATTACAGAGTGCATCTGTGTGCCAAGGCAGACATATTTTTACTATTTTGACCGATATAGATGACATTTTGTCAGAACATTATGCCATATTTCTTAGGTCCTTATTGATCCTGACCTGCAGAAACTCTGGTTGGGACAGAATCTCTGTCAATGCCAAATAAAACAGACTGCAGCATCCTGTAAGTGATTGTGGAGTGAGCGTAGTGATGCACAACATGTAATACTGATGCAACATTTTTAGAAAAATTTACTACATGTAGCCTCCATGGCATTGGTTTGAATAAAGTATGAGATTTAGTACAGGTCAATATTTAGTCAAGAATGACTTGGAAGAGTAGACAGAGATAATCACGAGCATTTTTCCCCCGAATCTCTAAACCAACTTGGAAATCTTTAGGTGACTCTAAGCTGAGTGACTCATATTAAAATGATCAACAAGTCATATCAGAACAGACTGAAAATGCTGAAGATTAGCTGCATGCTATTAGTTTTGCAGCTTAAATTTGACGTGAATTCACAACTCAAATCATCTCTGGGACTTTTGGCTAAAATATCTTGGTCTCTTTTACAAACAATACCTCATTATAAATTACAATATTATAAAAAAGCACATTTATTTCAGTAAATTCAATAAATGAAACGTATCATACAGGGTAATTACACCCAGGCTGCCGTTTTCAAGCCTTTGTTTCTGTTAAGAAGGATCATTTTCCACTTAAAGCTGAAGAAAACATAACATTTATGATTAGAATACAATCAGGCCAATAAGAAAATCATAATAAAAATAGTAATTCAGAGATGTGGACTTAATGGAGAAAACGTTTGACGCCTTCTTATAGGTTGTTATTTTCTACAGGTACTTTTGATCTGACAAAACAAGCCTCATTATTCTAATTCATTTAACATGGTTGCATAACAGATAACAAATGACTGACCATTTTATCAGAAGACAGCTGGTTAGCATCAAATTGTTGCACGTTTCCTTCAGAACATGATAGATTTTTTTTTTTTTCTCTTTCGATTTTTTTCCCCATCCAAACATGCAATAAAAAATAAATGTACATCAGGATGGCCGGAAGCAACATGCTTTAAAAGCTGTGCAGGGTGGAAAGGTGTGTTGGAAACAGCAGATGAAAATGCTGCAAACAAGAAGCACGTTTACACTGAACCTGCAGACCTTGCTGACTTCTGCACATCACCGTGTGATAAAACGCATTCTATATCCTGCTGATGGCTCTTTGGAGCAACCCCCACCGCCAGCCATTGTTGTTCGTCCGTATACAAGCAGCCTTGTTGGAGGACGTCCAGTAAAAATGAGCTGGAGGGGGCGAATGTACTGGAGACCGGCATGCATGAAGGCCAAAGAGATCTTGCATGTGTGAAGCAGAGAATTAGCAAGTAGGAACAGATTTGAGAGGATAAAGTGCACAGAGAGCAAACGGGGGAGGGGCCGTGTGTGTGTGGAGTGTGATTAGATGTATGTGTTGCTCTCTCTCTTTCGATTCTTCTGAGATAAATGTTCGCCTCGGACTGATCAGGGAGTTTATGATTTATTCACAAAGTCCTGCAGGCCGTCTGAGTCCCCTGGCAGCTGCAGGGCTCAGACATGAATGCAGGGATGGAAGCAAGCAGCTGACCGGCTCTTACTCACACACAAACAACCCAAGGACCATCAATTTATTTACTCACGGCATTCTGCGAGAACGTCGCTGTCACATCGCTTCGCCTGTCCTTGTGTTTGCGATGCAGCAGTCGAGTAAAATCAGTTTTGACCAGCGGAAGCCAGACAAACAATTTGCAATCGGATTTGATTTACAGAGGCCACTGCCAGGAAGCCGTCCGAAGGGATTTGTTTCACGATAAAAGAGGCCCCAAAACAGCAAGCGATATAATTACTGTTCAGGGGAAATATACGGATGATTATGCAAACAAATTTCTAACATTCTGTGTTAGAAATCTATTTAGGAAACGCAGGTTCTCCTTTGATTTAAATGCATGATTATATTTTTTGCAACCTATTTTTGTGTCAGTGCTGAAAGTGGAAGTCAGTCAGGTTATTGTAAGAAATGATGTTTGTGCCCTTAGTGGAGCTCTGCTATGCAAACAGTTTAACTGTCCAGTTTACTCCACTCTGTTACGCTGAGTTCAGAGAATCTGCAGCGCAGCAGGAGACAGATTAGATTCGGCACGCAGAAACCCACCCCTCTTTGTTCTGCATAGCGACTGATTCTGCTGCAGCTGGCAGAAAATTAACCACCTGAAAGTCTTTTTATTATCCTTGAAGTGAAAACAACTCTTAAATTGCCAACAGGCTAAAACATGCAGCAATGTGAAAACACCCCCCCCAAAAACAATACCATGGTAACAAAACGGGAAAGTAATGCGAACAGAAACGTTAAGCTGCAACGCAGAGGGAATTGGAAAAGGCAACGTTGATTGCAAATTTAAATAAATTCACCTGTCAGCAGGTTTTAAAGCCAATCCAGGGGTTTTCTTTATAACTCCTTACATTCAGCTCTGATCTTTAAGGTTATTTAAGAAAGCTGCACTTTGGAGAGGCTTTATTTAAGTTTAAAAGCAAAACCACATCCTGGGGCTTCCACTTAATGTCACAGGCAGATTCTGCAACAAAGCTTCACCTTCAGAATAAAACACTTTGTGTATAATCTCTGTGTCGCTGCTTTATGCCTTCCTCCAGTGGCTGACACTACATGAGTAACAGCTGGAGAAACTTTGATACTGGTAGCTATTCATCAACAGTATCAATCTACACCCAACACCGATCCAGGAAACTGCTGAACCCGTCAATATCCTGTCTAAATGGTTCTGATGTCAAGATGAGGGAGTAAATCACGAACCCAGCTCTGGTTTAAGAAGCGGTAGCAGCCACCACGAGTAACTGCTACCGTCAGTTTGGAAGGTTTGTTCTGCATCTATTATTTGTGCCATTGTTTGAAATTTTGCCCACTGATGAGTCTGTTTTATGAAGGTCTGAAATGAAATTGTTAGGAAAGTAATCCAACTACTTCATAATGTTTGATTTTGTAATCAAATGTTCCATTTGATTTCACCTCCCTCAGTCATGAGGTGCATGTTTAGGACTTTCTTTTCCATTTTCTGCTGCCACAGAGTACAGGAAACACCTGGATACGACTTCAGTCCACCAACACAGACAGAACAAGAAGCACACACACACATTCACACACACACACACACGCGCACACACACACACACACACGCACACACACACACGCACACCTGTACCTGTGGAGCCACCAGCTAACCTAACAGTCGTGTTGTTAGACTGCTACAGAGAGCTGGAGAGAGAAATACGAATAGAAAACTTTTTATTGTGTTATCATTTTGTACAGCACTTTAATGCAATTTTAACTTGTTTTTAATGCCACATTGACGTTTACAACCTGGCTGGTATTTACAATCTTTACAAAACTTTCCTGTAAATATTGTTGCTATTTTCTATGCCTAAACATCTTGTACATTTTTAACAATCCCACTCAGTTGCATATTTCTTTTTATCTGGTGAAGTTTTTAATAACTAACATGGTTCCATTGGTCAACTTTCTGCTGGTAAACTCAGGACAGGAAAGATTATCTGTATTCTATTTGGACTATTTTCTAATATTAAATTAGATCAAATCCACTTTGTTTGCAGTAGTTTGTGTTTGTATTGTAGAGGTTAGTTGAGGTTTTGTCAGCATAATTCCTTTATTTGACTTAAACCCAAGTGATGAAATGCTTTGACATTTATTTTCTTCGACTTATTAACAGATGAGTAAAAGTTAAAAGAGAAAATAAGGAAAACAAAGACACATTTTAAAGCCTGCTGGTTTTGAACTGATCTTTATATCAGTCTTCATCTCTGTAGCTATAAGCAACAGTTTGCCCACTGCTCCTAATAGTTAGCAGAGCATTCGCATATTTGATCTTTAATAATAAGCACATCCTTATTGTATGTGATTTACATTGCTGATACTCCATACTTCCCTTTTTTTTCTGGTTGCACATCGGGCAGGAAGATCAGTGGGCACCCTGAAGGCAACATCTTCTTTAATCACCATGAATCAACCATAAAAGACTTCGCCTTGTTCCTTGTTATATCCGCCAGCATTCCCTTTTTGATATGCTTTTGCTCCCTCCCTCTTTTTCCCTCCTTTATTTTTTTGACTCACTCTGCAATCTGTCACACTCTCTCCCTCCTCCATGCATTCTTTCTCCTTTATTCTCCCTCCCGTTCGCATAGATCTGCTGTGCCGAGGCTTAGGGGTCTGGAGAGCAGCCTCCTTCGGCGAGCTTAGGTGAATCAGTTGCCATGGCAATCAAACCCAAATAACCAACAATGGCATGTTAATTACGGTTATTACTGTACGAAGACTGCTCCAAGAAAATGAGCGACGGTACTTTTCTTTGTGAGGATTAAAGAAAAGAAAATGTCAGAGGTGAGGCAGTTTAGACAACATAATTCATAACAGAGCCTCGGCTGCAGAAGTGTTCGGCTCTGCAAAGGGCTGCGAGCCGCCTCGGCTGTTGTGCTGCTAAAATGAAGGGTCCACAAATAAGCTTAGTGGCCTTGGCTCTCAGGAGGGGGGAGACAGGAAAACCTGCCAATATCTGTGCTGAAAAATTGGCCCTGAATAAACCTCAGCTGTAGCTGCCCTAAAACCCAATGATGTCACTGGAGCAAAACTACCTTTGAACAAATGGAGCTGGAAAACAGGCTTAATGAGGCAATAATGTGGACCGATATAATGTTCCGTCTTTATGGCTGAAGCAAACGTGAATTCTGGCTGTAATTTAAGGTCTGTTGTTAATATTGACATCTTTATTTAGCACGTTAAATCGTTAGATTATAAGCTTTTGGATATGAGTCAAGACTCTGCCTCGTTGTTTTGCTGCTTCATCTTTTAACATACATTTCTATACACTGCAAAAATTTTTAAAAAACTCAGTAAAACTATCTATAAGTTAAATCAAATCTCCAAGCCCGCTCTTCTTTCTCTGTAACTTACCGGATGCTAAAATCATACAGGACGTCCATGAATCATCATGAACCTGGTTGGAAAATATGATTCACTCTGAATTAGTATTATCCTCTACAGATAGAAATTTTATTTCATTATATATCTACATACACTGAAGGAATCTAATTAGCTCTGCGTCATCTAACCTAACCTACAAGGGGAGGCTGACATTCAGCTGTTATTAACACAGAAGCAGCTTTCCCCGTCCAGAAAGTCAAGCTAAGAAAATATGACCAATGTTGAAAAAAATTGAATTTTTGCTTAGGAAAACAGAATCTCCCTTCTGGTTTCCTGGAGGCATTTTATCACAGTTTGACACTAAGTTTATATCCTGTCTGTTTAAAGTTATCTCTTCAATTTTAAAGGCAGACAAGTCAAAACAAACGGTTAGCTTGTTGTATGCTAACTTAAGCTAAATACTTTCTTAGGTATCTGTTGAGGCATTTAGCTAAGTTTCCTTAAAGAGTTTTAATGACAGAAATTGCAGGACTTTCCCTCCAAAGCTTTATTTTTCACTGTGTTAATGTCATAAAATTGCCTGCTGAACTTTTTTTGTATTTACGTTCTGCTGGAGTATCTGGTACCACACTGGCTCGGTTCTGAGATAAACCTTCTCAGTATAACCAGCTGGTTTTTCCCACCTTCTGTCCAGAATGGTGGCATTTTCTTTGTTAATTTAACTTCACATTATTGTCAGATTCAGGTGTAATGTTTTGCTTAAAGCTACGTTTCCTCACCTGCTACAATACAAATAAAGATATTTCTTCATTTCTGATTTCACCTTTTTGCCTCTCAAATGAAAACAGAAGCTCAACTACAATAGCTGTTCAAATTTAGACCAAGAATTTGATTATACCTTCAAGGTTTGGTTTGTATTTCCTGGTATTGTAGCATGATTCACACTTGGGCAAAACATTTCCACCTGTCCTTACTAACTGTACACACTAATCCTTGTTACTGACACACTGTGTTTCAGCTTCCAGAGATTCATTTTCTTTAAAATGTTTTAGATATGCTACACAGAAAAATCAGCAACTGGGTGAATCCTTGAATACTGAACCCTGAAACGTCGGGTATAAAAAAGGATAATTTCTTCTTTATAAATTAAGAACAACTTGATTTTAATATAATTTATTGCAACTTAATTTTTAATATAATTTATTTTGAATATCTTTTGCCAGCGATGTTACCTAAAAAACAAAACTTATCTTTTTGCTAATAATCAAACTGTATGACTATGTGACAACTGCTTTTCATTTGCACTCTGATGCTGTCAAGAATGTCACCATTTTTGGTTTTCACTCCCATTTTCTCAACAAAAGTGCATTTTATCTGCATTTCCTTTTAGTGTGAGGTATTTTCTTCCTCCTCTCAGATGCTAATGGACCTCCCCGGTCTGCTAATGTACTGTAGCTGCTTCCTGTACGTCCCTCTGGCAGGCACGTCAGCGCTCATCTTCATGTGATATTCCAGCTCTTAAGTCTTTTTAAAAGGCTTTCATAACATCCATGTTTACCGCAGCGGAGGGCCTACGCTGCCGGTGAGCAGGAAGGAAGCCGGAGTCTGGGAGATGAGAGGAAAACAGGAGGTGGATCAACAACATGATGCCTTGCCATTTTCCAAACCGTCTGTTCCCTTTTGCATCTTGCCATTACCAGAGTTAGCATCTCATTGTCAGCTTTCTGGCTAATTAGATCCAATGCCGTCTGTGTGTGTGTATGTGTGCTACAGTGGTTGCCATGGGAACAGTCTTCCTCTATTACCCCACTAACAGAGCTCCGGCAACTTACCACCTTTCATACACCCACGTTTTGTTCGCTAATATGTAAGTTACTACAGCTCCTGGTGCTTGTTTACCGAGAAAAACAACTTTCAGTATGGAGTTCGAAACTCTTGACAAGAACCTGAGGAACTGATCTGGAGGTAATAAGTGGCGGAGGATGATAATTAGGATTGTTATGCAGCCAGCCTGTTTGAAAAGCAGCTCATCAGATAAAATTCAGCGATGCAAATCGCCAACAGAGGCTGAGATGCAAATGTCAGGTCAGGGGGTTAGGTGGAGAAGTTCAGAGGTCAAACCCTTTAACTGGTGCGTGTGTGTGTGTGGATTCTCCTCTCCGTTCTGCTGTTTTCACAGGGTAAGTGCGTTGTGTATCGGGGGAAGTGGAAGCCGGAGCGGGAAGAGAAGGAAAGGGCACCACCAGGGAGGTTTAAGCTGCTGTCAGTCAACGTCACTCTCCGCTATTTAGATTCCAATTACACCTGTCAGCTCAGTCTGAGCCCTCATCCGTCTCCCTGTGTCTGTGTGCATCTCTAAGCCTCCTCACACACGCTACGTCCCCGTGTTCTACAAGACCACGCGCTCATTCTTCTCCTTTCTGGTTCGCATCTGTAGCCTCCCGCCGCGTCACTCAGCATTAACCGTCTCTGAGATTTTTCTTCTTCACTCCGGTGTATTCATCATCGCTTTAATCCGCCTCCCGTCTGTATTACCTTGTGCGCAGAGTGTGGCTGAGTTTAATTCCTGACACATTTCAAACAAGGAGACGGGAAAACAGGAAATGAATACTGCAGCTGCTCATGGTGGTCACGGCGTGGTGAAGCATGTTTCCAGTGAGTTCATAGATGCTGCACTGCAAAAACAAACAATTTTACCAAGTCATTTCGGTCTAGTTTCCACTGCAGTTATCTTGAAAGAAGACAAAACTGACTCATAAGTAAGTTTTCAGCTAGATGTAGGAGCTTGTTTTAAGTCAATAATTTCTTAATCTTGATAAAAAAATATTTGGTTCATTGGCAGATTATTTAACTTATAACAAGACATTTTTCCTATTTTACAAATGAAATAATCTGCCACAACTTATTCATCAATATAAAGAACCTATTTGTTGATGAAAAGTTAATTAGTTTTGTTTCATTTCCAGTGTACTGAGATATTTGCTCTAATAGACAAACATACTTGGTAAGATTTTGTGTTTTTGGAGAAGAGAGAACTCCGTCCTTCAACCAAAGGTTAATGAGATGATCCTATTTGATTATGGAGGTCATTTTTAACTAATTTAAAATTCACATTAAGAATATTCAAAGCATCTTTCTACTCATCCATTGTCTTCTGCTCATCTGGGATCGTGTCGTCGGAGCAACAGGTGTAATCCAGAGATCCGTCCCCAGAGACTGTCAGGGTCTGCAGCCTGCGGCTCCTCTGCCCCGCCACTGGGGGTCACACAAAACCAAATAAGACATTTGGTACTGACGTAAAAGCATTAAGGAATGTTGCTGTTAGCATTTGTTTTCGTCTAGTTTTTGCATAGAATGTGCAGGACCAATGGCCCAAGGTTTATAAAAGTCACTAAATGTTTCTTCTTGCTTTGAAAAACATTAAGTGAACGGACAAACATGCACAATGCTCAGAAGACAAAAATTAGAAAGTATCTGGTGTAAACCAACATGATAACGCAGGAACTGCAGAGCAGAGAACCATGTTGTGCTTTTTAACCTTCCTGGTCTTAGTGCAATGCTAAGGAGAAATGTCCCGTCACACCGTCAGTTCCCGAAACTACACACAAATAAAAAACCTTGTGAAACCATCAGTACGACCATGCAGGGCCACACACATCAGTTAAAAAACTGATGAGATCCAAATTACTCCTCAACCTGAAGCATCTAAACTTTCTATTAGAAAACTTTGAGTTTTCTGCAGCCGCTGACTTCATAACAGATCGTTGTTTAACGCTGCCAAAATGAGCTGAGTCCAGTTCAAGTCCCTCAAGTAAAAAAAACAAAAAAAACAAGAAAAAAACCGTGTTAAATTCAAAATGCTCAAAAACTAACACCACCACTTAGGAACAATTTCAAACTTTAAAATGTTGATGATTGCAACAGAGAATACATAAAAACAAACAGGCCAGAGACAAACACTGGAAAAAAGGGGTTCGGGTTACCCAGGGTTCATTTTTAGCATTTGTATGTAAAAAAGAAGAATTATATCAAAATATGCATTTATTTAAAAATGACATAAAATGGCAAACAGAATAAAATCCTGCAGTTTCTGCATAGTAAACTTTGGGGTCAAAGGTCGCCATAAGGACAGACACCAGGAAAAACTGTAAACAAAGATCTGAGCCTAACGTCAATTTGTTGGCTTTAGTACAACAATACTGATGTGGATTATTCCTCCAGTCAGTCAAGGTTTTTCCCTGAGAAATTCATTTCAGACAGCGAGTTTCCTGCGTTTTATGTCTGATTCATAATTTCTTGCTCCATTTCCGTTGATATTTATGCTGTATTTAACGACGGTCCTCAGATCTTGTTCCATGTGCCGTCATGTTGAAGCTAACCGGTTGAAGTAGCTCCATCGTCACTCTGTCTGCTTGTCGATCTCTCTGGGCAGGCTTGGCAGATCCTACCGTGGTTTTGTTAGGTTCCAGCTGTACAGCATAATTGGCACTAAAAAATAAAATATATCCACTCCAGTCTATCCCTGTTCTCTTAAAAAAAAAAAAAAAAAACATGAGGTTTTTGTTGTCGAATTATCTGGAAACTTGTTTTTGTTCTCAACAAAACACTCAGGACAAAAAAAGGACGAAAGTGAATAAAACACACAGAATAACACAAGTAGTCATACTTTGGACGCATTAACATCTAGTTTAACGTCTCTAATGTGTTTTGAAGGTGGAAGTTGGTTGGTAGTAAGAGTGAATATGATCCAGTTAAACCATAAATTACCAAACAGATTAAAAAAAATCATAATGAGATGAAAAAATCAAGTCTATTTTGTTTTCTAGAGGGTGAATTATATTTTATATGAGTTTTGCTGATTTTCAGTCTCTAGCTGGTCAAACTCGTCATTATATCATCATTGTACGTAAATCTTACTAAATATTTACACGATATGTTTTTTATGTACTGTGTTTGTTAAAAGTGTCAGCATGTTGTGACAGTATGAGACAGATAATCAGTGAAAAAAATCTCACTCTGCTGCCTCCTCCCTGTGCTCCTACAGCCATCGGAAACACCCGGTCAGAAACAACCAATCAGAGCCAGGAGGAGGGTCTTAGCGCTGTCAATCACACTTTGCTCTCTGCTACGCTACAGCTAATTCACCGCACTGTGAATGCTATGGCTAGTTAGCATGGAAACCGTTTACCTGTGACGGTAAGCTGTTTCTCCACTTTTAGCACATTGAGCAGCGTGTACACAAGCATGACTAACAGCGCTAACACCCAATACAGATTCATAACATTTACACTGCTGTTTCTGTAGTCTCTAACCATGCTTAAAATTGTTCTAACTGTGAATGAAGTGAAGAGCAGAGATTATTTTTCTTTGGCTTTCCTCCATATCTGGGCAGAAGAGAATGTGCGCTGACAGATTGACAGTGTTTGTCATAATAAGGAGGCTTTTTTCCACAGCTGCTAAGGTTGACATCAAACAGACTGCCAAAAAACAAAATAAAATACAAGGCCTAATAACCTAAAATAATCATTAATTCAAAGGAAGTAGCTGCAGTGAGATGAAACAATGGAAACGCGTCCTTGGACTCGACTCGCCGTCAGAATGAAGAACGTTTCGGAAACTAAACGTCTGCTGCCAGATTTAGTTCAACAGTGGGACTTTTACTCCAGTTTCACTCTTTATTTATTAAGCTTTTATTGCTAACTGAAAAATGAAATGGTGGCAGAGGTCTTATTAATGTTCGCTGGCTTTTTAGAAAAAGAAACTAAGTTGAAATGGGTCTGCTTGTAAGGTAAAGGCAGAAGCAAAATTTAGAAGATGAAGCCAAAACAAAGTTTAAATCCTTTAAGTGCTGGAAGTGATTTTGAGCCAGAAAAAGAAGAAAGTTTTTTGGATGGATGGATGGAGTAGCGTGGCAGGCAGGCAGGCAGGGAAATCAATAGGAAATCGGGTATTTGGCTTTATGGATGGATACATGCTGTGCAAGCAGGATGGATAGATGGATGGACTGACTAATAGATGGATGAAAGGACGAATAAAAAGAGGTCTGCAATGCAAGATGGGCAGCAGGGTGGAGGAGGAGATGGATGGATGGACTGATGCAAAGAGCCTGGTGAAGTTGCCCTGAAGGGGGAAAAGCATTAATCAGGACTTTTGACAGTTTGAGTGACTATATCCTGCCTGTCTGAACCTTCGTGGCACAACCTACTGCCCCGCAAGACAAAAACAGCAATGGAGGCTGAGTGGGGGGAGGAAGAGGAAGGAAGAGGAGGAAGATGGGGTCGGGGAAGGGGAGCCACTAAATTGGATTTGAGGAATTAAGGAGAATATTCAACGTTTCCGACTTCCTTAAACTCCACTTGATAAAGTATCTACTTGTCGCCTCTGTGGGTTGAACAGGGAACCAAAAGCAAACCGTTTCCCGGCTGGAAGATCCCATTTCCAAAGCAACATCAAGGCCGTCAAAGGCCGGGACGCAATTCAAAGTGTCGTGACGCAGCCCAGCTTGCACCCAGTCGTAATAAAAACAGCACTGCGATTTAGGATAAAAGGCGCATGCCTCTGAAGTGATGTGTGCAACCGCTGGACGCAGAAAGCCGTCAGGCTCCATCTGCGGCGGATGATGGTGAGGCCTTTCTCTGCCACAGCTCCTGCCACTCCATAAATCACAGACATCTGGCGGCTGGAGCTCTGCTGCTGGGAGTCGGTGGCGAGGAAACTGTCAGCCACATGGAAACAAAAGGAAGAGCTCCCTCTGAACTTCACTCCCAAACCAAATTCATTTATGGCTTTGGTTTGTGAGAACGGCAACGAAATGCTAAGAGTTTTCAGCTGCAGTGACGCCACGTTTGTGATTTCATGATTAAACTTAAGAATTGAGCTTAGCTAAGGATATTTTGTGAGTGACTCAGGTTTCCTTTTGGTTTGAGCTCAATTATAGCTGAAATAAAACACCAAGTTGGCCAAGCAGCCAACATCTTTGCAGGTATCATTATTATTTACCAATCAAAACAGCTCAACCTGCTTTTCCATGTGACCTGGGCAGCCTCTCACTAGATGCCAACTGAGACTTTCAGCGTTTAACACAACCTGAAAATAAATGCTCTGCTGCCAAAATAATAAAAACATTTTCTAATGTTAACATTTGTGACCAAAAATATTTATAACATCTGATAATGATTCCGTAGCTTTTAATGTAAAAGAGGAAAATGGTAAATTAGATATTCTTTTTTATTTTATTTTATTTAAATTGTCTGCAGTAGATAAAATCCTTCCCGGTTAAACAATTTAATAATTAAATAAATATATTTGTGAATAGGATGAAAATTGTCTAAATTCCTTGCAAAAAATTTGGAATATGTTGATAATTTGTTCAACCTCCTTTATTCTGATACCTCAAAGTAAAATCTAATACAATCAATGGTCCTCTGAAGTCATTTTATTAAATACAGTTTACCTGTCTGTAATTTAACTGATAAAAGTTGCTCAATATCTAAACAAACAACAACATTAAGTGTTTTCATTTTTACGAAAAATAAATTTTCTGCAACTGAGCCATACATTTTAAACCAAAGTTAGACACCAAGTTGCACAAAGAAGTATTAGTTTGACTTCATATGAAGCATAATCAATTTCCAGTGTTACATTATAGCCATGCTGTGCTTGCAGTGCATCCATTTGATTTATTTGCAGCCAAAAACAAAAGTAAACTGTGTTGCTATTTTACATTGATGGCGGTGTTCTTAAACACATTTATAAAACGCTACACCCACTAAAAAGAGCTAATTAACTCCTTTAACATTGCCCCGAGGAACACGCAGCATTTCCCCTCATTGCTCAAAGCTGCAACGTATTTAGACATGGAGTTATGACTAGCACGCTGCTTCCCAGGGGACATGCCTTGACAGCGCGAAATAATGGCGTTACAACATATCCTCAAGGTTGTTTTTGGAGTTTAGTTTCTTGAAATCACCAAATTCTAAAAGAATGAGTCATGGAAATGTTTGTGATGCCGTTCTAAACTCGGCTCCTGCAGCAGGATTACCTGGTGAAACGGTTTCGTTTTCATTTTAAATGTGTTTCTGAACCGACGCTGACGAGTCTCACTGACCAAGTGAGTCACAGTCAGTCGTCGCAGCACGTTTAATTAAAAAAAGAAGCTCGAATGCACTAAAATGTAGTATCTCAATGAAAATAAACATTTTCAAAGCAGCAGTGGGAATGGACTGCATCATTTTAAAGGTTGTTATGTCGAAAAACAAAAAAGTCAAATCCATTTGCCCTTCATGGTACACCAAATTATAGTTATGTAGGTGTTACATTTTCAGTTTACAGCTTAGAAAGTCTAACCAAAAAATCCCCAAAGGTTTGAATTTAAATCCAATAAAGCTCTTTTGCATTCAAAGGATAAACATTATATTTCGTTCACAAAAACAGTTTGTAGGTTTTTTCTGTGAAAAAGTATTTTCAAAGAAATGGATTTTTATTTATTGTTTTCAAATATTTAAGATGGGTTTGATATTACTCCCTGTTAAAGGTTTCAGAGGTTTATGGAAAACAGCAGGTGAAGCCCCTGCGATGCTACCTGACCTGTTTAACCATCAACCATCGTTTTCCCAAGAAGCAAAGATAAAGAAAACTGCAGAAGTTAACAACTGTGATGGTGCCACGTTGGTTTCCACTGCAGATATGATCGAATATTGAGAAATATTGGGTGTTTGAACTATTAAAGGTTTTTTTGCACGTTTTCTGGGACTGAAGTTAAACCGTATAACAGAGAAATTTTACCATCAGTAAAATATGTGTAAACCAGTGATTACCCATCCATTAAGTTCACAAAATTTTAACATTGGCAAGAAAATCACATTTCTGCAGCAGTGTCTCCTCCCATTTAAATAGGAAAATTGGTCTATGTCTTAGTAAATATTTTTTATAAATTATGCAAAATGGTGGCTGAAAATCAGTGCTAGTTTTGGACTGACTGCATATCACAAAAAGCACCGCATTCAAGACAAAGGTGACGTTTGTATTTTTATCTATGAGGGAATTAGTTAAAGGATCTGATTCAGGAAAACCAGCAGAAATGTGATTTTTTACAGATACACCAAGTATCTTTAGACATTTTCCCCTATTTTCCCGCCTGCTGTTTTTGGCAGGTGATTAAAGTTACATTCTGAGGTGACAACACTTGCTATCTGATGCAAAAGAGTGCAAACAGCTCATATTTTAGCACATGTTTTCACCAGCCTGTCAGTGTTATTTGCTTTGCAAATTAGATGCTAAGACTAGCAAAACCTGAGCAGGCACAAAAAGTGTAAAAAAAAAGAAGAAAAAAAAGTGAATTAATACGTCGCAAAGTGAACTGATTGGTGTCTGTGTAGTAAAGGGAAACTTTCTGAAAGTAATGCATGAATAGCAGACATGGACTGACTTGTCTCTGGTTTCGATGAGAACATATCTTGCTTCTCTGCATTCCTACATCGTCTAACCCCTGATGTCCAGCAGTCACATTGCCTTTGCACTAGCTGTTAATATTCAGTTCGTGTAAAATGTGGAGTGCCAACTCAAATGCATACATTATGACCCACAGCTGAGTTTTGTGACTCGCGCGTTATGAGGAAAACGACGCGGCAGCTGGAAGTCGTCTCACAACACTCCCTGCTTTCTCTTGACTTGACCTCCATCCTTCAGCAGCAGCCAAGAAAAAATCAGCGTGTTGGTTTGAATCATGATGCAACCAAGCATATTTATAAGGCAGCATCTGTTCAACCGTGCACATCGTCATAGAAACATGAGTCACACGAAAGCAAAGGACTGTGCGCTGATGTCCAGAGGTGACTTGTGGGAAACGCTCTGTGTTAAACTTAGAAAGGTTGCACAGATGGGCGTAGAAAAATATTTAATAATGAGGGCATTGCAATTTTCAATTCAATTTACTGTAAAAATAAGAAAAGAAACATCCCTGATGTCACATTTACATCATATGCTTATTATAATACATTATAACAGAGCAGACTCTGCCCAGACAATAGATGCTTTATTAAGGGTAACTCTGTCATATCCACCCCCCACCCCTCCTGGTGTTACCCCCACCAGCTCCACCCAACAATGAAGACAAAAATCAACCTCATGCGACGTCTAAGTGGGGCATTCTGGCCCCTGACAGCCGCCCACCTGCCTTGATTGATGATATTGTTTTTAAAAAGTGAAAATAGTTTAGACGTTTTTTCCTGAGTGGTGGAGGTGACGGTGTGTGTGTCGGTGTGTGTAGAGGGGACGCTCTTACCAAAAAGTCACATTCCATTGGGAATAAAGGCTGGCATTGTGGAGACTAATCCACTTCAGTAAAACGACTGCTGCTCTGTGCTGTGTGTGTGTGTGTGTGTGTGTGTGTGTGTGTGCGTGTGTGTGTGTGTGTGTGAGAGGACGACAACATTATCTTCTGTGGGGGTGTGTGCAGGTCTGAGTGTGTTTATTTCTGGCTGCTACTTTGTTTAAATGCAGCCCACTGAGCAGCAGGGGAAAGTATTTTAAATGTCAGCGTTTTTCTCACTACTAAATATATTTCAGATATTTCTAATGAAATCACATCATGTCAGGTGTTTATAACAACCCAATTAATAATCCACAAGTATAAAAATCAATCAAAGCAAATGAAATAATTATTGACTTTGAAAATACTTAGTGAAAAAGCAGGTTTTTGTTAAAGATGTGAAAGAACGAATCACAAGAGTTTCTCTGTGTGTTTTTAATCCATTCTTGAACAGAAATGTTCTTTCTTCCTTTCTGTGAACTTTGACCTTCAGTTTTATCCATTGATTTTCAATTGAATACAAGTCAACTGGATAATTTGGCCAATTTAGACATTATACTCTTTTTCTGAAACCAGTTACATTAATGTCCTGCTTTATTTCCCTTCATCTTGATGTGCCCACCTGAAATTTTCCATTTCGCCTGAAGTAATTGATGTTAAATGCAGAATTATTCCTCCTCCAAACATCATTTCTGTAAATCCCGACCACCCAGCTTTAAGCCTCACCAGACTATTTTCTCCCCATTTCACTGGTTTCAGCAGAAAACTTTAAAGGAGCAGTTTTATATGTTTCTCAGGCCCATAGTGCCATTTTGTAGCACGATCAAGTAGCTGTCAGTTGTTATAAAAATGCTGAGAGAAATTAGATTTTGTACTTTAGAACCTTGAAATTGGGCCTCTGTCTCTTTAAGAAGCTTCAGCTTTTTTTTTTTTGAAGCTTCGCCTTCAGGAAGTTGTTACAACATGACTCCTCCTAAGTTCGTTTTTACCCGAATTTCACTGAGAAGTAGCTGCTGTAATGAGCTCAGGAAGTGTTTGCCAATTCCTGCTGGCTAGTCTGAAGGAGCTGAGTGCTCATCTGTAGGCGGAGCTAAGTCCACCCAGGTGTTTTGCTCATTGGAATGGTTGCCATGGAGATTAAATGAATTCTTAAACATGAATGAACGGATCAAAACAAAACTCCGCGAGGGAATAATATTATAAAATTATGTAAAGGTAAAAAAGTTACCTTTACACAGTACTGCCCCTTTAATGAAGCTCCAACAGGCTTTTCTTCAGTGGTGGAGTCCTGTGCAGTAACTATCCATGGAGGCCATTGGAGTTGAGTAAGTTACTATCTGGCTGCTGTTTCCAGGTCCTTCTGAAGCAGTTTTGATTATTATTTTAAAATCCTCACCCATAAATATGACAGGAAGCTCCTGGATGAGGCCAGTTGGTGGTGAAATAAAGTTTTTTCATGAAACTGAATTAATAAATTGAACTATGTGTAGCAAGAGGAAAACTTTTGCATTAACTTCTCTTCTATCAGTTATACCTCTTTGTTTCATAGTTTAGCAAATTAGCATTTACAGGCCATCAGGTAACTTTAAACCAGCTGATGTTGATTTTCACATTACAGCAGGGATGTTCTGTAAAAGAGAGGAGGCCAGTGGAAGCTGGGGGATTTTCTCATAAAATATAAGTCGGTGACAAGATTAATTTAGAGGCTGCATGAAGTCTATCAGTAGGTGGAGTCTTACTTTGCTTCAAAGGATGCTTACTTTTCAGAAATCCTACATTTTTCATGCCTTTACAGCCATTTTGGTGGGTGGAGCAAATCCTTGAGTGGAGTAAGACCTTTCTGCTGAACTCACTGCAGCTTAACGTCCTCGTTGCTCAGCAGAATTTCCTAAACCACTGAAACCACCAGAGCGTGACCTTCAAAATCAAAAGTGGTTTATTTTCATCTCCGAATTTCGTTCTACAAGACATTTTCTAATTAATTGGCTTCCAAGCCAATTACAGGTCCAAAGCCGGCCTTTATGGGAAAAGCATTAGTTCTGGCCTTAAACTGTTTGGGATGCTGATGGATGTGAAGCAAAGCCTGGGAGAAAACATGGATACCGGCCTTTAAAACGCTGCAATGGTCGTTTTCAGACAACATCTGCCTAAAGAGATATTTGCGGATGAAATAACTTTTCCGGTTTCAGTCTGACTATTTATTCCTGCTAAACACTTTTCAGGCGCCTCAAACAGAAACTGTACCGGATCAATAAATGCCAGCCTGTGAAATAAAACCAAATTGCCGAAGAGGTTTAAGAATGAAGTTAGGAAGACGCTTTGAGTTTTCAGGAAAACGGTCAGGATTCTAAACATAACCACCTCTTACTGTTATTATTATTATTATTATTATTATTATTATTATTATTATTATTATTATTATTATTATTATTATTATTATCATACAGCTGTCATAGTAGGAAACTTTATTATCACCAACCTCACACTCACCAACATCTGCTGCCTCATTCTTCCATCCTTTCTTCTTCTCTCTTTTCATTCTCTCTAATCTCTCCTGCTCTCTTGTCCACACGCTGCTTTCATCACTCCCCTCGTTCCTGCCTTTCTTTCGCCCTTCCCCAAGTGCCTCTCGTTTTTCTTCCATTCATCTTGGTTCTTTTTCACACTAATGCCTCCTTCTGCCCCCTCCCCCGTCTCGTTCTCCCTCCTTATCAGAGATGAGGATGAATGGTGAAAGGCGAGGAGGCGAGGGTGAGACTCGAACCCGATGCCTCGTGTGTGGGAACCTCATTGTGGCCGCCGACTCTCACAGGGAGATGCAGCTAAGGTATCTCACTTCTTCCCAGTTTGGTCGATAGAGCAGACCCTCTCATCTTTCCACGCCTTGAAAGGCGTCACTGTGCAGGCTGGTGGATGGGGGGGCAGGGTGGGGGAGCCTGGGGCTGGGAGTGATGCACAACCTGGGAGAGATGCAGGGGAATATTTTAACCTGAAACATGATTTTGGGTCAGCAGAACAACAAAGCAACAGGGACATTTTTCATGAATAATTTTCAGAGGAGTGCATTGAGTAAAGCAACTGGGAATTGGACTTTTTCCCAGCTTTCCATTTCATTTAGTCGCCATAAACTGCTGATTCTGGTACGCCACATTCTTCGATCCACTCTTACTATTATGTAAAATCGACTTTTTTGAGCTTTACGTCGTGTTACGATGTTATTCCCTCATCAGAAACACACCTGGAGTGTTAACTCGATTCTTTCATGCTATTTGAGAAATCCTTTAATCTCCATGGCAACCATTCAGCTGTACAAAATGCCTGGTTGGACCTAGAGTCTCACAGAGCAGCCCTGCCTTCAAACCTTCAGACTAGCCAGCTGGAATTAGCAAACGTCTGGTGGAACTGCACATCTGCTTAACTCATAGGAGCTACTTCTCAATGCAACGCCAAAAAAAGGGCATTAAAGGGTTAATAGGGGAGCCATGTTGTGATGACTTCCTGAAGGCGGAGTTTCAGGAAGAGCAGGAGCTTCTTAAAGAGACAGAGGACCAATTTTAAGGCGTTAAATTATGAAATCAAATTAATGTCAAAGAATATTACAAAATAAAAAGATGAATTTAATCCTGAACCTCAAACAAAGCAGTGCAATTCAGTTCATAATTCTTTACTACGACGAAAATAGAAGTATAATAAAAATAACGATATATGGCTAAAAACGGACACTGCATAAATATCATCCCATCGTGATGCTTTTTAAAAACGTGTGAAGTGGGAAGTTTTAAGTGTTTCAACACCTGACAGAGACAGAACCTCCCTCAGAGCTTTTATATTTACCAGGTTGTGACTCTTCTGTGATGCCGCCACTGTAATAAAGGGATAAATGTTTCCTGTTTAGCATCTTTCATTTACTCATGTTGGTGATGTCACCAAAACTAGCTCTGTGTTTAAGCCACGACTGTATCAACATGTCTCAGCACTGGAATATTCTCTTTCTAGGATTGTCTCCATGTCTTATGGATTACATGTGGAAGTTGTCTTGTGATCGTTTCACCTGATTCCTGCCTCTCAATTAGACAAATCAAAGATGGTAAACTCATGAAAACACAGTTTTAGTCTTTGTAATTTCAGACTCTCTCTAATCTGACATGTTTTTGTTGCACTGAGACACACTGACTGCTTTTCCATAAGTGTGTGTGTGTGTGTGTGTGCGTGTGTGTGTGTGTGTTTTCAGTCGGCACTCACCTGTCTACTCCTATCAGGTCCTGCAGTGTGGTGTGTGTTCATTCGGTCGCACTTTAAAACCTCTCCTATCTGCACCAGTGCAAAGTCTCTCCTCTCTTAGCATAAAATATTCAGGCAGAAGTCAATTAGCGATAAATAATTAATCTACTAAGTGTCTGTTTTTGGTAAACAATTTCTTGCAGATTTTCACGGTCCTACAAAGTGTTCAGCTTTGCTGCTCTGAGCGGCGGCTCTCAGGCCCAGACATTGTTTTGGTATTCAGGGATCATCCTGTAAAACATTCACCCCCAGCTTCAGATTTGACTTTGATTTAATTATGCTACACTTTCTGCAAATGAAAATGCACAAAAGCAGTGTAATAGTCTTAAGAATGAAGGCAAAAACACTCCAGAGAGCAAAGATTTTCACTGGAACTTGACATTTAATACAATAACTGGGTTTTAGTAAATGTATAAAGATTATTTTATAAAATCTTTGTTTAGGTCCATCCATAATTTCAACTTCAGCGTAAAAACATTAAAGTCAAGCCGTAACTTTTAGTGTGAAGCAATCAGCTGAGTGTCGGCTCCTTTACGTCAGAGGCCTTGGATCTAACCTGCTGTCTTTCTCCCTCTAGGTCTGGGAAAATAAAACAATTTCACAAAAAATCAATCACTGAACTAGTAGCAGAATAGCTGTCCAGCTTTTTATCCCAATATTGCAAAAAAAAAAAAATTACTTCAGAAAACAAAAAATAAATGCCGAATATTTTCTGTAGCCTTAGCTTACATGCAGGTGTTTTCTATCCTGGACACTTCAACATTTTATCTGAACAGGAAATAAAAACATGATTACATGGTGATTCTGGGGGAATGTGGAATCAAAACGGTTCTGTTTGTAACAAAATAACAAAAAAATTGAAGGAGCGAACTGAACAGAATCTCTAAAATTATCTTTCACTGCTTACAATGCGAGTGTTTCTTTAGAAACAAGATCAATCTTTCTCTGTTCTTTAGCTACGGATTTTAAATCATCGCTAATACTTACATAATATTCAAGTCAATCTACCCATTTAATGAATAACTTTCAATATGATCTGGAGTCATTTTGCTTTCAAATAAAAAAAACGACTTTCACTCCATTAAAATCTAAAAAGTTTCAGTACAGAAATAATCCTTCAAAGTGTGAAAAGTTCAGCAGAAAAGAAACTTTTGTTGTCCTCAACGAAGTGAGTGTCCCCGGCTGTGAGTGGCGCTGAGGTGAGCAGAGCGGGAAAAAGGAAAAGGACAGAAAGGGGAGCCGCCGCGCCGTCGTCGTGTCAACCATAACAGCGGCGTCTGTTCGGACGCAGCCGGCAGCAGCTGGTGGAGACGCAACTCGTGACACACTAATCCACTGCATAAATGGGAAGTTTCTGAAAGTGCTTTTGGAGGAATCAGAGCGAGGAACGGATGCAGCGGATGAATCGACTGCCTGAATCCGGAGCTAGCCGCAGATCAGCTAATGCTTTTTTACAGCAGGACGCTGAAAGCTGAGGAAACTGTGACAGACGTTTAGCTGTGATCTCTGACTTTATTCAGTGTCCAGTCATCCTCAGAACCTGTTTGGATTCCTTGAACCTTTTTGTATTTTTGTCAAATTTCAACCACAAACTTCAGCGTATTCTGCTGGAATTGTATGTAACTGATGAGCAGTGGATCTCTGATAAAGATTTATTAAGCTGCATTGAAAAGTAAGGCTTAGAAAACGTTCAGAAAGCCATCATTAAATACTTATGGAAACATTCATTTTGTGTTGATCCTCTGGAGGTGTTTCAGCACCAATACAAATTAAATGTCGTTTCCACTCCATATATCTGTTTTTGCACCTTTTCAGACACAAAACAAGTAACCACAATTTTTCTAGATTTTTTGCCAAGGTGAAACCTTTACGCATTCAGTGTCGTGAGAAAATATTTACCCTGTTTTGTCCATCTGTCACATTTAAAAGATTAGATCAAATATATTTTGATGATTCTGCCTCTTCACAAAAAATTGTAATTGTAATTATCCTGTGTGGAAAACCTTTTACCACCATTTTAAAAAATGACTGTTACACAGACTTTTTTATTTGTTTTGTTGAGTTCTTGTAGTGATGATCTGGATAATCAATAAATCAAATAGACAGAACCTGTCTGACGAAATGAAGTAGGCTGAAAGCAAAACATTATAGCATGATGCAAATGAATAAAAAAGTCACTGACATTTGTAGCCTGAAAAGAAGTGCAAAGATATCAGGTAGTAAATTTTAGGGGTCAAATATTTTATCACCTGAAGCCACATTGGTTTGGATATATACATATTTTTTCCCAAGTAATATATATTTTTTATTTTATAGCCGATTTTTGGCTTTACTCGGCTCATCTTCATCAGATATTATAGTTTGTTTAATAATATGAAACATGTAAAGTCATAATTAAAGTTGTTTGAGGAACCAAATGTGAAGCCACAGATCCAGGAGGATGATGGAAATGGAAAATTTAATAAACAAGACGAAACAGGAAATCAGCATGAAGGTAGCAGGAAACTCTAAATCCAACAAATCGTGACATGAAAGGTGACAAAAACGCAGAGAACAGTAGATATATTTAAGAGGGGTATTACAATCCTGCCTGCAAGACTTTTCTAGCTTTGTTCTGTTTAAGCAAAAATAGCACAACATGCTGAGATGCTGTCAGATTAGCAGAAAGCCGACTGAGAAAAGGGTTTACATAGATTCTCTTCCCTTACTTAAAAGACGAGGTGCTTAACCCCTCCAGAAAGTGAAAAGAGCAGCAAAGTTTTTCTGTAAGGTTTCTGCTTAGTGTACAGAAGAGACCAAGTTCAGTTCTGCTCCTGGATGGAAGCAGCAGTTTAAGCATTAAAAATATTACTTTATATTTTTATACTGAGTCAGGCGACGATAGGAGCAGCTATTACCAAACTAAATGGATTTAATCCCAGCTGTGTGAAGAAGTCACTTTGGTTGACATCTCTGCATGAGGCAAGTGGATTAGTGCTGCTTCCTTTACATCTCCCCTCCTCTAATATTGCTCTGCTTCTCTATTCTGTCCCTTTTGCCTAAAATATTGGAATTTTCCTTGCTTGCTTATTTTCTTTCAGTCATTAGTGTTTTTATTGTCTTCATCTTTCAGCTCAAATGCATAAGCTAACCTCTTCATCCTCCTGTTTTTTTTTTTCTCTCTGGCTGTCTCTAGCATTTATTTGTGTGCATAATAAAAGCCTATAATCATATTCTACACCCCCGCGTACTGTGTGAGGCTTTAAGCTTTGGCGTCGGAGGCTGTAAGAACAACAGAATCATCGTATTAATGGTAGTGGTGGAAGATCCTCATCATTGTTGCAGTAATGTTCATTATCCACTCTGTCTATCAAACTCGCCAATTATTTCCTCGTCTGACTCATGGAGGAGGGAGATAAAGGAGAGCAACAGATGCCTTAGAGCACCGAGACAGAAAGCAGTGGCACACAATGAGAGAAATCAAACAGAAAATATCATGTCTGAAAATGGTAATATCAATGTCAATATTTGTGGTGATACAGCCTGGTATTTTTCAGACTGTTGTAATGCTGCAAATGTTTTTTGTACTTATAAATCTGCTGTTGATTAACAGTTTATTTTTCTAAACCACAATGTGATAACAGTCTTCAGAATAGAAGATGTTTCTGAGAGGAGAATAAGGTCTTTAAGAGAGAAGCATGGATATGAAGTGAGATGTATTAAAATATAACTACATTATTATAATTATTGAGACGTGTATGTAGTTTAGACAGACTGAGTGCACAACCTCCGCACCAAAATGAAGACTACTGTGAACTCAGTGGAGGCTATTTCCATTTTGAAGCTAGCTACTGACCTGATTAATGATTGGCTGGCACCGCTAACTTAGCAACCGGCTCTGGCAAATGACAAGGAAACTAGTAACTTGCATTAGCTTCAATTGGGGACCAACTTTGGCTCCGTGTAATATAGAAAGTTTACGCTTGGTGTCACGTTGGATTCCTACAAAATGTCAAAAACACACATTTCAATGAATCTGATGTATGTAGCTTACAAATATTGTATGTCAACTGTTTTAAAGTTTTCTTGACAGAAGAAAGTAGGAGTCGTGGGTGACAGGGCTAAATATGCTAAATGCTAGCTTATCCAAGGCTAATGCCATGCAACTCCAATGCTAAAGCTAAGAGACAGCAGAGGAAGAAAGCAAACCAGTAGGTGACCAGCTTAGCTGCAGCTGGGTGCACAATAACCCAACTGCGCCATAGCAAGAGAGAGCAAGGCTGTCGGTCACTAACAGGAAGTTAGGTTAAGGTGACTGACATGGTGCTATAGCCACATACAGAGAGGTGTTTTTGAAATGCTAACTGTGCTAATCGCTAACATCAGATGTAATCATTTTGTATTTGTTTTAAATAATTTGTAAAATCTTTTTGCCAAACATCTGGCATAATGTTGCCTCTGTTTGAAATGTAAAAATGTAATGAACCCCCATGCCAGGAAGACTTTCAAAAGTCTTTAAAAGCAGTTCATACATCTTCCCACGTTATTGTTATAAAAATACAAAACTGACATTGGCTATAAAACCAACTATTACTTTTCATTCCCATTCCATAAAAGTAAAAATAGAACGCCATCTGATGGGTTTTTGATTGACCTCAATGTCATTGTCAGCAAATCCATTTCAGTGAGGTCAAACTGGACTCATAACATATTAGACGGCAACAGAGGAAATGTGAACAACAATTTTAAGACAACCTGGGTTGGAATTGGACCTGCTTTTATTAAAAATGTACTGATGACGTCTTGATTTAAAACTAAATAAATTTAGCTTTAAAGGCTTTTTTCCCACATTTCTAGATAAAGTTATTTCAAATCTTTATCACCAAACTTATCAGATTTAAAATGAAGCTTTATGATAACAATCAACACATCAAGATAGAACATAGATCCCATTAAACTGATGTTTGTTCACATTAAGATATTAGTGGTGACTCTAATATAAACTCTATTAAAGGGATGAAATTATTGCTAAATCAGAATGGATTTCTGTGCACATATTCATTCATGAATTGCAAAAACCTTCTCCAAACATCAGCATGCAAACACTGCAGCGTCTAAAAGCACGTTGGTGTGTACATGTTCTGGATGTGTATATTTATCTGCCTGCATGTATGGATGTGTGTCATTTCCGAGCAGCTTGCTTTTTTGTCCCAACCCCAAAGCTAAATAAATAGCTCAACACTTTTCCTGCCTCTCAGGCTCAGTGAAAGACCGCTCTGTGGGGGTTTTCTTGCTGTGGGGTCTGTCGTCTGAGCTGAGTGTTGCCTCGCCTTCACTGTTCCCCGCAATGCTGCAGAAATTAGTTCCTACGCTGCATTTAAATAACTTGTTAGGGGGGGAAAAACTGCACGTGTGAGTGCAAACATCAGTGTAGCACTTGTTTAGACTTGATATGAAATTGATTTTTGCTGCAGAAATGTTGAGACTGAACATATGTGTGGCTTTCTGCATAAATCTCTGAACGTTTACTGAAACTACCAGATTTGCAAACAGAACAAAGTCTGGTCAGGTAGTATAAATCACAGCATTGTGGGGGAAAAAATGCAGACACCTTTTTATTGAAGTTTATTTCTCCTTATTCAGTCAGAGGAAAGTGACTTCACTGCTGACACAAGCTAAACGACGCATGCTGAGTGAGTCCACCTGTTCACAATTAAAGGCAGAAACCCACCAGTGAGTCTGAGGAATCCTCTGGTATCACCATGAACCAGTGGGTGGTTCTGTTAGGGAATTATGAGTCGTCAGACAGAATGCGCGATATTTTGTAAAACAGAGTATACTTCAGACACAAAAACATATTAAAATTCAAAATGTTCACATGAGGTAATGCTATGTTAGCTGATCAAAGCTAATCTTTCAAGAAACAGTTTGTACACCTCTCTCACATCTATTATAAATCCTGCCACTGTTGAAAAATGACGCTCAGACATCACTTTAATGACCATTTGAAATAACCACATAAAAAGTTATTGATGCTAACCCTATAGCGCTAATTATAGACAACAACACCGCATTTAGCAGAAGCTAATGCTAAAGCACTAACTTCAATTCAACTCATTTCTGTACCTGAAAGACTACAAATCTCAAACACCAATTTAATTCTGTCAATACAATTGACATGTTATTGTATTTATGTTTGCATCTCTACTGTCTTACTGTGTTGTATTTTGTTTCTGTATGTTTTTTGTTTGAAATAAAGTAATTGGGGAAAAAAGAGAGAGAAGTGAGGAGAGGAAACAGAAAATAAGAGCTTGAATATAAACATCCAACTATTTTTTATCTGTCATTAAAATAAACATCAAACCAGATGCTGAACTTTATTCAATTGAAAGTTTAAAAAACAGTCAAATAAATTATTGCTTTAGAACTCATCTGGAAAAACTAATCGAGGGTAAGCTAACTGCGCTAACTTTTTAACGTTAGCAAAAGCGTTAAGCAGAAAATTACTCAAGACCAACCAAACTCTCTTTAAACTCTCGTTAGCATTATACAAAGCCCTGACCCCTTTATGAGCTTTAGCATCTCAGCTGCTAACATACATCTGGTGTATGGAGCATCGAAGGTAATCCAAGTAACTACATTTATTATCATCCAGAGTTTGACCGCATGACACTCGTTTAGTACCATTCTCCCAAATATTGCATCCAAGAAGTCCTTTGCAATTGGGATATTGCGTTCTAACACATTGTGTATCTAGAATGTCTGCAAAACCAAAAACCAGGTTTTCCGCTCTAATACCCCAAATTATTGATTTTGCTATTGCTTCAGTTTAATTCATATAATGTGATGGTCTACATTCAAAACAAAAAGAGACTGAAGACTCTTCCTTTTTTCTGCTGCGTTTGGTTTATTTTCTCTTGGCCGGTAATTTTGGGGTCGGGATCTTCCTGAAGGACACTTTGAACTTGTGAGAAAAGAGCAGCTGGGTTTTCAAACCTTCGACCCCGACTCTAATGGCTGGACCCTTCTCCCACCTGAGCCCCTCTGCGGCACGAGCTGCATGTTTTATTGAGCAGCTGACCGAGTGTGTGTGAGGGTGAGAGCGGAGTGCTTCAGTTTCATCATGAACAATCCATATTGTGCAGAATATTTAACATGAAAAGTTCATATTTTGTCCTCTCATTCAGACAGAATATACACACAAACACACACATGCAGAAAACCATCCGCTCACTCCTGGGGCCAATTAGTCAAGTTGAAACATCTTCATTTTTCATTTGAGTGTTCAATGATCAGTATAATTGAAATTAATAAGCCAATTTTGTTTGGCGGAGCTGGGAGTTTTTTGGCACTTGTTTTGAGCCCCATCACAGTTGGTTTACTGGGGAAGAAACCACAAAACAAGGGTCTCATTAACTGGGTCAATTATAGCTGAAAAACATCACCTTATTAATCTTCCACCGCCTGACATAATAAAGATGCTTTGGTATGCTTCTGAGGCTGTGTTTATGATGTATGGTGTTTTCTGCATCCCAAGCCATATGCTCACTCCAGCAAAGCAATTATGCAGGTTTGGATCTTAAGTGGATTTCTTGGTTTTTACAGTATGCATCAAACAGTAGAGGCACGTTTATGGATTTCAGGGCGATAACGGTTTATGGAATGATTCAAGTACCTCGATTTTTAAAATTCCTCGAGCAAATTGTCTGCCTTGATTATATTTTACTGTTTGGGAATGATTATTTGTGTTGCACAACTCTCTCACTTCCACCACTTAGTTGCTGACTGTTAGCATAAAGTAGGTTGACGAAACATCCTCTTTCCCCCAGACATGATCAGTTTCCACATTATGTCAGAGGTAACAGGAAAGATTTTATTGACTGATGAAAATGTTTGGGTTATTATCATTTTTCAGGAGATGAAAGGGATTTCTGAAGGTGACCTCTTATGTGCTTCCTTGCACAGGTAATGGTGGGTCTTTGGGCTTTACAAAACATGTTTGTTACATTTTTTGCACATAATTTTTACATAATGAGATTTTAATCGGCTCACATTTGCCTATTTTGAGCTCCTGCAGGGAGGTTTTTTAGGGCCTCTTGTCACTTTAAAAGCCCCAACTCAACATTTATGCCAACAAACAAAAATGGCTGCTAACAGAAGCACAATTATGCAACCATGTATATCTTTTGAAAAGCAGAAGTGGAGTCTCCTGCACAACCAACAAGAATGCAGCCAGTGGTTTCTGGATGATATGTCAACAACAAAACACTTGTCTTTTCCAGCAGCCATTGTACAGCACACACAGAGGTCAAACCAGCTGACCAAATGTTGCGATGTGTGACGTTACATTCCAAAGGTTTTGAAACTAATTATTTTCAAGACACATAAAAACATAAACCTTTTGTCATTGGCTGCTTTTAGAAGCAGCAGAAACTCAAATGGAAGTATAAAAATGGGTGAATTTTGCATAACATGTCCCCTTTAAACTGATGACACAACAAAATTTCTCCCATAATTTCAGAGTAATTTTTGTTCACGTTGACTTCTAAAGTGAACTATTATTGCTACAGCTTAATTTTCTAAGCTACAGAAGAGTCTGTTAGATATGCACAGACATGAACATTTGGGCAAAAATGTGGACGATTATTCATCCAAATAATCAATTAATTGTGTCAGAAGACTGATCAGAAACTTTCCTTAGCTTTAAGAAAGGTTTTGTTATCAGTCAAGTATTGATTTCAGCTGTTTAATTCGTTGACATCAGTGGCAGGCAGGAGTTTGTTCCAGCAGTCAATGGTCTGCAACCCGAGTCAGATATCAACGAAGTAATTTTAGAAATTGTATTTGGACGCCCCGGAGTCATCCTGTTTGTTTTAGGTAAGTTAGCTCTGATGAGACGGGATGGCGTGGATATGAAGAGATGTTTTAGAGACGAGATGTTGTCGTTTCTACTCTTCCCTCGTTCTTTCATCCTCTTCCTTCCCACACTCCTGCCAATGAAGAACGTGTATCCTCTCTCTTTCTCTCTCACACACACACACACACACACACACACACACACCTGCACTCCCAACATATCTCGGCTCCTACGTCTTTATGAACACATACAAAGGGCGACACACATGTAGTGAAGCACAAACTGTTCCCAGCTCACAGTAATAAGAACAGACATGTTCGCGCTGCTTCTCATTTGGATGCCTCTGCGCGGCCTGGCCTCCTTTGCTTTATTAAAAACTCAATTCCTATCATTGTCAGAGCTACAAACAGATGGCGGCAAATCTGCTTGGCTCTCGCAGAGGTCATGTGAAAGCTGCTTTTTTTTCTTTTTTCTTGCTCGGTTTATTTTGGGGGCTCCAACTTGAGTCTCCTCTCTCTGCATTAAAAATGATGCCTCTCATGTAGAGTGTGACATCTTTGCGAGGGTGCAAGATTTTTTTTTTTTTTTTGCCTCTTCACACCATATTTCTTCGCGCTCTCAGGGGTGGTATTTTTGCACTCTCAAAAACATTATAAATAACCCGGTTTGGAGTGAGTGGATCATTTGCCCATCTGTTGAGTGATCTCATTGAAGACTCTGTCTCTCAACAGTTGGAACTCAAATAAACTCGCGAACGTGTAAATGCACTGACTGTGGCGCAGTGCATTTAAACAGGCATGTTTGTGTGCATGAACCATGCAAACATGGGCAAACACGTCTAAACTGTGACCATGTGGGTGTGATGTTATTGTTTCAGTGACATTTGAGTCATATCTGTGTGTGGTTCATTCGTTTTCACAGTAATGAATCATGAGCAACTCCTTTATATTTAAGTATAGTTTAGTTGTTAACAACTCCCCCGTCGTTGAGGTCGTGCAACCTTGAAGAGGTTTCTCAGCCTGACCAGCTGTGTGAAGAAACTCTGGAATAACTTTGGTGAAATCTGACTGCAGAACTTCAGTGATGTCCGGTCAGAGGAGGCTGGTGATTCAGTGTCATCACTACCAGATACTAACTTCACTGTTCTGTCAATATGTTTTCTGCATGATTTCAACCATTTCAATGGTCAAAATTGCTGTATTTATGCATTGCATTGCATTTTTCCAACGATTTCTGGTCTAATTTCTAGTGTAATTATCATAATTCACTAAATAAGACAAAACTATCTTACAAGTAGCTTTTCAGCATAAGATAGGAAATTATTTGATGTAAATAATGAATTAATATTGATGAAAAGGTAGTGATTCTTTCACTTATCACATGGGAAAATGTTAAACAGTGGAACTAGTTCTTTTTAAAATCTATATTAAGGAATAACTGAGTTAAAATATGTACCTAAATCTTGCTGAAAAATAACTTGTAAGTTAGTTTTATCTTATTTACAGGAAACAAAGGTATTTGCACTAGAAACTAGACCAAAATTGCATGACAAGATTTAGTGTTTTTGCAAATACGTGTTGAAATACAGGGGAGAACGGCGAGGTGAAGCAGTGCACACAAACGTTATGCACTCACATTTATTATATTTCAATCCTGTTTTTTTATCTCTCAAAACTGGAATTATTTAGTCTCCTGAAGGTTTTGCCTCTCAGAGCTCAAGAAATGTTTTGATACTAGTCTCTGCCTCAGTTATTCTCTGTGTTTCTGTCTGCCGGTGGGATGAATCGTGCTTCGATGTGGTCCCAGCGCTGCTCCATCCGTAATGTAACAATCACCATGGCAACCAGCTATTCAGCATTTTCTTGCTCTCTGTCTTGTCTGTGTTTTATGATTTCTTTCTTTCATGTAATTAATCATTAGGTAAGAAGCATTTCAGTAACTGAATTGAAGGAAGTTGATATATGTTGGATTTTGAAGTAGCAACTTTGGCTCAGCTTTCAGAACTCTTACAAAATAGTTATAGGTGAAATAATCTGCTAGTGGAATTAGTATTTTTCCATCAATATTTAGAAATTATTTACTCCAGTGAGCTACTATTTCTTGCTGGAAGTACTTCTAAAATTGTTTTGTCTTATTTCGGGGGAGCTAAGATATTTGCACTAGAAACTAAGTCAGAATCACTTGACAAGTATACTTTCCTTTCCTCATTTCTGAAAACAACATTCAAACTGGTTTTCTCATATCGTATTGACAAATTAGCCAGTTGTAAAAATGCAAAAACTCAACAGGTTGAAGTCACAACTACTCATTTTTACACCCTATATGAAGGACATCTTGTAAAAAGTTGCTCTTATAAATGACATCAACTTAAAACTTAACCCATCAAAGGCCACATTTGCCAAAAATACTGAAAAAATATGAGAAACCACAGTGCTGCAGGACGTCTGAGAGGACAGATTCTGTAAAGCTCTTTGTTCCCATCAGCAGACATTTTGTGGTAGCCAGTGTCTGTGGGAAGCTGTTGCTTTTAGCTGAAAGCATGTCACACTTCATCCACTCGTACTGGAAAACATTCAAACATTCTCGTCTATCTCCACGCTCCTCTGGTCGACTCCTCCAGTCAATATGCATGCCACAGTTTCTCCTCTTTGTTTTCTTTCTCCCCTGGTTCAGGCCTGCCTCAGCTGTTATTGGCAGCCAGGGCTAATCAGCGGCCTCATTGTAGACGATAGCAACATAATGACCACTTCTGAGTATGAAAGAAAAGTATTTTTTTTCTGATTTGAAGGGAGAAGATTGCAACGTTATACAGCACTTAGCAAGAAAAGCACTTATGTCTGATATTTCACTGAGAAAATGACAAGATCATTGTTCCTATAGAAGAGGGGGAAAAATACATTCCTGTCTTTAAACCAACTGATGTAACAGTTTTCAAGTAGAGTTATATGAATATCAATATAACTAAGAGACCAATACTTTAAACATTAACACAAAGTATTTGTTGATTCACTTTTTTAAATATCTTTCTGATCAAATTATTTTTTAAGCAAATCGTAACCACTGAATAATAAATACAACAAGCAAAATCATTTTATCCAAATGACATTTGACAAAGTGAATCAAAAAATACCTAGTGTTGTATCTAAAGCTTTCTTACCCATACTGATATAAATCTACATGAATATTTTATATTTCTACAGATCTACAAGTCTTACATCAGTTTTATTAGTTTACAGACAGGACTGCGTTGTTTTCTTTTCCTTCTGTAGAAACAATGATGTCTTCATTTCTCAGTAATCTTCCAGATCTTTCAGAGAAGCAGAAAGTTGATTTGACTTGGTGAGGTATCTTGATGTGTCCTGTGATTTTGTTGGGCTCTAACAAACAGAGGTCAGTACTCAGACGTATTGATCCGAAGCGAACCCTCACGCTTCCAGACAGCGGTGGCCCTGCTGCAGAACACACAGCTAATAAATATAAATGACAGTATTAATAAAAGATGACCTTTTATTGATATTCTTTATTATGCATGCAAATAGGTTTTAAAAGAGAACACGGGCAAACCGTGATCTAATGTGAAAACTGTAATAGTTACATGGCTGCTGACCTGAGATCATTAATATTAATTAGAGAGATTGTTTGAGTCTCCGCTGCAGCCGATGACCTCAGATACAGGTCAGTTTAATTTCACTTTTCATCAAGCGCAGTCTTTGAACAGATAAAGATGAAGACATGCACAGCTACTCTTTAGAGTGCGACTAAAATTACAACTCTGTAATATTTACACTTATTCAGAAAGACTTTGAGGTGGAAGACGGTAAAACTGATATTATTTTAACCCACCGGTGAACACCGCAGGTGCAGAGAGGACATACATGTAAGCTCAGCAGGCGCACAGGTGAAGATAAATCGACCTAAAGTGCTGCAGATGCAGAAAGACTGTAAAGCAAACGCGTCGCTAACCCCTGGCTAACATGAAGAGAAAGCCAACAAACACACAACAAAGGCCACAGAGAGGATCTAAGAAGAAAGAAAGAGCCAGGAGGTACAAAGACTGATGGCTGTGGTGATAATTGCTGTTCAGGTGGGCTCATTAGAACCAGGTGTTTCACACTGAAAGAATAAAGGGGCTCAGGAAAATTCACAAGGTAAATGCATAAAAAATAAATGCAACAGGAGGTAAAATTAGCTAAAGGGCTGAGATTAATGTACGAGAAATATATATGAAAACGTAAACTCGCTGCAGACTCTGGAAACAAATAAGGATAAAGTTTAAAATGCCCGGCAGAGGCAGATCCTCAGTCCTGGTCGTTGGAAACCTGCTGGTCTGCAAGCTTTTGATGTTTCCCTGGTGAGTTGGAGCAGCAGAGCATCTGAAACCTGCAGCTCCCCAAGGAAAACTGCTGCGACACTCTGAGAAAGCAACGACAAGTCTGAGCAAAAACATATTTGTATTTCTCATTCCAGGCTGCAGGGTGGAGCTCTGGCTGGTGACGTTTCCTCTCAGGGAGGTCCGGCTCCAAATCAAGCTGGATGTTGGGCTGATTTCAGGATCTAAATTGTACGTTTTTAAATGTGAATACTTGTTAGTGTAGTGGATACTGGAATGGACAGATGACATTCACCCACTCACCACTGGTTTTGAATAGGCATGAGTCACACAGCAGCTTATATCATGAACTAATGTTAGGATTAAAATGCTTTGATTGTTTATGTGGATGATTTGTTCTGAGGTAAGGAGGGATGTAAAGAAAAGGAAGAGTTTGGAGTCAAGGATATGATTGGATAAATGGTTTGAACTTCTTTCTTCTCTCTGCGTCAGTGAAGCATTATTTTTGACTCCTCTGGGGTTTGGGGTCAGAGTTCAGGCATTATATGAGCTTTAAAGATGATAATCCACCACTTCCAGTTGTAAAAACAATACCTTACTGACACGGTTGTGTATCATAACAAACGTTCAAGACTAAAAAAGAGCAAAAATCATTTCAGCTGAAACAAATCCAAAACATACGGAATAGGATTAAGGCCTCCAGAAGAAAAGTTGAATTTTGACTTTTATCTCAGAAGATTCAGATTTTTTTTCTCACAGTTTGGAGTCTAAAGTCATAATTACGAGAAGAACTGTCAAAATCCTGAGATTAAAGTCAGAATTCTGACAAAAAGTCATAATTATCAAAAAGTTTTTTTTTTTAAAATTCCAAGTCTAAATTCAGGATTATGAGAAAAAAGTCTATTTTTTCAGAGGCGCTGGTCCTAAAAACAAAAACGTCTTACAACCAGAGATTAATTGTCCTAGCTTCCAACGTCTCATGCAAAATAAATAAATAAAACTACAAATCAGAAGTAACAGAGCTGAACTACATTGTAGAAAACATATCTGTCCAAACATCTGACGGCTTTTCTTTGTTTGGGTTATTTGTGAATCATGCAGATTATCTCAATTTAACGGTCGGGAGGGACGGAGTATGAGCTGCCGCCTTTTCTGCAAGTGTTTACAGAATTCTTCTCGTCTATCTTGCCAATCTTTCAGTCCCACAAAAAGTAGTGACATAACTCCCTGATAACATCAACAAGAAGCTGGAAATGTCTCAACAGAAAAACCTATCAGCGGCAGTAGCAGCACTTTATATGACGTCTTGGAGAGTTTCTGAAATCTGACGGATGATGTTAACAAATCCAACACAAAGACGTTCAATCAGCCTGTTTGAGGAATGAGCAACACAACATGCTCTCAATCCCAGTTTTATTCCAGCTGCTTTCATCATCTCTGCTGGAATGTGATAATGAGCAAACAGAGCCTTCCTGCCAGTTAAGCGACAGCCGCACTCGCACCCACGTTTCTTTTACTTGTACGTATCAATTTGATAATTGGGAGTTTGATGAAGCTCAACACCAAATTCATGTTGGAAATGTGGTAAGCTCCTGCTCTGCATCATGATTTTTACTTTGTTTTTCTATATACCACCTGTCATATGTTTCATGCATGTCAAAAACATTTCATCAGACCATTACCTCACTATTTATAGACTGTGAGTTGTAGCTGACCAGTTCATGAAATTTCAAATGAGTCTAGATTTAACCTCGACTCCTTCTGTGCCTCCAGTTTGGTTATTTTTAACAGCTAAAGATAGAAACCTCAGTTATTGAGTTATCTCCTCATCTTACAAGCTTTGTTTGCTGAATATACTTTGAATGAATGTGTTTACACTTCCTTTTACCGTAACATCAAACAGTCGCCGGTTGACATCATCCCTCAGAAGCAATCCACTTGTTCACAATTTTATCTATAATCAATATTTTATATGAAAAAGACTTTGTAGTATCTATTCAGAAACACACTGAACTTTTCATTATCTGTAAGTCATAACGATCAAATATGCATGAAGTAAAGAGTTAGAATAATTCACTATGTGTAAGGACTCAGAATAATATTTGAGTTTCTCTTTCTGGAATAAGTGACAAAGAATACAGATGTTTTTCCCATGATGTTAAATTTTTTGAGCTGACCTTGACTATTCGTTTTTTGTAACTGAAGACTTTATAATAAATGTATCATGATGAGAAATTTTGATTCCTTGTATAACTCTTATGTTTATTTTGTATCGTTTTTGTGAAAACTATTTCTGGTACCTGACATTTTCATTCTGAGCTTGGTTTCTTACTAAGCAGCAGATATTTTTAAACTATCTATTTTCAATCTGGTTAATTCTTTGAACATTATTTTGTTTCATGTAAAGTGATTATTTTGTTAATTATTACCATGGCGTAGCATGGCCATTGTAGATAGAAAAAAGGATTAAATTCCCACCAAAAATTCAGAAATTTAGAGGTCATCTCAGAAATTTTCTCCCCACAAAAAAAGTATTCAAAAGCTGTAGATTTGCAAAGAAAACATCTGAAATTTTGAGATTAATTTTAAGAAAACTTCTAGAAATAGTTGAAAATTTTTGCCTTAATGAACTCTGACATGCATGATTTTTACGTTGTTTTTTTATAAAACCACCTGTCATAAGTTACATGCATGAAAATTTCTAGAAAATTTCTGAAATGAATCTAAAAATTGTGAAGTTTTTTTTTCCTTCAAATTTTGACTTTTGTACCTCAAAATTTTCCTTATTTTTCCATAAAATGTTTGAGATAAATCTAAAAATGTTTGAGTTTTTTGTCAGAAATGTTCTCCCTTTCTTTCTCTCTACAAAGACCATAATTCACCGTCCTAAATTATTCATCTTTTAAACCCTCATAAATCTTCCAGTGGTTTTATGTGCTTACTCACCAATCAGGTTTTGTATCCCGTTAAATGTGGCCAGAGATTGAAATAATGCGAGTCCTGTGCTGAGCAGGATTTAACAATGCCGTCTGTGCAGATGCTGCTCGACTTCCACCTCCTCAATGAAATATTAACATCTGCTTTCACTTCGATGGCACTCCAGCTCCTGTGAGGTTCACTTAAAAATCTATACTGCCACTAACAGACTGAGGAAAGTCGCGGAGCTGCCTGACCTGCATGCCAGTCTGAGATCTTTGTGTCTGCATCTCTGTCACAGGGATCTTTAACACTGTAGTTGAATTATTCATCAGCTGAGAACTGGATGTGTTTACTGCTTCGCTTCTGTGTTCAAAATATCGAACAAGATATTCGTTGCAAAGTGTTTTTATTGCACTTCCAGCTGCTTTCTGGCTCCAGTAAAAATAACAGCTAGTGCCTCAACAACTAGTTATAATTTCCTCCTAAAATGCCATCATTTACTTGAAGTTTTAGGTAAATGTTTTCTCTCTAACAAAGGGAAAATATGTTTAAAGAATTGCTGCAATGCATTCTTAGGTCGCCTCGACGTTTTCTTGACAAGAGCTGCAGAAAGCCACACACTCCACAACCTGATGAGTTGGATAATAACACGTAAATATGACGTCACAAGCTTTATTTTAAGTGTAGTATATCAAATACCACAAAAAAGAGAAAAAGTCAACTAATCGTCAAGGTAACAAAGAAGCACAATACCACAATTTTACCAAATAAATATCTGTCTGGTATGCTAGCAATAAATAAATTAAAGCCATTAAAATATACAAGTACATGTTTGTATTGGCATTTAAGTTTTGAGCTTCATGTTTTTGTCTATTTTTTCTGACAGATCCATATTATTTTTCCATCAGATCCTCAGACACTTTTAGGACATTTAGACACACGCGGTATGTCATCTGACATGGCTTCAGTCAAGCTGACTGTCACTGACATGTCTGAGATTTAATGCGTCCATCCATTGTCTGCACTTGCTTATCTTTGCAGGGTTTTTTGGGGGTGAAAACAGAACACAATATGGACATGTACAAATATTTTGTCCAAAGTTAAAAGATTGGAAAAACCTTCAGGTATGAATTCTCCATGAACGTGTTCTTCATAACTAAACTCTCACAACTGAATGCTGGCCTGGTTTTTTGTTAGACCTCGAAACATAAAAACGTATTTTTTTTTTCTTTTAAAGGTTTTGTTGGCTCTAGTGGCCTTTATTTGAAAGTAGTTTGACAGGAAACAGGGTAATCAGAGAAGGGGAAGACATGCGGCAAACGTCGCCAGGCCGGGAATCGAACCTACGACCACCGCTACAAGGACCAAGGCCTCAACGTGGGTCCTGCTTTGCCCCTGCGCCACCACAGCACCCTAAAAACGTATTTTTAATCAAATGTTTGAAACTTCTCTGTTTTAAAATGCTTAAATGAATGAGTTCCCTCTCCTGGAAGAAGAGCCAGCTCCTGAATCGTTCGTGCGCAGCCTCACAGACGTCGTCGCAGCAGGTTTAGAGCAACTCAGAAACTCACTAAATGAGAGATCACTTCCCCCTGATACTTCCTGCGTTTTGATGGATATAATTAAGGGGATTTGTTAATGTTCCAGACCACCAACGTACATTTGATCTCTCGTCAATGACTCCAACAGCAGAGCGAAGCGGGAACAACAATTGTTGTTTTGTTGTTCTTGAACATGCTGCCAGAAACCTACATTTTCCCCCCCAAGGACAGATTCCTGCGCCGTCTGCCAGAGCTGTGCTTCGCTTTAATTCACTTAATCAAAACTCTCCCTCAGCACGCTCCTGACTGTGGGAAGAACAGGGATTATGAAGTCAAATCTGAGCTTTGTGGATGCACAATTTTTTTTCCAATTTCCGATAAAGGGAATTACTGTAAAATGTTTCTTTTTTTTTCCTCCTCTGCTTCGTACCTTTTGTTTTCAAGACAATGCAAAGTAATATCCTGCGAACATTGTTCCTGAGGCTAAATCTTTTCACACAGTTGTGTAATCCTCATACCTTTGCAAAAAAGTATCTAATATTTTTCTATCATAAGGATTGCATGTGCTAATCCCCTGTGTAGTACACTCTGTTTACTACAGTTGGAGGGATTCATTCTGACCTTGAAGCCCAAGAAGTCAGCATCTCTCCCCACACACACTCTTTCTCACACCCCTTCATGCGGCCTGCGCTCACTTGCCATCAGTCCACATAAACAGCCTCATAAATGCCCGCCCATATTCAATAAAAACCTCCTGATGAGAGCAAACATTCCTGCTGGACCCCATGCGGCGCCGCGTTGAATAGAACCTGGGTCTCCTGTCACTGCTGCAGGGGAACCTGGCACCTCTTCTGTCCCCGCTGTCAGTGAGGCCGAAGCTTTGGGTCAGAGCCAGAACAGAGCCGCCCTCATCTGGGCTGAGCTGTTCTCTGTCCCAGCGTCTCACTGTACTCTACTGTCCCAGAGTCCGTCTCAGTTCATTCAAATAGCAGACATACATCTTTAGAACAAATTTACAAAAAATAAGATTGCATCTTCCTGTGCATGTTGGCATTTTGGATCATTTCGCTCGGTTTGTTTCAGTGGAGGACTTTCAATCTCCCCAAATCCAAATCACTGTTTGTCTTTTTCAGAAACTTTACAGAGCAGATTAACAAAGACAAATAAATAGAAACATAAATACACCATGTGGTGAGCATATGATACGTTAGCTTTACTTAAGCTAGCATAGAGAGAATGGGAAGGTGAAAAATAGCCCAGACCAAGTTATTATAATTAACTGATAAAAATACTTTTTTGCAGTGTTCGTTCCATGGCTGCTCATGAACTTGTCATTGTCACCTTAGACCCCTCTTAAAAATACAGAAAAGCTGTGAAGTGCGAACAACCTAAAAAAAACTGTGGTTCTTATGAAGTTCTGACGGAGTCGTTTAGTGGCACAATTCATCCTTTGTAAATCACTCCAATCCTTATTTTTGCCAATTCCTCCTACTTTTAACATATCCACGTTCAGGACAAAATGTTCATTTACCACCCAACGTATCCCACCCACTAACGGGAACTATTAAAGACTGAAGAAATGAAAGGAAACCAGCGGTTTTCGCCTGATATACCTGCAATCATCATGCTATGACGTAGTTCTGGAACTGCTCTTCCAGTTCCACCGGAGATCTTTCAGAAACACAGGAGGAAATTTGGTTGCACTTTGGTGATCCAAATAAATGGGCTACATTGGCGGAGCTCCACTTAGCTACAAGGCTACAACTTGGATCTGGAAGGGACATCAAACCCAAATTAACCCTGTTTCAGCTCCAAGTTTAGAAATCAGTGTTATTTACTGATTGTTATGTTCTGTTACCATTCTAACCACTACTGGTAACACAAACTAAAACCCAAGTGTTAGAGCAGTTTGTGAAGTACTCTGTGTACAAAAGGTTTAATGAGATTTAAATAGCCAAAAAGGTCATATACCGTCACTAAATTTTTACCACATGGAAGCGGTTCTGCATTTTTAAGTCCAAGTTCCCTGGAAACTCTGAGTTTTCAGCTCGAAACTGTGACTTCAAGGGATCTTGCTGCTATTCTGTTACTCGCAAACATTAAAACTCCCACGGTGTGAAAGTGAAACACATTATTAAAGCATGTCGTTCAACCAATCAATTAGTGCTTAGAAGGCTATGTATTCACAGAAGTGGTACTTGCTGCTCTGGCGGGTTGGGGCGTGACTGAAACTCCTCCAAAGCAAACATGTTTCTGCTGAGAGGCTTTTCTCCAGAAAGTCGCTGTGGCTGTAGCGAGCTTTTAGAAACGATGAAGGTCACCATATTCATTCCTCATTCATTCTAACTCCATTAACTTAAAAACAGTCGTAATTAGCAGCGTTGGCTCCTGATTGATACAGTACAACTCAATAATGAAAAATGTAAATGATTTTTATGTTTTAATGAGTTAAGACTAAGAGCTGATGAATCCTCATCACTGATTCTATCCAGTCTGTCTGAATGAAGTAATACGATTTTTAATCTCATTCATCTTTAATCGTGAAGGTTTTTCAATTCAATTATCTTTGTCAAAAGCATATTTATAGTGTGTCAATATTTGGCACAGAGTTTTCTTCGACCCTTCCCAGAATGAAGCATTGAGTTTAATCTAAATGCACGTGTGAAACGATGATAGCCGCCCTGCTTGTGGTGGATCTGCACACCGACTCTGCAGCAGCAGAATCGAGTGGACAAAATGGTCTGGTTCCATTTTATCTGATGAATGTGGCTGGGCACACATGGCCGAAATTCTCCTTAATGATAGCAGTTTGTGATGAGAATAACTTACAGCATGTGCAGCCGCCACTGCACCACCAACAAGAGAGAATCTCAGCAAACACCTTTAATAGAAAACTAGAGATCATTACGTTGTTTGGACTCAAAAGTAAATGACTTGCACAGTCTCATCGCAGCATAATCTATGTTCTTAATTACCTGCACAAAGAACAGTACTTTTGCTAAACTTCAAAACCTAATTGGTTCTGTGATGCGGAATTTTCTGCGTACCATGACGAATGGCTAAATGGCCAGCGTATGTCTGTGTTTTAGGGAGAAAAAAGAGGAAGAAAGGAACACAAATGAATCGCAGGTGTTGATCTTGTTCTGGATAATTCAAATGACAACCTCAGGAGAATAGTAATAATATAAAAAACTTCAACATGTCTCTTGAGCTTTCCTTCCATGCGGATGACATTGTCAAAAGACCCGCTGCAAAAGTCACAGATAAGTGCTTGGCATGCTGGGAAGGCCTCTGGCCAGTCAGTTGGCCAAGCGAGCGGTCGGCTCAGAGCGCCCCTGGTGCCACTTAAGAATCATGGGAAAAGAATGTTCTCAGCTCTTTTTGTCCTGATTATATCAGATGTGGAGGAAACGGAGGGACTCTGGGTGGATGCCAGCACCACAGGGCCCTGGGGACCAGGGCAGGAGGAGTACGGGGGAAGGGCAGGGCAGCTGGGAAAGGTGGATGGCAGGGAGGGAAGAAGGGCGATGTGGGGACAGTAAGCATGGGAATGAGAAGACAGTGGTGCTCCGGACCTCCAGGGACCGGAGCAGCATGATTCATCAAAACTACTCAGAGGGATGATCCCTGCACACAGCCGAGGGCTGAAGATGGATGCAGAGGAGGTCTTCAGGAGTGAGACGCAGAGGAACAGATGATAAATGACCTGGTAAATATGTTATATATCTTTTCTTAACTCCTGAGGTCATTTTGTCCTTATCAAGTAAGTCCACAACACCCTGCTCACTAAAACAAGAGCTGAGGAAGTAGTTTAGGAAAAACATAATGGACGATGTGTCTAATTATAAGATTCAAGATAACAACCTCCACATTTTAGATAGATTTTTTTTATTTTTAGAAAATATAAGTACTTTCTGAATTAAGAAAGCAAAGGAAATCAGGCACTCTGTTCTCCCACCCATGAACAAAATCAATAAATGCTTGATTTATCTTTTCTAAGTCTGTGAGGTTGCAAGAAGGCATTCACAAAAAACTTTACCTAAAATATTTCAATATGCTATCAATGCAAAAATAGAACCAAATAATTTTTGTCTAGTTTTGTGCAAATGTCTTTATTAACAATTAACAATATTAGTAATACTGTTTGAAATATGTTTGAAATATGTGCTTCCAATAAGTTGACAGGTCCTGCACTGCAAAAACGAACAATTTCACCAAGTAGTTTTGGTCTAGTTTCCGCTCCAGTTATCTTAGGAACCTGAAATAAGACAAAACGAACTTACAAGAAACTTTTCAACAAGACGCAGGAGTTTCTTTTAAGTAAATAAAACTCACACGGAGGGAAAAGCAGTAGATCCACAGCTAGATCATTTCACCAATAGAACCAGCATCTTTTGTTAATAATAGGGATATATTGATTTAAAACAAGCTCTATTTCTCACTGAAAAGCTACTTGTATGTTAGTTTTATTTTATTTCAAACGTTCTAAGATATTTGTGCTAGAAATAAGACAAAAGTACTTGGTAAGATTTTATGTTTTTGCAGGGATAATTTGAAGGTTAATAGCAGGCTAACTGATGCTAATGAAAAACTAATTGGCCTGTACACAACGTTAGTGGAAAATCACAACATTCACTAAGATCGTAAAGCTAGCGCAATCAGAAAAGATGTGCTAGGAATATTTTCTGACGTTTTCGTAATGAATGGATGTGACATTTAGTGTGCGAAGTTGCTCTGTAGTAATGATCTAAAAAAGCTTTACCTGTCTCACAATAATATCAAATAAGTGAGTTCTATTGATTTGTCTTTCTGAGCTCTACTTGCAGACCGAGCTGGTCTGAAGTTGCAGCATAAAACTCTCACTGACATGGCAGCTTTACTTCAACTCCATGACACAGAAGCTTTGTATGTCAGGCTGAAAGCAAACCATACACACACCAGCGGCTCCTGCATGACTGTCAGGCTTTTCTGATACACATCTATATGCAAATGGAGAATGTACTCCTCAATCTGATACGCTCTGGAGTAACGGCTCCTTGCTGTACTTTATCCTGTTGCATAACCGTCGTAATGGGACTCTGAGTTTGCCCCTTGACCGCACATGTACTGCCCCTAATTTTTAGTGGAAGTTATATTAGTGCAGAGATTTGTACTGACATACATTATATATGTTTAACTGACTTTAATCCAGTTATAAGACCAAGAGTTAAAATATTCTGTGCTGTTGTTGCTGTTTTATTCACTTTCTGCCCAGGATTTGTGAAGATGATGGTGGTACAAAGAAATAAGATAATAAAAGAAATTACATTATAACTTTCAGGCTACATTGTTCTAGCAATATCCTGTTTGTAGAATATAATATGATTTTATTGTAAAATATTTTCACATTTGAACAACACAACCTGTTACTAACATATTCATGTTTGCATATTAAACCAGAAATGTTAACTGGATCCGTTAGCATTCTAACAAGAATATGCAGCTCAAACAAAAATACTTCTGATGTTTGGACCATAAATTAGATTGTTCATACATCATGGATATTATATTGCAAAAACAAGAAAAGGTTTTGTTATGATGTGGTTAATATATACAGTATATTGTAACAAAGTGTTTTTAGATTTGTTGAAAGTAAAATAAAGTTTTCATGTCATTACGTGATGTAGCTCTACTTTTTTTTTTTGGTTGAAAATAGTAAAGTAAGGAGGTATCTGTTGAAACTAACCTAAAAATTAAGAATTATTTTTTTCATATCATCCTTATATTATGGTTATAGCACAATGTTATGCTAATGCAGTAACTCCAGAGATAGTTTTTCTCAAAGTGTCATATTGCAACATAAAATTGCAGAAGTTAGAGGGAGTTGATAAGTAACCAGGGAAAACTAAAAAAAACAGAAGTATGTGAGAATCAACAACTCTTCAGTTTTTTACATCATAGTTTTTCATTTCCCTCATAAAAACTCTGCAGACACACAAGTAGAGTGAAATCAACATGTTTCAGATTATACATGCCTGCATGCACAACCACACATTGCAGCTTTTTGTTATTTAACTTTCACAACACGGTGAGGATGTTGAAAGTAATACTTGCACTTATTCCACAATCCATCAGTTCCAGTGAACTCTGCTGAGCATCACAGAAAACTGAAAACATCACAGCACCGTGAAAACTGAACGTTTTGCACAATGAAAGTGTTGGGGTAATCTCCGCTTTACCTGATTTTAATAAATGAGCAGAAAGTACCATTGTTGGTTGTCTTATTAAAGATGACTCTGAAATATGAGAGCAAGGCAAGGCTGTTTACTGAATTACTGTATGGACACGTGTGGCACATAAAATGTGCCGAACTGAATACTTGGAAGTAAAACAGCTTTTTTCCTGTAAAATGACAGAATAAAGTCTTGTACTGAATGAAGTTCTGCTCTGCCATCTGAGTTTTGGTTATAAAAGGTTTACCTTTCTGTGACACGTCGTCTTTTTTGAAACAAAGTCTGTCTGAGAGTGGAACTTTTCAGGAACACCCCCCGCAGAGGCGTGAGGTACTGTGTGTGAAAGCAAAACCAAACCGAACGGAAAGCTTCAGGGTTTGATCTACGTCTGCACAGGCCGATAACAGCTAAAAGAAATGTACTGTGTGTGCTAATTAATCTTTTAATTTTTACATGAGCACTTAGTTCATTTAATGCAGTCACTGAATCAGGAGGCAAAGAAGAGTTGTTAAAATCACAGCGTCCCATGGAGCCCTGGCATGAAAATTGCAGCGGATCCAGGGTTGCTACGGCGATCTCGTCTAACCAGTGATGGAGAGCCTCTAAATGTGGAACTTTTTCCCACCTGTAACTTCCATAGCAAATATCTTTTTTACATATTTGTTAAAACTATCACAATGAGACAGATAATCTGTGTACATGAGCATGATTGACAGCGCTAAGACCCCCCTCTTGGCTCTGATTGGTTGTTTTTGGTCGAGAATGATGCATTTTTGCAGATTGCTAAGCAGCTCTGAGAGAAGGAGGATTTTTTCACAGATTATCTGCCTCATGACACAAAAACAGATTTTTTATATAAGTAGAATACTGCAGCTTTAATATCTGATAATGTTGTCAGTTTCCAAACAGCAGTCTAGTGTATACAGAGACTAGGTATTGACTATAAACACTTTAAAACTTAGCATTAGCTCACAGATTTCTCTGCTTCATTTTGATTCCTGAATTGCTTTTACTGTGACTTCCCCACTAAAGCCAACCTGCCCAGGACAAAGCCGTGGACAACGCTTCCCCCAGGTCCAGAAGTAATCCAACCCCTCCAACACGTTTCACAGGCAGTTCTGTGGTTGTCACGTCTAGCACACTGTTAACGAGCAAGTCGTAAACTTTTACAATGATGGGAATTTCCCAAGAAAGGAGGAAGAGAGCGCAAGGTTACCAAAAACATTTACATGCCCAGGAGGCATTTCTGATTTTACATCGAAACAGCAACATTTGATTAAAACAAACTCTGCCGTCTCAACATTTTCTGAGATTCATCAATCAGTGCAAACAAATGCGGCGTTTGAAAAGGAGATGACTAAGTTTGTTTAGTATTATCAAACTAACAATGATTTTTCTGGGGTGCTAAAACACTGAGAGGGGACACTTGTTTTCGCTGTGATCAAACTTTAAGAAATGAGTAGAGAAGTTATTTTCTGAATGAAATTGCTTCTGTTTACAAGGAGCCTGAAGAGCGGCAGAAGGACGTTATCTCATAACAGAACTGGGTGTTACAGATCTAAATCTTATTTCATCCTCATGGAGTTTTATTTCACCATAAAGTGAAGGCCTGGAGAATAAGAAATAAAATGTGACAGGATTAAAGCTACAAAATAAAGGAAATAAGTGACCTTTTCCAAATGGATCAACTTTAAAGAAAAGCTAATTAAGACAAAGTAAACAACTCATGACTTTCAGTATAAAACCATCCAAACCAACAACCAGAACAATATGGCTTCATTGTGTTGTTTTCAGCAGCAGCAGGGTGAACTCACAGCCTCTCTCATTTATATGAGATGCATTAATTTGTTTACTGGAAACTCAAAGAGTGCCTTGTTTTTGGTAAGTCCTAATTAAAATGTTGTGAGCAGGTGCTCCAGGAGAAGGAAGCAGCTGGTGGAAGAACCAGGAAAACATCGCAGTGACACATGTGGATATTAAAACAGGAGTTTACATAGGGAGGCTCAACCAAACGCAAAATGTCACAGAAATTAAAACCAAATGACCTCATGCTGAGCTTTATCAGGAAGAAGGAAGTCAACAAAGTCAACAAAAGTTTGCATCACTTTGCCTAACAGCCAACAGCATTAGTAAAATGACAGAATCTGAAAGTAACTTCCTCTGAACTTTATTTAAAAACGATTTTGGACGCAGGTGCAAAAATGTCCAAATAATTTCAGACCTGTAAATATGTAGCTAAAATATTTTGTTGGGCAAAAATGATAATGCAATTAACAATTTTAATGATTTTACATATACTTACACACTACTTAAATAAATGTCAGCAAGTTAAAGATAGACTGCAGTTCTGGCTTTTTATTTGAAGCAGAAATAACAGAACTCCTTTAAACTGGTTACTTTACTGACAACAACCTGACTTTGAGGCAAAGTAAATCCATTTTCAATAGGATTGAGGTGAGAGCCTAGCACAACCTTGGAAATACTAAAACATGCGCGTCACTGTTCACAGTGAACCCAATTATATCACAATAGATTGAGAGAGAGCAAACCATGAAGGAAGCCCCTGCTCAACCTCTGCTCTCATGGAAAAGCCTTTCAAAAAATACATGGATGTTCCAAAGCTTTCTTCAGATGAACTCAAGTTATTATTATATCTAGAAACTAACAGTAAGGCCCGAACTCTGACCTGAACCTTCAGAGTCACATACAGATGGTTACAAAGACAGCCTTCTATCACCTGAAGAACATTTACACGATCTTGAGAAACACATCTCACATAAACAGAACTGCACAAAATCTGCAAGAGTTTGTTAATAAACATTAAAAATCAAATTATAAACTTTAATTGAAGTATATTTCGGGTCAGTTGAGTGAAGTAGCACAGAGCTAGCTCCTCATTCAATCATCTCAGCATTTAATGAGATGCTTTTTGTCACACCTACTCGCCAATCATTGGACATGTTTTCATTAGCTACTATGTTTGAAAATCTGACTTTACATAGCCCATCTGTCCCGACTTTAGATGTTGTTTTGGATTAATCCATGTAAACATGTTGATCCAGGATGTAACACATTTTTTTAATGTTTATTACTAACAAAAGAACCTGAAGGAATAACACACTGATCCCACTCAGTTGCACATTTCTTTGGATTGGAATACAATACATTAAACTTTAGCTTTAGTAAAATAAAGCTACATATTTTTTTAAAGTTTAATCAGTAATACTTTTATAACAAATTTATGTCAGATCATGATTTCTTGGTTAATGTCAAGTTGTCATAACAAAGACATTTTGAATAATGTCAACTTTGTATTAAAAGTGTAATGATTTACCGAATGACACTTTATGAACATGAGTAAGTCATGACAGGTGTTATGTCACGTTTATGACGGTTTCATGACTGTCTTATTCACAACCCATAAAATAAAGTGTTACCCATGCTTCAACGTACCTGTCACTTTGCTACTGCTATCTCTGAATTTCCCTACTGGGGAAGGATAACATTTCTATTCTATTCTATTATTGTGTTTTATGATGCACTAAAGTAAACTTTCGTCAATTTCAAAAGCTGCAAATACATCACCTCCACCCTGAGATCTGGCTTCAGCTTGTTGTGATTTTTCTTGTCAAACTACAAACTGTGAAGAAAAGTGTGTTTGTCCCTGACAGAGGACAGAGATCAGACAGGAGTTGGACATAAAATGAGCTCCGTTCCTTTATAACAACCCTTCAAGTGATTCTGATGCAGCTGGTCAGGTGAATTAAACGAGTTTAAATGCAGGTTTACATGAAGGTGGGCATTATGTGTGTGTACAGCATGAGGCTGGGACTGCTTTAAAACATTTTCCTCCAACAGGAAGCAGGAAGCTCCAGGCCTGAACACACATCTCAGAGTGATCTGTAATTTAATAGCAACCATATCTGTTTTTATCTGCTTTATTTCATTCTAATCTCTTTCCTGCATCTTAATCTTTTCATTTTTTCCAGCCCCTTTGAAAATTTAATTTCTTCCTCTTTGTTGTGCTAATCTTTCCCCACATTTATCTGTATTCATCGCTCAACTTTTTTTTTTTCTCGTAGCTTTTGAAAACTTTTTTTTCCACCCAGCGTCTTTGCCGTTCTTTACATTTAATGTCACAGAGGTGCGGGTGGAGGGGTGAAGAGCTGATTTGATTTATGTGCGATACATCCTCCGCATTGAGATCCATCGATTGCCAGCTTAGTGAAATGTCAGAGATGTGTGATGGTAATAAAACCATACATCACAGCGCCCAGAAACGTCGCATTAGGGGACGTGACAGATCTGCAGAACCGCTCCAACATGAGGACGCTCAGTTTGGAAATGTTACCCCAGCAACCATCCACTTCCCTGATTTAGGACAATTATTTTTAATTAAAGACCTTGTGATTATACATCTGAACACATATCTGTATGTGTGATTTAAAAAGAAATGGCTGAAGCTTTTGCAGCAGTGAATCTTTAGAGTATAATATTATCCGACACAGAGGTTTTGGGTTAGGTGGTGAACATCGGCAGTCAGTGAAACACTCTATAATCACTTATGACAAAAAAAATAAAATAATAATCTCTGTCGCACTCACATTTAAGTAGAGAAAAAAACTATATGAGTGAGATCAGAATGCTGAGATGATTTAATGAGGAACTTTTTTTCCTCTCTTTCTCACACAGTTCATGTGGTGATTAGCTCAGCCTCGCACCCTCATTTAGGCCGAGACAAGGTGATAATTAAAGTCACACTCTTGGATCTGACGTGTGTGTGGGTGTGTGTGTGTGTGTGCGTGCGTGCGTGCGTGCATGGAACGATGTGATGCGTTTGTGTGTGCAGATTGAGAAAATGGAGATGTGCAGCATCAATTTTAAGTATTTAATCAAAGAAAAAAGAAAAGTTTCCAGCTTTGTTGGTAAAATGAAGTTCTAGAACGCAGCAGTTCTTCTCCCGCCTACGTGTGATGTTTCGCATCCCGACAGATGAACTGAAGACGTGCTCAAACCAACTGTTCCGTTTTCTTAGTTTCAACACGCCGATAGTGTTAATTGGCAGTTGGGGAAATGTGAAATTGCCCTCCATGTGTCAGCCATCGCAAGATACAACGACCTCACCTCATTCAAACACACAATATGACTCCATGAACGGCGTGTAACGCTGTCTGATCTGATGAGAAGACATCGTCTCTGTCTGCTGATCTGCTCTCTCTCTGTGCTGACCGACGCTACTGGTGACATTATCAATGCCTCCATTTATCCTTTCTGGAGACCTGCGAGCTCCTAACAAATCAAAACCTTTAGAAAGTCATCGCTTGTCTGGATAAACATCACAATCATTTAAAACCAAACGTTTTTTCTGTGCGTAGAAGAAATTTACCAGAAAATAGGCATAACCATGGATATTATGTCTATAAAATGTGTTTGATTTTCTTCAGAGTGACAACAACAAACATTTTTAGTATCTGCATCTCAGCTAAAGCAGCATGAGATTGGATTACTTATTTTAGAAGTAGATGAAGCAGAGATTTAGGATGTGTATCAAGGTTTGATGTTTAAAATAAAGTCCCTCAGGTGAAGGGAGGATGGTACCATCAAAAATGAAAGTTGCATCAAAAATAGAGTTTTAGAAATAAACGTGGCATTTTCCAAATCACAGAGTGTTTAAAGGGAGGTTGTTTATAGTGCAGGAATCATAATCATTTATGGGATATATCAAACTTTATAGTCATTTACTGGAAGTACAGCAGGCCTGTGGGAGTTGACCAGTCTGGCTCACTCAGTGATTAATATTTACATTATCTGTGCATATTTTCTGGATCGCCTTCAGCTTTTCTGTTTCCAAGAAATGAGTAGTAACTCATTAAGATAGCATAAAACTTAGAAATGAAATTGTTGTTACTCTATTAACCTTAAAAATCACAATATTATTTTATCATTCATCATTGTCTTTATAAGTTAATCCATGTTCCCATAGCAACAAAAAAACTGAGTTTTCTTGTTTGACATCTGATGTCTCCCTATGAGAAATGAGGTCTAAAAGAAGCCATAGATAAATGTTTGCTAGTGGCCCTTTGTATCTTCCACACTGGCATTTTAACAACTGGATTAGAGATACAAAAATAACCAACTAATATATTAAATATAGATAGAATAACAAATGTGTTTTTAACTTTTTTCTGCAATATTTCCAATTAATTTCCACCAGGAATTATACTAAATACCATATTAATTACGTGCTTTTTTAAAATTTTCTCTCACCCACAAGACAACTATTTATATTTTCAAAATTTTAAATAATAAAAATATAGATAAAATGGTGGTTCTTTTTTATCATTATTTGACTAGCCTGACAGCAAAATGGTTCTTTAGGTAATAAAAGCCATAACATTTTCTTTTTTACTTCCCCACTGACTTTTCATTTGTTGATCAGTCACTGGTTAATTTGGTTAGTGTCTACATGGAAATACTTTTGAAAATCTGTCATGATGCATAATCTTGACAACAGTTTTTATTTTTTTACTTTACAACAACAACAATAATACCTGAACTACTAGGGGGTTGGAATGGAGACCTAATATATGCAGAGACCAAAGACCAGAGAGAAAAGGAAGATCAAACTGTATCTATCGTAATTGACAAGAACCAAATCCTCTACTCCAACATCTTTCCAACCATACCGACACACAGACATTTAAAGAGGAACAGCAAAACAAATGAGATGGATTAACACAGCTCTTCAACAACCGATGATGTTATCCAGGACCTGTTGCTATGAAATATCGTCTCTTCTGCTCGAACGCTGAGCTGTTAGCATGTCATGACCAAACACAGCATCATACACCAGCAGCGTCCTGTTGGACGCCTGACTGATGCACAACATCTCTTTAAAGATATGGGATTACACCACGTCTGACACAATTTGATATGCCTCTGGGATGAATGAAGTATTTTAGATTTGAATTGACTTTTTATCACATAAGATTCTGAAAACAAATGATTATTCGTCTGACTAGGAGAGAAAGGGTCATTTGTTTAGGATGTAATCCAGAAAGCTTGTTTTAAAGTGGATTGTCTTGCAGCGGCAACTTTGATGCCAAGATAATATAAGACATTCACGGCTCATCTAGAAAAGCCAGAACTGTATCACGAGACCAAAAGTGCTTAGGCTGCAAAAGAACTAATTCCAGTAAAGCATTCTATTACATCCACAGAGTCATAAACATAAACATCCCCTCATGTACTCCTTAGACATGCGCTGAAAGACAAACACACACGGCCGAGAGTAAAAATATAAGTAGAGAGAAAGAAACAAGCAGACTTCTCATCTTCCCCAAAGAAAAACATATGGATCCACCCACAAGCGCTGGATCTCTCCCATGCACTGTATATTGTTGCCATCCACTAAAACAATCATGGCAGAAGAAGAATGTGCCAAAGCGTTTAAGGCGATCCAGCGGATGGGTAATGACCCATGTGTCCGACATATGGGACACCTCACAAACCACTTCATGAGCTGAGGCCGAGCTGATGTGCGTGTCTGTCTGCGGCGCCGCTCGTCTCTGTGTTAGTGTAATGTATTGGAATGCATGTTATGTGCGAGCGTGCGTAGAAGATGCCAACGCAAGCAAAAGAGGAGCAAAGTCCAACACAGCGGGAGGACAGGCAAACCAGTCAGCAGGAATCCTGTAACAGATAAACTCCGTTTTCAAATTCTCTTATACATTTTCTTCCCTTATAATGTTGTTTTTCTCAGAAACAACTACCTCAGGTGCGAATTGTGACTTTCTGCATATTTTGAACATATATTCAGGTTGATCTTGTCAACCACAGACTCATCTGGACCTCTGAAGGTGTGTTGTATATCCTGGTTCTGTTACTTTTGAGGCAGGAACTCTGTAGATTTGACCTATTTTGTCCTTAAACTACAGATCCTTAATTTGATTGACCTCTCTAGAATATGGAGAAAAGGTCAACATTATCAAACTGGATGCTCTGATCCTTTAGCTGGTCTGGAAGGATTTCTGGTGGATTCTCCTAGTAGATGGATGCTTACAGTAAACTGTATTATTTACCAATGTAGATCTGTTGGTCTGACATTGAAGTTACATAAAACCTTTTTCTTAAAAGCATTTGTCTTATTAATCGTCAGTGCAGTGGTTGTCAGAAAATGTTTAGCTGCTGTCACAACTTCTGATTTTCAGTTCACTAAACTGATTCAAATTACTGATGCATTTTATGCTTTACCAGATAAAGAGACACAAAAGAGTGTCAGTCTGAATGACCTTGATTCTCCTTGTATATTACTTATATTACCCTCCAGTTTATCGTGATTCCACGATCACAGAATTCCACATAAAATCAAAAGGTCCCCACATTTTTTTAATCCTAATGTATAATTGGAAGTTCATTGCAAATTTTACGCAAATATTGTCAAAAACATTGGGATTAAGTAAATGCTAACTCCCTCATCTTTATTCGACGTCAAGCTGCAGTCCGTCATCAATATGGCAAGTAACAAAATTCGAGCTTTTGAATTTCTTTAATAATAAATAATAAAATTGTTTGTATGTCTATTATGTTTGTTCTTTTTTCTGTATGTAGAGTTTGTATCAGGTTTAATGAGGAAAAATATCAAAAAATATCTTGCAAATATTTCTAAAGTATCACCAAAAAATTAGAGCTTTTGAGAGAAAAAAATCACAAAAACGATCATAAAATCAACATTTATTTATGGCTCCACTGACAAAGATCCAAATTTATATGATAAAAAACAAATTAATAAGCTTCATTTCTAAGTGCTCAAGTTTCATTGTATAAAATAAAGTAAACTTAAAGTGAAAGAAGCAGATCCCTACCTCCATTCCCTATAGAGACAAATAGAGCACAGAGGGAAAAAACAACATTTCAGGATTAGTTTCCAATTTACTTCTGTTATCAAGCCATCACAGGAAAACAGCTTACGGTAGAACAGTGAGAGATTGTTTGCAGAGGAGGATTACAGTACTAAAAGGATCAGAAGCACAGGTTCAGACGCAGCCGTAGGATGATGGAGGACCCTGGACTGGAGCTGAAAACACAGTTTATTTATTCATCTGTATACACAGCTATCTGTTGCATTTTATTTTTGGGTTATTTTGACGACAGAAACGCTGAGGAGCACATTAATGGTATCAGGCCTGAGCACAATAACAGGATAATTCATCTCTGAACATATTCAGAATCAGTGATGGTTTGATTTTATTATGAGAAATTATTAAAGGATGAGATTCTTCCTGTATCCAGGGAGCTGGACAGAAGCATGTATTCTTACAAATATTGCAGCCATTGAACACAGCTGGCATCTTACTCTGACATGAACAGTCAGTGGGCTTGTTGCTCGGCCCCAGCAGCCCAGATGACTAACAGATGATGGCATGGTGGCAGCTTTGACTGACAGAGTCCGGCTAAAAGCTGCATGGGGCTCAGAGTCCGGAATGACACCTGCAAACCGCCTGGCTGCAGAGATACAGCTTCGACATGAAGCTGCAGCCACAGGCAAAATGTCAGCCGGCCCTGAACAGAGTCAGAGTGAGCTACACTGAACATGGAGATGTTTCCCTCCAGGGAAACCCGACTCCATTCTCAAATCTGGCTCTTTGAAAAACATCCATCTTTTAAGAGATTTGTTTTTTTGACTGGTTAAAAAGAAGCAGTTCTCATTCAGTCTGAGTATCACATGAACACAGTCTAAGGCAGGTGTATGTCTGATGACTGAAAATTAAGCTCTACTCAGTGATGGAAGGAAAAAAGAAAAACCAAAATCCCAATTGAATATAAGCTGTTCCTTTTATTTCCTTTTTGCTGCAGTAAAAGCTGAATAACCTTGAGCGTTCTGGAGAAAGCACGCTTGAGCTGGATTTACTGGTTAGCTAGCACTCAAGACCATTAAGATTGTAAGGATTAGGTCAGCAGATCAGATTTCATGTGATCAACAATAAAAAACCTCGTCACCCACCAATGCTTTATTTCCCCTTATTTTTCTAAATATTGTGGCTGCAGCTCAGCTGCGTCCAACCAAGCAAAAAATGACCTAAATGGCTGTAAGTGTTTGTTTCCCCTTTGGAAATGCAGCATGGGCCATGGGTGTGTGTGTGTGTGTGTGTGTGTGTGAGGGTTCCTGACGCGTTTTCCAATGCGAGTAAGGCCTGAGAGTTGTGGTGTGAGGTTAGGTTACATGTGATGGTGCCAGGCTGTTAGTGGGCAGCCAAAAGTGACAATAAAAATGGCGTCCGCGGGGTTGCAGTGCACGCTTCACAGTATCAGGAACATTACTCATTCCTTCCTTTGACGCAGGATTCAAAAGCTGCGTTCAGTTCACATGTCAAAGTGCGTGGAAGAAAAGATGACGCTTCATTGGATGTTTGACTTTGTTCCTGTGACCTGAATCAGGCGCTGCTGCTTTCTCCTGCATAGCTAACTAAATGCAACAACAAGATTCTGCGTTTTGACTTTTGCAACCTTGAGCTATTGACAGTGGAATAAAAACGATTCTTCTACCAAACTAAAATAATAAATGGCTCTTCAAATGATCAAAGGAGGAATTTCTCTTGATGAAAACCCTGTTTCTGATTAGTCTAGTGGTTTGTTTACCAGATGTCTGATTATGGAAACAAGAGAACCCTCAGTCCTTTTTCTTGTTTCTAAATGCCTGAAAAGGGGAACATATTATTTGATTAATAACTAAGTCGAATTCAGTCTTCTTTTTACTTGTATACTAAATGAATGTGATCAATAAAAGTTCCTTCTTGGTGTTACTATATTTTAGTGATCTTCTGGTTCCTGTTGTCAGTGGATCATCCTTCTCCTTCTCTCTACTTCCCTCCTCTGTCATGCCATTGCATCTCATCTTTCACTAAATCCATTATCTTTCTCAATGTTTTTTTCTCTTATCTTCTTTCCTGGCGGCTCCACATGTAACATCAATTGTCCAGAATCCACTGTTCTCGAACCACGCATTGGGACTGGTTCCTCTGGGACCCAAAACAAATCTCCTGGGAGTGAGTGACTTCATCAAGACTGGAGAAATATAAACTGTATACTCAAACATCATTAAAGGGGGGAAGTTATGCACTTTTTTATACACATAGTGCACAATCCAGTAACTATGTAACCTTATGAAAATGCCATATTCATCAATAATAACGCACTTTGAATAATAAAAGATCCTGAAATACACCTCTGTCTCTTTAAGAAACTCTTTCCAACACTTTGCCTTCATAACAATGCTCCTCCATTATCCCGTTTACACCGTTTTCATAACTTAGAAGTAGTTCCTATGACGCCTCCAGAGATTCAAACGTTTCTCAGACATCCTTGAACAAATCAACTTGACACTCCAGATATGTTTTTGATGAAAGAATGACATTATAACATCACACAAAACCTCAAAAAAGCTCCAAAAAGTTTACCTTGACAGCTTTATATATACTGCATATATATAGATAGATAGATAGATAGATATATACATCTTTTCTTTGATTTAAATAAAAGGAGTTTCATATAAAAGTGTAAAAAAAAAGTTTCCTTTTTAAATTTAAAGTCCACTGATGAAGAAATAGAAATATCTCAGTGCCTGATCTTCCTCTGCTATCAAAGCTTGCGATGTTAATTTTCAGTTAGAGACCGTTTACTTTTTCATAACGTTTCATAAAACTGTCGTATTTCTAGATACTGTATTTCTGAGACATATTTCGTATTAATGTTTCACAGTTCCAATTTTAGCCTGTTTGGTTTTTTTTTAATGTTTCTCAGGGGCTTCATCTGTTTATTTTTGGCCTGGGTTTACATTTGAATTTGTGGTTCAAAGCAGAGACCTTTGCTGAATATATTTTATTAATTTTGCTCCTGTTCAACATCAAGTGGATATACATTTATTGAATTGTGCAACGCGTCAATTAAAGTGGTGTGAGCGAGTGGGATTAGTCATAAATACTGCAGGAACGGGCGATAATACTGAGAAATTCATCAGCAGCAGAAGTTCAGATCATCTCTGCGCAATCTCTCAAACTTTGTCTCTTTCCAGGTCCTGATAGTCTGAGTAAATGTCCCTGCACTTGTTTTTTTTACCTCTCTTGTGCACCAGTCCTGGTTTTGGAAGGTTGAGTTAAGGTATTTAAACTCATTCACCTTCTGAATCTCTTTATTTTACAGCGCCTCTGTTCCATCTGCATCCCCATCATCTCTCTGATGTTTTCTCCAATAACAGTATTTGTTGTGTCAGTGCATCTTGCAAAAGTGCTTATTCTGAATTCTGGTGAAATTGACAGGTCACAGTATAAATCTACTGAATTTCCCTCCAAGCTTTAGTATTTTTTTGTGTTGTTCTCTTCTGGTTGTGAAGACGTAGCTGAGATTAAATGGAAAACAAACAGAGATGAGTGGAGTACTTTTGGATCCCAGTAGCTGGCACCTTGCTTTAGTTTTAGGAAACCCTACATTTCCTAAAAATCGACTCTTTTTCTTTTTATATTTTTTTCCAAATAATATTTTAAATCTCTGGTATTATAGCATTTATTTGAAACTTCGTTTTAGTCATTTGCTCACCTTACTAAAACAAACGTTTGTCATTTTTATGTAAGAACTGGGCCATGTTTATAATATTTAAATTTCACATTAATTCATTTATATCTGTGTAGGTTTGACAGACAGCGTGACAAGGTGAAGGTCAGGTCAACGTATCCTGTCTGGGCTTCTGTTCGTGTTGCATTAGCGCAGCCATGTTTAGTCCTGGGAAGGTCAGTGTCACATTCCTTCAGAAAGGTCATGAGAGGTCACACATGTAGGGGGCGCAACCTGCAGCTCGTCTCAGTATTTGGACATTTCTCTGATAAACATTTTCCTTCCTGTAACACTGTTCCCAAATTTCACTCTTATCCAAACATCACCTGAAATGGCAACTGACTATTTTTAACACCCAGTATTTAGATTAATCTACACTTAATAATTCAGAAATGTTTAAGTTTGTTGTTTATCAGGTTGCCCTGCGACAGACTGGCGACCTGTCCATGTGACCCAGGCTCTCGCCCGGAACGTTAGCTAGAGATCAGCACCAGCACCACCTGACCCAGTAGGGACATGGGTGTTAGAAAATGGATGGATGGATGCTTATCAGCTGAATTCTCTTTTTTATTTCTTTATTCAGTCGTCTAATAGTGTTAATCCAGCTCTTTGCTACCATCATTCCTTTGTATCTTCATTGTGTAGTTGAATTTAACTTTATAAATTATCTGATTTTCTTGCTAACGGGTAAAGTTGGTGCAATTGGGGGAAATAAACATATCATCTGTTCAAAGAGTGCAGTTTAAAATAAACCTCAGATTTCTGCTCAGCTTTAAGACTTAAAGGTTTTATTCTTTTGTTTTTGTACCAACCTGAACAGCAACTAAAAGAAAAAAGAATGGATG